>NC_071437.1:523867-1170445 GCF_017976375.1 Cuculus canorus
CCGGACCCGAAGCACTCGCTCATACGCTCAATCCCAAAGAAAAAGGTCTTTTGGGGGTCATCCCGGTCAATCTCTTTGATGGAGGCAACTCGGGGCTTTGTGGCTCCTTTGGTGGAGGTTCTGGAGATGTTTCTCCTCATCCATCAGCAGCACTCGATGGTCCAGGATGGGTTTTTTTGTCCCAGAGCAGCTTTTTTCTTCCTTGAAAACAGTCCCATTCCTTCCGTTCGCCTCTCCGAACGCTCTTAATCCAAATTCATGCTGAGTGTAGACATGTCCTCGGGCTCCAGCCTGTCTTCTCCTCTCGTCCTCGATCATCATCGGGGCGACACTAATGGAACGGGACATCCTTGGGGGGGTTAAAAGCCCCCTTCTCAGGATTGGACTCTCTTCTTGTCGAGTGAATGAAACCATTTGGCGTTGAGGTCCTCCTTTTGCCCCAAATACTCCACGAGGGACTCCAAAACCCCACGTCCGCCCCTTCCAAACTCTTCGTATCTCATCTCCCCTTTAGGAGATGACGGAGATGGAGCTTCGACGCCGAAGAGAAACCGACTGGAGGGACACTGAGGCTTTTTAGCGTCTCGTGGGGGTTAAAGAGCTCCACTAATTGGTTTTTAATGGGGGGATGAATTAGAGGTCACGTCGAGGGTGGAGGTCGTGTCAAGGGTGACGCTTCCTTAACGGAGATAAAAGGACTTTGGGGCCAAGTGGAGATGACGATGACGATGGTTATGGTTGTGGTTACGATGATTACATCCTCTGAAGATCAATTGTGGAATCCTTAAGGGTGGGTTGAGGTGGAAGAGACCTCAAAGCTCCTCCAGTTCCACCATAATGGGGACACCTCCCACGGGCTGAGGGGCTCCGAGCCCCATCCAACCTGGACTTGGACACCTCCCACGGGCTGAGGGGCTCCGAGCCCCATCCAACCTGGACTTGGACACCTCCCACGGGCTGAGGGGCTCCGAGCCCCATCCAACCTGGACTTGGACACCTCCCACGGGCTGAGGGGCTCCGAGCACCATCCAACCTGGACTTGGACATCTCCCACGGGCTGAGGGGCTCCGAGCCCCATCCAACCTGGACTTGGACATCTCCCACGGGCTGAGGGGCTCCGAGCCCCATCCAACCTGGACTTGGACATCTCCCACGGGCTGAGGGGCTCCGAGCCCCATCCAACCTGGACTTGGACACCTCCCACGGGCTGAGGGGCTCCGAGCCCCATCCAACCTGGACTTGGACACCTCCAGGGACGGAGTATCCTTGATTTCTCCGGGCAACCTGGTCCAGGGCCTCCTCACCCTCCCAGGAGAACATTTCTTCTGAAGATCTCGCCTCAATCTCTCCTCTTTCGGCTCAAAACCATTGTCCTCGTCCCATCTCTGCCCTCCCCGATCCAGAGTTCCACCTCAGCTCTCCCGGAGGTCCTTTCCAGCCTGGAAGCTGCTCGAAGGGCTCCACGGAGTCACCTTCATCTCCAGGCTGAGGAAGTCTCTCCCAGCTTGTCCTCCTGCGGGAGGTTCTCCAGCCCTCGGATCACCTCCGTGGCCTCCTCTGGACCCGTTCCAACAGCTCCATCTCCTTCCTGTGCTGAGGACTCCACAAGTGGACGCGGAGCTCCAGGTGGGGTCTCACCAGAGTGGACCAGAGGGGCAGAATCTCCTCCTTCTCCGTGTTGGTCCCACTCTTTGGCTGCAGCCCAGGACACGGGTTGGTTTTTGGGCCGTGAGAGGACATTATCAGCTCCTGTGGACCTTCTCTTCCACCAACACCCCAAGTCTGTCCTCCTACGGGAGGTTCTCAGCCCTCACGTCATCCTCGTGGTCTCCTCTGGACCCGTTCCAACAGCTCCATCTCCTTCTTCTGGTGAGGATTCCAGAACTGGAGACAATCCTCCAGGTTGGGTCTCACCAGAGAGGAGCAGAGGGACAGAATCCCCTCCCGGGACCTACTGGTCCCACTCTTTGGGCTGTGAGTGCTCGTTGATGGCTCCTTCTGAGGTTCTCCTCCCCCAGCGCCCCAAGTCCTCCTCAGGGCTGCTCTCCATCATCCCCAGTCTGGATTGGGACCGGGGATTGCCCCCACCCAGGGGTAGGACCTCACCCTGGGCCTGGTGGAACCTCCTGATGTTCTCCAGCCCCACTTCTCCACAATGTCCAGGTCCCTCTTGGCCTGGTGGAACCTCCTGAGGTTCTCCACCTTCGCCTCATTCTTGTGGTCTCCTCTGGACCCGCTCCAACAGCTCCATCTCCTTTCTGACATTGAGGATTCCAGAAGTGGACATAGGACTCCGGGTGAGGTCTCACCAGAGAGGAGCAGAGGGACAGAATCCCCTTCCGACATCGTGGATCCAATCTCTCGGAGCATCAGAACATCTGCAAGGACTTCCCCTGCAGGAACTTGATGGAAATATCTCAAAAGACTTTTCTCCCTCACCTTCAGACGGATCCCGGAGTCCCTCACAAACCCTTGGAGGATCCTCAGGTGGGTTTAGACGTGAGCTGATACCCTGCATTTTTAATATTGGAGGTAATAAACGACGTCTTTAAGTGGAGTTTTGGGTTCTTCTCTGTCTCCCCTGGTGGGTCACGCCATGATGCTTCCTTTCTGCTCGTTGGTGCCTCCTGGAGGTTTGGAGTCCCCATCCCTGGAGGTTTGGAGTCCCCATCCCTGGAGGTTTGGAGTCCCCATCCCTGGGGGTTTGGAGTCTCCATCCCTGGGGGTTTGGAGTCCCCATCCCTGGAGGTTTGGAGTCCCCATCCCTGGAGGTTTGGAGTCTCCATCTCTGGAGGTTTGGAGTCCCCATCCCTGGGGGTTTGGAGTCCCCATCCCTGGGGGTTTGGAGTCCCCATCTCTGGAGGTTTGGAGTCCCCATCCCTGGAGGTTTGGAGTCCCCATCCCTGGGGGTTTGGAGTCCCCATCCCTGGAGGTTTGGAGTCCCCATCCCTGGAGGTTTGGAGTCCCCATCCCTGGGGGTTTGGAGTCCCCATCCCTGGGGGTTTGGAGTCCCCATCCCTGGAGGTTTGGAGTCCCCATCTCTGGGGGTTTGGAGTCCCCATTCCTGGAGGTTTGGAGTCTCCATCTCTGGAGGTTTGGAGTCCCCATCCCTGGGGGTTTGGAGTCCCCATCCCTGGAGGTTTGGAGTCCCCATCTCTGGAGGTTTGGAGTCCCCATCTCTGGGGGTTTGGAGTCCCCATCTCTGGAGGCATTTAAAGGACCGGTAGATGAGGTCCTCAGGGATGTGGCATGGTTGGAGTGGATGATCTCAGAGGTCTTTTCCAACCCGGTGATTCTATGGTTCTATGAAATTAAGGCGTAAATCGAGGCTGCAGAGGTGGGAGGGGAATAAAGAACCCCTTCGGTCATCACTGAGGAGCAGAAGCGCCGGTGGAACGCAACAGCTCCTTTGATTCCGACCTCTGTTTTCCATATCTAACACGGCGATGTCCCCTCAGCCACCGGAGCTTCCGCTGCAGCAGCTGTGGCCGCGTGTGGAGAGGAAAGTGGGTCAGCGGCACTGGAGGCTCTTCCCGAGAGAAGGAGGAGGGATTGATCCTCCTCTTTGCTTTACACATCGGGAGAAGCCCCAATGCCGCTCCTTCCGAGGCGGACGGGCGCTGATCCGACTCGGAAGGAACTCTCCGGTGCGGATCAACCACCGTTTGGTGCCCCGAGTCATTAAAAAGGATACGATGACGTCTCCAAGAACATCATGGAATGGGTTGGGGTGGAAGGGATCTCAAAGCCCATCCGGTTCCACCCTCTGCCACGGGCAGGGACACCTCCCGCTGGATCAGGGGCTCCAAAGCTCCATCCAACCCGGCCTGGAACCCCTCCAGGGATGGGACAACCACCACTTCCCTGGGAGACCTCTTCCAGGGTCTCCTCGTCCTCACGGTGAAGCAATTCCTCCTCATGTCCAGCCTAAATCCCCCCCTGTCCAGTTCGTCCCCGTTCCCCCTCGTCCCATCACTCCATCCCTTTAGGAACAGCCCCTCCACAGCTTTCCTGGAGCCCCTTCAGGCACCAGAAGGTCATTCTAAGGTCTCCTCAGAGCCTTCTCCACGCTGACCAACCCCAACCCTCTCAGCCTGTCCTCCTATGGGAGGTTCTCAGCCCTCACATCATCCTCGTGGTCTCCTCTGGACCCGTTCCAACAGCTCCATCTCCTTCTTCTGGTGAGGATTCCAGAGCTGGAGACAATCCTCCAGGTTGGGTCTCACCAGAGAGGAGCAGAGGGACAGAATCCCCTCTGGGGACCTTCTGGTCCCACACTTTGGGCTGTGAGCGCTCGTTGACGGCTCCTTTTGAGGTTCTCCTCCCCCAGCGCCCCAAGTCCTTCTCCTCAGGGCTGCTCTCCATCATCCCCAGTCTGGATTGGGACCGGGGATTGCCCTCACCCAGGGGTAGAACCTCGCCCTGGGCCTGGTGGAACCTCAGGAGGTTCTCCAGCCCCACTTCTCCACCTCATCCAGGTCCCTCCTGGCCTGGTGGAACCAGCTCTCCTGGAGTTCCTTTCCATACCTCTAAGGTCTCCACGGATCCTTCTCTTCTCAAAGCTGAACAACCCCAACTCAGCCTCCTACAGGAGGTCCTCCAGCCCTCGGATCATCTCCATGGCCTCCTCCGGCCTCGCTCCAACGGCTCCGCGTCCTTCCTGCCCTGAGGACTCCAGGATTGGACGTAGCGCTCCAGGGGAGGTCCCACCAGCGCCATTTGAAGCTCTTCCAGCTCATTTGAACCTCAACTCAGGCTCTGTCCCGGCTGACAATGATCCTTCCACCCCCATTCCATGTTTTCCAGGACACTCGGAGCCAACCTGTTGCGTTCTCCCACTTTTCCTCTATTTATTCTCCGTCCAAGTGCCGCCTTCTACCTTTGACCCTCAAAAAAACGGCATTTTCTGCACTTTGAGGCAGAAAAAGTGGAAAGAGGACCTGAAAGAGGACACACTTTGAGAGCTGGAATTTATGGTTGGGTTTATCAGAGTGGAAGATGCATCCAGGTGGGAAAAAAGAAAGGAAAGCAAAACCGCGCGGAGAAGGAAAGTCCGGAAGTCCTCGTTAACTTCCGAAGCGTGGGGCGAAAGAGAGGAAGGTCTGATTGTGCAGAGCAAAGGGAGGAGAGGCTGAGGGGTGAAGGTGTCCTTGATGCCATTGGGAAGGCTCCAAGGGAGGATTCCAGGTTGTGATCCGGCGCGGAGCTTCGTACGGGGAGGAAATCCCCATACGGATGATCGGAATGCAAAGAACCCAAAGTGAACTCACTCGATCGGCCCAGAAACGGTCTTCTGGAGTGGCATAAACCCAGCAGGAGCTCAGCAGATACGAGGAGTGAAGCGGCGCAGCCTGTGGGAAGAAACCCCACCCTTAAAATCATGGAATTACGGAATGGTTTGGGTTGGGAGGGACCTCGAAGCCCATCCAGGTCCAGAGAAACACCTCCCACTCCATCAGGTTCCTCCAAACCCCATCCAACCCTTCCTTGAAGATCTCCAAGGACGGAGCAGCCACCGCTTCTCGGGGCAACGTGGACCTCCCCACGCTCCCGGGAGAAGGTTTCTCCCCAAGATCTCACCTCCATCTCCCCTCTTCCAACTCAACCCCCTTCTCCTCGTCCCATTCCTACCCGGATACGGCGTAGGCTCTGCCAAGTCCATCCCCCACCATCGTTGGCCGTCGCTCGGCGTCGGCTGTCGCCGTGGGACCTCCCGCCACGCCGGCGCCGTTCCTCACCGCGGCCGAGGCGGCGAATTCCTGCGCTGCCGCTCTTTGTTCATTCAGCAAAGGCTCCTCGGAAGC
The DNA here is from genome assembly GCF_017976375.1 of Cuculus canorus. NCBI lineage: Eukaryota > Metazoa > Chordata > Aves > Cuculiformes > Cuculidae > Cuculus > Cuculus canorus. The sequence continues at coordinate 529,672 of NC_071437.1, forward strand.
GGAGCAGATGGTGCCACCTCCATGCCAAGAGCTGTCCTTCGCGGTGGTGACTTCACGTTTGCTCAGAAGGGAGAGTTTGGCTGAAATTCAGGAGATTTAATCACTTTTTTTTGCAGGATTCTGCCCTAAAATGAACAAAAATGACATTAAACCCCCCCCGGTGAGACTCTTCGCTGGAGGAAATCAGATTGTCCACACGCGATGGGCTTCACTCGGGAATGGAGAAGCTCAAAACCAACGCAAATGAACCTCGTGGTCCTGGAGACGCCTCGGAAACGACGGCTTTGTCCTGGCCGGGTTGTTACGCTCAAAGGGAAGAGGAGGAATCCTGGCTTGGATCGGCCGTGCGGTGGCCAAGCAGGACCAGAAGAAGGATTGTCCCTCTGGATTTGGCGCTGGTGAGGCCACAGCTTCAGTCTTGGGTTCGGTTTGGGGCTCCTCACTCCAAGATGGACCGTGAAGGGTCTGGAGAGCATCCGAAGAAGAGGAACAGAGCTGGGAAGGGTCTGGAGAGCATCGGAAGAAGAGGATCAGAGCTGAGAAGGGTCTGGAGAGCATCAGAAGAAGAGGAACAGAGCTGAGAAGGGTCTGGAGAGCATCGAAAGAAGAGGAACAGAGGTGGGAAGGGTCTGGAGAACATTGGAAGAAGAGGAACAGAGCTGAGAAGGGTCTGGAGAGCATCGGAAGAAGAGGAACAGAGGTGAGAAGGGTCTGGAGAACATTGGAAGAAGAGGAACAGAGCTGAGAAGGGTCTGGAGAACATCGGAAGAAGAGGAGCAGAGGTGGGAAGGGTCTGGAGAGCATCAGAAGAAGAGGAACAGAGCTGAGAAGGGTCTGAAGAACATCTGAAGAAGAGGAACAGAGCCGAGAAGGGTCCGGAGAGCATCGTAAGAAGAGGAGCAGAGGTGGGAAGGGTCTGGAGAGCATCGTAAGAAGAGGAGCAGAGGTGGGAAGGGTCTGGAGAGCATCAGAAGAAGAGGAGCAGAGGTGGGAAGGGTCTGGAGAACGCGGGTTCTGGGAGCGGCTGAGGGATCTGGACCCGTTTATTCTTGAGGAGACACAGACGTCCACCCGATGTCGCCCGCGCAGGGGGTTCGTGACGATTGTTCCTCCTGGTTTGGCCCCGAAGCTCCCGAAGGCGACTCGAGGGACAGAGAGTTCAAAGGCGTGGGGTTTGTTTTGAGTGGAAGTCAGGAGTCACCTCCTCCTCTTGGAGGGGTGAGAGAAGGACTGCGCTGTCGGGTCCTCAAAGCCGGTGAGATCTTTGACGGCCACGAGACCAAAGGCTCAGTGGAGGAGGGGTTTTACGCAGGTTTAGAGGTCTCAGGGCTTTATCTGTTTGCTTTCGGGGAGAAGAAACTGCTTCTTTTGTGTCTATACCACATCCTGGACCTCTTTCCAAAGCCACGTTCTGCTCCGTTGGTTCCTTCCTGCTGTCTCTCTCCACCTGACTGCTCTCGGCCCGCGGCGACGCTTTCATCACGAGCTTCGAGAGAAGAAAAAACAAACCCCAAAACACATTATCCGCGGAAAAATGTCGGTCACGTCGTGGAAAGCCATGAAATGCTCACGTTCTCTGCCTCGAGCTGCAGGTGGACACAACCGCGGAGCTTCAGTGTTCCTCCTCTGCCATCCACGCGATGTTTCTGATCCAAAGCCGTGGGGCTTCTTGGCCGCCCGCGTCCTTCTTGGCTCCCCTTCAACCACCGTTGACCTATGCCTCGAGGTTCTTTTCCAGCTTCTCTTCCCCAAACCTCAGAAGATGCCTGGGATGGTGGTGACCAAAGGGCAGGTGCTTCATAGGATCACAGAGGACCTCAAAGCCCATCCAGACCACCCCAGGCCATGGGCGGGGACGCCTCCCACCGGATCCGGTTGCTCCAAGCCTCATCCAACCCGGCCTTCAACACCTCCAGGGATGGGACAACTGCAATGGGGCTGTGGAAGCTCTTCAATACCTTCTTCAAGCGGTAGAATGACACCTCCAGGGATGGGACAACCACAACGGGGCTGTAGAAGCTCTTCAATACCTTCTTCAAGCGGTAGAATGACACCTCCAGGGATGGGACAATAACACCTCCAGGGATGGGACAACCACAACGGGGCTGTAGATGCTCTTCAATACCTTCTTCAAGCGGTAGAATGACACCTCCAGGGATGGGACAACCACAACGGCTTTGGATCCGAGTGCTTCAGGCTTCATCCGACGTGGTCTTGAAGGAGCTCCCGAGCTTTGAGGAACCCATTCCTGGTTTCAGAGCAGCCACTCCTCATCGACGTCAGCGCTGAGATGTTTGCTTGGAGGAGGAAACGAATCCTCTTTAGTGCAGAGAAGCAGTTGGCGCTGAACCAAGCGGAGCTGCCGGGCACCGCCGCGGCCCCGGAGGAGCCACTGCTCAGCGGCGCGGATCCATCTGCTCTCTGTCAGCCCAAAAGCTGCTCCAGGGGAGATTTTCCTTGGCCGGGAAAGGATTTTTCCCTCCCTCTCGGGCTTCGAGGCAGGGGAGGTGGCTGCGACGGAGTCGTCGCAGGGTGGTGGGTTCCGCTCATCTCCATTTGTTCCTCAGGTGATCAGAAGAGAGGGAACAAAGGAAGAAGGTCCCTTCCAACCCAAATCATTCCGTGTTTCTATGACCTTTAAGGTCCCTTCCAACCCAAACCATTCCATGTTTCTATGACCTTTAAGGTCCTTTCCAACCCAAACCATTCCATGTTTCTATGACCTTTAAGGTCCCTTCCAACCCAAACCATTCCGTGTTTCTATGACCTTTAAGGTCCTTTCCAACCAAACCATTCCATGTTTCTATGACCTTTAAGGTCCTTTCCAACCAAACCATTCCATGTTTCTATGACCTTTAAGGTCCTTTCCAACCAAACCATTCCATGTTTCTATGACCTTTAAGGTCCCTTCCAACCAAACCATTCCATGGTTCCGTGCCCTTTGAGGTCCCCATGTTCTCCATCAATAAAGAGGTGGTGATCACAGCATCGTGGAATGGTTTGGGTTGGAAGGGACCCCAAAGCCCATCCAGTCCCACCCCCTGCCACGGGCAGGGACACCTCCCGCTGGATCAGGGGCTCCAAGCCCCATCCAACCTGACCTGGAACACCTCCAGGGATGGGGCAACCATGAAAGCCTTCAGACTCATAGAAGCTACAGTGTAGTCATAGGTTGGAAAAGACTTTTGGGATCATCAAACCCGACCACTGTCCACCACTACCTCATATCCCTCACCAGGTTGGACGAGGCTTTGAGTTTCCACCTTATTGGGTGAGAACTCACCCGAGTTGACTACGGCGAGGCGCAGGAAGGTGGATCCTCCTGGAAGGGCCATAACCCCTCGCATTCGCTTCTCCCCACCGATGCAATTTTAATGGCGCTCTGGGCGAGGGGGAGAGCTGCTCAGCCTCGAGAGGACGGCGTGAAGGCCTCGGTTGGTTTACGGAGAAGACATCAATGTCAAAAAAACCCCTTTTCGCAGCCGCGGAACGGGAGTGAAAAGTAGGGCAGGAATCGCAAGAGCGCAGCAGATCTCCTGGGAGTTGTTTGCTCCAAACACGCGGCGTCGGCTTCTGAGCAGCTTTGAGGCTGTGTGTGAGCTGAATCCTGATCTTCCCGGTGGCTTCGCCCCCTCTCGCGTCTCACAAACACCGGATGATGCGCTCTGCTTTGTAAGGAGACTCTACCGCCACCTGACCTTAACCCCTCTTGGTGGTGGAGCCCAAAGAAGCGAAGCACCCAAATCTGCGTCAAACCATCGAGAAACGGTAAAATTAACCGTCGGTGGTTCGTTCGCTCCGGTAAATATTGGGTTCTTCCGAAACGTAGCCCTGAGCCTCACAAACCATCGTCTGATCTCAGTAGATCACAGAATCAGGAAGGTTAGAGAAGACCTCTACGCTCATCCACCCCAACTCCACTGCTCCTCCTCAACCACCTCCCAGAGTGCCACTCTACACGGCTTTGAACCCCTTCCAGGGGTGGAGACTCCACCACTGAGCAGGAACAGGAAAAAACCCATGGATGTGATCCACCTGGACTTCTGCAAAGCCTTTGAGATGGTCCTCCACGACATCCTTCTTCTCTAAATTGGAGATGGGTTTGATGGGTGGACACAAAATTGGTTGAATGGTCCTATTCAGAGAGTAATGGTCAATGGCTCAAAGTCACGATGGAGATCCGCCATAAGTGGTGTCCCTCAGGGGTCCGTACTGGGACAGTGCTGTTTGATATCTTCATTGAGGACAGAGACAGAGAGATCGAGGGCATCTTCAGGAAGTTTGCAGGTGACACCAAGCTGAGTGGGGCACTTACCACACCGGAAGGGCGGGATAACACCCAGAGGGACCTGGAGAAGCTGGAGAAGTGGGGCTGGAGAACCTCAGGAGGTTCAACAAGGTCAAGAAGGACCTGGATGAGGTGGAGAAATGGGGCTGGAGAACCTCCTGAGGTTCCACCAGGCCAAGAGGGACCTGGATGAGGTGGAGAAATTGGGCTGGAGAACCTCCTGAGGTTCCACCAGGTCAAGAGGGACCTGGATGAGGTGGAGAAGTGGGGCTGGAGAACCTCCTGAGGTTCCACCAGGCCAAGAGGGACCTGGATGAGGTGGAGAAGTGGGGCTGGAGAACCTCCTGAGGTTCCACCAGGCCAAGGGTGAGGTCCTACCCCTGGGTGGGGGCAATCCCCGGTCCCAATCCAGACTGGGGATGATGGAGAGCAACCCTGAGGAGAAGGACTTGGGACGCTGGGGGAGGAGAACCTCAAAAGGAGCCGTCAATGAGCCCTCACAGCCCAAAGAGTGGGACCAGAAGGTCCCAGGAGGGGATTCTGTCCCTCTGCTCCTCTCTGGTGAGACCCAACCTGGAGGATTGTCTCCAGTTCTGGAATCCTCACCAGAAGAAGGAGATGGAGCTGTAGGAACGGGTCCAGAGGAGACCACGAGGATGATGTGAGGGCTGAGAACCTCCCGTAGGAGCACAGGCTGAGAGGGTTGGGGTTGGTCAGCCTGGAGAAGAGAAGGCTCTGAGGAGACCTCAGAGCAGTTTCCAGTGCCTGAAGGGGCTCCAGGAAAGAGGGAAGAGAGGGGGTCCAGAGGGAAGAGAGGGGGTCCAGAGGGAAGAGAGGGGTCCAGAGGGAAGAGAGGGATCCAGAAGGAAGAGAGGGGTCCAGAAGGAAGAGAAGGGGTCCAGAAGGAAGAGAAGGGGTCCAGAAGGAAGAGAAGGGGTCCAGAAGGAAGAGAGGGGTCCAGAGGGAAGAGAGGGATCCAGAGGGAAGAGAGGGGGTCCAGAGGGAAGAGAGGGGTCCAGAGGGAAGAGAGGGGGTCCAGAGGGAAGAGAGGGGGTCCAGAGGGAAGAGAGGGGATCCAGAGGGAAGAGAAGGGGTCCAGAGGGAAGAGAGGGGTCCAGAGGGAAGAGAGGGGTCCGGAGGGAAGAGAGGGGTCCAGAGGGAAGAGAGGGGTCCAGAGGGAAGAGAGGGGTCCAGAAGGAAGAGAGGGGTCCAGAAGGAAGAGAGGGGGTCCAGAAGGAAGAGAGGGGTCCAGAGGGAAGAGAGGGATCCAGAGGGAAGAGAGGGGGTCCAGAGGGAAGAGAGGGGTCCAGAGGGAAGAGAGGGGGTCCAGAGGGAAGAGAGGGGTCCAGAGGGAAGAGAGGGGGTCCAGAGGGAAGAGAGGGGATCCAGAGGGAAGAGAAGGGGTCCAGAGGGAAGAGAGGGGTCCAGAGGGAAGAGAGGGGTCCGGAGGGAAGAGAGGGGTCCAGAGGGAAGAGAGGGGTCCAGAAGGAAGAGAGGGGTCCAGAAGGAAGAGAGGGGTCCGGAGGGAAGAGAGGGGTCCAGAGGGAAGAGAGGGGTCCAGAGGGAAGAGAGGGGATCCAGAAGGAAGAGAGGGATCCGGAGGGAAGAGAGGGGGTCCAGAGGGAAGAGAGGGGGTCCAGAAGGAAGAGAGGGGTCCAGAAGGAAGAGAGGGGTCCGGAGGGAAGAGAGGGGTCCAGAGGGAAGAGAGGGGATCCAGAAGGAAGAGAGGGGTCCGGAGGGAAGAGAGGGGTCCAGAGGGAAGAGAGGGATCCAGAAGGAAGAGAGGGGTCCGGAGGGAAGAGAGGGGTCCAGAGGGAAGAGAGGGGATCCAGAAGGAAGAGAGGGGTCCGGAGGGAAGAGAGGGGTCCAGAGGGAAGAGAGGGATCCAGAAGGAAGAGAGGGGTCCAGAGGGAAGAGAGGGGGTCCAGAACACGGTGGGAGGGCTTCCAGGTCCCTTCCAACTCAACCCATTCCACGTTGTTACGATCGCCCTCTCTGCAGAGTTTCCTTAAGGAGAGACAGAAGACCTCAAAGGTCCCTTCCACCCCACCCCACCCCATTCCATGACTCCACGACGCCGCTGCTCTCCATCGCCTGCACTACACGTTGCGTTGGAAGCCATCGCTTCTGCTGACTCGGCACTTTTGCTGAGCGATGTCATCCCACCCCGGAGCCCTTTTAATCCCACGTGGATAAAGTTCTACAGAGAATCCAAACGGTTAAAAACATAAACCCAAAGAAGGAGCACCGCAATGTTGGGGGTTTTTTTTCCTCCTTTTTTTTTAAGCTGATAAATACGAATTTTGCTCTGAGGGAAATGAGGTTTAAAGGAAAAAAATCGACGTCCCTGGGCTCGACCTCAGCTTTGGGGAGAGATCCCTGAGAATTGGAGCACGCGAAAGGCGGGGTTGAATCTGTCTCCTCTCACTCGATTTGTATGCAGGAGCCGCACGCGCCGATGCTGAAGGTTATTCTATTTTTAACGCTCCGGCGCTGCACTTCTCTCTCTCTCTCTTTTAGTGTTTTTTTTATAAGAGGTGAATTCCAGAAAATACAAAAAGTATTTTCTTCCAGATCGCCATTAAGAAGAGTTTTAATGGGATAAGAAACTTCTAGAAGCGATGCTTGGGATGGTGGGATGGGGTGGGAGGGACCTCTCCAAACCCTCCCGGTGGATCACGGTGCTCAAACCCTTCACCACTTCTCTGGGCTGTGGATGTTCTCCAGTCCTTCAAGGTTGGAAAATCGTAGTTTGGGTTGGAAGGGACCTCAAAGCCCATCCATTCCCACCCCCTGCCATGAGCAGGGGTGACACCTCCCACCGGATCAGGGGCTCTGAGCCCCATCCACCGTGGCCTTGGACACCTCCAGGGATGGGGCAGCACCGCTTCCCTGGACAATCTGTGCCAGGGCCTCCCCACCCTCCCAGGAGAACATTTCTCCCCAAGAGCTCCTCTCAATCTCCCCTCTTTCAGCTCAAAACCGTTCTCCTCCTCCTCTCCCTGATCCAGAGCCCCTTCCCAGCTCTCCTGGAGTTCCTTTCCATACCTCTAAGGTCTCCATGGATCCTTCTCTTCTCGAAGCTGAACAACCCCAACACTCTCAGCCTCCTACAGGAGGTCCTCCAGCCCTCGGATCATCTCCATGGCCTCCTCCGGCCTCGCTCCAACAGCTCCGCGTCCTTCCTGCCCTGAGGACTCCAGGATTGGACGTAGGGCTCCAGGGGAGGTCCCACCAGCGCCGTTTGAAGCTCTTCCAGCTCGTTTGAACCTCAACTCAGGCTCTGTCCCGGCCAACGATGATCCTTCCACCCCCATTCCTTGTTTTTCCAGGACACTCGGAGCCAACCTGTTGTGTTCTCCCACTTTTCCTCTATTTATTCTCCATCCAAGTGCCGCCTTCTACCTTTGACCCTCAAAAAACCAGCATTTTCTGCACTTTGAGACAGAAAAAACCTTTATTATCTGGAGGTTCTCCAGCCCTGGGATCGTTCTCATGGATGGTCCAAGAGCTCCACCTCCTTTTTCTGTTGGGGATTCCAGAATTGGCCACAGAACTCCAGGTGGGTCTCATGAGAACAGAATAGAGGAGGAGATTTACGGTGTAAAAGAGCAGTGAGGAGATTTCTTTCCATCCTGACCTCCGGATCAGACGTTCCCATCCCTGGAGCTCAGTTGGTTGTTGGGTTTCCACTCCACCTCCCAACCGTACATCTGCGCCTCCTTCGCAGACTGCAAACGAAGAGTCCTCGGCCATGAAACGAAGGCAAAGGTCTGCAGAGGGCTTCACGCTCAAAATCACGAGGACCAACACCACCAGCGCCATTCGGGGTCGGTTTGTTGCTATTTCTCCGAAGGGCTTTGAATAAAAGGTTATTTCTTCTACCGCTTCGGGTTCAAAAGGTCAACATCTGATACGGAGGTGGAGCCGTTCTTTCTTTTCGGTCCTCAAAGAAAGGAATTCATTGTGTTTTCAGTGCCGCGTTGCTCCCCTCCCCGGGGTTAACGTCAAAGAAAGGACCTCGTAGGCCTGACAGCCGCCAACCGACGTAGCGACGAGATGGTCTACGGTCCAGAAGAACCTCCAATCAAGGAACTACGTGGGTTGGAAGGGACCTTAAAGCCCATCCAGCTCCAACCTCTCCATGGGCAGGAACACCTCCCACAGGATCAGGGGCTCCAAACCCCACCCACCGTGGCCTTGAACACCTCCAGGGTTGGAGCAGCCTCGATTTCTCCGGGCAATCTCTTCCAGGGCCTCCTCACCCTCACAGGAGGATATTTCTTTCCAAGATCTCACCTCAATCGCTCATCTTTCAGCTCAAAACCGTTCCCCTCGTCCCATCCCTGCACCTCCTGATGAAGAGCCCCTCCCCAGCTTTCCTGGAGGCCCTTCCCACACCGGAAGCTGCTCGAAGGTGTCCATGAGCCTTTTCTTCTCCAGGCTGAGCAACCCCAACTCCCTCAGCCTGTCCTCCTCTAGAAGGTGCTCCAGCCTTTGGATCATTCTCATGGACTCCTCAAGACTCTCTCCAAGAGCTCCATGTCCTTCCAGAACTTCTTCCACCATGAGTTGAGCCTTTCCCTTCTTCCCATACCCATGGGAATACTGCGGACCCCCCAGTGTCTCTGTAGACCATCAACTAAGGTCCAGAGGAGGCTACAAAGACAATCCAAAGGCTGAGCACCTTCCCTACGAGGACAGGCTGAGGGAGTTGGGGTTGTTCAGCCTGGAGAAGAGGCTCCGAGGAGACCTGAGAGCAGCTTCCAGGACCTGAAGGGGCTCCAGGAAAGCTGGAGAGGGGCTGTTCATAAAGGGATGGAATGATGGGATGAGGGGGAACGGGGATGAACTGGACAAGGGTGGATTTAGCCTTGATAGAAGGAGGATTTTCTTCACCACGAGGGTAGTGAAGGTGTTGAAGGCCACGTTGGACGGGGCTGGGAGCAACCTGCTCCAGTGGGACGTCCCTTCCCACAGCAACAGGGTTGGAAGCGGATGATCTTTAAAGTCTCTTCCGACCCAAACTCTTCTATCAACCCGCTCGGATTTCCTTCTCCTCCCGGGGTTATTTTGGAGACATTCGTTTCATTTACCTTCTCAAAGAGGGGCAGAACCTCCTCCCATTGAAGGTGCTCCACTCCCCGCTTTGCATGAGCCGCTATTATACAAATTACTTAAGCGGCAGCTATTAGGCTAAAAATACGAGATGATCCCGGCTCTGATGATAAAAGAGCGAGGAAAATCTCTCCAGGGCATCGCTCGCATGAAAGGAAAGCTCTTACAACTGTATTTTCCGTCGCTTCTTCCACTAATGCGCGTAATTTAGTAAAAAAGAGGGGGGAGAAGTCTTCTCGCTCGGCATTTCTCTCTCCTTCATTAAACTATTTTGTTAATCACGTGGCTTTCAAAGGCAAACGACAACAAACAGCCTTTCCTCGAGGAACGGCAGGAGCCGTTAACTAGTCCTTGAGTTAACTCTACTAACCAGCCGAAGCACGGAATGGGTCGGAAGGGACCTCAAAGCCCATCCAGTTCCACCTCCTGCCACGGGCAGGGACACCTCCCGCTGGATCAGGGGCTCCGACGTGGCCTTGGACACCTCCAGGGATGGAGCAGCCACCACTTCTGTGGACAACGTGGGCCACGGCCTCCCCACTCGCCCAGGAGAACATTTGACCCCAAGATCTCACCTCCATCTCCGTTCTTTCAGCTCAAAACCGTTCCATCTCACCCTGGCCCTGCGCTCCCTGACCAGGAGCTTCCCTGGAGATCCTCTCTTCCCTTGGAGCTGCTCTAAGGTCTCCTTGGAGCCTTCTCTTCTGCAGGTTGAGCAACCCCAGCTCTCAACCTGTCCCCGTACGAGAGGTTCTCCACCCTTTGGACCATCCCTGTGGCCTCTCTGAGTCCCACCCGTAGCACCCACAATGGTTTGGGTTGGAAGGGACCTCAAAGCCCCTCCAGTTCCATCTCCCTAAACCAGAGGCCGGTTTACCTTCCGCTGATTGCCGGGTGGGCCAATCCCTCGACGTCTCCGCCCACTTCAGCAGATCCCAATGCCGGAGCCACCACCACCCTCTCCGTTGTTCTTCTACGGCTCAAAGAACGGCGTCTCCAGCCCAGAGGAACCAAGGCTACGCCATCCCTGGAGGCGGTGAAAGCCGCGTTGGATGGGCCTTGGAGCAACCTGATCCAGCGGAAGGTGTCCCTGATCCAGCGGAAGGTGTCCCTGATCCAGCGGAAGGTGTCCCTGATCCGGCGGAAGGTGTCCCTGATCCGGCGGAAGGTGTCCCTGATCCGGCGGAAGGTGTCCCTGATCCAGCAGAAGGTGTCCCTGATCCAGCAGAAGGTGTCCCTGATCCAGCGGAAGGTGTCCCTGCCCACCGGATGGGCTTTGGAGAGCCCTTCCAACCCAAACCGTGATGCTGCAATTCCAACTCTTCCGGCGCGTTGTTCTTGAGAACACGAACACGCGCAGCAGTTAATGCTTTAAACGCTCCTTTGATTGGAAGAGTCGACACACGCTGTGATCGCAATTACTTTCCCTGAGCGTTACTTAAAACACCGAAGCCACAAAGCGCCACCGCCGGGGCCCCCAACCTCCCTCGCTGAAAGGCAAATTAAACCACCTCCATCGAGAGGGAGGATTATTGCTCGGAAATCCCATCTCAAGACAATTCCGCCCGCTCCGGGGTTGACGCACGAGCTCCTAAATCCTTTCTGACTGCTCCAGGGCTGCAGGAGAGAATAAATTCCACCGCACAACTGGATTTCTCCGGAGCTTCGCATCTGATAATCGAGACAAACGTGGCGATACGGCAAATAAAAGCGCTCAAGAGCATCAAACCAGCGCCGCCCGAGGCATTCCTTCCACCCGCTTCGAAGCGGTGACTCAGATCAAGAGGGCGATGAGGTGGTTCTCTAAGGAACGCAACCAAAGCGGTGGGAGAGGGAGGTTCTGCCCCTCTGCTCCGGTGTGGTGAGACCTCACCTGGAGCCCTGCGTCCAGTTCTGGAGTCCTCAGCGTAAGGAGGACACGGAGCCGTCGGAGTGAGCCCGGAGGAGGCCACAGGGATGATCCGAGGGCTGGAGGACCTCAGCTATGAGGACCTCAGCTGTGAGGACAGGCTGAGAGGGTTGGGGTTGTCCAGCCTGGAGAAGAGAAGGCTCTGGGGAGACCTTAGAGCAGCTTCCAGTATGGAAAGGGGCTCCAGGAATGCTGGGAAGGGCTCTGGATCAGGGAGAGGATGAGGGGAAACAGTTTTGAGCTGAAAGAGGGGAGATTGAGGTGAGATCTTGGGGAGAAATGTTCTCCTGTGAGGGTGGGGAGGCCCTGGCCCAGGGTGCCCAGAGCAGCGGTGGTGCCCCATCCCTGGAGGGGTTCCAGGCCAGGTTGGATGGGGCTCGGAGCCCCTGATCCAGCGGGAGGTGTCCCTGCCCGTGGCAGGAGGTGGAACTGGATGGGCTTTGAGGTCCCTCCCAACCCATTCCATCATTCTAGCACCTGACAATCTCGCCCCACCTTCGTCCCGCGGTCCAAACCGCCACCGCCTTCTCTACAGATGAGCCCCGAATCCATTAAACGGGAGTGGGAATTGCAATTCCGCCATCTCCGCTCTCCTTCAGAGCTTCTAATTTTGAAGCCATCAGTGATGCAAATAAATTCAGAGCTGTAAGAAACACTCTTCTTCCCAATTTCCATCTCCTCCAGCCTCCAGAGCGGAGCAGATCCCTCGTTTCCTGGTCTTATTCCAGGATAACACACGACTGGAGAGGGGGAAAAGCTGGTGGTGACCCCAACAGCAAAGCCAAACCCTGCCTGTCCCGTTCCAGACGAGATCATCTCCTACCACCACAGGGAAGAGGTGCAAAGGGCAAAGCCTGGGCTGGAGAACCTCAAAGCCACTGTCTTCCTTTGCCACCTTCAGCTTCAAAGTCAACCCAACCGCGACCAAACCGAAGCCACCAACCCAAAAAGCCGGATTAGATTGAGACCTCACCTGAAGAGCCGCGTCCTTGAGTCCTCAGGACAGGGAGGATACGGAGATGTTGGAGGGAGTCCAGAGGAGGCCACGGAGATGATCTGAGGGCTGGAGAACCCATAAGAGGACAGGCTGGGAGAGTTGGGGCTGCTCACCCTGGAGAGGAGAAGGCTCCATGGAGACCTTAAAGCAGCTTCCAGTATGGAAAGGGACTCCGGGGAAGCTGCGGAGGGATCACGGAGTGCAGGGAGAAGATGAGCGGAAAGGTTCTTCCAGCTGAAAGAGAGAAGATTGAGATGAGACCTTAGGAAGAAACGTTCTCCTGTGAGGGTGGGGAGGCCCTGGAGGAGGTTGCCCCATCCCTGGAGGTGTCCAAGGCCACGTTGGATGGGTTTGGAGCCCCTGAGCCAGCGGGAGGTGTCCGTGCCCATGGCAAACCGGATGGGCTTTGAGATCCCTTCCATGATTCCACACCAACGGCCCTTCCCCAGCTCGGCAGCGAAGGCGCACGGCCCCTTCCAAAGCAGGAGAAGATGTGTCGGCCCTCAAAGTGGCCCCGTTGAGTCCCTCTGGCTTTATTTCATGGCTGCCGAAGAGCCGAACCCGGCTCGTGCTCCGCCGGGAGGATCTACAGCACGACGTGGCAACGTCTGCCCCCGAGGGTCAGATGCAACCAGGGATGAAATGAGACGCGGGAGCCGTGGAAGCCACTTTCGCCCACTCAAATGCCTTGAAAAAAAAAGGAAAAATGTGAAAAAAAAACCCCCAGCAGTCTCTTGTTTTCATTGCAGGGATTGCGGAGGCAGAAATTTCCCTCTTGGAGCGAGAAAGCTGATGTGCTTTTACCTCCGAAGGGCTTTCCAGCGCGGCATCTGTTTTGTTTGGAGTGTTCCAGCCAGAACTCCAACTCACGGAGTTGTTCCTCCGCCGCAGGATTGGTTCTCAAACCAAAGAGCCGAATTCAGCGTTTGCCACGGGCGAGGACGGAGACAGCAACGGCGGAAGGGTTCGTCTTCATCCAATGGTGGAATGGGTTGGGTTGGAAGGGATCTCAAAGCCCATCCCGTTCCACCCTCTGCCACGGGCGTGGACGTTCTCCATGGATCGGATTGCTCCGAGCCCCATCCGACCTGGCCTTGAACCCCTCCAAGGATTGGGGTGACCTGATCCGATGGGTCGCGTCCCTGCCCATCAACTTGAGGTCCCTCCCCGCTCAAACCGTCCCCTCCTTCTACAACCACCACCTTCTTACCCATCTTCCCCAGGGAAGGGGCCGTCCGGTGGGCAATGCCGTGGTGTCTCTGCCCACTTTAGAAGCTTCTCCACTGCCGCAGCCATTCCCACCCTCTCCATTGTCATTCCACAGCTTCCAGAAGCTTCTACAGCCCCAAGAAGTCGTGGATGCTCCATCCTCAGAGGCGCAGCCCAGGACAGTTTGGCTTTCGGTTCGGAAGCAAACGTTGTCGCCTCCTGTGGAGTTTCTCCTCTATCTCCTCCTCGAGTCCTTCTCCTCAGGGCGGCTCCAAATCCATTCTCCACCCACCCTGGATTTGTCCTTGGGGTGGTGACGCTGGAATACGCGACTTTGCTTTCCCTTCTGGTGACAACGACAAAGAACCAGAGGTGAAACGTTGGGTATCGACGCAACCCTTCATCAATCTCTGAGTATCTCCAGGAAGAAGGAGACTCCTTGCGACGGAAGAGTGGGGATCGATGGACTTTGTGCACTTCCCCTCCTCTCCTTTCAAGGGGAGAAAGGATCATTCGAAGGTTGACGTGGTAACCAACCGCGATGGGGATGACACCGCACAAAGGGACAGTCCCCACCCGAGGAGAAGACGTTCTCCAGTCCACAACGCGGCCCCGGTGCTCCACGAAGAGGCTGCGGGACAGCATCGACTCTTCAGAGCTTGAAAGTTGATTTAAATCCAAGATGAAATGTGGTATTTTGGCGATTGGGAGGAGCCCCGAGGAGAAAGACTCGAGGTGTGGGTGGAGAAGCTCCACCTGAGCTCCAACGTGCGCTCCAACCAACCACATCCCGGGCTGCGTCTAAGAGGGATTCTGACCCTCTGGTCCACTCTTGTGAGACCCCACCTGCGTCCACTTGTGGAGCCCTCAGCACAGGAAGGACGTGGAGCTGCTGGAGGAACCCAGAGGAAGCCACGGAGATGATCCGAGGGCTGGAGAACCTCCCATATGAGACCAGGCTGAGAGTTGAGGTTGTCCAGCCTGGAGAAGAAAAGGCTCCGCGGAGACCGTAGAGCAGCTTCCAGTATGGAAAGGACCTCCAGGAAAGCTGGGACAACGCCTGGTGGGATAGGACAGGGAGTAATGGCTTTGAACTCAGGGAGAGGAGACCGAGAGGAGCTCTTAGGGAGGAATTTGTTCCTGTGAGGATGGGGAGACGGAGGTTGCCCTGAGAAGGGAGGCGGAGGTGTCCCTGGCGGGTGGTGGGACTGGATGGGCTTTGAGATCCCAACCCAACCCCTTCCATGCTCCTATGGCTCCGAGGCAAAGGCGGGCTCCGTATCTCGGAGGGAAGCTCGGCAGCTGGGAAGGATCGCTCCTCAGCCTGTGGTAATCAAAGGCTTCTAAAAATAGAAGAAAAGTAAACAAACAAACAAATAAACCACCCAGAAGCGATAAAACCGCGCTTGGGTGGCAATTTGTCTGTGCCACTCCTACGTCGCATCCCCATCCGCTCTCCGTTGTGGCTGGGAGACGCTTCTGTTCTCCTCCGTTGGCATTTTTCCTACCTGGAGACCTTATCACGAGGGGCTTTGCCTCGCGCTCGCTTTTCATCTCTGAATTTGTGCGGTTTGGCCGTAGCCAAAAGGCAATTGAGGTCCTGGAGGACCTTCCCTCCACCTCTGCTCGGAGACCACCTTCCTTCCTTCTTTCCTTCCTCCCCTCTGCTTGGAGACCACCTTCCTTCCTTCCTTCCTCCCTCTCTCTCTGCCTGGAGACCACCTTCCTTCCATCCTTCCTTCCTCCCCCTCTACCCAGAGGCCACCATCCTTCCTCCCTCTCTTCCTGGAGGCCCACATCCACCTCTGGAGTCCTCAGGACAGGAAGGACACGAGGACGTTGGAGAAAGTCCAGAGGAGACCATGGAGATGATCCAAGGGCTGGAGCACCTCCCGTATGAGGACACGCTGAAAGTGTTGGTGTGGTTCAACCTGGAGAAGCTCCGGGGAGACCTTAGAGGAGCTTCCGGTCCAGAAAGAAGCTCTGAGAAAGCTGAGGAGAGGCTCTGGATTGGGGAGTGCAGGGATGGGACGAGGAGGAATGGGTTGGAGCTGAAAGAAGGGAGATGGAGATGGGATCTTAGGAAGGAATTACTCCCTGGTGGCGCTGTGGTCTTGGTTGCCCGGGGAAGGGGTGGTTGCCCCATCACCTGGAGATGTTCACGGCCACGTTGGATGTGGTTTGGAGGCCCTGATCCGGGGACAGGTGTCCCTGTCCCTGGCAGAGATCAGAACTGGATGGGCTTTGAAGTCCCTTCCAACCCAAACCTATCCGTGATTTTAAAGCTCCTCCGGTACATCTTGAGGCCATTTCCTCTTCTCCTTTCACCTGAGAGAAGACACCGCTCCCAGCAGCCCCACCCGGGCACCACCAGGACCAAAGGAAGGCGATTCCCTTTGCTTTTCCCTTTTATTACCTCTTTTGTTGTTGTTTGTTTGACATCAGCACCTGCGGTGCTTTGTAATTAGTGAGCAATCAGTGGACAACCCCAGTGCCTCAGCTGCCCCACCTGGGGGGCACCAGGTTGTCCATCACTGGGGCAGCCTGGGGGGAAGCTGAGGTGCTCTGGGGACCACCAGGATCAGGGAGCTGAGGTGCCCTGGGGACCACCAGGACCAGGGAGCTGAGGTGCCCTGGGGACCACCAGGACCAGGATGCTGAGGTGCTCTGGGGACCACCAGGATCAGGGAGCTGAGGTGCTATGGACCACCAGGATCAGGGAGCTGAGGTGCTCTGGGGACCACCAGGATCAGGAAGCTGAGGTGCTCTGGGGACCACCAGGACCAGGATGCTGAGGTGCTCTGGGGACCACCAGGATCAGGGAGCTGAGGTGCCCTGGGGACCACCAGGACCAGGATGCTGAGGTGCTCTGGGGACCACCAGGACCAGGATGCTGAGGTGCTATGGACCACCAGGACCAGGAAGCTGAGGTGCTCTGGGGACCACCAGGACCAGGGAGCTGAGGTGCTCTGGGGACCACCAGGACCAGGATGCTGAGGTGCTCTGGGGACCACCAGGACCAGGAAGCTGAGGTGCTCTGGGGACCACCAGGATCAGGGAGCTGAGGTGCTCTGGGGACCACCAGGACCAGGATGCTGAGGTGCTCTGGGGACCACCAGGACCAGGATGCTGAGGTGCTCTGGGGACCACCAGGACCAGGATGTTGAGGTGCTCTGGGGACCACCAGGACCAGGGAGCTGAGATGCTCTGGGGACCACCAGGACCAGGAAGCTGAGGTGCTCTGGGGACCACCAGGATCAGGGAGCTGAGGTGCTCTGGGGACCACCAGGACCAGGATGCTGAGGTGCTCTGGGGACCACCAGGACCAGGATGTTGAGGTGCTCTGGGGACCACCAGGACCAGGATGCTGAGGTGCTCTGGGGACCACCAGGACCAGGAAGCTGAGGTGCTCTGGGGACCACCAGGATCAGGGAGCTGAGGTGCTCTGGGGACCACCAGGATCAGGGAGCTGAGGTGCTCTGGGGACCACCAGGATCAGGGAGCTGAGGTGCTCTGGGGACCACCAGGACCAGGAAGCTGAGGTGCTCTGGGGACCACCAGGACCAGGATGCTGAGGTGCTCTGGGGACCACCAGGATCAGGGAGCTGAGGTGCTCTGGGGACCACCAGGATCAGGGAGCTGAGGTGCTCTGGGGACCACCAGGACCAGGAAGCTGAGGTGCTCTGGGGACCACCAGGACCAGGATGCTGAGGTGCTCTGGACCACCAGGACCAGGAAGCTGAGGTGTTCTGGGGACCACCAGGACCAGGAAGCTGAGGTCCTCTGGACCACTACGAGGAAGATGCAGATGCTCTCTGGACCACTATAAGGAAGATGCTGATGCTGATGTCTTCTGGACCACTGAGCAGGATGCTGCTGTGCTCTGGACCACCAGGACCAGGAAGCTGAGGTGCTCTGGGGACCACCAGGATCAGGATGCTGAGGTGCTCTGCACCACTACGAGGAAGATGCTGATGCTGATGCTCTCTGGACCACTATGACTGAGATGCTGATGCGTCCTGGACCACTGTGAGCAGGATCTGATGCTGATGTGTTCTGGACCAACACAAACAGGATGCTGATGGTCTCTGGATCACTATGAGCAGGATGCTGAGGTACTCTGGACCACTACGAGGAAGATGCTGATGCTCTCTGGACCGCTATGAGTGAGATGCTGATGTGTTCTGGACCCCTGTGAGCTGGATGCTGATGCTGATGCATTCTGGACCAACACGAGCAGGATGCTGCTGCTCTCTGGACCACTGTGAGCAGGATGCTGATGCTGATGTTCTCTGGACCACTATGAGTGAGATGCTGATGTGTTCTGGACCCCTGTGAGCAGGATGCTGATGCTGATGTTCTCTGGACCACTATGAGTGAGATGCTGATGTGTTCCGGACCCCTGTGAGCAGGATGCTGATGGTCTCTGGACCACTATGAGTGAGATGCTGATGTGTTCTGGACCAACACGAGCAGGATGCTGCTGCTGATGTGTTCTGGACCCCTGCGAGCAGGATGCTGATGCTGATATGTTCTGGACCACTACGAGGAAGATGCTGATGCTCTCTGGACCACTATGACTGAGATGCTGATATGTTCCGGACCCCTGTGAGCAGGATGCTGATGGTCTCTGGACCACTACGAGGAAGATGCTGCTGCTCTCTGGACCCCTGCGAGCAGGATGCTGATGCTGATATGTTCTGGACCACTGTGAGCAGGATACTGAGGTGCTCTGGACCACTACGAGGAAGATGCTGCTGCTCTCTGGACCACTACGAGCAGGATGCTGATGCTGATATGTTCTGGACCACTACGAGGAAGATGCTGCTGCTGATATGTTCTGGACCCCTGCGAGCAGGATGCTGCTGCTCTCTGGACCCCTGCGAGCAGGATGCTGATGCTGATATGTTCTGGACCACTACGAGGAAGATGCTGCTGCTCTCTGGACCAACACGAGCAGGATGCTGCTGCTGATATGTTCTGGACCCCTGCGAGCAGGATGCTGCTGCTGATGCTGCTGCTCTCCGCATCCCCGGGATGCAGCCCGGGTACCACTCCTTCCCGAGCGCTCTCGCCCCGCCTCTCCCCGCACCGGGGCCGCATTTGTAAGGCGGGGCAGCTCTCCCTCCTCCCCCTCTCTTCTCCCTCCTCCTCCTCCTCCTCGGAGCGGAGCCGGGGCGGGGCGGCCCCTGCGGCAGCGGCTCAGCCCCGCGGCTCTGCCGGGGCGGCTTCCCCCGCCGTTCCCCGCCCGAGCGGAGCTGCAACCGGGCATGGGCGGCGGGGGAACGGCGGGGAGGGGGCAGCCACCCCTTTAGGGTCGCCACGAGAGAGGTGAGTAACGAGGGAGGGGGGGAAAGAGGCAGGAGAGCCTTTGCCGTTATCCCCGCCGGGATGCGCTGATCCCTCTCCCCCGCCCGAGCATCCCCGGCAGAGCTGCGGCTCTTCCCCTCTCCTCATTTCTTGTGTCCTCTTCCCTTTTCTGGCTTTAAACCTCCTCTCAGGTCAGGATAATGAGGAAGGGAGACGGTCTAAGGGATGGCTCTTTGATTAATTAACCCCCCCCCCCCCCATTTGTCCTCCGCTTTGTGGCATCACCTGAGCTCGGAAAATAAGACGAGGAGTCCCTCCAAGCGATGGTTCGGTGGTTTATGGACCCTCTCAGTGTCCGTTCTCAGCTTTTCTGGCCTTCAGCGTCGCGTAAGGGCGGAAAATAAACCAAGGAGCCCCTCCGAGGGATGGGTTTGAGCTTTATGCACCCCCCCTTGGGCGTCCATCCTCCGCTTCTCTGCCTCTCAGCACCACGTAGGGTTGGGAAAATAAGACGAGGAGCCCCTCCAAGCGATGTTCGGTGGTTTATTGACCCCCTCGATGTCCGTTCTCTGCTTTCCTGGCCTTTAGCATCGCGTAGGGTCGGAAAATAAGCCAAGGAGCCCCTCCGAGGGATGGGTTTGGGACCTATTAACCCTCCTTCAACGTTCATCCTCTGCTTTCCTCGCTTTTAGCGTCGTGCAGGGTCGGAAAATAAAGACGAGGAGCCCCTCCAAGCGATGGTTCGGTGGTTTATTGACCCCCTCAATGTCCCTTCTCCGCTTTTCTGGCTTTTAGCATCACCTAAGGTGGGAAAATAAGCCAAGGAGCCCCTCCAAGGGATGGTTCAGTGGTTTATTAACCCCTCTCGATGTTTGCCCCCCTCTTTTCTGGCTTTAAACATCGCGTCAGGTGAGGAGAATGAGGAAAGGAGCCCTTCTAAGGGATGGGTTTGAGACTTAACCCTCCTTCAACGTTCACCCCCTGCTTTCCTCGCTTTTAGCGTTGGCGTAGGGTCAAAGATAATCCCGGGAGCCCCTGGGAGCGATGGGTTTGGGACTTATTAACCGCCCCCCTCAAGGGTCGTCCTCTTCTTTTGCGGCTTCTGGCGCTGCGTAGGGGGTCAGCAAAGAATCCCGGGAGCCCCTCCGCGCCGTGCGTTTGTGCTTTATTATCCTCCCCTCCGAGAGTTTGGGATAAATTGCAGTGTCATTGTCAGCCGCGTTCGCCTCTTACCTCTTCGCCCCAAAAAGAAGAGGAGAGGGAGGACCCACCCTTTGCATCGCGCCGAGCCCCGAGAATGCGGCGGCGCCGAACGCGCGGCGCAGAGCGCCCGCAGGGGGGGTTTTGGGGGGCAGAAGGGTTCCCACCGGGCAGCTCGGACTCATCGCAACGCCGCTTCGCGATGCTTTCGTTTGGGGTTTCCCCCATTTTTGCCTTTTTTTCCCCCCTCATCTCTTTCGGAAGCGCTATTTTCATGGCAACGGTTACCCGAGCGGTTTATGAGCCGTTTATTTTTAGGGTTTGAAATCCTTTCCGTGAGGGTTGGAGGGGTGTAAAAAGCCACGGGAGCGAAGGCGAAGGACCTTTGCGGCGTGGTCGCTCCCTCGGGGTGGAATCGCCCACGCTTTGGCCGCCGCGGTGAGGCGACAGCGCCGTCATTGAGCCCCGGGTTAAGGTGATGCTCTGCAATCCAAAGAGAGGGGGGTGGGAAAAAAAAGACTGCAGAGACGGCGGAACGTGCTCCGAGAGGAGGAATTCTCCTCCGGCCACACGCTGGGAGCAAAGCGGCAGAAGGATGGAGGGGCCTCGTTGCCTGGAAAACAGCTGGGAAAGCAAAGCGGTTTCGGCCAAGAAGGGTTTAGCGCCAAAAGAGCCCCAAAATCCCCTCTCAGAGCTGAATCGTTTGGTTTTTACTGCAGGTAAAGGAGTGAAAACTCTTCCGAGGAAGGATATAAACCACTCCGTGTATTTTTAAACCCTAAACGCACCTTTTTTCATTCCAAAAGAAGCAGAAATGGAGGGCGGTTGGGATTAATATCGGATTTTTGACGGCCCTACGAGATCATAATTGACCGGAAAGTGGTCGTTATTATTATTCCCACTGTGACCTTCATATAATTGAGGAATTCTATGGTTTTAATCTCTTGGGTGATTTTCTGGGTTGGAAATCCAGGGTTTCCGGGTTGGAATCCGGGTTTATGGGTTGGTAGCCCAATCTTGGCAGGTTGGTAGCCCAGCCTTGGCAGGTTGGTAGCCCAATCTTGGCAGGTTGGTAGCCCAGTCTTGGCAGGTTGGTAGCCCGATCTTGGCAGGTTGGTAGCCCAATCCTGGCAGGTTGGTAGCCCAATCCTGGCAGGTTGGTAGCCCGGTCTTGGCAGGTTGGTAGCCCAGTCTTGGCAGGTTGGTAGCCCAGTCTTGGCAGGTTGGTAGCCCAATCTTGGCAGGTTGGTAGCCCAGTCTTGGCAGGTTGGTAGCCCAGTCTTGGCAGGTTGGTAGCCCGATCTTAGCAGGTTGGTAGCCCAATCTTGGCAGGTTGGTAGCCCGATCTTGGCAGGTTGGTAGCCCAATCTTGGCAGGTTGGTAGCCCAATCCTGGCAGGTTGGTAGCCCAGTCTTGGCAGGTTGGTAGCCCGATCTTGGCAGGTTGGTAGCCCAGTCTTGGCAGGTTGGTAGCCCAGTCTTGGCAGGTTGGTAGCCCAATCTTGGCAGGTTGGTAGCCCGATCTTAGCAGGTTGGTAGCCCAGTCTTGGCAGGTTGGTAGCCCAATCTTAGCAGGTTGGTAGCCCGATCTTGGCAGGTTGGTAGCCCAGTCTTGGCAGGTTGGTAGCCCAGTCTTGGCAGGTTGGTAGCCCAGGTGGCTCCGAGGTTGCCGGCTTTGCAGCACTTTCCCGTTGCTCCCAACAAGCTCCCCTGGTGCCACCACTGAGGGTTTGTCTCCGGTGCAGCGTTTTCTCGCTGTGTTCGCCACGAGAGGGCTCTTTCCGTGTCGGCTTTAGGGGAGGAGAAGGAGTTCGAAGAGATGGAACCTGTGATTTCCCGGTGGGAATTATCTCATTGCTCATCTGGGCTTCGCACGGATGCTCCCAGGGCTGCTGGAACCAGGGATGGGTTTGGAAGGGGATTGAATCGTTGGTGGAACAGAAAGACCTGAGGGCGTTGGTGGATAACGGATGAACGTGAGCCAAACGGTGGCCCAAGTGGCCATGAAGCCCAAGAGCCTCCTGGCTCGGCTCAGCCGTGGTGTGGCCACCAAGAGTAGGGATGGATGGTCCTCATGGATTGGGTGTTGGTGAGGTCACACCTTCAATCCTGGGTTCGGTTCTGGGCCATGGAGGACCTTAAGGGGCTGGAGAACATCTGGAGAAGGGTCTGGAGGACCAGAGAGAGGGCTGAGGGACCCGGGGCGTATTGGTCTGGAGAGAGGAGGCTGAGGGGAGACCTCATCTCTCTCTTCAGCTCCTGGAAAGGAGGTTGGAGCGAGGTGGGTTGCTGGGCTCTTCTCCAGAGGAACGAGGGATAGGATGAGAGGAAATGGCCTCAAGTTGGATTGGACCTTAGGGAGAATTTCACCCCCCAAAGGGTTATCCAGAGGATTCCCGGGGCAGCGGCCGCTGGAATCTCCATCCATGGAGGGGCTTCAGAAACCATATCGACGTGGCACTTTGGGACACGGTGGAGTAGGAGTTGGGCTGATGGTTGGACTGGATGAGCTCAGAGGTCTTCTCCAACCTTCATGATTTTAACTTCAAGCTTTTCCTCTCTTTCTTCAGCCAGCTCTGCTCACCAGCTCTGCTCGGTGGGTGTTTGCAGTGGGTTTTCCTCCAGGCTGTCAATGAAATGGGGCGGTGACAGCTTCTTGGCCCATCGGTGCCATCGAGCGCGGGACCTTCCTCCCTTCTTCGCTCGAATTTGTATGAAATCATAGAGCAGTGGATTAGTTCGGGTCGGAAGGGACCTTAAAGCCCATCCAGGTCCAACCCCTGCCATGGGCAGGGACACCTCCCACCGGCTCTGCTCATGGCCTCATCCAACCTGGCCTTGGCCATCTCCAGGGATGGGGCAGCCACCGCTCCCCGGGGCTGTAGAAGCTCTTCTCCAGCTTCTTCAAGCTGTGGAATAACGATGGAGAGTGTGGGAACGGCTCTGGCACTGAGATCTTCTCAAGCGGGTGGAGCCATCATGGCATTGTCCACCTGGCAGCCCCTTCTCCAGGGGGGAAAAACCAAGAAGGAGGTGGTGATCATCAAGGAATGGGGTGGGTCGGAAGGGACTTCAAAGCCCATCCAGTTCCACCTCCCCTCCCGCTGGATCGGGGACCCCTCCCGCTGGATCAGGGACCCCTCCCGCTGGATCAGGTCCCATCCAACCTGGCCTGGAACACCGTCCAGGGTCGGGTAGCCATGACCTCTCTGTGCAACCCAGGCCAGAAGATCCGGTAGAAGGTCTCCCCTCCCGTGGTAGTGAGTAGGAACTGGAGGGGCTTTGAGGTCCCTTCGAACCCCGATCGTTCCGTGGTTCTCTGATCATCAGGTAGTGCTGGATGTGATTTTTCTCAGCTCCTTTTTGAGCTCCAACCAACAGCCGGGGCAGAGCTTTACGCTGAGAAGGAACCGTTTGAGATACTCCTACGCACAACATTTTGCAGACAGATTGGGGTTCGTATTACGCATCGAAAGGACATGAACCAACGTCCCAGCAGGAGCCACCAGCTGTGGCCGAGTCCCGGCCAACCCCGGGCCTGGCGACGCGGTTTGTCACACCGGGGTGAGCTTACGGGCATGTAGGTCCGTGACCTCCTGCCCAGACTTGGCCCGTGACCAGGACAGACAGGGGAACGTGTGGCAAAAGAGATGGTTTCCATCACTCTTTATTAGGCAGAAACAGAAAAGCCCAGACCAGAGCAGGCGGACGGAATGCCACCATCGATCCGCTGTCGCGTACCATGAATGGTGGAAGGTTTGGGTTGGAATGGACCTCCAATCCCACCCAGTTCCACCCCCTGCCGCGAATCCCACTGGATCAGGTTGCTCCAAACCCCATTCGTAGCGTCCCACCATGGGTTGGAAGGGACCTGAGAGCCCATCCAGGTCCACACCTTCCACTCCGTGTTGCTCCAAGCCCCATCCCACCTGGTCTTGAAGACCTCCATGACTTTGCTGGGCGACCTGGGCCACCGCCCTCACGGGAAAACACGTTTTCCCGGCGAATAATCCCCCGGGAGCCTTGGATCCACTGCCCTGTTGTGCCTGGAAGGTACAAAGGTTGGTCTGGAGGAGAAGACCCTGCGGTGAAAGGCCACCACTTGGCTGGAGGTCTGTGAAGGCTGCAGAGCAGCTGAGAGTCCTTCAGGAGCTGTGACATTCAGGACCAAAAGGGGCAGTGAGGCTCCCTCCGAGGCTTCCGGGTGTTTCTTCGCTGTGGCCGGGGTTGACACACCACCTCTTTCCTTCTCTTTGGGGTTTGAAAACCCTCCTCTGAGCTTTGTTGTAGAATTGAACCTATTTCTTTCTACTCCTCCACCGCAAGAGATTCCTGGCGTGGAATTGCTCTTTGTTTCCAGCTGGAACCAAGCGTGGTTCCTGGCATGGGTTCCATGGGTGACGTTTGGAAGTAGCAGTGCTTGGAGCCGCCGTCTGTGCTCCTCAGCTGCTCCTGAGGATGAACAACACCACGGGCGACCAACCCAACTTCTTCTCCGTGCTGAACGCGCTCGAAGCAACGAGGCGGCTTTGAGTTCTTCTTGGTCCCTTGATGGCTTGTCGAGGTCATGAGGGCTCCCGGAGCTTCTCGGAGCTAAAAAGTTGGATGGGTACCATGAGCGGTCGTTGGGGCGGTCCTTAAAGAGGGCCTCTAGGAGGTCTGGAGAGGGATCTTCATCAGGGAGGACAGGGATCGGAGGAGGAGAAGGGTTTTGAGCTGAAAGAGATTGAGATGAGATCCTGAGGAGAAACGTTCTCCCATGTGGTGGTGAGGTCCGGGTGGCCCAGGGAAGTGGTGGCCGCCCCATCCCCGGAGGTGTTCAGAGCTGGGTTGGATGGGGCTCAGAGCCCCCTGAGCCAGCGGGAGGTGTCCCCACCCATAGCAAAGAGGTGAAACCCAGGTGGGCTTTGAGATCCCTTCCAACCCAACCCATTTCTTGACGTTCCTCACCTCCTTCTCGCTTTTTCCCCCTGGAGAAAGGGCTGCGGCGTAGGCAACGCCGCGATGCCGTGGAGGTCTTTGAGGTGCGCTGATTCCTCCCGGCGCTTTGGAGCTGCAGATTTTGCTGTGACGGCACATTTTCCCCTCTCTTCTGATTTCCTTCCATCCTGAGACGCGATGCGCAGAAGCAGCGCTAAACCGGGTCATCGCCCTTCGGGCATCGTCCGCTGCGCTCCGCGTTTTATTCAACCCCAATTGTACGTTATTAAGGGTTTTTTTCCTTCTCAAAGGTGGGATGGAGGGGGGGAGGAGTTATCCCAAATCGAAGCCGGAGGGAGAATGGATTGGGAGAAGCCCTGAGGGAAAAGGTCTTGAGGTGCTGTGGGAGGAGAAGCTCCACGTGGATCATGGAATAGTTTGGGTTGGAAGGGACCTTAAAGATCATCTCGTTCCAACCCCCGTGCCGCGGGCGGGGACGTCGCGCTGGATCGGAGCCGGCAACAGGCGCTCAGAGGAACCCAACCGTGTCCTGGGTGCATCCAAAGGACCATCAGCGAGGGAGGAGATTTTGCCTCTCGGCCCTGGTGAGACGTCACCTGGACCACTTCTGGAGTCCTCAGCCCAGGAAGGACACGGAGGTGTTGGAGTGAGGCCAAGAGGAGGCCACGGAGATGATCCAAGGGCTGAGAACCTCCCATGTGAGGACAGGCTGAGAGAGTTGGGGTTGTTCAGCCTGGAGAAGAGAAGGTGCCGTGGAGACCTCAGAGCAGCTTCCAGTGGAGAAAGGGGCTCCAGGAAAGCTGGGGAGGGGCTCCTGACCAAAGAGGACAAGGGGAACGGCTTTGAGATGACAGACGGGAGATTGAGATGGGAGAGATGTTCTCCTGCGAGGGTTCTCCTGGCCCAGGTTGCCCTGAGAGGTGGTGGCGCAGCCACCCTGGAGGTGTCCAAGGCCAGGTTGGATGGGGCTCGGAGCCCCTGATCCAGTGGGAGACGTCCCTGCCCACGGCACGGGGTGGAACTGGATGGGTTTTGACCAACCCTTCCAACCCAACCCATTCCGCCGTTCCAAATCACTCGAATTTAAGGTGGATTTGGGGTGCAGAGGATGAGTTTGAGGAGGTCCCGAGCACCAACGAGCACCTCAGCGCCAAGGTCTGTCCTTCTGGTCCCGATTCTTCCTCAGCTTCTTACTCCTTTGAGTTCCTTTGAGCGGCAGATGCCGGAGGGAGGGCCGGATGTCTCCGCTCGTGGTTCCTCTTGGATTTGTGTCTCTCCGAGGGACATTTGCATAAGAATGAGTCGCAGCAGCGTTTCGTGGGGTGGGAATTCCTGTGCCGAAAGGGATTGGCTTTATTTGCCGGATTAATGAGGAGAAAGAGGAGGTCGGGGCCGCCCCGTGGCCTCTTGACGGAGGTCTTGACCTCCTGTTGGTTGGAATGTGTAGGGAAGGGACCTTTGGCTCCGAGCGCTGTCGCCCTTTCTTGACATTTCGTCACCTTTTGACTTTGTTTTGCTTTACCTGAAGCTGTTGGAGCGCGTCGGGATTCCACAATTCCATGGGTTTTTTATGACCGATTCCGTAACTCCGTGACTTTTATGACCGATTCCGCCATTCCACGATTTTATGACACCTCCCCTACTTCAAAGGAGCTGAAGGATCTCCTCCACCTTCAACTCGTGGCCCTCGCGGAGGTTTTATTCTCATTTTGAAGCCCGGGGTTCGTTTCTTTCCTTTTTTTTTCCGCACGTTCCTCCTTGAGTCACCGCAAACGGAGATCTGAATTGCAAATTAATTTCCCAGCAGAGGAGAAAAGAAGGGAGTTCCCCAACCCCCTGACTGATCATTCCCGAGCCGAGGAAGCCAACGGTGCTATTAAAGGAGCCGGGATGGAGAAACCGAATAAAAACTGCCTTAATGGACCCAAATATCGACGCTCTGAGATAAAATGCCCCTTGTAGGAATATTTTTATCCAAGCGCTGGGCTTTCTGCAGCTCCTCAGCTCCTTCCCGTTGGCTAATTCCATCCTTCCTTCCCTGAACTCCTAATTTAGCCCCCACGCCTCGCTAACGAGCAGCGTCGGGAGCGCCGCTCGGGGAGTTCTTTGGCAGCCGTAGAGGTTTCAGGCGAGTGTTTGGCTTTGTTGGGTGGAAAAGTGGAGGATGAGGAGAAGCGAAGGTGCTGCGAATTGTTCGAATGGCATTTAGGGGTCTTAATCCTCCTCCTGCGCTTCGTTAGAAACGCAATCTGCTCCGGGGCCGCGGATTTCTGTGTTAATTATATCCTTACGCACCAGTGGAACGGTTCCTTCAGTGTAGAAACGTGGGATGGAATGAGGGGGGGGGGAGAGGGGACCTATAAATCCATCCAAGGACAGGATGTCATCCAGAGGGACCTGGATGAGGTGGAGAAGTGGGGCTGGAGAAGCTCCTGAGGTTCCACCAGGCCAAGAGGGACCTGGATGAGGTGGAGAAGTGGGGCTGGAGAACCTCAGGAGGTTCAACCAGGCCAGGAGGGACCTGGATGAGGTGGAGAAGTGGGGCTGGAGAACATCAGGAGGTTCAACCAGGCCAGGAGGGACCTGGATGAGGTGGAGAAGTGGGGCTGGAGAACATCAGGAGGTTCAACCAGGCCAAGAGGGACCTGGATGAGGTGGAGAAGTGGGGCTGGAGAACCTCAAGAGGTTCAACAAAGCCAAGAGAGACCTGGATGAGGTGGAGAATTGGGGCTGGAGAACATCAGGAGGTTCAACCAGGCCAGGAGGGACCTGGATGAGGTGGAGGAGTGGGGCTGGAGAACCTCCGGAGGTTCCACCAGGCCAAGGGTGAGGTCCTACCCCTGGGTGAGGGCAATCCCCGGTCCCAATCCAGACTGGGGATGATGGAGAGCAGCCCTGAGGAGAAGGACTTGGGGCGCTGGGGGAGGGGAACCTCAGAAGGAGCCGTCAATGAGCGCTCACAGCCCAGAAACCAACCTGGGGCAGATCAAGAGAAGCGTGGCCAGCAGGACCAGGGGGGTTTCTAGGTTCTTTTGGTGGTTTCGGTGTATCTTTTCTTCGTAGGGTGGTTTTTGTGTTGTATTTTGGTGGTTTTCTGGGGGTTTTGATGGGTTTTGAGTTGGTTTTTGCCATCTTCTGGGGATTTTGGTGGGTTTTCTGTTGGGTTTTGCCATTTTTGGGGGATTTTGGTGGGTTTCGTGTTGGTTTTTGCCATTTTCAGGACTGCAATGGCTTTTGTGGCTTTTTCCTATTTTCTGGCTGGTTTTGATGGGGATCCTTTTTGCACCTCTGGTGGCCGCAGTGCATTTTCTGGGTTATTTTTGGTGTTTTCTCCATTCCTTTGGTGGTTTCTGCACTTATTTGCTGCGTAGGGTGGGGTTTTATGTTGGTTTTGATGTTCTCTGGTGGTTCTGGTTGGGTTTTTGTGTGTTGGTCGCACGTGGGATGGGGTTTTCCTGTTATTTTTTGGGTTCTTTTGGTGGGTTTCTGCGCGTTTGCTGCGTGGGGTGTATTTTTTGGGGGTTTTTTTTCCCATTTTCTGGGGGTTTTGTGATTTTTTTTGCGTGGCGGCGGTGGTTTTTGAGCTGTCTCTGCAGCTGCCCTACATACGCTGCTCGACTTTGCAGCTCTGGCAACCGGAGGCAAAGCTGAACCTTTCCCCGGAGGGACCTGGAAGCTGCTGATCTCCGGGCACGGATCCTTACTTTTAAGGAGGAACGAGTTCCAATTGGCTCTTACAGCTCCCTAAGAGCCTCCTCACCTCTGGTTCTGCTGCAGAAGCCTCCAAACGACTTCGGCAGCCGCGTTCAGCTGCGTCAGCGCGTGGTGGGAGGTGGATCAGCGCCGACGGAGCCGGGAATAATCAACCTCGGGCGCAGAGCGGCGCTAACGCGGCTGCACTTGGGTGAATTAAAGCAGCTCTGAGCTTGAAGGAGATGTTCTCCAGCTTGCTTGGAGCTGGGTTTCTCTCATCCTGTGCTCCACCGATGAAGAAACCTCCTCCGTTCCCGGCAATAGGAGGGCTCGGAGGAGATCCCCTTTCTCCTCAGGCTTCCCTACCCCGATTAGCAATGAATTAAGGCGGTTCGGATGTCCCCGTGTCCTTCAAGAAGTCTCTGTGCTCCAGAGATAGTTCCTATCTCTGCACTCCCTGATCAAGAGCTCCTCCCCAGCTCTTCTGGAGCCTCTTTCCATACCGGAAGCTTCTCCAAGGGCTCCCTGGAGCCTCCTCTTCTCCACAGCTTCCATGACTGGTCAAGAACTCAGGACTTCATCCCCTTCGTGCTCCTGATCCGGTGGGAGGTGTCCCTACCCAAGGGTGGAACTGGCTTTGAGGTCCCCTCCAACCCGACCCATTCCATGATTCCAAGCGGCGGATGAGGAGCTGGGAAGGTGTGGCAGTGGTGGCGGCGTCTCCATCGCTGGAGGTGTAGGTGTGGCCCTTCAGGACATGGTTTAGTGGGACTGGATGAGCTTAGAGGTCTTCTCCAACCTTAACGACTCTGTGATTCTCGGGTCCAAAGAGCCCCCGGTTTCCCCCCGCCGGCGTCGTTGGGTGCCACAGGGAAGTGAGTGTTGGTCAAAGGCTTTGATGGCTCTCGTGGTGGACTCTCCATCTCTGGAGGGGTCAAAAAACCCCCGTGTAGATGTGGCACTTGGGGACATGGACTCACTAGGTTGGAAAAGACCTCTTAGATCACCGAGTCCAACCATGAACCCAAATGGTTTCGTTGGCGTGGTGGGGTTGGGCTGGAGGAACCTGGAGGTCTTCTCCAGCTTTAATGATTCTATGAGGCTCTCCATCATCGTTATACGTTGATTGGTGACCTGATGCGTTCTTAAAGGATAGAGAAAGGATTTGGTGTCACCTCAAGTCCCGTTCCTCTGCCACGGAGAAGAATTTCACTTCAAGGGTTTCATCGCCGCTTCTCGAGGTCCTCTAATCATTTAGGAGAGAGCAGGAGAACCCCCTAAAGGGCTCTTAACGAGGCCTCTCGGCTGTAACTTCATCGGATCACAGCCTCCGTCGCGCTTTCCGTGTGTAAAACAGCACTTTGGTGCCAATTTAGCTCTCCTTGAGACCCGAGAGGTCATTGTCCACGGCAGGAAGATAGCAGAGGAGCCCCCATCGCCTTCCAGAAGGTGACAACGTGGGGTCCGCTCACCTCCTCGGCGTAGTTACGTGCCGAGGACTTGGGTGTGAATTTGCTACGCTCAGCCGGCGTATCCTGCAGCCTCGTGCCGTGCTCTTCCCGGTTACTGAGCTGTAGGAGCCTCCGTGGTGGCCGGAGCGGTAGCTTTGCCCTCTTCGTGTCCTCAGTTCCTCTCCTTCTTCAGCAGCAATAATTACACGCGGCCGATTGTGACCTCTCTGCTTCGTACAGAGGGGTTGTTTTGCTTTGGTCAGAGGGTGCGTGACCTCTGTTCCTCTGCAAATAGAATGATGAGATGGTGTCAACTGTCCCTCGTCAACCTTTGCGCCGCCCTCGGCTCCCCGAGCGTTAATCCATTAGCGCGTTCCGATGAGTCATTCCAGCGCCGCGGTTTGATGGGACTCTCTCGGAGCTGAGGACGCGTCAGCGTCGCTCAACGGAGAAACGATCGCTTTCTCGTCGCGAGGAAAGCGCGGCTCGCGGGGGGCGGCTTCGGCCATCCGGCCGAACATTGTTTAGAAAGGTTCTGGTGGTGCCTTCAAGCTTGGAGTCACCATCATGGACGTCTACACCACTCCCAGTGCCTCCCAGTGCTCCCAGTATGGAACTGGAGAAGGTTCTGGTGGTGCCTTCAAGCTTGGAGTCACCATCATGGACGTCTACACCACTCCCAGTGCCTCCCAGTGCTCCCAGTATGGAACTGGAGAAGGTTCTGGTGGGGCCTTCAAGCTTGGAGTCACCATCGTGGACATCTACACCCCTCCCAGTGCCTCCCAGTGCTCCCAGTATGGAACTGGAGAAGGTTCTGGTGGTGCCTTCAAGCTTGGAGTCACCATCATGGACATCTACACCCCTCCCAGTGCCTCGGTCCGAGTAACGCC
The DNA here is from genome assembly GCF_017976375.1 of Cuculus canorus. Taxonomy (NCBI): domain Eukaryota; kingdom Metazoa; phylum Chordata; class Aves; order Cuculiformes; family Cuculidae; genus Cuculus; species Cuculus canorus. The sequence continues at coordinate 560,677 of NC_071437.1, forward strand.
CAACCCAAACGGAGCAAAGCCGCTCTCTGGGAGGGCTCTTTCATAGAATCATGGGATGGGTTGGAAGGGATCTCAAAGCCCATCCAGTTCCACCTCCTGCCATGGGTGGGGACACCTCCCACCGGATCAGGAGCTCCGAGCTCCACCCAACCTGGCCTGGAAGCCCTCCAGGGATGGGGCAGCCAACGCTTCCCTGGACAACCTCTTCCAGGGCCTCTCCGCCCTCGCAGGAGGACATTTCTCTCCAAGATCTCATCTCAACCTCTTCTCTTCCACCTAAAAATACCTTCTGTGACCCCGAGAGGCCTTAGGAGTCGTTTTTAGGGTAGGAACGAAACCTCCGAGACCGCCGAGCATTAAAGATGAATTAATCTGTTGTTTCTTCAGCCAAAACTCTCGACGAGTTAGGAAAAAGCTTTCAAGTTTTGAGGTCACCGCGAGGTCAATCCTACTTGAATGTCTAAAGTAGAGCTTTCTGGAAGAGCGCAACAACCTTTTAAATGGGCAGAGGAGCAAAGGGATGGCGGTTTTGGATGGTTCTCCTTCGGCAGCGTGGATTTCCATCGCGCTTTTCCCCAAGCGGAACATCTCGTGGTGCTTTGCGAAGCATTTAATTACGGGGATGCTGACGAGGCTCTTCTCTGCCGTAGCTTTTAAAGGCCGTAATGGAGACGACAATACTCGTTACGCTCCAAGCAGCGCCGTTTGGAAAGCTTTCAGCTTTCAGGAGCAGCCGTAGCCTTCTGGAAGGTCAAAAATCCCGGAGATCCACGGTTGAGGTCAACGGGATCTTAACGTTCCTCGGGTGGTTGAGGGCGTTTTAATCAGGAGAGGGAGGTTATGGTGCGGTTTGGTTGTGTCGTGTGGGTTTCTTCTGTGGCCTCCAAAGTCGGGATGGTGGCCGTGTCAGTGCAGTTGGTGGTTTGTCCTCCAATCCCCTCCTTGTGTTTGGCTTTAGGACATTGGGAAGAAACTCTTTATGGTGAAGGTGGTGAGGATCTGGCCCGGGTTGGCCGAGAGCCTTCTCCTCTCCAGGCTGAAGAAGCCCAACTCTCTCAGCCTCTCCCCTTATGGGAGGTCCTCCAACCCTCTGATCATCTTTGTGGGCTCCTCTGGACCCGTTCCAACAGCTCCATCTCCTTCTTACGATGAGGATTCCAGAACCGGACGCAGTCCTCCAGATGAGGTCTCTCAGGAGGTTATGATGCAGTTTGGTTGTGTCGCGTGGGTTGTTTCTCTTCCATCCTCTCCAAGGTGAGGATGAAGGTAGTGGTCATCTCAATACAGCAGTTGGTTTGTCCTCCAAACCCCCTCCAAGGTCCATCCAACCCGGCCTGGAACCCCTCCAGGGATGGGACAGCCACCGCTTCCCTGGGAGACCTCTTCCAGGGTCTCCTCATCCTCACGGTGAAGCAATTCCTCCTCATGTCCCGTCTAAATCCCCCCCTCTCCAGTTCATCCCCGTTCCCCCTCGTCCCATCACTCCATCCCTTTAGGAACAGCCCCTCCACAGCTTTCCTGGAGCCCCTTCAGGCACCGGAAGGTCGTTCTAAGGTCTCCTCGGAGCCTTCTCCACGCTGACCAACCCCAACCCTCTCAGCCTGTCCTCCTACGGGAGGTTCTCAGCCCTCACATCATCCTCGTGGTCTCCTCTGGACGCGTTCCAACAGCTCCATCTCCTTCTTCTGCTGAGGATTCCAGAACTGGAGACAATCCTCCAGGTTGGGTCTCACCAGAGAGGAGCAGAGGGATCGAATCCCCTCCCTGGTGGCCACACAGCTTCTGCCGCAGCCGAGGACGCCGTTGGTTTCTGGGCTGTGAGCGCTCGTTGACGGCTCCTTCTGAGGTTCTCCTCCCCCAGCGCCCCAAGTCCTTCTCCTCAGGGCTGCTCTCCATCATCCCCAGTCTGGATTGGGACCGGGGATTGCCCCCACCCAGGGGTAGGACCTCACCCTTGGCCTGGTGGAACCTCCTGATGTTCTCCAGCCCCACTTCTCCACCTCATCCAGGTCCCTCTTGGATTTGTTGAACCTCCTGAGGTTCTCACAGCCCCACTTCTCCACCCTTTCCATCGAATCCTCTCCGTAAGCAATCCATTTCCACCACCTCTCCATCCGAACCCCGCTCGACTCTGATGTCTCCATCGTTTCCCTCCCGCCAGGATTAACAGTTGCCCAATTATTCCAAACGGGGCTTCCGTACGATATCGTAATTCCCTCATTTTTGTCGTTAGGAACTCTTAACGCCGTTTTAATGGATTATCGCCACGTGGGCGATAAGGAATGAGGACGAAACCCCTCTCGCTTGAGCGGCTCTTCTGCTAAAGCGGAATTAAACGCTCCTAACGGGAGAGCGCGGCACTAAAATTAACGAGTGGAGAGGCGGCAACGAGCAATTACTCCTCCAAACGATGTCGCGGTTGTGGGGCGATGGTGGGTTGTAAAGTCGTGGCGATGGACATGAGGATCCAAGAGGTCTTTTCCAACCCGGCGATTCTATGGCTGCGCTCGTTAAAAGCAGTTTTGGCGCCGGCGTCTCAAAACCAGAGCCGGAACGGATGGGGTTGGGGTTCTTCAACCCCGAGAGACCGTAGAGCAGCTTCCGGTATGGAAAGAAGCTCCTCCAGAAAAGCTGGGAGAGGGCTCTTGGTCAGGAAGTGCAGGGGTGGGATGGAGAGGAACGGTTTTGAGTGGAAAGAGGGGAGATTGAGATGAGATCTTGAGGAGAAACGTTCTCCTGTGAGGGTGGGGAGGCCCTGGCCCAGGGTGCCCAGAGCAGTGGTGGCTGCTCCATCCCTGGAGGTGTCCAAGGCCACGTTGGACGGGACTTGGAGCCCCTGATCCGGTGGGAGGTGTCCCCCCTGCCCACGGGGTGGACCTGGATGGGGGCTTTGAGGTCCCTTCCAACCCATTCCACGATTCTACGCTGGTTCATCCTTCGCCTCCTGCCTCGATGCGATCCTCGAGGGGACGGGGAGGTGGGAGGAGAACGCCTTTAGGGTGGAACCGTAGGACTCGTACCCAAAGCCCCGTCGGAAACTGATCCCTGGCGACGGATTTACATGGATTCCTTGCTTGTTTTCTCTTTCCTCCCGCCCAGATCCGGGAATTTCCTTACGATGGAAAGGCTGGTTGTCTCCCTACTGGTTATCAGCACAGCTGTGAAGGCCATGATGTGTCCCAAGCGATGCATGTGTCAAAACCTCTCGCCGTCCTTCACCATCCTCTGCACCAAAACGGGGCTCCTCTTTGTGCCCCCCAGCATCGACCGGAGGACGGCGGAGCTGAGGTTGATGGACAACTTCATCACCACTCTGAGGAGGAAGGATTTCGCCAACATGACCAACCTGATCCACTTGACGCTCTCGAGGAATACCATCAGTCAGATCATGCCTTACGCGTTTTTCGATCTCAAAGGCCTTCACGCCTTACACTTGGACAGTAATCGACTGACGTACATCAACGAGGACCACTTCAAAGGTTTAATTAACCTCCGGCATTTAATACTCAGTAACAACCAATTAAACTATATCTCTCCCGGGTCGTTGGATGACTTTATTGAAACAATCGAGGACCTGGACCTGTCCTACAACAACTTAGTGAACGTCCCGTGGGAAACGATCGCCAAACTGACCAACGTCAATACGGTCAGTTTGGATCATAACCTCATCGAGTTTGTGCCCGAGGGGATCTTCTCCAACCTCCACAAACTCGCCCGGCTGGACATGACCTCCAATAAGTTGAAGAAGATCCCTCCCGACCCTTTGTTTTCCAGAATCCCCGTCTACGCCAAATCCAAAGGATCTCCCATCACGTCTTTGGTGCTCAGCTTCGGAGGGAATCCTCTGCACTGCAACTGCGAACTCGTCTGGTTGAGGCGCCTCACCAGAGAGGACGACCTGGAAACCTGCGCTTCTCCTCCGGAACTGATGGGCAAATACTTTTGGTCCATCAAAGAGGAGGAATTTGTCTGCGAACCCCCGATGATAACTCACCGAACCCCAAAAGTAACGGTGACCGAAGGGCAAAGTGTCTCTTTGAAGTGCAAAGCCGTCGGTGATCCGGAGCCGTACGTCCGCTGGATCTCCCCCGATGGGAAATTGGTCTCCAACACATCCAGGACGGTTTCTTACGAGAATGGGACGCTGGATATTTCGGTGACGACGTTGTCGGACAAAGGGACGTTCACCTGCATCGCCTCCAACGCCGCCGGAGAGTCGACGGCTCCGGTTGAACTCCTCATCAACCCTTACCCCAACCTCGCCAACAGCACCGACTGCGATAAAGACCGGGAGAACAGCCCCTCGGATATCCTTATATCCGCCAAGTCGAGCTTTCCCAACGAAACAAAGGCTCCGCAGGAGAAGGTCGCGGTGGCTGAGTTGACGTCATCTTCTGCTCTTATCCAATGGCCTTCTCAGCACCATCTTCCCGGGATTCGGATGTACCAAATTCAGTACAACAGCTCCGCCGACGACATCCTGGTGTACAGGTAACGCCCCCGCGGCCGCGCCGCCGCAAAGCTGACGGCGGAACTAAAACGTACGGAATACAATGTCCTATGGGGTAGTTTGGAAGAGGTAACGAGAAAGGAGGGGTTGAGGGGGGAACGGCTGCCTCTGATTTTCCTCGGTAAAGCCCTGTGGTTGGACACAGGCGGTTAAACCCCATCCCAGATCCTCTCGAGGGTCTCCAAAGTCTTTACGGCCATAATTAAGCTCCGGTTTAATGGACCGCGTGAAGGCGATGAGGAGTGTGGCGGTTGTAGATGTTCAAAGGAACGGAGTCGGAGGGTTTCAGTTCCCTTTTACGCCGATGGAGTGTCATAATTGGAGTAAAAAAATATGGGGAAGAGGGAAAGAAAATCCCCACCCCAAGATGCCAACGTTGGAAGATGCCCAAAGGCCGTCCGGGTACGACCGTACCGTGGAGCCAAAGGTTCGCCGACGATCTGGGTGAGGGCGTTGGGTTCTCCCTCAGACAGTTCGGAGGCGACACCAAAGGGAGTGGGAGTATGGATCCGCTCAAGGGCAGAGAGCTCTGCCGAGGGACCGGGATCCATGGGTGGATCCATGGATGGATCTCCAGAGGGATCGGGACAGGGGGGATCCATGGGTGGAGGAGCTCCAGAGGGATCGGGACAGGGGGGATCCATGGGTGGAGGATCTCCAGAGGGATCGGGACAGGGGGGATCCATGGATGGAGGATCTCCAGAGGGATCGGGACAGGGGGGATCCATGGGTGGAGGATCTCCAGAGGAATCGGGACAGGGGGGATCCATGGATGGAGGATCTCCAGAGGGACGGGACAGGGGGGATCCATGGATGGAGGATCTCCAGAGGGATCGGGACAGGGGGGATCCATGGATGGAGGATCTCCAGAGGGATCGGGACAGGGGGGATCCATGGATGGAGGATCTCCAGAGGGATCGGGACAGGGGGGATCCATGGATGGAGGATCTCCAGAGGGATCGGGACAGGGGGGATCCATGGGTGGAGGATCTCCAGAGGGATCGGGACAGGGGGGATCCATGGATGGAGGATCTCCAGAGGGATCGGGACAGGGGGGATCCATGGATGGAGGAGATCCAGAGGGATCGGGACAGGGGGGATCCATGGATGGAGGATCTCCAGAGGGATCGGGACAGGGGGGTTCCATGGGTGGAGGATCTCCAGAGGGATCGGGACAGGGGGGATCCATGGATGGAGGATCTCCAGAGGGATCGGGACAGGGGGGATCCATGGATGGAGGAGATCCAGAGGGATCGGGACAGGGGGGATCCACGGATGGAGGATCTCCAGAGGAATTGGGACAGGGGGGATCCATGGATGGAGGAGCTCCAGAGAGATCGGGACAGGGGGGATCCATGGATGGAGGAGCTCCAGAGGGATCGGGACAGGGGGGATCCATGGATGGAGGAGATCCAGAGGGATCGGGACAGGGGGGATCCATGGATGGAGGAGATCCAGAGGGATCGGGACAGGGGGGATCCATGGATGGAGGATCTCCAGAGGGATCGGGACAGGGGGGATCCATGGATGGAGGATCTCCAGAGGGATCGGGACAGGGTGGATCCATGGATGGAGGATCTGCAGAGGGATCGGGACAGGGGGGATCCATGGATGGAGGATCTCCAGAGGGATCGGGACAGGGTGGATCCATGGATGGAGGACAGGAAGGATCTCCAGAGGGATCTGACCAGTCTAGAATCATGGAATGGTTTGGATTGGAAGAGGCCTCAAAGCCCCTCCAGTCCCACCCCCTCCCACGGGCAGGGACACCTCCCACCGGCTCAGGGGCCCTGAGCTCCATCCAACGTGGCCTTGGACACCTCCAGGGATGGCACAGCCACCACTTCTCCTCCTACAGGATGTCCTCCACCCTTTGGATCATCTCCATGGCCTCCTCTGGTCTCACTCCAAGATGTCCACGTCCTCCCTCTGCTGAGGACTCCAGAACCGGACGCGGGGCTCCAGGTGGAGTCTCAGGAGAGCGGAGTAGAGGTGGAGAATTCCCTCCTTCCCTTCTGGTCCCACTCTTTGGGTGCATCCAGGACGCGGCTTTGGTTTTCTGAGCTGCAAGAAGACGTCGCCACGTCTCAAAAAAACCCCAAACCCCCTTAAACCTGAGCGTTTGGGTTCAAATCCATCCCTTTACGGAGCGGCGTTTCCCCGTGGGAAGGGCTGTAGGATGGCTGTTCCGCTGGGGTTCCTCTTCCAAATCCCAACCGTTGCCGATCGAAGCTTCTAAATTACGGAACCGCGCGTGAAAATGGCATCGGAGTCCTTGAAAGGGGCGTTTCGCTTCCATAACGCTCCGGAGGGATTCTCAGCTGCCTCGTGGTTAAAAAACCAAACCAACCCCCATTCCGGGAGGCTCTTTGAGGTAGGATGGCATCCATCCTCCGGTTGCCGTGGTTACGAGCTAGAAAGGAGTCGGTGCGGGCGAGCGAGGGTCTCTGCCGAGTGGGTGGGAGGATGCCGGGTTGGTATCCGACAGGGAAGCGGCGGAGCCGCCTGGAAGACGAAGCGCCTTTAATTGTCATCTGCGAGAACATCGGTGACATCGGTATTGGAAAGAGCCGCGGAAGGAAAGGAAAGGCGGAGATGGATCGGCAGCCGCCGCCGGGGCTCCAAAAGGGGGTTTGTTGGGTGCTCGCGGCTTCGCCTTTGGTTTCCTCCGGTGGGAGAGGCTGTGGGGGAGTTGTAGGCACGGATGGGACTCCGGAAGAGGTCGTTGAATGGGACTTTCCAACCTTTGCTGTACGGCAACTGAGTTCATGGCCACCTTCGGGCTGCGGAAGGTCATTCCGGAGTCCAGAGGAGGCCACGGAGATGATCCAAAGGCTCAGAGGACCTCCCGTAAGGGGACAGCGTCGGTCAGAATGGAGGAGAGAAGGCTCCGAGGAGACCTTCCAGCAGTTGGCAGAGTGGAAAGGGTCCTCCAGGGAAGCTCTTGATGAGGGATAGGACGAGGAGGAGCGGTTTTGAGCTGAAAGAGGGGAGATTGAGATGGGATGTTGGGAAGGAAGCTGTGAGGATGAGGAGGCCCTGGAAGAGGTTCCCCGGAGCCGTGGTGGCGGCCCCATCCCTGGAGGGGTTCCAGGCCAGGTTGGATGGGGCTCGGAGCAACCGGATCCAGTGGGAGGTGTCGCCGCCCGTGGGAACTGGATGGGCTTCGAGGTCCCTTCCGACCCAAACCGAGCTGCACGTGTGTCCCCCCATGTCACACATGGGCTCCCTTGGCCAAAAATTCCTGTTCCCCCATCCCCGCGTGTCGTCTGTCTGTTCCACCATCGCCGCTGGACGCAGGCGCTCCATCCGTCCAATGGGGTTTGCCACTCCTCAGTCTTCTCCGGGTGAAATTTTTGCCCAATTCCGAGGTTCTCCCACCGCCCTGTGCGGAACTAATTCCAGAACTCATGAGCAGACGTCGCGTGGCCGATTCCAACTGCTCTTAACGCAACAGATGTAACCATCGCTCTACGGATCTGCTGAGATGTCACCTTCTCCCCAAGAGCGACAGCTCTGCCCTTTCCCCAACGGCGCCGCGTACGCCACAATCAAAACGAACCCTTTTCTCCGTTTCTGAGGGGTTTTTTTTCCTCTCAAGGGAGAAACCGAGGACACGTTCTCGGCGAGTTTACGCATCGTGGAACCACGGAATGGGTTAGGTGGGAAGGGATCTCAAAGCCCATCCGGTTCTAACCCCCTCCGAGGGCAGGAACACCTCCGAAGGGATGAGGTTGCTCCATCCCACCTGGTCTTGAACGGCTCCAGGTGATGCGGCAACGACCTTTTCCTATGGACAACACCAATATCGAGACCCCGCGATCCGGTGGAAGGTGTCCCCGCCCGTGGCTCGTGGGTGACCTTGAAGGTCCCTTCCAACCCAACCCATTCCATGGTGCTATTCCCAAGCTGCTCGGCTCGGTTTGTTGGTGTTGACGACCTCGTTGGGGAATCTTTCCAACCCCCTGGAACGCTGCTTTGTCAGAAGCTTTGGGAGAGCGGATTTCACAGTTGTCACCGAAGGGTTTTTTACTCATTCCCGGCTGACTGCGGGCGGCAGGAGAAACGCTGGCACGGAATTACGGCTCAGGGAATGAAGCGATGGGATGAGGGGGAACGGTTTTGAGCTGAAAGAGAGGAGATTGAGAGGAGATCTTAGGAAGGAATGTTCTCCTGGGAGGGTGGGAAGGCCCTGGCCCAGGGTGCCCGGAGCAGCGGTGGTGCCCCATCCCGGGAGGGGTTCCAGGCCAGGTTGGATGGGGCTCGGAGCCCCTGATCCAGTGGGAGGTGTCCCTGCCCATGGCAGGAGGTGGGTCTGGATGGCCTTGAAGGTCCCTTCCAACCCAAACCTTCCCCTGCTTTTGAGGATCTGATGTAAACGAAGGTGGTTTTGGGAAAGGACTGACGAGACGTTATCGTGAAATGACATTTCAAAGAATCAGAAAAGACCAAACGTCCCCGAGAAGAGCGGCCAAGGAAAAAGGTTTGCGTTCCCTGGAGAGCTGAGGGTCTCCTGGCAGACGACACAGTTTGGTTTCGCCATTGGGAAACGTCTTTCCCACAAACTAATTAAGGAAACGACTTCAATTGCTGCGAGCTTTGAGTTTGAGAAGGAATAATAATCCCACCGGGAGGTTTTGATAAGCTCAAAACTATGATAGACCTCAAAGCCCATCCGGTTCCACCCCTTGGCCACGGACAGGGACGTGTCCCGGCGGAGCGGGTTGAGTCAAACCCCATCCAACCTGGCCTGGAACTGAGAGTCATAGAGGAGTTTGGGTTGGAAAAGAGCTTAAAGGTCATAGAATCATAGAGGAGTTTGGGTTGGAAAAGAGCTTAAAGGTCATAGAACCATCAAAGAGTTTGGGTTGGAAAAGGCCTTAAAGGTCGTAGAATCATAGAAGATTTTGGGTTGGAAAAGAGCTTAAAGGTCGTAGAATCATAGAAGATTTTGGGTTGGAAAAGAGCTTAAAGGTCGTAGAATCATAGAGGAGTTTGTGTTGGAAAAGACCTTAAAGGTCATAGAATCATCGAAGTGTTTGGGTTGGAAAAGAGCTTAAAGGTCGAAGAATCATAGAGGAGTTTGGGTTGGAAAAGAGCTTAAAGGTCATAGAATCATCGAAGAGTTTGGGTTGGAAAAGACCTTAAAGGTCGTAGAATCATAGAGGAGTTTGGGTTGGAAGAGACCTTAAAGGTCGAAGAATCATAGAGGAGTTTGGGTTGGAAAAGAGCTTAAAGGTCGTAGAATCATAGAGGAGTTTGGGTTGGAAAAGAGCTTAAAGGTCGTAGAATCATAGAGGAGTTTGGGTTGGAAAAGACCTTAAAGGTCATAGAATCATAGAGGAGTTTGGGTTGGAAAAGAGCTTAAAGATCATAGAATCATAGAGGAGTTTGGGTTGGAAAAGACCTTAAAGGTCATAGAATCATAGAGGAGTTTGGGTTGGAAAAGAGCTTAAAGGTCGTAGAATCATAGAGGAGTTTGGGTTGGAAAAGACCTTAAAGGTCATAGAATCATAGAGGAGTTTGGGTTGGAAAAGACCTTAAAGGTCGAAGAATCATAGAGGAGTTTGGGTTGGAAAAGAGCTTAAAGGTCGTAGAATCATAGAGGAGTTTGGGTTGGAAAAGACCTTAAAGGTCGAAGAATCATAGAGGAGTTTGGGTTGGAAAAGAGCTTAAAGGTCGTAGAATCATAGAGGAGTTTGGGTTGGAAAAGAGCTTAAAGATCATAGAATCATAGAAGAGTTTGGGTTGGAAAAGAGCTTAAAGGTCATAGAATCATCGAAGTGTTTGGGTTGGAAAAGAGCTTAAAGGTCGAAGAATCATAGAGGAGTTTGGGTTGGAAAAGAGCTTAAAGGTCATAGAATCATAGAAGAGTTTGGGTTGGAAAAGAGCTTAAAGGTCATAGAATCATCGAAGAGTTTGGGTTGGAAAAGACCTTAAAGGTCGTAGAATCATAGAGGAGTTTGGGTTGGAAAAGAGCTTAAAGGTCGTAGAATCATAGAGGAGTTTGGGTTGGAAAAGAGCTTAAAGGTCGTAGAATCATAGAGGAGTTTGGGTTGGAAAAGACCTTAAAGGTCATAGAATCATAGAGGAGTTTGGGTTGGAAAAGACCTTAAAGGTCGTAGAATCATAGAGGAGTTTGGGTTGGAAAAGACCTTAAAGGTCGAAGAATCATAGAGGAGTTTGGGTTGGAAAAGAGCTTAAAGGTCGTAGAATCATAGAGGAGTTTGGGTTGGAAAAGAGCTTAAAGATCATAGAATCATAGAAGAGTTTGGGTTGGAAAAGAGCTTAAAGGTCGTAGAATCATCGAAGTGTTTGGGTTGGAAGGGACCTTGAAGACCCCCCAGTTCCAACCCCGTGCCTCGGACAGGGCCGTGTCCCCCTGGGCCATGACTCAATCCTGCTCCAAACGTTATTGCCGTCCCCCTCGGCGCTAACGGAGACGTTTGTTTGGGAGATGCCACTCTCTGAGCTGTGATCTGTGGGGTCGGGTGGGACCATCGAGCGTTGTGGTGATAGAATCCCTCCCGACGTTGCCCCAGGTGCCTTCCGGCCCTTCCCACGGGTCAGAGGAGCCTGGAACGAGTTGGCTTGGAAGACATCTCAAAGGCCAAAGCGTTCCAGCTCCGCTGATTGAGTAGAAACGATGACTAAGCCCAAACAGATCGGGTTTCCATCAGCTTTTCCGGTCATTCCGGGCTATTTTCAGCTCCGTGAAGCGTAAAGCTCTGATAACGCGGGAGAGACGGATTCTTCCGTAGTTTAAAGAGGTTATTTGCAGTGGTGCCTGTCGGGAAAAAGAAGTGTTTTGGCAGCTTTGGGAAGTTTGAAGGCAAACGAGGAAGGAGAGGTCAGCAGCGAGTAGGCACCGCGCCTCCGGCACGGCAGCAGTTCACCTCGGTGCCGCCGGAACGTTCCCTCCTGCGGTTGAGTCTTTCCCACAATGGATTTATAGCAGCGATGTCCTAAATGATCCAATAGAGGTTCAATTCTTTGACAAATGAGCTCAACCTCGAGGGCAGAAGAGGGAACGAAGGCAGAGCTTTAGTGCCGGGATGTGGGGAGCGGTGAGGGAAGGGAGAAGGGGGTTGAGCTGAAAGAGGGGAGATGGAGGGGAGATCTGCAGAAGAAGTGTTCTCCTGCAAAGGTGGAGAGGCCCAGGTTGCCCCGAGAAGCCATGGTTGCCCCAAGAAGCCGTGGTTGCCCCAAGAAGCCGTGGTTGCCCCAAGAAGCCGTGGTTGCCCCGAGAAGCCGTGGTTGCCCCGAGAAGCCATGGTTGCCCCGAGAAGCCGTGGTTGCCCCGAGAAGCCGTGGTTGCCCCAAGAAGCCGTGGTTGCCCTGAGAAGCCATGGTTGCCCCGAGAAGCCATGGTTGCCCCGAGAAGCCGTGGTTGCCCCGAGAAGCCATGGTTGCCCTGAGAAGCCATGGTTGCCCCAAGAAGCCATGGTTGCCCCCAGAAGCCATGGTTGCCCCGAGAAGCCATGGTTGCCCCCAGAAGCCATGGTTGCCCCAAGAAGCCATGGTTGCCCCAAGAAGCTGTGGTTGCCCCAAGAAGCCATGGTTGCCCCACCCCTGGAGGTGTCCCAGGCCAGGTTGGATGGGCCTTGCAGCCCCCTGATCCGCTGGAAGGTGTCCCTGCTCATGGCAGGGGGGTTGGAGCCAGGATGGGCTTTGAGATCCTTCCGGCCCAAACCATTCCATGATTCTATGGTCATTGGAACCATCGTCTCATTAAAGCTTAGGGGTCTTCTCCGACCTTAATGGTTTTCTGAGTACGATAATAGAAGGGTTGGGGTTGGAAGGGACCTTAAAGGTCACCCGGTTGACCCCGTGCTGTGGGCAGGGACACCTCCCGCCGGGTCCGGCTGCTCAAGGCCCATCCGAGGTGGCCCGGGACCCCTCCAGGGATGGGGCAAACCCCTCTAGGGTGCCGTGATCCCTCGAGGTGGGATAATCCCTATGGAGTAACGTAAGGAACGGGGGGTGTTTGTTGCCTCTTCTGATTCCTGAGTTCCTCTTCCGCTCCCGTAGTTTCTTCTTTTGACCGCCAGCCGAGATCTCTCCGTCGTTTCCATCCGCCCGGATGTTTACTGTGCTCGTTTTCTCTTCCAGGATGATCCCAGCTCCTAGTAAATCCTTCTTCTTGACTGATCTGGTTGCAGGACGCCAGTACGACCTCTGCGTTCTTGCCGTTTACGATGACGGGTTGACCTCTTTGACGGCAACCAGAGTGCTCGGCTGCGTGGAGTTCACCACCCAAGAGGAGTACAAACAGTGCCGCTCCCTTCACGCCCAGTTTCTCGGCGGCACCATGATCATCATTATCGGGGGGATCATCGTGGCCTCCGTCCTCGTTTTCATCTTCATCCTCCTGGTGAAGTACAAAGTCTACAACCACCACCCCAAAACCAAACCCGCCAAAGTCCACAACGTCTGCTCGCAAACCAACGGCAGCCAAAGCGGCTCCGCGGGGCGCTCCGCCTCCAAACTCGCCGAGCGCCGACAGAGTTTGCGCCACGAGGGTTCCGCTTCGTCCCTCAAAAGCAAAACGGGGGTGGAATTGGACTGCGAGAAAGCGACCCCGACCAACGCCGCCTTTTTAACCACCGAGGCGTTACCTTAACGGGAGGGAACCGAGGGGGCGTTTGCGCTCGAACCATCGGAACGCGAATGGGTGTATTTTAAGCTTCACTACTATCGTCTATTTTTAAGATCAGATGGTTTCAAAGAATATTTTTTTAATCTCTGTACACAGTTCTCGCATTCTTAACTATTTTCTTTCGAGATATTAAATATAAGTGTGTGATTTCCAAGATTTTTTTACCGGTTCTTTTCTAGCCCCGACAGCTCCGGAGCTCAACCGAATGGGTTTGGCTTTGAAAGGCACTCTCTTGCGTTCGTTCGGGTACCGACCGGCAGCAGAACGGACTCTCAGGACCTTCACCTTTGCCCTTTCCTCACTCTCCGCAGCTCAAACGCCTCTTCTCTCCAAGGAATAATTTGTTATTAAACGTTCCCGACTTCTTACGAAGCTCTTTTCCGTCGTGATGGGTTTTGTTGTAGAGGCGCCGATGGGGTCGAGAGGAGGAAAATCAGCAGAAGGTTTCCCCGTGGGGGAAATAAATCCACTTCAAAGCGAAACGGGAGGCGAAACGGAAAGTGTTTCAGCGGATTCGCTCCGTTTATTCGGTGGCACAAAAGTTGGGGGTGGGGGAATGTGGGGTTTGGGGGTGTACGGAGAGGAGAAAACTCTTCTTCGTGGGGGTCAGAGTGCTCCGAGGTTGGGCAGAAGGGAATCGTAGAACCCTGGAGGGGTTCGTGTGGGGAAAGACCTCAGAGATGGTCCAATCCGACCTCGTGCCGCGGGCGGGGACACCTCCACGCCTCGGATCGGGTCCCTCCAAGGCTTTTCCGTAGCATCACGCAGTGGGTTGGGTTGGAAGGGACCTCGGAAGCCGTCCGGTTCCAACCCTGTGCCGTGGGCTGCGACACCTTCCTCGGGATCCGCTCGGTCCAACAGGTTGGGGTGGAAGGGATATCCAAGATCGTGGGATCATGGGATGGGGGGGTTGGAAGGGACCTCAAAGCCCATCCAGTGCCAACCCCTATGGATCCCTGTGTTTCTGAGACCTCCCCAATATGGCGCCCCTCGCCCTTCCATGCCCTTCCCAAGATGGCGTCTGTGACCTTTCCAACATGGCGCTTATGCCCTTTCCAAAATGGCGGTTATACCCGTTCCAAAATGGCGGTTATGCCCTTTCCAAAATGGCGGCTTTGCCCTTTCCAAAATGGCGGCATTGCCCTTTCCAAAATGGCGGCTTTGCCCTTTCCAAGATGGCGGCTATGCCTTTGCAACATGGCGGTTATGCCCTTTCCAAGATGGCGGTTATGCCCTTTCCAAGATGGCTGCACACCCCTTTCCAACATGGCGGCTCAGCCCTCCCCAAGATGGTGCCTTCACCCTTCCCAATATGGCGTCCCCGCCTTTCTCCGCCCACCCCAAGATGGCTACCGGAAGTCGCTTCCCTTTTCTTCCGGCTTCCGCGCGGTCGTGGCCTTTCCTCTGGGGCTATGGCGGCGGCGGTGAGTTCCGCGCCGTTCTTGGCGCTCGGGCCGAGCTGCCGGGACCCCCGCGCCCCCCCGCGCCGCCGCAACCGCGGGCCCCGCAACCGCAAGAAGGGCTGGAAGCGCTGGGCCGGCCCCGAGGCGCGCCTGGGCCGGGAGATCGGCGACTTCCTCGAGGATGTGGGGCTGCAGCAGCGGGCGACGGGGTGAGGGGGGGCCCCTGAGGGGGAGATGGGGGGGCTCTGAGGGGAGAGGGGCGGCCCTGAGGGGAGATGGGGGGGCCCTGAGGGGAGAGGGGGGCCCTGAGGGGGGGGGGGGGCCCTGAGGGAAAAGAGGGGGGCCTGAGGGGGAGATGGGGGGCCCCTGAGGGGAGGGGGGGGCCCTGTGGGGAGAGGGGGGTCCTGAGGGAAAAGAGGGGGGCCCTGAGGGGAGAGGGGGGGGCCCTGAGGGGAAAGAGGGGGCCCTGAGGGGGAGAGGGGGGCCCTGAGGGGAGAGGGGGGGGCCTGTGGGGAGAAGGGGGGCCCTGAGGGGAAAGAGGGGGGCCCTGAGGGAAAAGAGGGGGGGCCCTGAGGGGAAACAGGGGGGGCCCTGAGGGGAGAAGGGGGGGACCTGAGGGGAGAGGGGGGGCCCTGAGGGGAGAAGGGGGGCCCTGAGGGGAAAGAGGGGGGGCCCTGAGGGGAGAAGGGGGGGCCCTGAGGGGGAAGAGGGGGGCCCTGAGGGAAAAGAGGGGGGGCCCTGAGGGGAAACAGGGGGGGCCCTGAGGGGAGGGGGGGGGGCCCTGAGGGGAGAGGGGGGTCCTGAGGGAAAAGAGGGGGGCCCTGAGGGGAGATGGGGGGGCCCTGAGGGGAGATGGGGGGGCCCTGAGGGGGAGAGGGGGGCCCTGAGGGGAGAGGGGGGGCCCTGAGGGGAGAAGGGGGGCCCTGAGGGGAAACAGGGGGGGCCCTGAGGGGAGAAGGGGGGGACCTGAGGGGAAAGGGGGGGTCTGAGGGTAGGGGGGGGTCTGATGGGTTTTTGGGGGGGAACGAGGGGGTCTGCTGGGTTATTTGGGGGGAACGAGGGGCTCTGCTGGGTTTTTGGGGTGCAGCGAGGGGGTCTGAGGAACGAGGGGCGTCTCCATAGGGGCCTCATCGCGGAGCAACCGGATGAAGGGCTTTTCTTTGTGGATACAGGGAATGACGAGAAAGGTGAGTGGAGTTTTGAGGAGAAAGGGGTTGAATTTCTTGGGGTTTTGGGGTAACACCTCAATTATTTTGTTATATGCGTCCCCCCCGAGATCGGAAACAAAACAAAGGAAGAGAAAAGCCTTTACGCGTCGACCTCATCCTGCAACCGGATTCCAAAGTTCCGGCTCCGAAGGAGTGAGTGCGCGATACGGATATTTGAGGGGGAGAGGCAGTGAGATTTGGGGTTAAATCCCTTTTTTTTTGGGGGGCAGTATTTTAGCTCATCAGATTCCCAACGCACGGAAAGAAAAACGCCGCCAGGAATTTTGGGAGAAAAAAGCCGAAAAAGGGATTTTACCGCGTTGCGAACGGCGCCTCCAGGCGAGGTTGAGGCGGGGAGCGATCCCGAAGGAAAAAAAACCTTTGGAAAAGGGGCGTTCGGATCCCGAAAGGAGTTTTTACGACATTTGGGCGGCAGAAAGTAAGGAAAAAATAAACCCACAGGATTTTGGGGTTAATGGGGTGGGGGGGGACGTGGATTTGGTGTCCCGGTGGGAATCGGTGCTGGGATTCATCTGGAATTCCAACAGATCCTTTGGAGCGAGCGCTGGAGGGACAGGACGAGTGGTTCCTGCAGCAGACGAAGAAGCGGAGGGTGAAAGTGAGTTTGGGGTTCAGAAAGGGGGGGTTTGGGAGGGCTGAACCCCCAAATTCCAGCTGCTTTACCCCTCTCCCAGCGTCCCGCCAGGCTCGGAATGAAGCCGTCGGATGCTCCGGCTGTGGAAGTGATCGCACCGGGGGGGTCCTACAACCCCACCTTCGAGGATCACCAGGTTTGGGGGGGATTTGGGGACCCCCCAGGATTGGGAGGGGGGTAATTTAGGGATCCCCTAAGTTTGGGGGCTCCCCAGGGTTTGGAGACTGGGATTTGGGGAACCCCTGGGATTGGGGGGTGTCAGGGATGGGGAGGGGGACTTTGGGGGAACCCCCACCAAGAGTGGAGGGGGGATTTGAGGACCCCCTCAGCTTCACGGACCCCAAAGTTTGGGGGTGTTCTGCATGAGGAGAGGGGATTTGGGGACCTCCTGGATTGGGGGGCAGAGATTTGGGGGTCCCAAAGGTTTGGAGGAGGAGGATTTGGGGATCCCAAAGGTTTGGAGGATGGGATTTGGGGGTCCCAAAGGTTTGGAGAAGAGGTGGATTTGGGGGTCCCAAAGGTTTGGAGGATGGGATTTGGGGTCCCAAAGGTTTGGAGGATGGGGTTTGGGGGTCCCTCCGGATTTGGGGGTGACGGGAGGCGTTGGCGCAGGCGCTGCTGCTTCGGGCGCACGAAGTGGAGCTGCGGAAGAAGAAGGAAGAAGATAAGGTGGAAAAGCAGCTCCGGATTCCATCCGGCACCGAACTCCCCACGGAGGTGAGGGGGGAACCGCGGATGGGTGGGAAACGGCGGCATTTAGGGGTGGATCTGATCCATGGATCCATGGATGGAGGATCTCCAGAGGGATTGGGACAGGGGGGATCCATGGATGGAGGATCTCCAGAAGGATCGGGACAGGGGGGATCCATGGATGGAGGATCTCCAGAGGGATCGGGACAGGGGGGATCCATGGATGGAGGATCTCCAGAGGGATCTCCAGAGGGATCGGGACAGGGGGGATCCATGGATGGAGGATCTCCAGAGGGATCGGGACAGGGGGGATCCATGGATGGAGGATCTCCAGAGGGATCGGGACAGGGGGGATCCACGGATGGAGGATCTCCAGAGGGATCGGGACAGGGGGGATCCATGGATGGAGGATCTCCAGAGGGATCGGGACAGGGGGGATCCATGGATGGAGGATCTCCAGAGGGATCGGGACAGGGGGGATCCACGGATGGAGGATCTCCAGAGGGATCGGGACAGGGGGGATCCGTGGATGGAGGATCTCCAGAGGGATCGGGACAGGGGGGATCCACGGATGGAGGATCTCCAGAGGGATCGGGACAGGGGGGATCCGTGGATGGAGGATCTCCAGAGGGATCGGGACAGGGGGGATCCATGGATGGAGGATCTCCAGAGGGATCGGGACAGGGGGGATCCATGGATGGAGGATCTCCAGGGGGATCGGGACAGGGGGGATCCATGGATGGAGGATCTCCAGAGGGATCGGGACAGGGGGGATCCATGGATGGAGGATCTCCAGAGGGATCGGGACAGGGGGGATCCATGGATGGAGGATCTCCAGAGGGATCGGGACAGGGGGGATCCATGGATGGAGGATCTCCAGAGGGATCGGGACAGGGGGGATCCATGGATGGAGGATCTCCAGAGGGATCGGGACAGGGGGGATCCATGGATGGAGGATCTCCAGAGGGATCGGGATAGGGGGGATCCATGGATGGAGAACAGGAATGTTCCTGTTGGAGTCTCCATTCACGGAGAGCTTCCGAAGGTCTTATGATGAGGCCCTCGGAGCTGCTTCGGCGGCGCTTGGACTCCGTCCTCTCTGTGGTCTTCTCCACCACAAATTCCCGGTGGTGTTGTTCCGCAGGAGTCGCTGCTGCTGGAGCAGTGCCAGGGGCTCATCCCCGAATCCGATGATGATGAGGATGAAGAGCCGGAGCCGACGCCAACGGAGCCCGACGCCATCCGGATAACTGCACCGCGCCGTGAGAAGAAGACGGAGCAGCAGCGGCGCCGGGAGAAGGAAGCGCGGGAGCTGGTGAGGTTGCCGTGACGACGACGCGGTTGGCGTGACGCCGCCATGGTTGGGTTGATGCAGTTGGTGTTACGCCGCCATGGTTGCGTTGACGCCATTGGCGTTACGCCGCCATGGTTGGGTTGACGCCGTTGGCGTTACGCCACCATGGTTGGGTTGATGCAGTTGGCGTTACGCCGCCATGGTTGGGTTGATGCAGTTGGTGTTACGCCGCCATGGTTGCGTTGACGCCATTGGCGTTACGCCGCCATGGTTGGGTTGACGCCGTTGGCGTTACGCCACCATGGTTGGGTTGATGCAGTTGGCGTTACGCCGCCATGGTTGGGTTGATGCAGTTGGCGTTACGCCGCCATGGTTGGGTTGATGCAGTTGGCGTTACGCCGCCATGGTTGGGTTGATGCAGTTGGCGTTACGCCGCCATGGTTGGGTTGATGCAGTTGGCGTGACGCTGCCATGGTTGCGTTGACGCGGTTGGCGTGACGCCGCCATGGTTGCGTTGACCCGGTTGGCGTGACGCCGCGGCGGTAGGGGTGACGCGGTGTCGGTTGCGCCCGTAGGCCACGCGGCAGCGTTTGGCGCGGTTGGCGCGGTGCCGCCGTCAGGAGCTGTTCCGGCTGCGGGCGCTGCGGCTGCAGGTGTCGCAGTGGGAGGCGGAGCTGCGGCGGCGCCGTCAGGCGCGACTGGCGAAGCGCAGAGCCAAAGACGCGCTGCCCCGGCGCCTCGGGAGCCTCAGGTGGGAGACCGGAACCCCCGCATCCGTTCTGGATCCCACGATTCCACCCCCGATCCCTTCAGGATCCCCCAATTCCACCCCCGATCCCTTCAGGATCCCCCAATTCCACCCCCGATCCCTTCAGGATCCCCCAATTCCACCCCCGATCCCTTCAGGATCCCCCAATTTCACCCCCGATCCCTTCGGGATCCCCCAATTTCACCCCCGATCCCTTCAGGATCCCCCAATTTCACCCCCGATCCCTTCAGGATCCCCCAATTTCCACCCCCGATCCCTTTGGGATCCCCCAATTTCACCCCCGATCCCTTCAGGATCCCCCAATTCCACCCCCGATCCCTTCAGGATCCCCCAATTCCACCCCCGATCCCTTCGGGATCCCCCAATTCCACCCCCGATCCCTTCAGGATCCCCCAATTTCCACCCCCGATCCCTTCGGGATCCCCCAATTTCACCCCCGATCCCTTCAGGATCCCCCAATTTCACCCCCGATCCCTTCAGGATCCCCCAATTTCCACCCCCGATCCCTTCGGGATCCCCCAATTTCACCCCCGATCCCTTCAGGATCCCCCAATTCCACCCCCGATCCCTTCAGGATCCCCCAATTCCACCCCCGATCCCTTCGGGATCCCCCAATTCCACCCCCGATCCCTTCGGGATCCCCCAATTCCACCCCCGATCCCTTCAGGATCCCCCAATTTCCACCCCGATCCCTTCAGGATCCCCCAATTTCCACCCCTGATCCCTTCAGGATCCTCCAATTCTTCCCCCGATCCCTTCGGGATCCCCCAATTCCACCCCTGATCCCTTCCTGCCGCTCAAATTCCTCTAAGACACCTCCAATCCCCCCAAATCCCTCTAAGATTCCCCAATTGCCCCCCAAAATCCCTTCCTGCTCCCCAAATCCCTCTACGACCCCCCCACTTTGCCCCCAAAATCACTTCCTGCCCCTCATATCCCACTAAGACACCCCAATTCCCTCAAAAAATCCCTCTAAGACCCCCCAATTCCCCCCCAAATCTCCCTGAGACCCCCCACTTCCCCCCAAAATCCCTTCCTGCCCCCCAAATCCCTCTAAGACCCTCCAATTCCCCCCCAAATCCCTCTAAGACCCCCAATTCCCCTCCAAACTCCCTTCCTGCCCCCCAAATCCCTCTAAGACCCCCCGATTCCCCTCCAAACTCCCTTCCTGCCCCCCAAATCCCTCTAAGATCCCCCAATTCCCCCCCAAACTCCCTTCCTGCCCCCCAAATCTCTCTAAGATCTCCCAATTCCCCCCCAAAATCCCTTCCTGCCCCCCAAATCCTTCTAAGATCCCTCAATTCCCCCCAAAATCCCTTCCTGCCTCCCAAAATCCCTCTAAGACTCCCCCGATTCCCTTCAAAATCCCTTCCTGCCCCCTAAAATCCCTCTAAGACTCCCCCCAATTCCCCCCCAAATCCCTTCCTGCCCCCCAAATCCCTCTAAGCCCCCCCAATTCCCCCCATATCCTCTCGTGCCCCCCAGGTATGAGGATCCCGCTCTGGACGTGCAGCTCAGTGACGAGTTGGCCGATTCCCTCCGCACTCTCAAGGTTGGCGAATCCTTTCCTTTGGGATTTGGGGGTGTCCCATCACTTTTTGGGGGGGGGCAGCAGCACCCCGAGATGAGACCCATCCTTGCGCTACGAGTATTCCCGGAATACTCGGGAATGTGAAGCCATTCCGGGGTCCCGCGGCCGCGTCGCGCAGACGAGGCTGTGGGAGCTGAGGGTGCCGCTGCACCCCCTTCTTTTTTTGGGGTGGGTGGGGGTGGGGGAGCCTCTCTAGGCCCCCCCCAAAACCTTCTGCCCCCCCAAAACCTTCTGCCCCCCTCCGGTTATGCCGGTGTCCCCCAACATTCCCATTTTGCAGCCCGAGGGCAGTGTTCTGCGCGACCGCTTCAAGAGCTTCCAGAGGCGCAACCTGATCGAACCGCGCCAGAGGGCCAAGTGCGGGGGGGCGGCTTGGGGGGCTGGGGGGTGACTTGGGGGGCGGGGGGTGACTTGGGGGGCAACTTAGGGGGCGGGGGGCGACTTAGGGGACCAGGGGGCTGACTTAGGGGGTGGGGGTGGCTTGGGGGGGCAGATTAGGGGGCAGGGGAGCAACTTAGGGGGTGGGGGGTTGACTTGGGGGGCAGGGGGACGGCTTAGGAGGCAACTTGGGGGGCAGCTTATGGGGCTGGGAGGCAACTTAGGGGTCGGGGGGGCCTCTTCCTGCCCCATAGATTTGAGCGGAGACCGATTTAACCCGTTTCCATGTGTTTTTCCAGGTTCAAGAGGAGATATCGGGTGAAATACGTGGAGAAAAGGGCGTTCCGGGAAGTGACGTGAGTTGGGGGGGGGTGAAGGGGGGGCGCTATGGGGCAGCTGTGGGGCAGAGCTCCCCCTGACCCCCCCCTCGCTCTTTTCCAGGCTGTGACCGTGATCCCAATAAACCCTTTGGTTCGGAGCCGTCTCCGCTGGTTCTGTGTTGGGGGGAAAAAGGGGGGGGACAAAGCGGGGGAGGGGGAAAAAGGGGGGGACAAAGTGGGGGTGGAAAAGTGTGTGTTGTCCCCGTCCCCCCCTTCTCTCCGGGGGGGCTCCGGCAGATGGCGTCGGGCTCCGACCCCCCCGCGGCGGGATTAGAGCCGCAAATCCGGGAGGGGGAAGGGGAAAAGGGGGGGGAAGGAAGAAGAGCAAAAGGGAAGGGGGAGAAGGAAGAGAAAAGGGGGGAAGGAAGAGGAAAAGGGGGGAAGGAAGAGGAAAAGGGGGGAAGAAAGAGGAAAGGGGGGGAATGAAGAGCAATGGGAGGAAGAATGAGGGGAAAAGGGGGAGGAAGAGAAGAGAAGAGAAAAGGGAAGAAGGAGGGGAAAAGGAGGGAGGGGGCAAAAAGGAAGAAGGAAAAGGGGGAGGAAGAAGAGAAAAGGGAGGAAGGAAAAGGAATAGGGAGAAAGGGGCAAAAAGGAAGAAGGAAAAGGGGGAGGAAGAAGAGAGAAAAGGGAGGAAGGAGGAAGGAGGAGAGGGAAAGGAGGAGGCAGAAAGGCAAAAAGGAGGAAGGAAAAGGGGGAGGAAGAAATGAGAAAAGGGAGGAAGGAGGAAGGAAAAGGGGGAGGAGAAGGGGAAGGAGGAGAGGGAGAGGGATAAAGGGGCAAAAAGGAGGAAAGAAAAGGGAGAGGAAGGAAAGAAGAAAGGAATTAGAGAAGGGGTGGAAAAGGGGAGGAAGTATGGAAGAGGAGAAAGGAAAAGGGAAGGGAGGATGGAAATGGGGAGGAGGAAAGGGGGAAGGGAGGGACGAGGAAGGGAAAGGGTTGGAGAAGGGGGGGGAAACGGAGAGGTAAAAGGGAGGAAGGGTGGAAAGGGTTTGAAAGGAGGGAAAGGGGGGGTTGGCCCCCCCCGGAGCAGCGTCGCAGAACGCTCCATCCCTTTATTTACACCGGGAGGGGCTCTGGAATAATGGAACAATTCCATTTCTTCCATGGAATAAATACCGCGTCCCGTCCCCCCATCCTCGCACCGGAAAGAGGTTGAGCGACACCAGTCAAGGGCAGAAAAGGGGGGGCTCTGCCCCCCATCTTCCGTGGAATAAATACCATACATTCCCCCAGTTCCCTCCCAGTTCCCTCCCAGTTCCCTCCCAGTTCCCCCCCAGTTCCCCCCCAGTTTCCCCGTCGGGGTGCGGTCGGTGGGCGCAGCCCCACTTCCCGCTTGCACCATGAAGAGGTCGAGCGACGCCCGCCCTTACGGAAGACTCTTTTTTTTGGGGGGGGGACACCCCAAAAACGTGGGGTTTTGGGGGCAGCACCGTTCACCTCAGACGTAGGCGGATTCGCTGGACTGCGTCCGGCCGAGCGGTGGAGCCGGAACGGGTGGAGAAAGGTCTTTTTTGCGAACTTCCACCAAGGATTTGCGTCGCGCTTGAACGCCGCGTACGGCGGCTTTGACTTTGCGCCAACCCAAGTGGTTGAGTTCAGCCAAATTGAGGAGAACGCAAACGCCGCTGACGGCGAACATGAAAACCAAAAAGACCGTCTTCTCCGTAGGCCTCGAGACGTAACATTCCACTTCCTTGACGCAAGGATAACGATCGCACTCAAAAATAGCCGGAACGTTGAATCCGTAAAGGAAATATTGCCCGGCGAGGAAGCCGATCTCCAAGGCATTGCGGAAGACGACTTGGATGACGTAGAAACGGGAGATGCCTTCTTGCCGCTTGGTTTTGGAGCTGCGAGGAGGTCGTGGGGGTGGCCCAGATGGTTCCTTGGCTTCCAAACAATCGGATTCATCCTTGCATCCCGTCTCCGGGCCGGGTGCCAGCACCCCGTTGATGGGTTTGGTCTTCTTGGTTTCGCGGTTGTCCAGGAGGGGGTAGAGGAAGGAGTAACGGCGTTCCCGTTGTTTGGCCGACTGGTGGACGGAGTAGGTGATGAAGCAGAGACTGGGAGTGCAGACCAGGATGATCTGGAAGACCCAGTAACGGATGTGGGAGATGGGGAAGGCTTTGTCGTAGCACGCTTGGTTGCAACCCGGTTGCAACGTGTTGCACATGAACATGGTCTGCTCGTCCTCGTAGACCGTCTCGCCCACGATGGCCACGATGAGGATGCGGAAGATGACCACCACCGTCAGCAGGATCCTGGGAGGGGGGGAGGGAAGCGGAGGAGGAGTGACCGTGGGTTGGACCTGGAGAGTTGGGTCCTACCTGGATCTAAACACGGGGATCCTACCTGGAGACCTCGGTCTGACCTGGACGCGTGGGTTGGACCCGGACACGTGGGTCCTACCTGGAGACGTGAGTTGAACCCGGACACGCAGGTGGTGGAATGGGGATGTGCGCGTCCTGCCCGGATGTGGGGGTCGGACCTCAACACGGGGGTCCTGTTTGGACCTGGATGTGGGGGTCCCACCTCGACGTGTGGGTGGGACATGGACACATGGGTTCTACCCGGACATACAAGTCCAAGCTGGACATGTGGGTTCCACCTGGACATGTGGGTCCTACCTGGATGTGTGGGTCTGACCTGGATGTGTGGGTCCTACCTGGAGATATGGGGCCTACCTGAACATGTGGGTCCTACCTGGAGACGTGGGTCCCACCTGGAGATATGGGGCCTACCTGGACATGTGGGTCTGACCTGGGGATGTGGGTCCTACCCAGACGTAGGAGTCCTACCTGAATGTGTGGGTCTGACCTGAAGACATAGGTCCTACCTGGAGATATGGGGCCTACCTGGACATGTGGGTCCTACCTGGATGTGTGGGTCTGACCCGGATGTGTGGGTCCGACCTGGAAATGTGGGTCCTACCTGGAGATGTGGGTCTGACCCAGATGTGTGGGTCCTACCTGGAGACGTGGGTCCGACCTGGACGTGTGGGTCCGACCCGGATGTGTGGGTCCTGCGTGGATGTGTGGGTCCTCCTTGGCCCTATGGGTCCATGTGGGCCAGGTGGGTCCCCTCAGCCCCCCCCGACCTTGACCTCAGTGCGGCCCCCGGGGCTGGGGGGGGGGTGGGGCGCAGGGCCGGGGGGGACACGGGGTGCAGGGTTGGAGAGGTTTGGGGGGAACATGGGGTGCAGGGTTGGGGCGGTGGGGGGTTCAGGGTGCAGGGTTGGGGGGGTTTGGGGGGGTTTGGGGGGGACACGGGGTGCAGGGTTGGGGGGTGCTGGGTTGGGGATTTGGGGGGGACACGGGGTTGCAGGGTTGGGGGGTGCCGGGCTGTGGGCTTGGGGGGGACAGGGGGTGCAGGGTTGGGGGGTGCCGGGCTGTGGGTTTGGGGGGGACACGGGGTGCAGGGTTGGGGGGTGCCGGGCTGTGGGTTTAGGGGGGACACGGGGTGCAGGGCTGGGGGGTGCCGGGCTGTGGGTTTGGGGGGGACACGGAGTACAGGGTTGGGGGGTGCAGGTGGCAGGAGATCCTCTCTCCTTCCGCCCCCTCCCCAGGAATCCCCCCCGCACTGTCCCCCTCCCCACAGTGTCCCCATTGTCCCTTGGGGGTGACAGCAGTGGTGGTGGGGTACATCTGGGGGGGCAGGGGGGGCTCTGGGGGGGCTCTGGGTGTGCAGGAGGGGACCTGTGGGAACGGGGGTGCCGACACTGGGGGTGCAGTCTGGGGGATGCGGGGGGGGGTGTCTGGGGGTGCAGGAGGGTCTGGGGGGGGGGACAGAAGGGATCTGGGGGGATGCGGGGGGGGGGGGTGACACGGGGGGGACAGAAGGGGTCCTGGGGGGGGTCTGGAGGAGAGAGTGACACAGAGGGGGTGCGGGGGGTGGTCTGGGGGTGCAGGAGGGGTGCAGGGTCCGAGGGTACCCCAGGAGGGGGTTCCTCGGGGGGTGCAGGGTCGGGGGGTGCCCCGGGGGGAGTTTCTCGGGGGATTTCAGGGTCGGGGTCTCCCGGGGGGGGGGGTTCCTGGGGGGGGTGCAGGGTCGGAAGGTGCCCCGAGGGGGGGTTCCTGGGGAAGGGTGCAGGGTCGGGGTCTCCTGGGGGGGTTCAGGGTCGGGGGGTGCCCCAGGGGGGGTTGTTCAGGGTCGGGGTCTCCCGGGGGGGGTTCCTGGGGGGAGGGTGTTCAGGGTCGGGGTCTCCCGGGGGGGTTCTGGGGGTGTTCAGGGTCGAGGGGTGCCGCGGGGGGGGTTCTGGGGGGGGTGTTCAGGGTCGAGGGGTGCCCCGGGGGTGGTTCTGGGGGGGTGTTCAGGGTCGGGGTCTCCCGGGGGGGGTCCTGGGGGGCTGAGGGTCGGGGGGTGCCCCAGGGGGGGTTGTTCAGGGTCGGGGTCTCCCGGGGGTGGTTCCTGGAGGGGTGTTCAGGGTCGGGGTCTCCCGGGGGGGTTCTGGGGGCGCCCCCCCCCCTTTGCTGACCTGCCGATCATGGTGGAATGCTGCTGCACCGCCGCCTCCAGCAGCCGCTCCAGGATGGTCCATTCGCCCATGGCTCCCGGACCGGGGGGCGCCGAGCCCGGGCCCCCCCTCCCCCCCCCACCCCCCGGAGCCCCCCGGGCCCCCCCCGCCCCCCCCCCCGCCCCGCGCTCAGCGCCGCATCCGCCGCTCTCAGCAACGGGAGCGCGCGGAGCGCCGGACGGGAGCGCGCGGGGGGGGGACGGGACCGGGGGAGGGACTGCCGTCACGCTGGGGGGGGACTGGGGGGGACTGGGCAGACTGGGGGAGGCACTGGGGGCACTGGGTGGTACTGGGTTTACTGGGAGAGGCGCTGGGGGTACTGGGGGAGGTACTGAGGTGTTACTGGTTATACTGGGGGAGGTACTGAGGTGTTACTGGTTATACTGGGGGAGGCGCTGGGAGTACTGGGTATACTGGGGGAGGCGCTGGGGGTACTAGGGAAGGTACTGAGGTGTTACTGGTTATACTGGGGGAGGCGCTGGGAGTACTGGGTATACTGGGGGAGGCGCTGGGGGTACTGGGGGAGGTACTGAGGTGTTACTGGTTATACTGGGGGAGGCGCTGGGGGCACTGGGGGAGGTACTGGGGTGGTACTGGTTATACTGGGGGAGGCACTGGGAGCACTGGGTCTACTAGGGGAGGTGCTGGAGGGAACTGGGTATACTGGGGGAGGTACTGGGGTGGTACTGGGTATACTGGGGGAGGCGCTGGGGGTACTGGGGGAGGTACTGAGGTGTTACTGGTTATACTGGGGGAGGCGCTGGGGGCACTGGGGGAGGTACTGGGGTGTTACTGGTTATACTGGGGGAGGCGCTGGGGGCACTGGGGGAGGTACTGGGGTGGTACTGGTTATACTGGGGGAGGCACTGGGAGCACTGGGTCTACTAGGGGAGGTGCTGGAGGGAACTGGGTATACTGGGGGAGGTACTGGGGTGGTACTGGGTATACTGGGGGGACTGGGGTGGTACTGGGTATACTGGGGGAGGCGCTGGGGGTATTGGGGGAGGTACTGGAATGGTACTGGTTATACTGGGGGAGGCACTGGGGTCACTGGGTATACTGGGGAAGGTGCTGGGGTGGTACTGGGTATACTGGGGAAGGTACTGGGGTGTTACTAGTTATACTGGTACTGGTTATACTGGGGGCACTGGGAAGG
Organism: Cuculus canorus; assembly: GCF_017976375.1. NCBI lineage: Eukaryota > Metazoa > Chordata > Aves > Cuculiformes > Cuculidae > Cuculus > Cuculus canorus. Next base: position 587,883 of record NC_071437.1, read on the forward strand.
CAGTGGTTATTCTTGGGGGCACTGGGGGGCACTGGTTACACTGGAGAGACACTGGTTATACTGGGAGGCACTGGTTATACTGAGGGCGCACTGATTGTACTGGGGGTGCACTGGGAGGCACTGCTTATACGGGGGGGCACTGGGAGGGACTGATTATATCGGGGGCACTGTTTATACTGGGGAGGAACTGGTTGTACTGGGGATGCAGTGATTATACTGGCGGGTATTGGGGGACACTGGTTATACTGGGAGGCAGTGGTTATATCGGGGGCACTGTTTATACTGGGGAGGAACTGGTTGTACTGGGGATGCAGTGATTATACTGGCGGGTATTGGGGACACTGGTTATACTGGGGGGGCACTGGGAGGCACTGGTTATATCAGGGGGCACTGGGAGGCACTGGTTATACTGGGAGGCAGTGGTTATATCGGGGGGCACTGGTTATACTGGGGGGGCACTGTTGTACTGGGGGCCGTTGGGAAGCACTGGTTATGTCGGGGGGCACTGGGAGGCACTGCTTATACTGGGGAGGCAGTGGTTATATCGGGGGGCACTGGTTCTACTGGGGGGGCACTGAGAGGCACTGGTTATACTGGGAGGCAGTGATTATATCGGGGGGCACTGGGAGGCACTGGTTATACTGGGGACCATTGGGAGGCACTGGTTATGTCGGGGGGCACTGGGAGGCACTGGTTATACTGGGGAGGCAGTAGTTATATCGGGGGGCACTGGTTATACTGGGGGGACACTGGTTGTACTGGGGGGCACTGGTTATATTGGGGGGGCACTGGTTGTACTGGGGGGGCACTGGTTGTACTGGGGGGCACTGGTTATATTGGGGGGGCACTGGTTGTACTGGGGGGCACTGGTTATATTGGGGGGGCACTGGTTGTACTGGGGGGGCACTGGTTGTACTGGGGGGCACTGGTTATATTGGGGGGCACTGGTTATATTGGGGGGGCACTGGTTGTACTGGGGGGGCACTGGTTGTACTGGGGGGCACTGGTTATATTGGGGGGCACTGGTTGTACTGGGGGCACTGGTTGTACTGGGGGGCACTGGTTATATTGGGGGGGCACTGGTTGTACTGGGGGGCACTGGTTGTACTGGGGGGGCACTGGTTATATCGGGGGACACTGGTTATACTGGGGGGACACTGGTTGTACTGGGGGGCGGTGCCGGTCCCCACCGCGCAGGCGCAGCCATGGCCGAGCCGCTCCGTGTGTCTGTGCTCTATTGGTAGGGGGGGGTTCCTCGGTTTTGGGGGGTCCCTGTTCTTTCGGGGGGTCCCTGTCCATGAGGGGGGGGCTCTGTTTCGGGGGGGACTCTTTGGTTTTGAGGGGGTCCCGGTTTTGGGGGAGGGGTCTTTGGTTTTGGGGAGGGGTGGTTTTGGTTTTGGGGGGTTCCCTGTTGTTTGGGGGTTCCCTGTTTTTTGGGGGGTTCCCTGTCCATGAAGGGGGGGGTATCTCTGTTTTGGGGGGGGTCCCTGTCCATGAAGGGGGGGGTATCTCTGTTTTGGGGGGGTCCCTGTCCATGAAGGGGGGGTATCTCTGTTTTAGGGGGGGTCCCTGTCCATGAAGGGGGGGGTATCTCTGTTTTGGGGGGGATCCCTGTTTATGGGAGGTGTCTCTATTTTTTGGGAGGGTCTTTGTTTTTGGGGGTGAGTCTGTTTTGGGGGTGTCCCTATTTTGGGGGGTTCTTTCTTCTTGGGGAGGAGTTCCTTGTATTTGGGGGGTATCTCTGTTTCTTGGAGCGGGCCCTATTTTTGGGGGGGGGGCTGCTCTTGGGGGAGTTCCTTGTTCTTTGGGGGGTGTTCCTTTTTTTTGGGTGGGGTTCCCTGTTCTTTCGGGGGGTCCCTGTTCTTGCAGGGGTTCTTTGGGGGGGGGTCCTGTTGTCTGAGGGGCTCCCTGTTCTTGGGGGGGTCCCTGTTGTTTGTGGGGTTCCCTAATCTTGAGGGGGGGGTGTCCTTGTTCTTGGGGGGATGTCCCTGGTTTTGGGGGGGTCTCTGTTTTGGGGGGTCCCTTTGCAGGGATCCCCATGTGCTGACACTCCCTCTCCCCATCAGCGGGGCCTGAGGTTACAGCCCCAAGGTGAGCCCTGACCCCCCCCTTTGCCACCCCCAAACGATCTGGGGGTGACCCCCTCAAAACAGACCTTGGGGTGACCCCCCCCCATGTCGTTCCCAGTTCCAACAGCTCAAGCGGGAGCTGGAGAGGCGCTTCCCGGGGCTCCTGGAGGTGGTGAGTTGGGGGGAGGGGGACAGGAGGGACATGGGGAGGACACAGGGGGGGCACAGGGTGAGGTGACCCCCCCGTGTCCCCCCCAGACCGGTGAGGGCACGCGGGAGGTGACGGGATGGTTTGAAGTGACTGTGGGCGGGCGCCTCGTCCACTCCAAAAAGGTGGGTGCCTCCCCCATTCCCAGTGTGCCCCCCCATTCCCAGTGTGTGTGTCCCCATTCCCAGTGCTGTCCCCATTCCCAGTGTGTGTGTCCCCATTCCCAGTGCTGTCCCCATTCCCAGTGTGTGCCCCCCCATTCCCAGTGTGTGTCCCCATTCCCAGTGTGTGCCCCCATTCTCAGTGCGCCCCCCCATTCCCAGTGTGTCCCCCCTCCATTCCCAGTGCTCTCCCCATTCCCAATGCTCCCCCCCATTCCCAGTGCTCTCCCCATTCCCAGTGTGCCCCCCCATTCCCAGTGCTGTCCCCATTCCCAGTGTGCCCCCCCATTCTCAGTGCTGTCCTCATTCCCAGTGTGTCCCCCCATTCCCAGTGTGCCCCCCCATTCCCAGTGCTGTCCCCATTCCCAGTGTGCCCCCCCATTCTCAGTGCTGTCCCCATTCCCAGTGTGTGTCCCCCCATTCCCAGTGCTCTCCCCATTCCCAGTGCTCTCCCCATTCCCAGCTTGCCCCCCCATTCCCAGTGCTGTCCCCATTCCCAGTGTGTCCCCCCATTCCCAGTGCTCTTCCCATTCCCAGTGTGCCCCCCCATTCCCAGTGTGCCCCCCCATTCTCAGTGTGTCCCCCCATTCCCAGTGCTCTTCCCATTCCCAGTGCTCTCCCCATTCCCAGTGTGCCCCCCCATTCTCAGTGCTGTCCCCGTTCCCAGTGTCCCCCCTCCATTCCCAGTGCGCCCCCGTTCCCAGGTCCCCCCCATTCCCGGTGTCCTTGGTCACAACCCTTTGTCCCTCTTGCCAGAATGGCGATGGCTTCGTCGACAGCGACGCCAAACTCCAAAAGATCGTGGCTGCCATTAAATCCCGCCTGGCGTAGCCACCGCCCTCCGCTCCGGCATCCTTAGGGAAGCTGCGGCACCACTTTCCCCCTCCGGCATCTCCGCCGCCATCCGCGTCCCTGGTGCCGGCCAAGTGCTCCATGACGGGATTGGCTGAAACGCCTGTCGGCACGAGGCCATTCCCAGATGCTTCCGCGCGGCGTCGCCGGCACGAGGGCGGCTGATGGCGTCGAGCATCATCTCCCGCCCGGATCCTTTCCCTCCGCACCAAACGCCTTCGCCGATTTCTGGATGCGCCGAGTCTTGTTTGGGGCATTTTCATCCCAGCTGAGAGCGTTCGCTGAGCCTGTGGGGTGAAAAGAGGGAAAAATGGGTGAAAAGAGGGAAAAACGGGTGAAAAGAGGGAAAAACGGGTGAAAAGTAGGGGAAAAACATTAAAAATACGGAGGGGAAAGCTTAAAAAATAGGAGAAAAGCTTAAAGAGAGGGGGGAAGTGTAAAAAAAATAGGGGAAAGGGTCAAAAAGTAGGGGAAAAGGGTTGAAAATAGGGAAAAACGGTTGAAAAATAGAGGGAAAGAGCTAAAAAATTGGGGGCGAAGCTTAAAAAATAGGGGCAAAGGTCAGTAAATAGGGGAGAAATGGTCAAAAAGGGAAATGGTTGGAAATAGGGAAAGCTTGTTGAAAGGGGAAGAAAGTTAAAGTGTTGGGGGGAAGCTCAAAAAGTAGGGAAAAAGCTTAAAAAAATAGGGGAAAAGCTTTAAAAATAGGGGGAAAGTGTAAAAATAGGGAAAAAGCTAAAATAATAGGGGAAATGGTCAAAAAGTAAAGGCAAGCAGTTGAAAAATAGGGGAAAGTGGTTGGAAAATAGGGGGATAAGCTTAAAAAGTAGGGGGAAAAATAGGGGAGAAGGTCAAAAACTGGGGGGAAAAGTCAAAAAAATAAAGGAAAAGGTCAAAAAGTAAAGGAAAGAGGTGGAAAAGTTGGGGGAAAGGGTTGCGAAATAGGGGGAAATGTTGGGAAAGAAGGGAAAAAAGTCTTAAATCTGGAATAATTCTACAGGGATTGAATTGTTTTGCCCTCTCTTCCCTCCAAGTCGCAGCGCTCCGTTGCCTTCTGGAATTTTCGTGGCTCAGTGGTCTTTCTTGGAATAAAGTTATGGGAAATTTGAGCCGTTTGGGGTGGTTTTGGGTGTTTCTGGCAAGGTGGGAGCGGGGCAGCACCGTGGGATGGGGTCGGAGCTGCCCTCCTCCTGCTCTGCTGAGGTACCGGAGGGGATTTGGGGTGAAAGGCTTCGTTTGGGGGCGAAAGTTGCATTTTTGGGGAGATGGTGAAGGGGTTTTGGGGGAAAAAAATCACATTTTGGGGGAGTTTGAGGGGAAATTTGAGAAGAGGTGAGGTGAAAGTCATGGGGTTTGGGTATTTGTGAGGAGCTTTGGGGTGAAAGTCACATTTTTGGGGCATTTGTGAGGGGATTTGGCACGAAGGTTGCATTTTTTTGGGGGGGATTTGTGGTAAAAAAAATCCCATTTGGGGAAATTTGAGAAGATGTGAGGTGAAAGTTGTCCTTTTGTGGGAATTTGTGAGGGTATTTGGGGATGGAGGTGACTTTTTGGAGCATTTGTGAGGGCATTTGGGTTAAAAAAAATCATATTTGTGGAAAATGGAGAGGAAATGTGGGAAGATGTGAGGTGAAAGTCATGCTTTTGAGGGCGTTTGTGAGGGTATTTGGGGTAAAACATCACATTTTTGGTCAGTTTGAAGAGAAACTTGAGAAGATGTGAGGTAAAAGCGCTTTGGAGGGGAATTTGAGAAGGTATTTGGGGTGAAAGTCATGGTCTGGGGGCATTTGTGAGGAGATTCGGTAAAAAAAGTCCCATTTTTTGTAAGTTTGGAGGGAAATCTGAGACGATGTGAGGTAAAAGTCTAATTTCTGGGGTCTAAGAAAGTCCAATACCTGGTGTGAGGGCGTTGAGGGTGAAAGACGCTTTGGGCATTTTTGAGGGAACTTGTGGGGTGATTTCGGTTAAAATATCACATTTTTGGGTCAGTTTGAAGGGAAATTTGAGAAGATATGAGGTAAAAGTGTCGTTTCTGGGGTGTTTGTGAGGGGATTTGGAGTCAAAGTCACTTTTATGGGCATTCGTGATAGGATTTGGGGTAAAAAAATCACATTTGGGGAAATTCAAGGAGAAACGTGAGAAGATATGAGGTAAAAGTGTCGTTTCTGGGGTGTTTGTGAGGGGATTTGGAGTCAAAGTCACTTTTATGGGCATTCGTGATAGGATTTGGTGTAAAAAAAATCACATTTGGGGAAATTCAAGGAGAAACGTGAGAAGATGTGAGGCAAAAGTCTCATTTCTGAGGTGCTTGTGAAGGCAGATGGGGTAAAAGTCACAGTTTGGGGCGTTTATGAGGGGATTTGAAGTTAATGTCACGGTTTGGGGGATTCGTCAAAGGATTTGGAGTAAAATATCACCTTTTTGGTCAGTTTGAAGGGAACTTTGAGGAGATGCGAGGTGAAAGCCGTGCTTTTGGGGGAATTTGTGAGTGTATTTGGGGCGAATGACACGGCTTGGGGGCATTTGGGAGGGGATCTGGGGTAAACGATCACACTTTCGGTCAGTTTAAAGGCAGCTTTGAAAGACGCGAGGGTGAGGGCCGCGCGCAGAGAGCCGGGAGGCGGGGAAGCCCCAAGATGGCGCCGTCCCGCCTCGCCTGAGGCGCCCGCCCGCGCGCGCGGGGCATGACGGGAAGGCAGCCCCCCGCCGCCATTTTCTGCCGGGAAAGGCGGGAAGGGAAAGCGACAGCACCGACAGCTTCGCTGCGGGGATTTTTTTCCCCCCCCAACCCCACCCCCCCCCGCCTTGAACGGCTTCAGCGCCACCACCGAGCCGGGCACGTGGGTAACCGGGGGAGCGGGGTGAACGGGGGGGGGTTGGGCTCTGGGTGCGGTAATGGCGGCTGTTGAGGTTGGAGGGGGGAAACTATGGCGGGGGGGGGGGGGGGTGCGCCGGGGTCGCCTGAGGAGACGCTTCCTCCTCCTCCTTCCCCCCTCCCACTGAATTCCCGCCTTCCGCCTGGCGGTGCGCGCTGATTTGTGGCGGCGGCGCGCGGCGATTGGCTGAGGCGTCTGTCAATCACCAGGAGGGGGCGTGGCCTCAGCGGCAACGGCCAATTGGGCTGTGTAGCGTTGGTCACGTGCTGAGACGCGCAAAGGAGTCTGGGAGTTGTAGTCCAGACGCGCCAAAAGGGAGGGAGGGGGTGAGGAGCGGAGGGAAAAGTGATGGAACATGAAGGGAAAGGGTTGAGAAACGGGGGAGAAGTGATGAAAAACGCGGAGAGGGTTGTGAAATGGGGGGGAAAGTGATGAAAAATGTGGGGAAAGTGGTGTGAGATGGGGAAAAGGTTGAGAAAGGGGGAAAAGTGATGAAAAATGAGGGGAAAGGGTTTGAAATGAGGGAAGGGTTGAGAAATTTGGGGAATGGTTGAGGAATAGGGGGTAAAGTGATGAAAAGTGAGGGGAAAGGGTTGAAAATGGGGAGATAGGGTTGAGAAATGGAGGAAAATGGTTGAGAAATGGGGCAAAAGGGTTGAAAAATGGGGTAAAAGGGTTGAGAAATGGGGCAAAAGGGTTGGAAATGGGAGAAAGGGTTGAAAATGGGGGGAAAGGGTTGAGAAATGGGGGAGAGGGTTCAAAAGTGGGGGGACAGGCCTGAAAATGAGGATATAAGGTTGAGAAATGGAGGGAAATGGTTGAGAAATGGGGGAAAGGGTTGAGATGTAGTGGGAGAGGGTTGAGAAGTAGGGGAAGGGGTTGAAAATGGTGAGATAAGGTTGAGAAATGGAGGAAAATGGTTGAGGAATGGGGAAAAGGGTTGAGATGTAGGGGGAGAGGGTTGAGAATTAGGGGAAAGGGTTGAAAATTGGGTGAAGGGGTTGAGAAATGGGGGAAGAGGTTGAAAAATGGGTGAAATAGGGGGAAAAGGGTTCAGAAGCAGCGGGAAAGGGTTGAGAAATAGGGGGAAAATTGTTGAGAAACGGGAGAAAATGGAATGGCTGCTGTCACCCCCTGCCGACCGTGGCATTGTACCCCTCTCCCGCAGGCCCTGAGCGTCCGGCATGGCCCGCACCAAGCAGACAGCTCGGAAATCTACAGGCGGGAAGGCGCCCCGCAAGCAGCTGGCGACCAAGGCAGCCAGAAAGAGCGCGCCCTCGACGGGAGGCGTGAAAAAGCCCCATCGCTACAGGTAGAGCGGCTGGTGGCACCTGCAGCGCGGCCTGCGTCCTCGTCTCTGGGCAGGAGGGATCTCCAGAGGGATAATGATAATAAATAATTCCAATCTAACTAATTCCCAGATTCCAGCACCGGAAAGGCATGGTTTTACATCCCTAGAGTGACTTTTTACACCCCATTAACCGCTTCAATCTCTCGCAGGCCCGGCACGGTCGCCCTCCGAGAGATCCGACGATACCAGAAATCCACGGAGCTGCTGATCCGTAAACTCCCTTTCCAACGCCTGGTACGGGAGATTGCGCAGGACTTCAAAACCGACCTGCGCTTCCAGAGCGCGGCCATCGGAGCCCTGCAGGTGAGAGCCACGGCTCCAAAACGTGGATTCTCCAAGCTCTGGAGCTTTGGATTTGGCGGGAGCCGCTCCGAGGATGTGGAAAGAGGAGATCTGGGGTGGGAATTGGCCTGGAAAGAGGAGCTTTGGGGCAAGAATGGCTCCAAGGATGTGGAAAGAGGAGCTTTAGAGTGGGAATTGGTGCGGAAAGAGGAGATCCGGAGTGGGAATTGGCCTGGAAAGAGGAGCTTTGGGGCAAGAATGGCTCCAAGGATGTGGAAAGAGGAGCTTTAGAGTGGGAATTGGTGCGGAAAGAGGAGCTTTGGGGCAGAGATGGGTATGGAAAGAGGAGATTGAGGTGGGATGGGTGCAGAAAGAGGAGCTTTGGGGCAAGAATGGCTCCGAAGATGCGGGAAGAGGAGCTTTGGGGCAGGAATGAGTGTGGAAATAAGAACTTTGGGGTGGGAATGGGTGCAGAATGAAGAGCTTTAGTGCAAGAATGGCTCCAAGGATGCGGAAAGAGGAGGTTTTGAGTGGGAATGGCTCCGAGGATGTGGAAAGAAATAGGAGCTTTGGGGTGGGAATGGCTCCAATTCCTGCATTGATTTGGCCTCCGTTTTCACCAGATTCACCACACTGGAGGGGGATCTCAGGCTGACTCCGGTGTCCCAAACTGGAATGAAATCCCCTTTCTTGATCCCAAATCCCATCTCTTTTTCCTGATCAGGAAGCCAGCGAAGCGTACCTCGTGGGCCTCTTCGAGGACACCAACCTGTGCGCCATCCACGCCAAGCGGGTCACCATCATGCCCAAGGACATCCAGCTGGCGCGGCGCATCCGCGGCGAGCGCGCTTAGGGCACGCGGAGCCGGGCGGTAGGAGAGACTCCAGGGTGGGATCGAGAAAATTTGGGGAGGTTTGGGGGGGGAAAACTAGGGGGGGGGTGATGTTTCTCCTGCATAAAGCCGACTCCGATCCCAACAGCCAGGGCAAACCAACACTTCCGAGGGGTTTGTGAAACTTTGGGATTCTTTTTCCCCCCTTTTTGTACACTTCTTGGTTTTTGTTTTTTTTTCCCTCTCCGAGCAGCAAAAAAATATGGAATTTGGGGCTGGGAAGAGGGAGGGCGGGGGCACTTTTTGCAAACCTGGGTTTTCTACACAATCCTCGTGTATTTTTTGGGTGTAGACAGAGGAATTTTAGGGCCTTCGGCTCCCATTCCTGCTCCTGCCGGCTCTTCTCCGTGCGTTCCAGCTTTGTACCCTCCATGATGGAATAAAGGAAACTCATCCATGTGCACCGGATCCTTATTTCCTTCCTAATTAACCCCAGCCCTGCCTTATTCTTATTCTTATTCTTATTCTTATTCTTATTCTTATTCTTATTCTTATTCTTATTCTTATTCTCTTATTCTTCATTCCTTATTCCTTATTCCTTATTCCTTATTCTTATTAATAAACCCCCCTTCCCGTGGCCCCAAATTTGCAGATCTGAGGGTGATTTTGGGGTCTAAAGAGGGTGGGAGGGGGTTCCCCCCTTTCCCTTTCCGGGCTGGATTAACCCGGAGCGCTGACGTGATTGTTCCTGACACCCCGGCGTTAAATTTAGAGCCCCCCACCCTGAGCCACCCTTAATCGGGATTAGGGATCCGAGGGGGGGGGCACCTGAGGACGGGGCAGGAGGGGGTGACACCCCGGGAGAGCGCGGCCCTCGCTCCTCGAAGCGGCGCGGGAGAGGTTTGCGTGGAAAGAGGGGTTTGACGCAAGTGTAGGTGTATTTCTGACAAAAATAGGGACATTTTACCTCAAAGTAGCGATATTTATCCAAATCCAGGGATCTTTTACCTCAAAATTGGGATGTTTTACCCAAATCCAGGTATATTTTACCCAAATCCAGGTATATTTTATCCAAATCCAGGTATATTTTACCCAAATCCAGGTATATTTTGCCCAAATCCAGGTATATTTTATCCAAATCCAGGTATATTTTGCCTCAAAATTGGGATATTTTACTGAAATCCAGGTATGTTTTGCCTTAAACTTGGGATAGTTTACCCAAATCAGGTATGTTTTATCTCAAAATAGGGATGTTGTACCTGAAAATCAGGATATTTTACCTAAAACAGTTATGTTTTACCTCAAAATAGGGACATTTGACCCAAATCCAGGTATGTTTTACCTCAAAATCGGGATGTTCTACCTAAATCCAGGGACATTTACCTCAAAAGAGGGATATTTCACCTAAATCAGGTATGTTTTACCTCAAAATTGGGATATTTTACCTGAAACAGTTATGTTTTACCTCAAAATAGGGACATTTGACCCAAATCCAGGTATGTTTTACCTCAAAATCAGGATGTTTTACCCAAATCCAGGGACATTTACCTCAAAATGGGGATATTTTACCTGAAACAGTTATGTTTTACCTCAAAATCAGGATGTTCTACCCAAATCCAGGGACATTTACCTCAAAATCGGGGCTGTTCTACCCAAATCCGGGTCTATTTTACATGAAAATAGGTGCGTTTCACTACAAATAGATGCGCTTCCGTTAAAAATAGATACATTTCTTACAAAAGTAGTGATGTTTCGCATAAATATAGGTTTGTTCACATCAACCCAGGTTTATTTTAATAAATACAGGTGTATTTTACCTAAATAGATCTATTTTTAACACAAAACCAGATCTATTTTACTAAAATATCGGTATATTTTACATAAACCCAGGAGTACTTTACTCAATGTAGGTATATTTCTGATAAAAATAGATGTATTTTATATAAATATGGGTGTATTTTATAGAAATACACTGCATTTTATGTAAATATAGGTGTATTTCACATAATATAGGTACATTTACCTAAGTATAGGTATATTTTACCGAATAAAGATAATATTTTACCAAAATATAGGCATATTTTATATAAATACAGGCATATATTCCCTAAATAGAGGTATATTTTACTAAATAGGAGTACTTTTCTTATAAAAATGGGTATATTTTATATTAATATTGGTATATATTACTTAATTATAGGTATATTTTACCAAATAGGAGTACCTTTCTTATAAAAACAGGTGTATTTTATATTAATATTGGTATATATTCCCTAAATAGAGGTATATTTTACCAAATATGAGTACTTTTCTTATAAAAACAGGTGTATTTTATACTAATATTGGTATATATTCCCTAAATAGGGGTATATTTTACTAAGTAGGAGTACGTTTCTTATAAAAATGGGTATATTTTATATTACTCTTGGTATATATTCCCTAAATATAGGTGTATTTTAGTATATAGGAGTACCTTTCTTATAAAAGCGTATATATTTTATATTAATATTGGTATATATTCCCTAAATAGAGATATATTTTACGAAGTAGGAGTACGTTTCTGATAAAAATGGGTATATTTTATACTAATATTGGTATATATTCCCTAAATAGAGGTATTTTTATGTAGATGTGGATCTATTTTCGAGGAGTGGGGGTAGATTTGACCTAAGCGCCGTTCTCTTGTCCTGATTCCAGGTAGATTTTACCTAAACTCGGGTCTGTTTCCAACCGCAGGCGTCGGGGCTGCTCTCCCCGTTCGTTAGGCTTTAATTAGGAGTGGGGGGGGGGTCTGGGGGGGCTCTCCCAGCGGCTGCGGCTGCGCTGTGTCCCCCCCGTTCCCCCCCCCCGGATTAGGGTTAATCGGCCCTAAATCCCCACGTCTGGAAAACAACCTAATCAGCGCCGTCCGCGCCCCCCCAGCTGCTCCGGGGAGAGGATCGGGGGGGGCCCTGTGCCATCGCGGGGGGTCCTTGTGACTTTGGGGGGGACTCTGTGGCATTCTGGGGGAGTCCTGCAGGATTGGAGGGGGTCCTGGAGGGTTTGGGGGAGTCCATGTGCGGTTTGGGGGGGAATCCTAGAGGATCTGTGGGGTCCTTATGCCGTTTGGGGGGGGTCCTAGAGGATTTGGGGGGTCCTTGTGCCATTTGGGGGGGGTCCTAGAGGATCTGGGGGGTCCTTATGCCGTTTGGGGGGGGTCCTAGAGGATTTGGGGGGTCCTTGTGCTGTTTGGGGGGGGCCCTAGAGGATCTGGGGAGTCCTTATGCCCTTTTGGGGGGAGTCCTAGAGGATTTGGGGGGTCCTTGTGCCGTTTGGGGGGGGTCCTAGAGGATCTGGGGGGTCCTTATGCCCTTTTGGGGGGAGTCCTAGAGGATTTGGGGGGTCCTTGTGCCGTTTGGGGGGAGTCCTAGAGGATTTGGGGGGTCCTTGTGCCGTTTGGGGGGGTCCTAGAGGATCTGGGGAGTCCTTATGCCCTTTTGGGGGGAGTCCTAGAGGATTTGGGGGGTCCTTGTGCCGTTTGGGGGGGGGTCCTAGAGGATTTGGGGAGTCCTTATGCCATTTGGGGGGGTCCTGGAGGATTTGGGGGGTCCTTGTGCTGTCTGGGGGGGGGTCCTTGATGATTGGGAGGGGTCCTTATGCCATTTCGGGGGGGTCCTGGTGGATTTGGGGGGGGTCCTGGAGGATTTGTGGGGATCCTTGTGCCGTTTGGGGGTGGTCCTGCGTGATTTGGGGGGCTCCTTGTGCCATTTGGGGGGGTTCTGGAGGATTAGGGGGGGTTCTTTCCCCATTTGGGGGGGCCTGAAGGATTTGGAGAGAGTCCTTGTGCCATCTGGGGGAGTCCTGGAGGGTTTGGGGTGCTCCTTGTGCCATTTGGGGGGTCCGTCTGCCTTTGGGGTGTCCCTGCTCCATTTTGGGGAGACCCTGAAGGATTGGGGCGCTCCTTGTGCCCTTTAGGGGGGTCCTTCTGCCTTTGGGGTGTCCCTGCTCCATTTGGGGGTGGTCCTGGAGGATTTGGGGGGGCTCCTTGTGCTTTTGGGGGGGTCCTGGAGAATTTGGGGGGAGTACTCATGCCATGGGGGGGGGGCCTTGTGCTTTTGGGGGAGTCCTGGAGGATTTTGGGGGGGTGTCTTTGTGCCTTTGAGGGGTTCCTCGTGCCATTTTTTGGGGGGGGGAATCCCCCAGGATTTGGGGGGGTCCCTTCTCCATGGGGGGGGTCCCCATTTCCCCCCCCCCCCCCCCCGCGTCCCTGTCCCCAGACGCGGCAGCTGGCGCCGGGATTAACTCGGTGCCCTTCGGAATGGCGGGAAGGGGGGGGGTGTCCCCCCCTCATTCCGTGTCCCCCCCCAGAGTCACCCCCAAATCCAGCTGAGGCTGTTAAGCCCTCGTTGTCCTCCCTTTTCGTTAACGAACCCCAGAGTTGGGGACGTCCCTCTGCTCATTAATTAACCCCAGCGATGGGGGGGGGGGGGGGGTGTGACGATGCCCCCCCCAACCCCTCCATTCAGGTTGGGGGCGTTAATTAAGGCTTTATTGCCCCCCCACTTTGTTAACGAACATTGGGGTTGGAGGGGTGATAATAGAGCCCCCCCCCTTCCAAGCTGGTGGTGTTCATTAAAACCTCGTTGCCCCCCACTTTCATTAATGAACCCCGAGGTTTGGGGGGGAGGGGACAGAAATCCCGGGTGGGGGTGTTAATTAAGACCTCGTCCCCCCATTTCATTAACGAACCCCGAGTTTTGGGGGGGGGAACAGTTTTGCCCTCTCTCCCATCCAGAGTTGGGACATTAATTAAGACCTCACCCCCACCTTTCATTAACGAACATTGAGGTTGGGGGGGGACAATGTTGCCCCCCCGTCCCGGGTGGGGGTGTTAATTAAGACCTCGTCCCCCCGTTTCATTAATGAACCCCGGTGAGAGGGGGGGGTGACAATATTGCCCCCCCCCCAGGACAGAGGCATTAATTAACACCCACCCCCCCCTTCCTTAACGAACCCGGGGTGCCCTCCACCCTCGTTTGCCATCGCAGGGGATGAGCGTTAATTGCCGGCAGCGCTGGATTAGAGCCCCGGGGGGGCCGTGTCCCCGTGTCCCCCCCCTCGGGATTAGTGACATCACGGCGGAGCCTTCTTAAACCTCCCCCCGCCGCGAGGACGCCTTCCCCGCCGCCAGCGCCGCCGCAGGTAGGGACGGGGACCGGGACGGCGGGGGGGGGGACACGGCCACCGGCACGGGGACACGGCCACCGGCACGGGAGAGCTGCCCGTGGACCACAGGGACCAACCGGGGCTCTGTCCCACCTTGGGGACAGGGCCACCAACCCCTGGGGGACATCCAATGGTCATGGAGCCACCAGCTCCATCCCAACCTGGGGACGTGGTCATCAACCCCTTGGGGACATCCCGTGGCTCACAGAGCCACCAGCTCCATCCCAGCCTGGGAAGCCTGGGAAGATGTCTCCTAGCTTGAGGACATGGCCACCAACCCCTTGGGGACATCCCATGGCTCACGGAGCCACCAGCTCCATCCCAGCCTGGGGACATGGCCACCAACCCCTTGGGGACATCCCATGGCTGATGGAGCCACCAGCTCTATCCCAACCTGGGGTTGTGGCCACCAACCCCTTGGGGACATCCTGTGGCTCACGGAGCCACCAGCTCCATCCCAGCCTGGGGATGTGGCCACCAGCCCGTTGGGGACATCCCATGGTCACGGAGAAGCCACCAGCTCCATCCCAGCTTGGGAAGCCAGGGAAGATGTCTCCTAGCTTGAGGATGTGGCCACCAGCTCCTTGGGGACATCCCATGGCTCATGGAGCCACCAGCTCCATCCCAGCTTGGGAAGCCTGGGGAGATGTCTCCTGACTTGGGGACCTGCTCCCCAACCCCGGAGAACATCCGACGGCTCATGGAGAAGCCACGCGGCTCCAGCCCTTGTCCCGGAGCTGAGGTGGCCGACCCTTGGGAGATGCCCCACGGGGACATCCCGTGGCTGAGGGAGAAGCCACCAGCCGCGTCCCCGGCGCAGCCACGTGGCCACCAGCCCCGCCGCGCCCTCGTGACACCCCTTGGCCCGGTGACAACTCGTTGGCCGCGTCCCCGGTGCCGAGGTGACCTTCCCGGGCGCGGGGACAAACCACCGGCCGGGGGGGACACGGTCCATGTCCCCAAGGAGGTCCCTGTCCCCCCTGTTCCCCCCCGGTGCCACCGCGTCGCGCCGGACCTCACTGCGCCGAACCACATTGCATCCCCTGCGGTGCCGCGTTGCGCCGTGCCGTGCCGTGTTGTGTTGTGCCATGCGGTGCTGCGTTGCGCCATGCGGCGCCGTGCCGTGTTGTGCCATGCGGTGCCGAGTTGCACTGTGCCATGCGGTGCTGCATTGCGCCGTGCCGTGCTGCACCATGCCATGCCGCGTGCGATGCCGTGCCACATTGTGCCCTGCGGTGCTCCATTGTGCCATGTGGTGCCGAGTTGCACTGTGCCATGCGGTGCCGCGTTGCGCCGTGCTGTGGCATGCACAATGCCGTGCCATGTTGTGCCACGCGGTGCTCCATTGTGCCATGCGGTGCCGTGTTGCGCTGTGCCATGCAGTGCTGCGTTGCGCCGTGCTGTGCTCTGTTGCGCTGTGCCGCGCACGATGCTGTGCCGCGTTGTGCCATGCGGTGCTCCATTGCGCCACGCCGTGCCGTGCTGTGCCATGCCACACCACATTGTGCCATGCGGTACTGCGCTGCGCCGCGCCACGTTGCGCTGTGCCATGCCACGTGCGATGCCGTGCCGCGTTGTGCCATGCGGTGCCGCGTTGCGCCATGCCGTGCTGCGCTGTGCCATGCGGTGTGTGATGCGGTGCCGTGTGTGACACCGTGCCAGGCGTGACGCCCCGCGTGCCCCCCGCAGTGGGCACCGCAGCCGTCGCCGCCGTCGCCGCCGCAGCGCCGGGGGTCGTGCCCGGAGCATGATGGCGTACATCAAACAGCCCCACTACGGCGTCAACGGGCTCAGCCTGGCGGCGCCCGGCATGGACCTCCTGCACCCCGCCGTCGGCTACCCCGGTACCGCCCGGCGCCCCCACGGGGAACGGGGGGCACAGAGGGGGTTTGGGGGCGCATTCGGGGGCACAGAGGGGGTTTGGGGGCGCATTTGGGGGCACAGAGGGGGTTTTTGGGGCACAGAGGGGGTTTGGGTGTACATATGGGGGCACAGAGGGGGTTTTGGGGGGGCTGGGGGGCACAGAGGAGGAGGTTTGGGAGGTGTTTGGGGGCACAGAGGGGGTTTGGGGGCACATTTGGGGGTACAGAGGGGGTTTTTGGGACATAGAGGGGGTTTTGGGGGACCTTTAGGGGTACAGAGGGGTTTGGGGCACAGAGGGGGTTTTGGGGGTGTTTGGGATGGATGGGATGGGCTGGGTTGGGATGGATGGGATCCATGGGGTCCAAGGGGTTGGGATGGATGGGATCCATGGGGCTGGGATGGATGGGATCCATGGGATCCAAGGGGTTGGGATGGATGGGATCCATGGGGTTGGGATGGATGGGATGGATGGGATCCAAGGGGTTGGGATGGGATGGGCTGGATGGGATCCATGGGGTTGGGATGGATGGGATCCATGGGGTTGGGATGGGATGGGATCCATGGGGTTGGGATGGATGGGATCCATGGGGTTGGGATGGGATGGGGTGGATGGGATCCATGGGGTTGGGATGGATGGGATCCATGGGGTTGGGATGGATGGGATCCATGGGGTTGGGATGGGATGGGATCCATGGGGTTGGGATGGATGGGATCCATGGGGTTGGGATGGGATGGGGTGGATGGGATCCATGGGGTTGGGATGGATGGGATCCGTGGGGTTGGGATGGGATGGGGTGGATGGGATCCAAGGGGTTGGGATGGATGGGATGGATGGGATCCATGGGGTTGGGATGGCTGGGATCCGTGGGGTTGGGCTGGATGGGATCCGTGGGGTTGGGCTGGGCTGGGCTGCGCGGAGGTTCCCTTTGACGCCGTCCCCGGTGCAGCGACGCCGCGGAAGCAGCGCCGGGAGCGCACGACGTTCACGCGGGCGCAGTTGGACATCCTGGAGGCGCTGTTCGCCAAAACGCGCTACCCCGACATCTTCATGCGCGAGGAGGTGGCCCTCAAGATCAACCTCCCCGAGTCCCGCGTCCAGGTGAGCCGCCACGCCGCGTGCCGGGCCGCCGCGCGCTCCCGCCCGCCCTCACCGCACGCGTGCCGCCTTCCCGCAGGTGTGGTTCAAGAACCGCCGCGCCAAGTGCCGGCAGCAGCAGCAGCAGAGCAGCGGCCAGGCCAAGGCTCGCCCCGCCAAGAAGAAGAGCTCGCCGGCACGCGACGCCGCCGCCGAACCGGGGGTCCCCGGCCCTTACAGCCCCCCGCCCTCCGCGCCCGCCGGCACCCCCAGCTCCGCCGCCGCCGCCGCCGCCACCGTCTCCATCTGGAGCCCGGCTTCCATCTCGCCCGTCGCAGACCCGTTGGCGTCTTCGGCTACGCCGGGATTACCGCGTTCGGCGCCTTTTCCCGGCACCTACAGCCAAGGCGGCGGTTACGGGCAGGGCTACGCCGGCTCGGCCGCCTATTTCGGCGGCCTGGACTGCGGCTCGTACCTGTCGCCCATGCACGCGCCGCTCGGCGCGCCCGGCGCGGCGCTCAGCCCTTTGGCCGCCCCGGCCATGGGCGCCCACTTGGCCCCTTCGCCCGCCGGTTTGGCCGCGCAAGGGTACGGCACCGCCGGATTGGGCTTCGGCCCCGTCGACTGCCTGGACTACAAGGATCAGGCGACCGCCTGGAAGCTCAACTTCAACGGCGCCGACTGCCTGGATTACAAGGATCAGAGCTCCTGGAAATTCCAGGTGTTGTGAGGGCGCAGCCGCTGCGGCTCCTCGGAGAAGGGCTGCGGCGCGGGGCGGCTGCGCGGCAACCACCGGCCCTGCGCGGAGCCTCCTCGGGGAATGGAGCGTCCCGGCGTGGAGCAGCTTGGAAGCGTGCTGCATCCCAAGGGCCTGGAGCATCCCGGCATGGAGCATCTCCAAATGGAGCATCTCCACATGGAGCATCTCCGCATGGAGCATCTTGGGAGCATGGAGCATTCCTGCATGAAGCATCCCTGCAGCCTGGACCATTCCCGCATGGACCATCCCTGCATGGATCATCCCTGCATGGACCATTCCCGCATGGAGCTTCCGTGCATGGACCATCCCTGCATGGACCATTCCTGCATGGACCATTCCTGCATGGACCATTCCTGCATGGACCATCCCTGCATGGACCATTCCCACATGGACCATTCCTGCATGGATCATCCCTGCATGGACCATTCCTGCATGGACCATTCCCACATGGACCATTCCTGCATGGATCATCCCTGCATGGACCATTCCTGCATGGACCATTCCTGCATGGAGTATCCCTGCATGGAGCATTCCCGCATGGACCATCCCTGCATGGATCATCCCTGCATGGACCATTCCCACATGGACCATCCCTGCATGGACCATCCCTGCATGGACCATTCCCACATGGACCATCCCTGCATGGATCATCCCTGCATGGACCATTCCCACATGGACCATTCCCACATGGACCATCCCTGCATGGACCATTCCTGTATGGACCATTCCTGTATGGACCGTTCCCGCATGGAGCATTCCCGCCTGGAGCATCCGTGCATGGCGGATTCCCGCCTGGAGCATTCCGGCAGCACGGAGCCTCCTCCCGGGCTGCCTCCCTGCATCCCGGCACATCCGCATGGATGCGGTGCAGCCACGGGGGGAGCATCACCGCTGCCCCCCAACCCCCCCCCATAGCCGCTCCCCCCAATTCCTGCGCGGAGCTGAGCCGGAATCTGCCGCACCCCCTGGAATTCCAATTAAAGAAGTGGGAAAAGAAGGGGGCGCGGCCTCTGCTTCTCCTTAACAGGGGAAAAATGGGGGGACCCTCACGAAGGGGGGAGGGGGGGGCGCGAGGGACCCCTGTCTTGGATCCATTGCTCTGGGGAGTCCTGCCCCCCCCAAACCCCCCCTGCACCCCCAAAGGCCCCCTCTGCACCCCCAAACCCCCCCCTGCACCCACAAAGGCCCCCTCTGCCCCCCCAAACCCCCCTCTGCACCCCCAAAGGCCCCCTCTGCCCCCCCAAAGCCCCCTCTGCACCCCCAAAGGCCCCCTCTGCACCCCCAAACCCCCCCTGCACCCCCAAAGGCCCCCCACACCCCCAAAGAACCCCTTTGCACCCCCAAAGCCCCCCTCTGCACCCCCAGGATCCCCCAAGACCCCCAAAGCCCCCCCTGCACCCCCATATGGCCCTGGCTTTGCTGGGGGGGTCTCTGCCCATGGAGGGGCTCTGGGGGGGTGTCTGTGCCCATGGGGGTCCCTGGGGGTGTTTGGGGGGGGTGTCTGTGCCCATGGGGGTCCCTGGAGGTTTATGGGGGGGTCTCTGCCCATGGGGGGGCTCTGGGGGGGTCCTGGAGGGGGGTCTGTGCCCATGGGGGTCCCTGGGGGTGTTTGGGGGGGTCTCTGCCCATGGAGGGGCTCTAGGGGTTCCCTGGGGGTGTTTGGGGGGGTCCCTGCCCATGGGGTTCCTTGGGGTGTCTTGGGGGGGGTCCCCGCAGGTGGGAGTCTCTGTTTCCCCCCCCCCAGGGTTACCCCAGGCCCTGCCAGTGGGCAGATGGGACTTAATCCGGATTGAGCCCGGGAGGGGGCAGGTGGGGGGGACACAGGAGGGTTAATCCGGTTTAAGGGCCCTAATGAAGGGGATTAAGGGGGGGAAGAGGGGGGGCTGAGTGTCCCCTTTGGGTCGGTCATGTGACACATCCAAGATGGCGGCTCTGAGGGCCTCTCCAAAGGGGGGGGGGGGGGTTGCAATTTGCCCTCAGGGGGTTATTTCCTCCTCCAAAGGGCTCAATCCCCCCCTTTAAGGGGCTCAATCCCCCCCTTTAAGGGGTTTAATCCACACTCCAAGGGGTTTAATCCCCACTCCAAGGGGTTCAATCCCCCCTTTAAGGGGTTTAATCCCACCCCAAAGGGTTCAATCCCCCTTTCAAGGGGTTTAATCTCACCTCAAGGGGTTCAAACCTAAATCCAAGGGGTTAAAGCCCTCCCAAAAGGGCTCAATCCCTTTAAGGGGTTCGATCTCCTCCTTTAAAGGGCTCAATCCCCCCTCCAAGGGGTTCAATCACTCCTCCAAGGGGCTCAATCCCCCCCTTTAAGGGGTTTAATCCCTACTCCAAGGGGTTCAATCCCCCCTTTAAGGGGTTTAATCCCACCTCAAGGGGTTCAATCCCCAATCCAAGGGGTAAATTCTCCCTCCAAGGGATTCAATCCCCCCTTTAAGTGTTTTAATCCCACCCCAAAGGGCTCAATCCCCCTTTTAAGGGGTTTAATCTCACCTCAAGGAGTTCAAACCTAAATCCAAGGGGTTAAATCCCTCCCAAAAGGGCTCAATCCCCCTCACAGGGGTTAATTCTCCCTCCAAGGGGCTCAATCCCCCCCTTTAAGGGGTTTAATCCCACCTCAAGGGGTTCAATCCCCAATCCAAGGGGGTAATTCCCCCCTCTAAGGGGCTCAATCCCCCCCTTTAAGGGGTTTAATCCCACCTCAAGGGGTCCAAACCCCAATCCAAGGGGTTTAATCCCACCTCCCGGGAGTTTCAATCCCAAATCCAAGGGGCTCAATCCATTCTCAAGGGGTCAATTCCCCTTTTAAGAGGTTTAATCCCCCCCTCCAAGCGATGCTCAGGGCTGGATTTGGGGGTGAAGGGGCTCTTTCCTGAGGGAATCGCTGCTCCCCAGTTTCCAGGGTTTGGATTTGGGGAGGAAGGGGGCTTTTTTTTGAGGGAATTACTGCACCCCAACTTCCAGAGGCTGCTCAGGTCCGGGTTTGGGATGAGGGGGGGCTGTTTCCTGAGGGAAAAGAGGATCCCATTGCCCGTTTGGAGCTGCAATGGCGCCTGAGGTGATTTGGGGGGGGGGGGGGGGGGGGTTTCTCTCCCGCGCGTTTTCGCACCTCCCGCCTTTCCCGCCCTTTTGTCACGTGACACGAAGGGGGCGGGAAAAGGCGGGCGGGGAGGGAAGGGGGCGCCGCCATTTTGTGATGGGGGGGTGGTGGGGGTGGCAATAGTGAGAGGGGTGCGTGGGGCTGGGAAAGGGATGTGTGGGGCTGGGAAAGGGCAAGGAGGAGAGAGGGAAGGTGGAAAGAGGGGGAAATGGTGGAATGGCGGGTGAGGGGTGTGAAGGGAATGAGTAAGTGAAGGGGTTTGAGAGGTCTGTGAGGGAGCAGCCCCCAAAGGGAGGGGATTGGAAAGGGTTATGTGGGGAAACCAAAGCTTTGAGGAGGTTGAGGTTGGGGCAAAAAGGGGGAGGTTTGGCTGGGGAAGAGGGTGGGCGTGAAGGAGGTGTGGGAAATGCTGGAGGGGGGGTTGAAAACATGAGGTTTGGGGCAAAACTGAGGAAAAGGAGGAAAGGATTCACCTGGGGATGGACATTTAAGTGAGATTTGAGGGGAAAAAAATGAGTAAATCTTGCGGGCTGGTGTGGGATAAAGCGTTTATTGTGGGATGTGGGGATATTGCTGTTCCCTGGGGTGTGAAACACCCAGAAACGCTGTGTTTTGCATGAAAAAATGGACGGCGTCCCCATCCAACCTATTTTTAGAGCTGCTGGATCCTAGAAAAACAACTTAAGAGACGTGGAAAGGGGGAAAAAACCCCACCTGAAATGAAATAATTGGTGTTTTAACTCAGAAAAGTGCTGGTGGCAGAGGTGGCAGTCGGCGGTTAAAGCAGGGATTGCCTGGAAGAAAGAGAAGAAACGCGGGGTTTGGAGTGTTATTCCATAAAACCAGTATGGAATTCCCTGTTCTCCACGTAAACAAACCCTAAACCCAGCAGAATTGGGGTGGTTTTATTTGTCGCTGCTCTGAGCTCCTGTCCGGAGCGTTCATGTCCCGATGAGTATTGCAGTAATTAATGATTAAAGATGAACGATCTGAGACTTTATTGCTCACAAAGAGGGACCTTTGGCTCAATCTGATCGCTGCGAGGGGGTCATTTTGCTCTGCTAAAGGGTTTTCCCAGTGGGAAAAGCATCCCAGGGAGGATTTTTGGCACGAGGAGGCACTGAGCTGGGATATCTGGTGGGGGAAAAGCAGAATTCCACTTGGCTCCCCTCATCCTTTGCCGTAACAATGAGGTTGGATGGGGTTTTTTTCCACTTTATTTGATGGAAAAGTTGCCAAAAAGTCTTCTAATTGGAAATCAACCCCGGTAGTTTTGCCGGCACTGTAGATAGCGACATCCATCAAGGGGAGAAGGATGTTTTATCCAGTGGGATACTCAAATTATTGAATTATTCCGAATTATCCCTCCCGGTGGCTTTATACCAGGTGTGTTTTTTCCACCTGGCAGACCGCACTGGCTTTTTGGGGTGGAAAACAAGGAACGAAGCGATCGTGAGGGTGAGACACGGAGTTGAAATGTCGTTTGGAAGCGCTGACATTCATCTGGTTTATTCCCAGATAAACCCAGCTTGGAATTGTGATCCTCTTCCAGCACCGGGGACCGGCGGAGAGGAAGAGCGATGTTGGAGAGGAAAAGCAGCGTTGATGGAGAAGAAAAACAATGTTGGAGAGGAAAAGCGGCGTTGGTGGAGAGGAAAAGCGAAGTTGGAGAGGAAGAGCGGTGTTGGGAGATGCTGGAGAGGAAGAGCAGCGGATGACAGAGAGGAAGAGCGGCGTTGATGGATGACAGCGAGGAAGAGCGGCGTTGTCGGACGCCGGAGAGGAAGAGCGGGCAACGGCGCCACAGTTTTACAGCGTAATGCACCAAAATAAACCCCGGCGAGGTCCCACCCAGGTAGAAATGGAACGTAAATCCAATTCAAATCCAGCCAATCCTGGGATATAAACAAAGCCTCAAGCCCAGCCTCTCCTGGATTAATTACTCGCACTGGTCAATCACTGCTAACCCGCCTCATTGGGGTGCAGTCCAAGCCGCTGGCCCTGCCTACCCTTGCTTGCACCTCGCCAATCGCCAGCGGAGCCTCCGCGCCGGCTCAACCAGTTTGGAACTGGGACGCTGAGGACCCTGGGATGGGCTGGGAGCCGGGCTGCCCGCGCTGCCGGCTGCGAAGCCGTATCCCAACGGCATCCCCGCCTAAAGGGAAGGGACTTCCCAGCTTGACTGGAGCCGAAAGCGCTTCTTAAGGATTCCTTTCCGTCCCTGACGCTCTGTAAATGCTGTTTTGTTGGGATAAGAGAGAAAACCCACCCGGCACGGTGTTTTAATCGGAGTTAAATCTCTGCCGAACACCGGAGAGGTTTTCACTGGGAGTGAAATCGGGAGCAGCCCCACAGGCCTGTGGCAAGGAAGGAACGTAACCCCCCTCCCTCGCTGCTTTGTTTCAGCCAGGATTCCAGAATCCGCGGAATGAACTTGTTTTATCGACACCGGTGGGACCCAAACAGCAAATTTGATCGGAGAAAGTGGCGTTCGGATGGAAACCGGCTCCGCTCCAGCCTCTGTCTCCTACTTTTCCTCCGTCAAAAAGGCTTTCTTTGCCTGTACGACCAGGTCTCGGTTTAAACCTCACCTTTTAGCCCGTTAGTTATCCATCCCGGCTACCAAAATCCCCTCGGTGACCATAATTAAGCGTGGGGCTCGTTACCAGCATGGTTTTCTCTCCTGGATTTGCCATATCCGTGCCTGTGCCGGGCTTTCCCTCTAAGGATGCCTGTGCTAGCCCAACTCGCACCCTTGCTAGCCCCACCGAGGCCCTTGCTAGCCACATTGAGGCCATTGGTAGCCGGACAGCCATGCTAGCCCAACTCACACCCTTGCTAGCCCCACCGAGACCCTTGCTAGCCACATTGAGGCCATTGCTAGCCCACCTCACACCCTTGGTAGCCCCAGGGAGGCCGTTGCTAGCCACATTGAGGCCGTTGGTAGCCTGACAGCCATGCTAGCCCACCTCACACCCTTGGTAGCCCCAGGGAGGCCGTTGTTAGCCACATTGAGGCCGTTGGTCGCCCGTTGCTATTCCCTCTCAGCCCCACTGAAGCCTTTCAGCCCTCCAACCCCGGGGGGGGCAGTGTGTCATATGCAAATACCACCCTGGGTGGGCGTGGTTTATGCAAATACAGGACAGGGCTGGAAAGTGTATGCAAATAGAGAACCGTGTGGGCGTGGTATGTGCAAATGAGCAACTAGAGCCGCACGGGGGGAGGGGCGTGGCATATACACATATGGTACTATGGGGGCACAGTGTATGCAAATATGTGTAGGTGGGCGTGGCCATGCAAATAGAGCACGAGCCGCGGGATAGGCAAATTGAGCCACGCATGGGGCGTGTCTATGCAAATCGAAACGCACACGGATGCTGAGAATGCAAATAGAGTTTGTGAAGGGGCGTGGCTATGCAAATAGAACAGCGAGTATGCAGTTATGCAAATAGAGATGAGCGTGGGCGGGGCTATGTAAATAGAGATGCGCGGGTGGGTGTGACAACATAACTAGATGGGCGTGGCTATGTAAATAGAAGCGCGTGGAGGCGGGGAATGCAAATACAAGCGTGGAGGGGGTGTGGCTATGCAAATAGAAGCGCGCGCGGAGGCGGGGAATGTAAATACAAGAGCGCGGGTGGGCGTGGCTATGCAAATAGCGCGCGCCAGGCGGTGAATGTACTCATAAGCGCGGGGGGCGTGGCTATGCAAATAGAAGCGCGCGCGGAGGCGGTGAATATACATATAAGCGCTGGTGGGCGTGGCTATGCAAATAGAAGCGCGCGCGGAGGTGGTGAATGTAGGCATAAGAGCGCACGGGGGGCGCGGCTATGCAAATAGAAGCGCGCGGAGGCGGGGAATGCAAATACAAGCGCGGAGGGGGGCGTGCCTATGCAAATAGGACCGCGCGCGGCGTATGCAAATCGAGCCCTGGGTGGAGGGCATGGCTATGCAAATCTCCCTTTGCGTCGCGTCAGCGCCGCGCGGGGCGTGGCTTCGGGGTTCTGGGGTTGGGAGGGGGCGGGGGGGGTGTGTGTGCGTGTCGGTGTTTTTTTTCCCCCCGAAGGCGTTAATTGAAGGTCGAAGGCGCTTTGAGGAGAGCAGCGCCGCGTTTCGGGGCGCGGGGGGGGCGGCGCGGCGGTGCGGCGCTGGGATCAGGCACCGCGCAGACCCGCTATCCGTGTCGGTGCCCGGCGGGGTCCTGGCTCGGCAGCCCGTGCGGGGATGTCTGGGAGACCCCGCGCCGTCCGCTGCTCAAACATTACGGTGAGTTTCGTACAATGCGAACGATTTCGCCTTTAAATCCCTTTCCCGTCTCACCGCCCTCTCCCCACGGGCACTCACCGCGACCCCCTCCGCCCCTCCCCGAGCGCGGCCTTCGCTCCCCCCTCAGCCCTCACCCCGCGCACGGCCCGAGCACCGCCGCCTTTCCTCCCATCCGCCGCCGCCGCCGTTCCCGGGAATACACGGGGGGTGATTCCCAATGATTAAAGAGGTGGATGTGTGGTGTCCCCCTTTTTCCCCGCGGCCCCTCTCGCGGGCTCTGTGGCGGCCGCTCCGCCCCGACGAGGGGGGAGGGAGAGCAGAGCGGAGCAGCGCCCGACGGAGCCGCCGCCGCTTCGGCCTCGACGCTGCCAGAGGGGGGAATGGCCTCGAAGGGCCGGGAAGGGCCGGGAATGGGGAGCACAGGGGGTGTCCACCCTCTTTCTCCCTTCTTCCTCATCTCTGGAAGAGGGTGGGATGCGCTGGAACGGGATGGAAGGGGAGCAGAGGGAATGTCCCCCCTCTCTCTTATCTCTGGAAGAGGCAGAGATGCTGTGGAATGGGATGGAAGGGGAGCAGAGGGGATGTCCCCCTTCTTCCTTGTCTGTGGGGAAGGTTGGGATGCGCTGGAATGGCATGGAAGGGGAGCAGAGGGGTTGTCCCCTCTCTTCTCCCTTCTTCCTCATCTCTGGAAGAGGTTGGGATGCCCTGGAATGGTTTGGAAGGGAAACAGAGGGGTTGTCCACTCTCCTCTTGCTTCTTCCTCATCTCTGGAAGAGGGTGGGATGCTCTGGAATGGTTTGGAAGGGGAGCACAGGGGGTGTCCCCCCTCTCTATTATCTCTGGAATACACTGGGATGCGCTGGAATGGGATGGAAGAGGAACAGAGGGGATGTCCCCCCTCTCTCTTCTCTCTGGAATACACTGGGATGCACTGTAATGGGATGGAAGGGGAGCACAGGGGTTGTCCACTCTCCTCTTGCTTCTTCCTCATCTCTGGAAGAGGCTGGAATGAGATGGAAGGGAAGCAGAGGGGATGTCCACCCCTTTCTCCCTTCTTCCTCATCACTGGAAGAGGCAGAGATGCTCTGGAATGGAATGGAAGGGGAGCAGAGGGGATGTCCCCCCCCCTTTCTCCCTTCTTCCTCATCTCTGGAAGAGGGTGGGATGCCCTGGAGTGGGATGGAAGAGAAACAGAGGGGTTGTCCCCCCTCTTTCTTATCTCTGGAATACACTGGGATGTGCTGGAATGGCGTGGAAGGGGAGCAGAGGGGTTGTCCCCCCTCTCTCTTATCTCTGGAATACACTGGGATGCGCTGGAATGGGATGGAAGGGGAGCAGAGAGGATGTCCCCCCCTTCTCCATTCTTCCTCATCTCTGGAAGAGGTTGGGATGCTCTGGAATGGTTTGGAAGGGAAACAGAGGGATTGTCCACTCTCCTCTTGCTTCTTCCTCATCTCTGGAAGAGGGTGGGATGCTCTGGAATGGTTTGGAAGGGAAACAGAGGGATTGTCCA
The DNA here is from genome assembly GCF_017976375.1 of Cuculus canorus. Lineage (NCBI taxonomy): Eukaryota > Metazoa > Chordata > Aves > Cuculiformes > Cuculidae > Cuculus > Cuculus canorus. The sequence continues at coordinate 614,296 of NC_071437.1, forward strand.
CTCTCCTCTTGCTTCTTCCTCATCTCTGGAAGAGGGTGGGATGCACCGGGATGGGATGGAAGGGAAGCAGAGGGGATGTTCCCCCTCTCTCTTCTCTCTGGAGAGGCTGGGATGCGCTGGAATGGGATGGAAGGGGAGCAGAGGGAATGTCCCCCCCTTTCTCCCTTCTTCTTCATCTTGGGAAGAGGGTGGGATGCTCTGGAATGGTGTGGAAGGGGAGCAGAGGGGTTGTCCCCCCTCTCTCTTATCTCTGGAAGAGACTGGGATGGTGTGGAAGGGGAGCAGAGGGATTGTGTCCCCCCCTTCTTCTTCGTCTCTGGAAGAGGGTGGGATGCTCTGGAATGGGATGGAAGGGGAGCAGAGGCGATGTCCTCCCTCCTCTTGCTTCTTCCTCATCTCTGGAAAAGGGTGGGATGCTCTGGAATGGGATGGAAAGGGAGCAGAGGGGTTGTCCCCCTCTTCCTTATCTCTGGAAGAGGCAGAGATGCTCTGGAATGGGATGGAAGGGGAGCAGAGGGATTGTCCCCTCTCTTCTCGCCTCTTCCTCCTCTCTGGAAGAGGAAGGTTTGTCCGGGAATGGTCTGGAAAGGAAGTGGAGGGGATGTCCCCCTTCTTTCTTACCCCTGGAAGAGGCTGGGATGCACTCGGATGCCTTTGGAAAGGAAGCAGAGGGCTGCCCTTCCCTGGCTGTCTCCCTCCTCTCTTCCTCCTCCTCATCCTGGGAAGAGGCCGAGACATTTTGGGATGGGCCTGGAAACGCAGGAGCGGACGGGAAGCAGTGGGGTTACCCCCCCTCACTTCTTCCTCCTCTCTGGAAGGGGCTGGGATGGACCTGGAAGGGGCTGGGATGGACCTGGAAGGGGCTGGGATGGACCTGGAAAAGGCTGGGATGGACCTGGAAGGCCCTGGGATGCCCTGGGATGGACCTGGAAAAGGCTGGGATGGGCCTGGAAAGGGCTGGGATGGCCTGGGATGGACCTGGAAAGGGCTGGGATGGACCTGGAAAGGTCTGGGATACCCTGGGATGGGCCTGGGAAGGGCTGGGATGGGCCTGGAAAGGGCTGGGATGGACCTGGAAGGGGCTGGGATGGACCTGAAGGTGGCAAGGATGCCCTGGGATGGATCTGGAAGTGTTTGGGATGGACCTGGAAGGGACTGGGATGCCCTGGGATAAACCTGGAAAGGGCTGGGATGGGCCTGGAAGGGGCTGGGATGCCATAGGATGGGTCTAGAAGGGGCAGGGATGCTCTGGGATGGGCCTGGAAGAGGTTGGGATGGACCTGGAAGAGGCAGAGTTGCCCTGGGATGGAGTTGGAAGAGGCAGGGATGGACCTGGAAAGGGTATTGATGTCCTGGGATGGACCTGGAAGGGACTGGGATGGACGTGAAGGTGGCAGGGATGTCCTGGGATGGGTTTGGAAGGGGCAGGGATGGACCTGGAAGAGGCTGGGGTGGCCTGGGATGGGCCTGGACGAGGCTGGGATGGACCTGGAAGAGCATGGGATGGCCTGGGATGGGCCTGGACGAGGCTGAGGGGTCTGGAATGAGCCTGGAAGGGGCTGGGATCACCCTCCGACGCGTTAGTGCTCCTGAATTTCCACTTCGGAGCCATAAATCCCTGTTCCCTGAATAAACTCGGGTGCCTCCAATCCTCCTCTGGTTTTCATTTGCTGCTCGCACTTCCACTCCGGAATGTTTTCACCATTCCTGTTGCGTTTTGCCTTTGCTTTTTCCCCGTGTGGCCTCGCTTTTGGCTCCGGAGTTTTCCTGACGCTCCGATACTTGGACGGCTTCTCTTTTGGGGTGGATTTTTCCTCTTTTTATCCCACTGTCCCTTCTTCCTGGTGGATTCTTGGTGCCATTCGCCCTCGTGACTCTCGTTGCGCCGATGCCGAGCGGTTGAACTGATGGAAGTTGGATTTGTCCGAAGGGAAACTGAGGCTGGAGGGAGCTCTGCTCGCTCCAGAGCGGATCTGCATTGAGCTCTGCTCCGTTTTGGAGCGGATCCGCATTGGGCGGCAGCATCCGGAGCGGATCCTTGTAGGGCTCTGCTCACTCCGAATTGGATCCACATTGGGCTGCAGGATCTGGAGCGGATCCGCATTACGCTCTGCTCCATCTGGAGTGGATCCGCATTGGGCTGCTCCCTCCGGAGCAGATCCGCGTTGGGCTCTGCTCGCTCCAGAGCGGATCCACGTTGGGCTGCAGGATCCGGAGTGGATCCACTTTGAGCTCCGCTCCCTCCGGAGCGGATCCGCGTTGGGCTGCTCACTCCAGGTTGGATCCATATTGGGCTGCAGCATCCGGAGTGAATCCGCATTGGAAGCAGAGCAGTTCCGCGCTGGGCTGGATCCGTGTGGAAGGAAACTCGCTCCGGTTTCCATTCTCTGTGTTTGGGAGCCGTTTCCACTTCCATACGGAGTTGAGCCATCGGGAAGGATCCTGGATGTGGACATGGAGCTTCATCCGCCGGCAGAAGACCTTTGGGATCGGGATTTCGGAGTCTGGTTGGGACTGGAGGGGGCAGAAACCCAATGCTTCCCAACGGATGTAAACCTGGAAGAGACCTTCGGAATCGGCTTCCTGATGTAGGGAATAACTTCTCCGGGAAGGAGGATGCAGATCCTTCGCTCTGGAAGAGCTGGAAAAGCCTTTTCCCTCCCCGTATCATCATTCCAAGCAGGAATTCCAGATGGAATTTGGTTGCCGTCTCCTCCTGTTGGGAATGTCCTGGCTGGAATATCGGGTTGTTGGTGTCTCATCCTGGTGGGATGAGGAGCAAACACGATGTTCTGAATGGAACGGAGCTTCCAGAACCTCCACAACGGTTTTCCTTGGATTTATTCATCGTATCCCTAAGGAACGAGAAGCGGAAAAGCATCCGGAACCCCTCCGGCATGTTTAAAGCTGGAGCTTCTGCCTCTTTCCTCCTGCTCCCAAACCCAACGATCCGCACGGAACGCTTAATTCCTTTAATGCAGTTCCTTAATTCCCTGTAACCAATCCCTCAATTCCCTGAATCCTATCGCTTGTATCCAATCCCTTGATTCCTTTAATCCAGGTCTTTCATTCCCTGTATCCGATCCCTTAATTCCCTTAATCCAACTCTTTGTATCTTATTCCTTAATTCCCTCTATCCTATTCCTTAATTCCCTGTATCCGATCCCGTAGTTCCTCGGATTGAGTTCCTTAATTCCCTGGATCCTATTCCCTGTATCCGATCCCTTAATAATTCCCTTCATCTGATCCCTTAATTCCTTGTATCAATCCCTTCATACCGTGAATCCGGTGCCTTAATTCCCTCTATCCAATCCTTTTAATCCAATCCCTTCATTCCTCGTATCCCATCCCTTAATTCCTCCTGGGGAATTCCCAAATCCAGGGATAGCGGGTGCCGGGCTGATCCCAAGGGACCCCGGATTGCTGATTCTTCTCCGAATCCCACTTGTCTTCCCACCTCTGCTCCGTCTGGACCGCGAGGATCCATCTTTTTGGGATACTTGGGGTGTTCATCCTGTTTTTTTCCCCCCAATCCATTGGGATCAACCCCGTGGAGCAGATTGAGGTTCGATTTGGGTTTTAATTCCATGCGGATCCCGTCTGGCAGCGGAATTCCTGGGATTACGGGTTGGAATTCGATGCTTCTTCCCATTATCGCTCCTCTCGCAAAGAATTCCAGACCATTGGAAGGGTCTTCCTGGTCTTCCCCATCCCATAATACCCCTCCGGTCGCCTTGGCATTGGGATTTATGGAATTATGTGGATGGATTCCGGGAAAATTGGGGTTAAGGACTTGTTGGGAGAGCGGCCAAAGGCGAGAACGTTGGGTTTGGGGTTAAAAATAGGCTCTTGTGGTCGGAATGTTCGGAATCTGGGCCATTCCCTTATTTTAGTGTCCACTGGGGATAAAAAACTCGGATCCTTCTTGTTGTTCCGACCATGCCGGGAAGTTGAAACGCCACCAGGTGGATTTAGGGTGGAATTCTGCCCTTAAATCCCTGTGGAACCATTTGGGAGAGGGTTTGGTGTCCCACCGGATCCACGTGGAGATGGAGATCCTCTCCGTTCCCAACGGGATCCGTGCAGCCTCGTCAAATCCCGCTTGGAAAACAGTGTTTTCCAGCTTTCTCTTCCATGAATCCAATGGATGAATCCCATTCTGGAGAGGTGGGAACATCAGGAAGTTCGATGCGGCTGAGGGTGAGGTCTTGCTCTGAGGTTGGGATGAGCCTAAATCCGGGCCGGATTGGGAATATCCGTGAGGAGAAGGCCTTGGATTGGGTGGAGGAGAAGCTCCGCGTGAGCCCGGAAACCACCTGGATGCGTCCAAAGAGCGGGAAGAGCGCGGAGGGAAGGGATTGTCCACCTCGGCTCTGGTGAGACCCCACCGGGAGCTCCGTGTCCGACTCCGGAGTTTGCGGCACGGGAAGGACACGGAGCTGTTGGAGCGAGGCCAGAGGAGACCACGGAGATGATCCGAGGGCTGGAGAACCTCGGGGAGAGTTGGGGCTGTCCTCTTGGAACAGCTTCCGGGATGGAAAGGGGAGACCTGGGAATGGGCTCCGGATCAGAGGGCAAAGGGATGGGACGAGGAGGACGGATTTGAGTGGAAAGAGGGGAGAGTGAGGTGAGATCTCGGGAAGGAATCTCTTCCCGGGAGGTTCCCAGATTGCCTGGAGCCGCCCCATCCCTGGAGGTGTCCGACGTTGATCCGGTGGGAGGTGTTCCTGCCCACGGAGCGGTGGCACCGGATGGGCTCGGAGATCCCTTCCAACCCACCCATCCCACGGCTCCGTGGTTCTTGAGGTCTCTTCCGTGCCAACCCCCGGATGGCACTCGGAGGAACCTGATCCGCTGGGAGGCGTCCGTGCCAGTGGAGGGCTCGGAAGCGGGAAGCTCATCAGCCGCATCTTATGGATTCGATTCCCTCCCACTCCGGAGTTTATCCCGGAAGGAACGAGAAGACCTCTTTGCTGACAAAACCTCCCGGTGATGCCGCTGAGCTTTTCCCGATGATTCGAAGCTGAAGACCGACCAAATTCCAGGACGGAGAAGCTGGGAGTGATCCCTACAGGAATATTGGTGCTCCCCTTTCTTTTCCATATCCGCTTCCAAGCGCTCGGGATCCGTTCTTGCTCTTCCAACTCTTTTTCCATCCGTTTCCATCCGATTTTCCCAACCGATCCTGGTTTTCTGGAGCTTCTTCCATGTTTTGATCCCTGACCTTGCGCCAAGGCAGCGACGGAATCATGGAATTGTACAATCACAAGGTCGGAATGGAGGGAAGTGTCCCTAAAACCCAAAAATCGGGATGGAAATCCGGGATCGGTGTCGAGGAGGAGAAGCGGGAGAGGAGGAATGGGATCTGTCAGGAATCAGGAGGACGAAGAAGACTTCTGGAAGCACCACCTCCCGAAAAACCTATGGATCCGATAACGGAACTTGGCTACGAAGCCAGATTTAGGGATTCGGAGATGGAGGAGAGGGATTCAAATGGTTCCATTTGAGGAGGGCGGGTGGGGATACGGAAAACACCCGGAGAAGGGACTGGGAATGCCCAACTGGGAAGGCCGGGAGAGGGATCTGGGACAACCTGGGCTGGGAATGCTGGGCTGAAGTTCTGGGAATGTCCGGAGAGCGGACTGGGAATGTTGGGAGAGGGAGGTGGGAATGCTGAGGTTGGGAATGAGTTGGATCCCTCGGCCAACTCCGATTCCCACAGTGGTGAGGGTGGGTACTTCTTGGAATTCCCGCGATTCCCAGTAGCGTGTGGAGCTGCCGGGATGATCCCGGCTCCGATTCCTGGTCTCTCGGTGTCCCTCCTCCTCATCCCAAGGTCTGGGGAGGGTCCACGTGGCCTTGGAGATGGTGGGAACGTGCTTTTCCAAGGATAACGTCATCTCTCTCCGCTCTTTCCAGTTGACATGGATGATGAAGACGGCCGGTGCCTGCTAGATGTAATCTGGTGAGTCCGGCATTCCCGGGAATCCCAGGGGGCGGAAAGGCCGTTCCCACTTTGCTCCATCCAAGGGAAGGGGTTGGGAAGGGATTGGGAAGCTGGTGGGAAGCTCTTGGGAATCGGGGCTTTCTGGAATGACCAGGGAAGGGGGAAGCAGCACCGGCGGCGCCGTGGGAGAGGGATATTTCCCTTCTCCGGGGATTCCATCCCATAAAAGCCAGCCAGGGCGGTGCTGGGAATTCCCGGGCGTTCCTCATCCCTAACGGATTCTCCGTCGCTTTCCAGCGATCCCCAGGCCTTGAACGACTTCCTCCATGGATCCGAGAAGGTGAGCACCGCCTCCATCCTCTCCCTTTTCCTCCTTTCCTTGGTTTTCCGTAACCGAGGGCGGAATAAAAGATTCCCAAATCCACCATCGTTGAGTTTTTAGGGATTCTTGGGAGCTCCGGTTGGGATTTTGGGGTTGTGTTGAGAGCCAAACCAGGTGGAGATGGAGCAAGATGCTCCCCGCCGGAGCTCGGCGCTTCCCTCCGGTGCCTTCCGATGGGTTTGATCCCGTTTTTTTGTTTTTTTTTTAATCCCAAATAAAAGTAAACGGAATCTTTTAAATTCCAGATTGACAGTGAGGATCTCCTGGACAACACGGGAGATGCCGCCAGCGCCTTTTTGGAAGGTGCCGGGGTACGTATGGATTCATTGCTCCACCCCATCGTCTTCCCAGTTCCATCCCAATCCCTTCGGATCGTCTTCCGTTCGTTTTTTCCCCCCTACTCCACTTGATTTTCCCCCAAAACCCTGGGAGAAAAGCTGGTGATGCTTCAGATCCGAAGGAATTCGTCCAGCGAGGTCGGACTCCGCTCGGGGTTTTCTTAAGCTCGTGGTACATCCGGGTTTTCTGGTGGGATCCGAGGTCGGGATGTTGCTCTTCCCGGGTTTTCCTGGCTCGGGGATGTCCATCCTCCGTCCTCTTGGCTTCCCAAGGAGTTTGGAGCGCTCATCAGGGAATTCCCGCTTCCCATCCGGACACCACCAGGATATTTAGGAGCTTGGAAAGATGAGGGGTGGATCCCAAAATCCTGGTGCTGGTGGGAAACGCCGAAGCTTCCCATCCCTTCCTTCCAGCGCGGTTGTCCTCTCGGCTCTGGGAATGCGGAAGCGCTTCCCACCCACCCCCGTCCTCTCGGAAAACCCCTTTGAATCCCTCTTCCCGTCCAGTTGAGCTCAATCCCTTCTCCTTTCTTCTCCCAACTGCTCTTCCCGCAGCTCCACGTCCAGGAATCCTCCGGGAACCACCTGACCACGGAGCAGAACCAACCCACCACCAGCGTGGACCTGGATTTCCTGGAAGATGACATCCTGGGTTCTCCATCCGGCGCCGGAGCGACGCTGCCCAACTCGGATCAGCCGTGCGACATCCTCCAGCAGAGCCTTCAGGAGGCCAACATCACCGAGCAGACCTTGGAAGCGGAAGCCGAGTTGGACCTGGGATCTTTCCAGCTTCCCACCTTACAGCCGGTGGTGCAGGCGGCATCCGACGGCACGCCGCAGATCTTTTCCGGCGGCGCCGACCTGATCGGATTGCAGCCGCCGGCTGTCCTGACCCACCAAGCTCTGGTCCAGCAGCCGGTGGGAGCCGACGTGGTCAACAAAGCCATCAGCGTCCAACCTTTCCTCCAACAAGTGGGCCTGGGGAACGTCACCATCCAACCCATCTCCAACATCCAGGGTTTGCCCAACGGCAGCCCTGGCGGAACGCTGGGAATCGGCCCCATCCAAGTGGTGGGACAACAAGTGATGGCCATCAACCAATCGGCACAACCCATCATCGCCAAGCAGGTTCCGCCTTCCCAGGTGGCCACCATGCCGGTCGGAAGCTACATCACCCAACCGGCGCCGGAGCAGCAGCAGGTGACGCTGGCTTCTGCCGGTGTCTCTCCGCAAAGCGCCGGCCTCGTTATCCAGAAGAACCTTCCGACGGTGGCCACCACCACCTTGAACGGCAATTCCATGTTCGGGAACGTCTCCGGGACTCAAGGTTCTCAACCGCTCACCGTCACCTCCAACCTGAGCAGCCCTTTAGTCCAGGCCCAGAACGTCATCATCCATCGGACTCCGACTCCGATCCAGCCCAAACCGGCCGGAGTTCTCCAGCAGAAGCTCTACCAGATCACTCCGAAGCCGTTCTCCTCCAACAACGCCACTCTCACCATCCAGAACGAAGCCACCATCCAACAGCCCAAAACCCAACAGAACTTGACCTTCATGGCCGGAAAACCCGCTCAAAACGTGGTCTTATCCGGCTTTCCGCAAGGAATTCCGGCCAACGTCTTCAAGCAGCCGGCACCGCAGCAGCAGGCGTTGAGCAAACCCATGAGCGTCCACCTCCTCAACCAGGGCAGCAGCATCGTTATTCCCGCTCAGCACGTTCCGCAGGCCATGCTCCAAGGGCAGAACCAATTCCTTCTTCCCGGAGCTTCCGCCGTGCAGATCCCGCAGCAGCTCTCGGCTCTCCAAACCAACATGGGAGGTCAAATCCTGACGGCGTCGCACCCCGGCGGCCAAGCGCACATCATCACCAGCCAAGGAGCCGCCGGGCAGCTCATCGCCAACCAAGCTTTGCCGGCGCAAATCCTCACCAACCAGAATATCGCCGGACAGCTCAACCTCGGCCAAGTCCTGGCTTCCCAGAACGCCCACGGCACCGCTCACATCCTCTCGGCTCCCATCCAGCTCCAGCCGGGGCAGGTGGGACAGCCGGCGCTTTTCCAGATGCCCGTTTCCTTGGCCGGAAGCTTGACCACGCAAAGCCAAGCTTCCGTAGGCGCTTCCTTGAGCCAACCGGGCCAGACGGTCATCCAAGGGGTGACTCTTCCCAACCAAGTGGCCATGCTCAACGCTCCCGAGAACCTCGGCCAAGCCGTGAGCATCCAAACGTCCGGAAGCAGCCAAAGCCTGGGCCTCGTCCAAGCTCAGCAGCCAACGTCCGGAGCCAACCTCCTTCCCAACGCCGACCAATCCTCCATCCTCACCGTCCAAACGGCTTCCCAGCAGCCGGCTCCGCTCCAGCTCAACGTTCCGGCTCCTCCTTCCGCCCAGCAGCCCGTCACTTCCCAAGCCAGTCCCAGCTTGGCTTCCAGCCCGGAGAAGATCATCGCCGGAGCCGTCATCAACCAGGATTCCATGCAGATGTTCCTCCAGCAGGTGAGTCGAACCGTTCCGGGTGGCGGTTGTGGAGCTCCGAGACCATTCCGAGCGCGGCGACTTTGGTTGAGCCTCGCTTTCCGTTCGCTTCCCGCTTCCTGGGAGTCTCCGTGCGTCGTCTTCCCACCGTAGGGATTTCCTTTCCTTGGGAAGGATTGACCGTCTCCTTCGGGAGGAGGAGATGGTGACGGATCCATCCAACTCATCCCGGTTCTCCGGGTCGAGCTCATCCCGCTCTCCCACCTGAGGTTCCCCACCTTCGTTAGCGGAGTCGGAGCTTTCATCGCGCAGCTCTGGAAGCTCAGTTCCCGCTTCCGGAGGGTGGGATCCTCTTCCACTCTTCCCAACGCCGGGAAAAGGCTCTCGGACGCCCCATTTTGAGCCGTTTCGGGGGTTCCTTATCCCTAAAATCCCATTCCGGGTGGTGAGGCGGCTCCGGAAGCTCCTGACACCCTTGGATCGTCGGAGAAAGGGCTGAGTTTCCACTTCCAGGGGCTTTAATGAGCTCGCCGCCCTCCCCGGGATTTGGGAATAGTGGGAATCCTTCCGGATAAGCGGAAACGCTTGGGTTTTGTCCCTATTTCCTGGGATTTGCCCTATTTCCTGGCCTTTATCCCTATTTTTCCCGGCCTGCTCCGGCCTCTCCGGGGTTATTCGAGACAGGTTATTCCCAACTATCCCCACGGATGCCTTCTCCAATGGGAAAATGCCGAGCACAGCCGAGTTGGGATTCTCTTCCGATGGATTTGTGTCGTGGAGATGGGATGCGGGAAGCGGGCGAAGCTCAGGAAGTCCAAGGATTCGGGAGACCCCGGATGCTTCCCGGGTTTCTGAGCTTTTCCTCGGCTCCTGTTTCTTCCATCGGATCCATTCGGAGCCGAGGGATTTGCTGCCAGGGAAAGGGAGCGGGATGCTCCCTCCTGCCCAAGGCGGGTTCTCTGGCTCCGGCATTCCGGAGTTTCCGGCCCTTCCATCCCAAATTCCCAGCTGGCGGCTCCAGAGCTGCTCCCTCCCCATCCCACCCTTTCCCCATCCGAGCTCCGGCTGCTCCCGCTCGCTTGCCACTAACCCGGAATGCTGCTTCGCCTTCTCCTCTCCTGCTCCCAGGCCGCTGTCTCCGATGGTTTTATCCCTTTCTTCCTCCTTTTTCCATCACAATTCCTTACTTTTCCGTAAGGATCGGGGCTTAACGGACCGGAATGTGTCCCGAGATGAGTCCGGGAGCGGTGCCGTGTTCCCAAATCCCCGCTGCATCCAGGATTGATGCTGTATTCCCTGAATCCCTGGATGAGTTTGGAAGTGGTGCCGTGTCCCTAAATCCCTGGATGAATCCGGGAACGCTCCCATCTTCCCAACCCCCCTGGATTAACGCGGGATTGATGCCGTATTCCCTGACTCTTTGCTTGATTCTGGAAGCGATGCCTCCCTCCCGAATCCCTGGATGAATCCGGGGATGCTCCCATGTTCCCGAATCCCTGGATGAATCCAGGATTGATGCCGTGTTCCCGAATCCCTGGGTGAATCCAGGATTGATGCCGTGTTCCCGAATCCCTGGATGAATCCAGGGCTGCTCCCGTATTCCCTCCCTTCCCCGCTTGATTCTGGAATCCCCGGCCGAGTCCGGCGGCGGCGCCGTCTCCCCAAACTCTGCGTCCAGGGATTCTGGGTCGGCGCCATTCCCGACCCTCGGGCTCTCCGGGCGTTTTCCAAGGCCTCTTCCCGCTCCGGCACTAACTCCTGCCTCTTTCCTTCTCTGTTGCAGTTCCCCGCAGGGCAGCAGAAGCTCCCTGGAGCCTCCCCGTCCCCTTCGCTTCCGCATCCTCCTTCCCTGGCGGAGAATCCGCCGCTCCCGCCCGCCCACCTTTCCCAAATCCCATCTCCCCACCCTTCCCGACCCCCTTCCCAACCGCAGCCCCTTTCCCGGCCTCCTTCCCGGCCCCATTCCCGGCCTCCTTCCCAACCGCAGAGCCTTTCCCGGCCTCCTTCCGAGCCGCTTTCCCGCTCCTGCACCCCTCAGGCTCCCCTTCCCGGCCTTTTCGTCCTTCCCTCTTCCCAATCCCAGCCGCCATTCCAACCGGCACAGGGAGAACCGGCTCCAGCGTCGCTCCAGGTCCAACTCCCGGCACCGGCTGAGCTCCAGCATTCCCAGTCTCCCCATTTCCAGCTCCAATTCCCAGCCAAAGCTCCCGCTCTCCACCTGCCTTCGGAACCGCAGCGGAGCTTTCCCATCATCCCGAGCCAATTCCCATCCCTCCCGGCCATTCCCAATCCCGCTCCGCAGCCGAAGCCAATTCTGGACAGGTTCCAGCAGGTAAATACGGAGTACGATGCTCCCGACGTCGGGAATAAAACCCGGGAACGAAGGCCATCCGGAGGGAAAACCCATCCGGTTCCATCCCAAAGCGATCCCGAGGAGCCGAAGCGGCTGCCGCTTCCCGTTGGGAATTTGGGATGGCGAAGGGAGGGGCTCTTCTGCCTGGCTTTGCCGCTCGTCATCACGGGATTGCTCCCGGAGAAGCGTCTTCCTTGGATTTTGGGGTTGGGATTGAGGAGGAATGAAGGCAAATCCAAGCCTGGTTGGAATTCCCGAGGCCGGATCCTGCGGGATGCAGGTGATCCTGATGGATCGGGGTGGGAATTGTGGATAAACTCGGATCACAGACCCGGTGTTGCCTTCTCTCATGCCCGTTCCCGTGGGAAAGATCCCAACGGGTGCCTTTTTCCCGGATCCGGCACCGCGAGCATCCCCATCCCTCATCCCGCAGTCGGAAGCAGAGGATTCCGGCTGTATCCTCACCTCCCGGACGATGTTTTCCCTCTGGAAACAGGTTCCGCACGGGATCATCCTCCAGCCCAAGCCGCCCCCCACCAGCCAGGCCCCTCCGGGCCTCGGACCCTTCGGAGCCACTGGATCCTCGGGATTGGGAAGCGCCCAAGGACAAGCGGGAGCCGCTGCCACCACGTCGGGAGCCTCCGCGCCCGCCACCCTCCCGGCCGCATCCGCAGGTCGGTCCCCACCGCTCCGGCTCCGCTCCGGCATGGGAAGACCCAGGAAGGGCGTTGGGATCCCCTCCGTGTTCCCAAAATTCCCCCAATTCCCTGTTTTGGGTGATCTCATTCCCAAATGCCCCCCAATTCCCATTGTTTGGGGTCCCTCTCATTCCCAAACCCTCCCCAATTCCCATTTTTTTGGGATCTCATTCCCAAACTCTCCCCAATTCCCTTTGTTTGGGGTCCCTCTCATTCCCAAACCCTCCCCAATTCCCATTTTTTTGGGATCTCATTCCCAAACCCTCCCCAATTCCCTTTGTTTGGGGTCCCTCTCATTCCCAAACCCTCCCCAATTCCCATTTTTTTGGGATCTCATTCCCAAACCCTCCCCAATTCCTATTTTTCTGGGATCTCATTCCCAAACCCTCCCCAATTCCTATTTTTTCTGGGATCTCAATCCCCAAACTCCCCTCAATTCCCATTTTTTGGGCTCCCCTCTCATTCCCCCGTTCCCCTTTTTTGGGGATCTCAATCCCAACTCCCCCGCAATTCCCATATTTTTTGGATGTCATTCCCAAACTCCCCCCAATTCCCATGTTTTGGGGTCTCCCCCATTCCCAAACTCCCCCCAGCTCCCGTTTCTTTGGGATCTGATTCCCGGAGTCCCCCCCAATCCCGTCTCTTCCCGTTCCCAGGCGTCACCGCCGCGGTTCCTCCGGACACCAAAGCCTTTCCCAATGCTCCGACGCCAGGATCCGCCGGGAAGGGAGCGTCATCCCAAGGCCCAGCGGGAGCAGCGAGGCCGCAGCCGCTCCAGGTGGGGGAGAGTCGCGGTGCTGAGGTGTTTGTGAGGGGATTTGGGGCGAAAGTCGCGTTTTTGAGGTCTCTGTGAGGGGATTTGGGGCGAAAGTCGCGTTTTTGAGGTGTTTGTGAGGAGAAATTTGAGGTAAAAATCCCATTTTTGGGAGACCGTGAGGAGATTTGGGGGAAAAAAATCACATTTTTGCAGAGTTTGAGGGGAAATTTGAGAAAGTTTGGTGTGAAAGTCGCGTTTTTGAGGTGTTTGTGAGGGGATTTGGGGTGAAAGTTGCGTTTTTTGAGGTGTTTGTGAGGGGATTTGGGGTGAAAGTCGCATTTCTGAGGTGTTTGAGAGGAAAAATTTGAGGTAAAAATCACATTTTTGGGAGACCGTGAGGGGATTTGGGGGAAAAATGACATTTTTGCGGAGTTTGAAGGGAAATTTCAGAAGATTTGAGGTGAAAGTTGTGGTTGTGGGGAGTCTGTGAGGGGATTTGGGGTGAAAGTCGCATTTTTGGAGTATTTGTGAGGGGATTTGGGGTGAAAGTCGCGTTTTTGAGGTCTCTGTGAGGGGATTTGGGGTGAAAGTCGCGTTTTTGAGGTCTCTGTGAGGGCATTTGGGGCGAAAGTCGCGATTTTGGGAGACCGTGAGGGGAATTCGGATAAAAATCACGGTTTCTCCCAGGGCGGTGGTGGTGCCCCATCCCTGGAGGGGTTCCGGGCGGGGTTGGATGGGGCTCGGAGCCCCTGATCCCGCGGGAGGTGTCCGTGCCCGTGGAAGGGGTGGGACCCGATGGGCTTTGAGGTCCTTCCAACCCAAACCCTTCCATGATTCCATCATCTTTGATGTCCCTTCCAACCCAAACCATTGAGGGAGGCAATGGATGAGGCTTGGAGCAACCTGATCCGGTGGGAGGGCCGTTCCATTCCATTCCATTCCATTCCATTCCATTCCATTCCATTCCATTCCATTCCATTCCATTCCATTCCATTCCTTGTGGTTACTGGAGAATCGGAATAAAATCCCACTTTTCCCGTCTTTCCCGCAGCCCAAACCCGGCGTCATCAGCTCCGTCTCGGGCCTGAACCTCGGGAAGGGCTCCTTGCAGCTCCAAGCCGTCGGGAAGGCGTTCCCAACGCTGGTCCCGGGGCAGAGCCAACATCTGGTGAGCTCCCTGGGATGCATCCGTCGGGATCGCTCGGGAAGAGCCTTCGGAGAGCTCTTCCCAGCGAAGGCAAATCCCAATGACATTCCCCTTTCTCCTTTTCTTCTCCGTGCAGTACGACAACCAGCTCGCTTCCAAGAAAACCCCGGCGCTCCAGCCCACCAAGGAAGCCTGGTGAGTCCTCGGGAACGCCGGGAACCATCGGAAAACCCATTCCCGCTGTGGATCGGGCAGGATCTATGCCGGGGCAGCGCCCGTTCCGGGCTGTCCTCCTCCACCTGGAAGCATCGAGATGCCTTCACGGAGCGCTAGATGTTCTCCTGACCGTCTCGGCTGCGATTCCTGGTGGGATTCCAGGCTGGAATGGTATTTATCCGGGATTTTTCCCTCTTTTTCTTCCCCGCAGTTGCCTGGAGCAGCTGCACAAACACCAGGGTGCGGTGTTGCATCCCGACTACAAGACGCCGTTCCGCTCGGTGGAGGATGCCGTCCAGCGCCTCCTGCCCTACCACGTCTACCAGGGAATGCTCCCGTCGGCACAGGATTGCCGGAAGGGTACGGAAAAGGGGGATTTCGGGGGGAGTTTGGTGCTCCCGGAAGCGCAGGAGCCGTCTCGGCCTTTGCCCTCGTTCCCAAAGCGAGTTTTCCGGCTGTCCGTGTGCTCGGGGCAATCCCTGCCCCGGCGTTGCTCACCATCCCGGAGCTTCCCGCTTCCCATTTTCCCCCCCAGGGTGACTCTTCCCTTCCCTCGGGATCCAAACCCCTTTTCCCACTTCTCTTGGCATCCAAACCTTTTTTCCCCCTTTTCCCATGGGATCCAAACCCCTCTTCCCTCAGGATCCAAACCTCTTTCCCCTTTTCCCTCGGGATCCAAACCCCTTTTCCCTCAGGATCCAGACCTCTCTTCCCTCGGGATCCAAACCTCTCTTCCCTCGGGATCCAAACCTCTCTTCCCTCGGGATCCAAACCTCTCTTCCCTCGAGATCCAAACCCTTTTCCCTCAGGATCCAAACCCCTTTTCCCTCTTCCTTCAGGATCCAAACCTCTCTTCCCTCGGGATCCAAACCTCTCTTCCCTTGGGATCCAAACCTCTTTTCCCTCTTCCCATGGGATCCAAACCTCTTTTCCCTCGGGATCCAAACCCCTTTTCCCTCTGGATCCAAAACTCTTTTCCCTCTTCCTGTGGGATCCAAACCTCTCTTCCCTCAAGATCCAAATGTCTCTTCCCTCTGGATCCAAACCTCTCTTCCCTTGGGATCCAAACCTCTTTTCCCTCTTCCTGTGGGATCCAAACCTCTCTTCCCTCGGTATCCAAACCCCTTTTCCCCCAGGATCCAAACCCCTTTTCCCTCGGGATCCAAACCTCTTTCCCTCTCTTCCCTCGGGATCCAAACCGCTCTTCCCTCGGGATCCAAACCTCTTTCCCTCTCTTCCCTCGGGATCCAAACCCCTTTTCCCTCGGGATCCAAACCGCTCTTCCCTTGGGATCCAAACCTCTTTCCCTCTCTTCCCTCAGGATTCAAATCCCTTTTCCCCCGGCATCCAAACCACTCTTCCCTCGGGATCCAAACCTCTTTCCCTCTCTTCCCTCGGGATCCAAACCCCTTTTCCCTCGGGATCTAAACCCCTTTTCCCTCTTCCCTCTTTTCTCCCTCCCGGCAGTGGATGAGGAATTCGAGGCGGTGTCGGCGCAGCTCCTCAAGCGGACGCAAGCCATGCTCAACAAATACCGCCTTCTGCTCCTCGAGGAATCCCGGGTGAGTCCCATCCGGCCTTTTCCAGAGGTTGGAAACACACCTTTTCCCCTCAGATCCATCCAGGGGTGAAGGATCCATCCTGGCGGGCGCTCAGCCTTGGGATTTTAGCCGGAACAGGGAAGTTTTCACTCCCTGCCGTCACCTCGCTCCCATCTCTTGCCACGAATCTGGCAAAGAGCGGCTTTTTATGAGCGGGAATGGGAATAATCTGGGAATCGAATGGATTCCCGCTGCGTAACCGCCGCTCTCCCTCTTCCGGCAGCGAGTCCGGCCTTCCGCGGAGATGGTGATGATCGATCGGATGTTTATCCAGGAGGAAAAGACCACGTTGGCCTTGGACAAGCAGTTGGCCAGGGAGAAACCAGGTGGGAGATGGGATATTCCCGACGCTCCTCCGCTTTTTCTGTCTCCACACTTGGAATTGGAGATTGTCGAATGGGGTCCTGGGGGTCCCTAAAGGGCTCCTGAGGGGGTCTGAAGGGGTTCGGGGGGCTCCAAGAGGGGTCCGGGGGGTCCCCAGAGGGGTCCTGTGGGCCCTAAAAGGGTCTTCGGTGTCCCCAGAGAGGTCCTGAGGGCCCCTAAAGGGGTTCTCGGGGGCTCTGGAGGGGTCCTGGGGGTCCCCAGAGGGCTTCAGGGGTCCCTAAAGGGGTCCTGAGGGGCTCTGGAGGGGTCCTGGGGGTCCCCAGGGGGCTCCAGGGGTCCCTAAAAGGGTCCTGGGGGTCCCTAAAGGGGTGCTGAGAGGCTCTAGAGGGGTCTTGGGTGTCCCCAAAGGGGTTTTAGTGTCCCTAAAGGGGTTCTGAGGGTCCCTAAAAGGGGTTCTGGAGGAGTCCTGGGGATCCCTAAAAGGGTCCTGGGGGGCTCTGGAGGGGTCCGGGGGGATCCATAGAGAGGTCTTAGGGGTCCAAGAGGGGTCCAAGGTGTCCCCAGAGGGGTTCTGGGGTCCCTAAAAGGGTCCTGAGAGGCTCTGGAGGGGTCCGGGGGGTCCCTAAAAGGGTCCTGAGGGGCTCCGGAGGGGTCCTGAGTGGTCCAAGAGGGGTCCTGAGGTCCCTAAAAGGGTCCCTGGAGGGGTTCTGGGGGTCCCTCGGAGGCCCCTGAGATGCTCCGGGTGGGATGGAGTCGTCCTTTTCCGACACGGAAGAGCAGAGGGAGAGTTACCGTCTGCGTCGTGAGCTCCTTTGTGTTTGGCTCTCGGAGCCAAAACATCGGAGTGCCGGCAAATCCCGGCCCCTCCGGAGCCTCTTGGAAGGAAGAGGTTGTGTTTGGTTGATCCAAAGTGGGACGAACACGGTGAAAAGTGGGAATTCTGGCTGGGAAGAGGGGGAAAAAGGGAGGCAAACAACCCTGGCGTGTTGGCAACGTTGGGATTTTGGGATCCAGTTGGAATAACAAGAGGTTCTGGGGATGGGAAGGGTGGTTTTAAGGGACCGGCGCTGATTCCCGACTTTCCCTTTTCAGAGGAATACGTCTCGGCTTCATCCCGCCCGCAGAGCCTTTTGTCCTCGTCCTCCTCGTCTTCATCCCAACCTTCCAGTGCCGCTCCGGCTCCGGAGATCCCGAAGGTGCCTCCGGCACAAGCGCCGCCTCCTTCCAATCCCCCCAAACTGGTGATCAAGCACAGCGGCGGTTCCCCTTCCGTCTCCTGGGCCAAAACTTCCCATTCCTTGGATGGGGATGAAGACGCTTTGCCGTCCCGGAGCAAACCTCCCATCAAAACCTACGAAGCCCGGAGTCGGATCGGCCTCAAGCTGAAGATCAAGCAGGAAGCGGGATTGAGCAAAGTGATCCATAACACGGCGTTGGATCCCGTCCACCAACCCATTCCCGCTTCCCGCGCCGTTCCCAGCTCCGATGGAGCCGCCCCCACCGCCGCGGGACAGATGAACGGAACTTTGGATCACGTGGCTGCGGTTGAGAAGAAACCCATCGTTACTTATTGTCGCCTTCCGCTTCGGAAAACCTACCGGGAGAACGTGGATGCCTTCGGAAGCGAGAAACCCACCAAGGGGAGCGTCCCCAAAGGCGACAAACAGCCCGGAGCCAAGCAGGACGAGGGATCTCGGAGCGTCATCACTTCCCACAAAAGCCAGGTGGGTTCCGCGGAGAAAAGCCGGCCGGAAGAGAGCTCGAAGCTCTTGTTCTTCAACCGGAGCGATTCCCGTTCCGTCATCCGGCAGGACAGTCCCGCGCCTCCCAAACCCGAGGACTCCACCGGTGGCCTTATGAAGGAGTTGGCGGAAGCGGAGGATGAGTTTTATCGGGGTATAATCAAACCGGAACCGCCCGATCCCAGTGCCGAACTGCCTTGGGAAGTGCCGTTACCTCCGGCTAAACGGCGGAAGTCGGAATCCTTCGAGGTGGACAACGCCAGCTTCTCCAGCGACAGCCCCCAGGACGATTCCTTGACGGAACACCTCCAGAGCGCCATCGACAGTATCCTCAACCTCCAACAACCGCAGCCCGGAGGCCCGAGCGTCCGGACGCCTTCCTCATCCTACAATTCCTCCTCTTCCCCTTTCTCCTCCCCGCTCCATCGTCCGGAATCCTTCCTCGCCCCCAACCACAACGGCGGCCTTGGAGCGAGGACGTTGAACAGATAACGATGACCCAACGACGCCGGGCGACGAGGGAGGAGACGCCGGAGCCGACGCTCCGCTCGGATGCGCTTGAGCCGCCCTCTCTTTCTTCCAAGAGACGGGATCGGAGGAGGAGAAGAATCCGGTTTTCCAAGCCCGAAAAGGGAGGCTGAAATCTGGGGCGAGGAAGGAAACGCCGGAGCCGGCGCTCCGGTGGGATGCGGTGGAGCGTTCCCGACAGAGACGGGATGGGAAGAGCAGCAGAAACCACCTCATCCCGTTGTTTTCCGAGCCGGCACGGCGGGATACGGGGCGAGGAAGGCGACGCCGGTGCTCCGCTTGGATGTGGTGGAGCGTTCCCAACAGAGACGGGATGGGAAGAGCGGGAAAACCGCTTCATCCCCATGGATTCCAAGCCCGACGGGCGAGTTTGGGATGTAGAACGCCATCGGAAAGGCCGGAATTCCCATCGGCATCACCCTCACGGCAAGTGCGACGGGAGCGATGGTCGGCTTTGTAATGTAGATCCTGTAAGAAATTCCTAATCCGAATTATCCCAGCGGTCTCTTCTCTCTTTCCCGACCCCCCCCTTTCCTTCTCGTTCCCGTTCCGGCCGCTCGGAGCGGGACACGGAGCCCGGATGGCGCCAGCCAAAGAGGACTCCGCAGGCGTTATCCCGGCGGGGAAAACCAAATCCATCCCTTTTCTAAGTTATTCCCGCTCTCCCGCCGGCTTCCGGAGCCTCCGGTTGGAAAACGAGGTGGGAAAATCGGGAAAGCAAACACTAACGGAAGCGCCGAGTTTAGAGGGAGTTCTGGGCTTGGAGGAGAAGCGGATCCGGCGGGATTTGGTGAGAGAGGGCGGGATCTGGCAGGGAATTTGGGATTGGGAAGGGAGGGAGGTGCTTTTCCCTGCTGGAATTGCCAGGAAAGAGGAGTTTATGAAGGGAAAAGGGGGGGGGAAAAAGCAGGAATTCCCTTTTCCCAACGATTCCGCCTCGTCCCAGGCGGATCGCGCCCTTCCCGCTCTGCCTTGGCGGCGATTCCGGCTGCTTTCCTGTTTTCCCATCCCGTTTTTTCCTCTCTCCCTTTCTTTTTATCCCCCTTTCGGAGGCAATAATTTACCCTGGAATTCCAAGTGCCATGGGGGAGGGGCTCATTTGCATATCATTATGTATGCGGGGCTGGGGGGGGCAGCTCCCGCCCTTCGGAGAAGGGGGAAAAATGGGCCAAAAGCCTCCGTGCATCCCAAATTCCATGTGGGAGCCCAAATCCAAGTGGAAGAGCCCGAATCCAAGTGGGAAACCCTAAATCCGAGCGGGAGACCCCGAATTCCAAGCGGGAACCCTCAGATCTGAGTGGGGGACCCTAAATTCCAAGCAGGAACCGAACCCCCCCCCCCAAATCCAAGCGGGAGACCCCGAATTCCAAGCAGGAAACCCCAAAATCCAAGTGGGAAACCCCCAAATCCAAGCGGGAGCCCCCAAAATCTAAGAAGGAGACTCCAAGTCCAAGCGGGAAACCCCAAATTCCATGCAGGAACCCCCGAATTCCAAGCAGGAGACCTCAAAATCTAAGTAGGAACCCCCAAATTCCAAGCGGGACGCCCCGAAATCCCAGCAGGAGACCCTAAATCTGAGCGGGAAACCCTCAATTCCAAGCGAGGAACCCCAAATTCCACGCAGGAATCCCCTAAATCCAACCGAGAGACCCCGAATTCCCAGCGGGACACCCCAAAATCCAAGGGGAAACTCCCCAAATCCCCCCCCTTTCCTGCCGGGATCCATTTTTAAGGTGGAAAAAGCTTGGGAAGGGCGAGCGAGGCCGGAGTTTTTCTCCGGAATGCCGGGGCTGGAGCGGAGCCAGGGGCGCGGCCGCTGCCTTCGGAGCCTCCCGGGAGCTGCGATTCCTTCGCTTTTCCTTCCCTTTATCCCCAAAAAGGAGCCCTAAATCCATTATTTTTTTCCCCTCGCGGCTTCAGGAATGGGCGGCGTTCCCGGCGCTCCGCATTCCCACTCCGGAACCTCCCAAATTCCCAATGCTTTTGGTTTCCCCCCCCCATTCTCTTGGGGCTCCTCGTATCCCACCCGGAATTTCAGGAATGCCGGGAGCCGCCCCCCCCCCCCCTTCCCGCTTTCTCCGCACCCCAAAACCCGAAGCCTTAGCGCCTCCGACTGCTCCGAGTGGGATTTATTCTGTGGGAAGAGGCTCGGGAGGGTGGGATCCGGCGTTCCCAGGGTTCTGGTGTCTCCTGGGATCCATCATTCCCAGGATTCTGCTGTTCCCGGGGGGCCTGGAGTTCCCTGGGATCCATCATTCCCAGGATTCCGGTGTTCCCAAGGCTCTGATGTCTCCTGGGATCCGGAGTTCCCTGGGATCTGGTGCCAGGTGGAATCCAGGGTTTCCTGGGATCCATCATTCCCAGGATTCTGGTGTTCCCAAGGTTCTCGTGTCCCCTGGGATCCATCATCATTCCCAGGATTCTGGTGTTCCCAGGGTTCTCGTGTCCCCTGGGATCTGGCTGCTTGGTGGAATTCCAGCATTCCTAAGGTTCTGTTGTCTCCTGGGATCCAATATTCCCAGGATTCTGATGTTCCCAGGGTTCCAGCGTTCCCTGGGATCCGTCATTCCCAGGAAAAAAAACCAAACCCACAGGATCCGGTGGAACCAAATCCCACCTCCTTCCTTAATCCCCACTCTAATTCCCTTGGGATTTTGCCCTCGGAGCTGCGTGGGCGGACGCCTCTGGAGCAGCTTCCCGGGCTCCGGAATCCGGCATTCTCTTTTCCTTTCCGTGTATCGTATCCGTATAAACCCCCTCCCCGTATTAAATCCTTCAGTTTGGAGTCGGAGTGTTTGGTTTGAGCGGGAAGGAAGCCTTGGATTCGGGATTGGCGTCTCCTCCTTCGCCCTTTCCCTGCGACGGATCCATCGGAAAACCCCCAAATTCCGCTTCCCGAGGGGATTAATCCTCATTTTGGGGCGGAATTCTGCTTCCCGAGGGGATTAATCCTCCTTTTTTGGGTGGAATTCCACTTCCCAGAGGGAATAATCCTCCTTTTTTTTGGGTGACATTCTGCTTCCTGGGAGGATTAATCCTCCTTTTTGGGGTGGAATTCCGCTCCCCGGGAGGGGTTAATCCTCATTTTCTTGGGAATTCCGCTCCCCGGGAGGGGTTAATCCTCATTTTCTTGGGAATTCCGCTCCCCACCAGGGGTTAATCCTCATTTTTTGGGGCGGGAGAAGGCAAAATCTGGATGGATCCCCCCCCGAATCCCTTCCCGAATCCCTTCCCGCCGCTCCCAGGGAATGCCGGAGAGTCCGATCCGAGACTTTTGTACTGTATTTATTGTGCATACCGGGTTTTTTAAGGAATTCTGTACATTTAGTACTTCCGTGTAAATTAAAAATCGCTCTTCTTTGTACCAACGGCTCCGCCTCAGCGCCGCCTCCGCCCGGAAAAGGGAAAAGGGAGGGAATGGCGGCGGATTTGGGGTCCGGATCCTCAGCGGGGGATGGGGATGGGATTGGGGACCTGGATCCAGATCGGGGGATGGGATTTGGGATCCGGATCCGGATCTGGGAAAGGGATTTGGGGATCTGGATCCGGATCTGGGAAAGGGATTTGGGATCCGGATCTGGGGGATGGGGATGGGATTTGGGATCCGGATCCTCATCTGAGGGATGGGATTTGGGATTGGGGATCTACATCCGGATCTGGGGATGAGATTTGGGATCCGGATCCTCATCTGGGGGCTTGGGAGGGGATTTGGGATCTGGGGATGGGATTTGGGATCTGGATCCTGATCTGGGGGATGGGATTTGGGATTGGGGATCTACATCCGGATCTGGAGGATGAGATTTGGGATCTGGATCCGGATCTGGGGAATGGGATTTGGGATCCGGATCCTCATCTGAGGGATGGGATTTGGGATCTGGATCCTGATCTGGGGGCTTGGGATGGGATTTGGGATCCGGATCTTGGGCTGGAGATGGGAATTGGGATCCGGATCCTGACGTGGGCGCAGGGATGGGGGCTCAGGGGGCTGAGCGGGACCGGATCCTAACCTGGAATCTCAGGAACGAACGCGAGTTGTGTCCTGGATCCCAACCCCGGAGCGAGCCGGGAGCTCACGGATTCCACGAGGAACGCGGATCCCAACCCGGGAGAGGGGCTGGGAGGGAGATCTGTGATCCGGATCCCGACCCGGGGGTCAGGGATGGGATCTGGGACCAGGAGGGGGTCTGGGGGCTTCAGAATGGGATCAGGAATCCGGATCCCGACTCCGGAGTGGGTCTGGGGGCTTCAGAATGGGATCAGGAATCCGGATCCTGACTCCGGAGTGGGTCTGGGGGCTTCAGAATGGGATCAGGAATCCGGATCCCGACTCCGGAGTGGGTCTGGGGGCTTCAGGACGGGATCAGGAATCCGGATCCCGACTCCGGAGTGGGTCTGGGGCTCGAGGATGGGATCAGGAATCCGGATCCCGACTCCAGAGGGGGTCTGGGGGCTTCAGGACGGGATCAGGAATCCGGATCCCGACTCCGGAGTGGGTCTGGGGGTTGAGGATGGGATCAGGAATCCGGATCCCAACTCCGGAGTGGGTCTGGGGGCTTCAGGACGGGATCAGGAATGCGGATCCCGACTCCAGAGTGGGTCTGGGGGCTTCAGAACGGGATCAGGAATGCGGATCCCAACTCCGGAGTGGGTCTGGGGGCTCGAAGATGGGATCAGGAATCCGGATCCCAACTCCGGAGTGGGTCTGGGGGGTTGAGGATGGGATCAGGAATCCGGATCCCAACTCCGGAGTGGGTCTGGGGGCTTCAGAACGGGATCAGGAATCCGGATCCCGACTCCGGAGTGGGTCTGGGGGCTCGAGGATGGGATCAGGAATCCGGATCCTGACTCCGGAGGGGGTCTGGGGGGGTTGAGGATGGGATAAGGAATCCGGATCCTGACTCCGGAGTGGGTCTGGGGGCTTCAGGACGGGATCAGGAATCCGGATCCCGACTCCAGAGTGGGTCTGGGGGTTGAGGATGGGATCAGGAATCCGGATCCCAACTCCGGAGTGGGTCTGGGGGCTCGAGGATGGGATCAGGAATCCGGATCCCAACTCCGGAGTGGGTCTGGGGGGTTGAGGATGGGATCAGGAATCCGGATCCCAACTCCGGAGTGGGTCTGGGGGCTTCAGAACGGGATCAGGAATCCGGATCCCGACTCCGGAGTGGGTCTGGGGGCTCGAGGATGGGATCAGGAATCCGGATCCTGACTCCGGAGGGGGTCTGGGGGGGTTGAGGATGGGATAAGGAATCCGGATCCTGACTCCGGAGTGGGTCTGGGGGCTTCAGGACGGGATCAGGAATCCGGATCCCGACTCTAGAGTGGGTCTGGGGGTTGAGGATGGGATCAGGAATCCGGATCCCAACTCCGGAGTGGGTCTGGGGGCTCGAGGATGGGATCAGGAATCCGGATCCCAACTCCGGAGTGGGTCTGGGGGCTTCAGGACGGGATCAGGAATCCGGATCCCGACTCCGGAGTGGGTCTGGGGGCTCGAGGATGGGATCAGGAATCCGGATCCTGACTCCGGAGGGGGTCTGGGGGGGTTGAGGATGGGATAAGGAATCCGGATCCTGACTCCGGAGTGGGTCTGGGGGCTTCAGGACGGGATCAGGAATCCGGATCCCGACTCTAGAGTGGGTCTGGGGGTTGAGGATGGGATCAGGAATCCGGATCCCGACTCCGGAGTGGGTCTGGGGGCTCGAGGATGGGATCAGGAATCCGGATCCCAACTCTGGAGTGGGTCTGGGGGTTGAGGATGGGATCAGGAATCCGGATCCCAACTCCGGAGTGGGTCTGGGGCCTTGGCGGGAGATCCAGGTCCTGCCCCCCCCCCCCCCCCCCCCCCAGATCCCATCTGGGATCCCGGACGCCCTCCACTCCCTTCTTGGGAATGGGGAGAGAGCGAAGCCGAGTGCGCTCCTTCCAGAATCCGGAGCGAATCCGAATTGAAGCGACTCTTGGGAGAGGGGTGGGTTTGTCTCAGCCCACCCTGACCCAATTCGGATCCACTCTGCATTCGATCCGGATTCCCTCCGGAGCCGATCCGGCGTTTCGCCGCTCCTCCCCTCTCCCGCGGAGGGATTTATGGATCCCTGACTTTTATGGTCCCCTCCCGCTCCCCTTTATGACGATTTCTTCCCCTCCCAACCCTTCCAATCCAACCTTTTTCTCCCCCGGACGCCTCCGCCCGCAGCTCGGAGCCTCCGCAGCGCCGCGAAGGAGAGTTCTTCTCCCTCTCCTCAGAACTCCAAACCAAAACAGGAAAAAAGGGGGAAAAAAAATCAGAAGGAAAACCAAACGCTCCTTCCAGAGCTGCGGCTCCGCTCCCGGGAGCGGAATTGGGGGAAAAGGGCCTCTTTGGGGGGAAAAGGACTGTTTTTGGGGAAAAGGGACCTCTATTTTGGGGAAAAGGACCTTTTTTTGGAGGAAAGGGCCTTTTTTGGGGGGAAAAAGGACCTTTTTTGGGGGGAAAAAGGACTTTTTTTGGGGGGAAAAGTACCTTTTTTTTTGGAAAAAGTACCTTTTTGGGGGAAAAAGTACCTTTTTTGGGGAAAAAGTACTTTTTTGGGGGGGGAATTACATTTTTTGTGGGGGAAGTACCTTTTTTTGGGGGGAAAAGGACCTTTTTTGAGGGAAAAGGACCTTTTTTGGGGGGAAAAGGACCTCTTTTTGGGGGAAAAGGACCTCTTTTTTGGGGAAAAGGACCTCTTTTTGGGGGAAAAGGACCTTTTTTTGGGAAAAAGGATTTTTTTTGGGGGGAAAAGGACCTCTTTTTTAGGGAAAAGGACCTTTTTTGGGGGAAAAGGACCTTTTTTTGGGGGGGAAAGGACTTTTTTTGGGAAAAGGACCTCTATTTTGGGGAAAAGGACCTTTTTTGGGGGGAAAAGGACCTTTTTTTGAGGGAAAAGGATCTTTTTTTGGGGGAAAAGGACCTTTTCCGGGGGGGAAAGGATCTCTTTTTTGGGGAAAAACGTCGATTCCCACCACCAGGAACGTCGATTCCCACCAGGAACGTCGGTTCCAACCAACCAAGAACATTAATTCCCACCAGGAACCGCCCATCCCATTGGGAATGTTGATTCCCACCACCAGGAACACCGATTCCCAACAAGAACATTGATCGATTCCAACCAGGAACATCGATTCCCACCAGGAACGTCGATTCCTTACCAGGAACATCGATTGATTCCCATCGGAAACGTCGATTCCCACCAGGAACGTTGATTGATTCCTATCAGGAACATCGATTCCCACCAGGAACGTCGATTCCCACCAGGAACGTTGATCGATTCCCACCAGGAACGTCGATTCCCACCAGGAACGTCGATTGATTCCCACCAGGAACGTCGATCGATTGGTTCCCAGCAGGAACGTTGGTTGATTGGTTCCCACCAGGACCACCCCATCCCACCGGGACCACCCAATTCCAAGCGAGAAGGTTGATTCCCAGCGGGAACGCCGCTTCCCAGCACCGGGATGTTCAGCTGGCTGCGGAAGCAGGAGAAGAAGAACCCCGAGGTGGTCCACACGGTGACCGAGGGGCTGAAGAACCTCTACAAGAAGAAGCTTCTCCCGGTGGAGGAGTTCTACCGCTTCCATGAGTTCCACTCTCCGGCGCTGGAAGAGGCGGATTTCGACACGAAGCCCATGGTGTTGGTGGTGGGACAGTACTCCACCGGGAAGACCACCTTCATCCGGTATCTCCTGGAGCAGGACATCCCCGGGAGCCGCATCGGGCCCGAACCCACCACCGACTCCTTCGTGGCCATCATGTACGGAGAGAGCGAAGGAATCACACCCGGCAACGCCCTCATCGTCGACCCCAACAAACCCTTCCGCAAACTCAACCCCTTCGGGAATGCCTTCCTCAACCGGTGAGACGCAGGGTGGATCCCACCCCAGCAAAGCCCCGGGTCCACCTGAAGCCCCCCCAGATCCACCTAAAGCCCATCCGAATCCACCAAAGCCCCCCCAGATCCACCTAAAGCCCCCCCAGATCCATCAAAGCCCCCTCAGATCCACCTAAAGCCCATCCAGATCCACCTAAAGCCCCCCCGGATCCATCAAAGCCCCCCCAGATCCACCTAAAGCCCCCCCAGATCCACCTAAAGCCCTTCCGGATCCATCAAAGCCCCCCCAGATCCACCTAAAGCCCATCCAGATCCACCAAAGCCCCCCCAGATCCACCTAAAGCCCCTCTGGATCCATCAAAGCCCCCCCCAGATCCACCTAAAGCCCATCCGGATCCATCAAAGCCCCCTCAGATCCATCAAAGCCCCCCCAGATCCACCTAAAGGCCATCCGGATCCATCAAAGCCCCCCCAGATCCATCAAAGCCCCCCCAGATCCACCTAAAGCCCATCCAGATCCATCAAAGCCCCCTCAGATCCATCAAAGCCCCCCCAGATCCACCTAAAGCCCCCCCAGATCCACCAAAGCCCCCCCAGATCCACCTAAAGCCCATCGGGATCCACCAAAGCCCCCCCAGATCCACCTAAAGCCCTTCCGGATCCACCAAAGCCCCCTCAGATCCATCAAAGCCCCCCCAGATCCACCTAAAGCCCATACGGATCCACCAAAGCCCCCCCAGATCCATCAAAGCCCCCCCAGATCCACCTAAAGCCCATCGGGATCCATCAAAGCCCCCCCAGATCCACCTAAAGCCCCCCCAGATCCACCTAAAGCCCATCCGGATCCATCAAAGCCCCCCCAGATCCACCTAAAGCCCCTCTGGATCCATCAAAGCCCCCCCAGATCCACCTAAAGCCCCTCTGGAACCATCAAAGCCCCTCCAGATCCACCTAAAGCCCCTCTGGATCCATCAAAGCCCCCTCAGATCCACCTAAAGCCCCTCTGGAACCATCAAAGCCCCCCCCAGATCCACCTAAAGCCCATCCGGATCCATCAAAGCCCCCCCAGATCCATCAAAGCCCCCCCAGATCCACCTAAAGCCCCTCTGGATCCATCAAAGCCCCCTCAGATCCACCTAAAGCCCCTCTGGATCCATCAAAGCCCCCCCAGATCCACCTAAAGCCCATCCGGATCCATCAAAGCCCCCCCAGATCCACCTAAAGCCCCTCTGGATCCACCTAAAGCCCCCCCAGATCCACCTAAAGCCCATCTGGATCCATCAAAGCCCCCTCAGATCCACCTAAAGCCCATCCGGATCCATCAAAGCCCCCCCAGATCCACCTAAAGCTCCTCTGGATCCATCAAAGCCCCCCCAGATCCACCTAAAGCCCCTCCAGGTCCTCCAACCCCCCCAAAATCGACCCAACTCCCCCCCCAAATTGACCAAATCAACCAAATTTCCCTCCCAATCGACCAAAGTCCCCCCCAAAATCGACCAACCCCCCCCAAATTAACAGAACCCCCCCCAAATCGACAAACTTCCCCCTCAAATCGTCCAACCCACCCCCCAAATTGACAGAACCCCCCAAAATCGACCCAAATCCCCCCAAAATTGACCAAAATCCCCCCTGAATCAACCAAAATGTCCCCAAATTGACCAAAATCCCTCCCAAATGGACCCAAATCCCCCCAAATCGACCCAAATCCCCCCAAATCGACCAAAATCCCCCCAAAATTGACCAAAATGCTCCCAAACGGACCAAAATCCCCCCCAAATGGACCAAAATCTCCCCCAAATCGACCCAAATCCCCCCAAATTGACCAAAATGTCCCCCAAATTGACCAAAATCCCCCCTAAATTGACCAAACCCCCCCCAAATGGACCAAAATCTGCCCCAAATGGACCAAAATCCCCCCAAATAAACCAAAATCCCCCCAAATTGACCAAACCCCCCCCAAATTGTTCACCCCCCCCCAATCCACCCCCCCCAAACTGACTCCAATCCCCCAATAATGAACTCTCCCCCCCCCCCCCCAAATCTCCCCCTTTCTTCCCCATTTTTGGGGCTCCGGGGGAAGGGGGGGGTGGGGTCAGCGGGAGATTTTGGGGTGTCCCCCCCCCTCCTTTGGGAAGTGGGGAGGGGTTCCCTGTTTCCCTTCTTTGTCTTCCCGGGGGGGGGAAAGGGGGGGGCGATGAGCCAGACTTTAGGAATGCGGAGCCGCCCTGGAAAGACTCGGTCATGGCCATGGGGGGGGCACGGGAGGGGCCCCCCCTCTTTAGGACACCCCCCTTTGCCCTAAAAATATCCATTTTTACCCTTAACAACACCACCCCCCCAAAAAACGCCCCTTTTTTACCCTTAAAATACGCCGGGGGGGGGTCGAGGGGGGTTTGGGGGGGGCTGGGGGGGCTGAAAGGGGGGCTCAGGGGGGTTTGGGGGGGTCAAAGAGGGGGTCGAGGGGGGGTTTGGGGGGTCTGGGGGGGGAACAAAGTGGAGAGGGGGGATTTGGGGGGGTTTGGGAGGGGCTGAAAGGGGGGGTCGGGGGGGTTGGGGGGGGCCAAAGGGGGGGTTTGGAGGGGTCAAAGGGAAGGGGTCAGGGGGGGTTGGGGGGTCTAGGGGGGTCAAAGGGGGGTTTGGGGAGTCAAAGGGGGGGACCAGGGGCTTTGGGGGGGTCAAAGGGAGGGGTCAGGGGGGTTTGGGGAGTCTGGGGGGGTCAAAGGGGGGGTTGGGGGGTCAAAGGGGGGGTCAGGGGGGTTTGGGGGGTTTGGGGGGGTCAAAGGGGGTTTGGAGGGTCAAAGGGGGGGACCAGGGGCTTTGGGGGGGTCAAAGGGAGGGGTCAGGGGGGTTTGGGGAGTCTGGGGGGGTCAAAGGGGGGTTTGGGGGGTCAAAGGGGGGGGTCAGGGGGGTTTGGGGGGTCTAGGGGGTCAAAGGGGGGTTTGGGGGGGTCAAAGGGGGGTTTGGGGGGTCAAAGAGGGGGTCAGGGGGGTTTGGGGGGTTTGGGGGGGTCAAAGGGGGTTTGGAGGGTCAAAGGGGGGGTCAGGGGGTTTTGGGGGGTTTGGGGGGTCAAAGGGGGGTTTGGGGGGGTCAAAGAGGGGGACCAGGGGGGTTTGGGGGGGTTTAGGGGGTCAAAGGGGGGGTCAGGGTGTTCCGGTTTGTGTGTGACCCCCCAAACCCCCCCCCCCCCGCGCAGGTTACAGTGCGCGACGCTCCCCAATCAGGTGCTGCAGAGCATCAGCATCATCGACACCCCCGGAATCCTCGCGGGGGAGAAACAGAGAGTGAGCAGAGGTGAGGGGGGGAAAAGGGGGGGAAAAGGGGGGGAAAGGGGGGGGGAAAGGGGGGAGAAACAGAGAGTGAGCAGAGGTGAGGGGGGGAAAAGGGGGGGAAAAGGGGGGGAAAGGGGGGAAAAGGGGGGGAAAAGGGGGGAAACAGAGAGTGAGCAGAGGTGAGGGGAGAGGGGGGGAAAAGGGGGGGAAAGGGGGGGAAAGGGGGGGTAAAAGGGGGGGAAAAGGGGGGAAACAGAGAGTGAGCAGAGGTGAGGGGAGAGGGGGGAAGGGGGGGAAAAGGGGGGGAAAGGGGGGGAAACAGAGAGTGAGCAGAGGTGAGGGGAGAGGGGGGGAAAGGGGGGGAAAAGGGGGAAAAGGGGAGAAACAGAGAGTGAGCAGAGGTGAGGGGAAAAGGGGGGGAAAAGGGGGGAACATGGGGGGAAACAGAGAGTGAGCAGAGGTGAGGGGGAAAGGGGGGAAAGGGGGGGAAAAGGGGGGGAACAGAGAGTGAGCAGAGGTGAGGGGGGGGGAAGGGGGGGAACAGGGGGGGGAAAGGGGGGGAAACAGAGAGTGAGCAGAGGTGAGGGGAGAGGGGGGGAAAGGGGGGAACATGGGGGGGAAACAAAGGGGGGGAAAGGGGGAGAAACAGAGAGTGAGCAGAGGTGAGGGGGGGGAAGGGGGGAACATGGGGGGGAAAGGGGGGAATGGGGGAAAAACAGAGTGAGGAGAGGTGAGGGGGAAAGGGGGGAAAAGGGGGGGGAAACAGTGAGCAGAGGTGAGAGAGGGGGGAAAAGGGGGGGGAAAGGGGGGAAAAGGGGGGGAAAAGGGGGGGAAAAGGGGAGAAACAGAGAATGAGCGGGAGGGGAAGGGGGAAAAGGGGGGGAGAAAAGGGGGGAAAAGGGGGAAAGGGGAAAAGGGGGGAAAGGGGGGAAGGGGGGGCGAAACAGGGAGTGAGCAGAGGTGAGGGGGGGGAAAGGGCGGGAAAAAAGGGCGGGAAAAGGGGAGAGTGTGTAGAGGTGGGGGAAAAAAGGGGAAAAGGGGAAAGGGGGAGAAAAGGGGGAAGGGGGAGAAATGGGGGAAAATGGGGGAAAAGGGGGAAAAGGGGGGGAAAGGAGAGCGTGTGCAGAGGTGAGGGGGGAAAGGGAGGGAAAAGGGTGGGAAAAGGGCAGGAAAAGGGGGGAGAAGAATGGGGGGACAAGGAGAGAGTGTGAAGGGCTGAGCGGGAAAAGGGGGAAAAGGGGGGGAGAAGGGGGAAAGGGTGGGAAAAGGGGGGGAAAGGGGGGGGAAGAATGGGGGGAAAAGGAGAGAGCGGTTACAATTGGGGTTGAGATTGGTTTTGGGACTGAGTTTGGGATTGGGTCTGAGGTTGGGATTGAGGTTGGGATCGGAGTTGAGACTGAGGTTGGGATTGGGATTTGGGGTTGGGATTGAGGTTGAGGTTGGGATTGGGGTTGGGATTTGGGATTGAGGTTGGGATTTGGGATTGAGGTTGGGATTGAGGTTGGGGCTGAGATTTGGGATTGGGTCTGAGATTTGGGGTTGAGATTGGGATTGGGGTTGGGATTGGGGTTGGGATTTGGGATTGAGGTTGGGATTGGGGTTGGGGTCGGGGTTGGGATTGAGGTTGGGATTTGGGATTGAGGTTGGGATTGGGGTTGGGGTCGGGGTTGGGATTGAGGTTGGGATTTGGGATTGAGGTTGAGGTTGGGATTGGGTTTTAGGATTGGGACTGAGCTTTGAGGTTGACATTTGGATTCTGGTTTGGATTGGGGCGAGAGATCGGGATTAGAGCCGGGAGGGGGATATTGGGGTGTTGTACTTTTCCACCCGGGGTTGAATCGGGGCTGCGATTCCGACCCCCTCCACGCCCTCATCCGACCCTGCGTCCTCCCCTCGCCGTGGCCTCCAGGTTACGACTTCCCGGCCGTCCTCCAATGGTTCGCGGAGCGCGTGGACCTCATCATCCTCCTCTTTGACGCCCACAAACTGGAGATCTCGGATGAGTTCTCGGAGGCCATTCGCGCCCTCAAGGGCAACGAGGACAAAATCCGGGTGGTCCTCAACAAGGCCGATATGGTGGAGACGCAACAGCTGATGCGCGTCTACGGGGCCCTCATGTGGTCTTTGGGGAAGGTCTTCAACACCCCCGAAGTCCTGAGGGTCTTCATCGGCTCCTTCTGGGCCGAACCCCTCCTCAACGCCGACAACCGGGAGCTCTTCGAGCTGGAGGAGCAGGACCTGTTCCAGGACATCCAGAACCTGCCCCGTCACGCGGCCCTCAGGAAGCTCAACGACATGGTGAAACGAGCTCGGCTCGTTAGGGTGAGTGTGGAGAAATGGGGGGGTCTTGGGGTCCTTCAGGGATCCCATGGGGCCAAGAGGGCAGCAGGAGGTCTTGGGGTTCTTCATGGATCCCATGGGGCCGAGAGGGCATCAGGAGGTCTTGGGGTCCTTCATGGATCCCATGGGGCCAAGAGGGCATCAGGAGGTCTTGGGGTCCTTCATGGATCCCATATGGCCAAGAAGGCATCAGGAGGTCTTGGGGTTCTTCATGGGGCCAAGTGGGCATCAGGAAGTCTTGGGGTTCTCTGTGGATCCCATAGGGCCAAGAGGGCATCAGAAGGTCTTGGCGTTCTCCATTGGGCCAAGAGGGCATCAGGAGGTCTTGGGGTTCTCTGTGGATCCCATGGGGCCAAGAGGGCACCAGGCGGCCGTGGGGTTCCCCATGGATCCAAAGGGGCACCAGGAGGCCGTGGGGTTCCCCGTGGATCCAAAGGGGCACCAGGAGGCCGTGGGGTTCTCCGTGGATCCAAAGGGGCACCAGGAGGCTGTGGGGTTCCCCGTGGATCCAAAGGGGCACCAGGAGGCCGTGGGGTTCTCCGTGGATCCAAAGGGGCACCAGGAGGCCGTGGGGTTCTCCGTGGATCCAAAGGGGCACCAGGAGGCCGTGGGGTTCCCCGTGGATCCAAAGGGGCACCAGGAGGCCGTGGGGTTCCCCGTGGATCCAAAGGGGCACCAGGAGGCCGTGGGGTTCTCCGTGGATCCAAAGGGGCACCAGGAGGCCGTGGGGTTCCCCGTGGATCCAAAGGGGATCCCGAGGGCTCTCCAGGCCTCCTCCGGGTCCCCCTCCCGGGTGGCTCTTGGCCCCATTCTGCTCTGGTTTCCTCGTTAAGGGTTTCCTGTGCGGCCGCTCTTTCCGCCTCGTTAATTAGAACGGAACGAACGTGTGTGTCCGTCCCCTTCCCCGGTTCCTCCCGTTCCTCTCCAGCGGCTTTAGCCCATCCGGCCCTGCGGAAGGGCCCGGAGCCACCCGGACACCGGGGGGGAGGGGGAGATGGGGGAGGGGGGACGGGGGGGGTGGGGATCCCCGTCCCAACACTGTCTCATCCCAAACTATTCCATCCCCTCCTCCTCCTCCTTTTCCGCCTCCATCTCCATCTCTCTCCCATCTCCATTTCCATCTCCATCTCCACCTCTATCCCATCTCCACCTCTGTCCCATCTCCATCTCCATCTCTCTCCCATCTCCATCTCCACCTCCACCTCTGTCCCATCTCCACCTCCACCTCTGTCCCATCTCCATCTCCACCTCTGTCCCATCTCCACCTCTGTCCCATCTCCACCTCTGTCCCATCTCCATCTCCATCTCTCACCCATCTCCATTCCCACCTCCACCTCTGTCCCATCTCCACCTCCACCTCTGTCCCATCTCCACCTCCACCTCTGTCCCATCTCCATCTCCACCTCTGTCCCATCTCCACCTCTGTCCCATCTCCACCTCTGTCCCATCTCCATCTCCACCTCTGTCCCATCTCCACCTCTGTCCCATCTCCATCTCCACCTCTGTCCCATCTCCACCTCTGTCCCATTTCCACCTCTGTCCCATCTCCATCTCCACCTCTGTCCCATCTCCACCTCTGTCCCATCTCCATCTCCGTCCCATCTCCATCTCCATCTCCATTTCCATCTCCATCTCCACCTCTGTCCCATCTCCATCTCTGTCCCATCTCCACCTCCCCCTCTGTCCCCCCTCCGTCCCCCGCTGTCCCCCGTCCCCGCACTGCCCCGGACAGGTCCACGCGCACATCCTGAGCCGCCTGCGGAAGGAGATGCCGTCGGTCTTTGGGAAGGACACCAAGAAGAAGCAGCTCATCGCGAAGCTGCCGCTGCTCTTCACCCGCATCCAACTGGAGCAGCACATCCCGCCCGGAGACTTCCCGGACTGCGCCCGCATGCAGGTGCCGACAGGGACCTCCTCCGGGGCTCCATCCATGGCCTGGAGGGCTCCATCCATGGCCTGGTGGGCTCCATCCTGGCCTGGTGGGCTCCATCCTGGCCTGGTGGGCTCCATCCATGGCCTGATGGGCTCCATCCTGGCCTGGTGGGATCCATCTTGG
This sequence comes from Cuculus canorus, assembly GCF_017976375.1. Lineage (NCBI taxonomy): Eukaryota > Metazoa > Chordata > Aves > Cuculiformes > Cuculidae > Cuculus > Cuculus canorus. The sequence goes on from NC_071437.1 coordinate 648,316, forward strand.
CCTGGTGGGCTCCATCCATGGCCTGATGGGCTCCATCCTGGCCTGGTGGGCTCCATCCATGGCCTGATGGGCTCCATCCTGGCCTGGTGGGCTCCATCCATGGCCTGGTGGGCTCCATCCTGGGCTGGTGGGCTCCATCCATGGCCTGGTGGGATCCATCCTGGGCTGGTGGGATCCATCCATGGCCTGATGGGCTCCATCATGGCCTGGTGGGCTCCATCCATGGCCTGATGGGCTCCATCCATGGCCTGGTGGGCTCCATCCATGGCCTGGTGGGCTCCATCCATGGCCTGGTGGGCTCCATCCATGGCCTGGTGGGCTCCATCCTGGCCTGGTGGGCTCCATACTGGTCCCCTGAGCTCCATACTGGTCTTTTGAGCCCCATACTGGTCTCCTGAGCCCCATACTGGTCTTTGAGCTCCATACTGGTCTCCTGAGCCCCATCCTGGTCTTTTGAGCCCCATGGTGGTCCCCTGAGCTCCATACTGGTCTGGTGGGCCCCATACTGGTCTTTGAGCTCCATACTGGTCTGGTGGGCTCCATCCTGGTCCCCTGAGTGCCGTCGTGGTCCCCTGAGCCCCACGGTGGTCCCCTGAGCCCCACTGTGGTCCCCTGAGCCCCATCCTGGTTCCCTGCGCCCCACGGTGGTCCCCTGAGTGCCGTCGTGGTCCCCTGAGCCCCATCCTGGTTCCCTGCGCCCCACGGTGGTCCCCTGAGTGCCGTCGTGGTCCCCTGAGCCCCACTGTGGTCCCCTGAGCCCCATGGTGGTCCCCTGCGCCCCACAGTGGTCCCCTGAGCCCCACTGTGGTCCCCTGAGCCCCACGGTGGTCCCCTGAGCCCCACGGTGGTCCCCTGAGCGCCACGGTGGTCCCCTGAGCGCCACTGTGTTCCCCTGCGCCCCACTGTGGTCCCCTGAGCCCCACGGTGGTCCCCTGCGCCCCACGGTGGTCCCCTGAGCCCCATCCCGGTCCCCTGAGCCCCACGGTGTTCCCCTGAGCCCCACGGTGGTCCCCTGAGCCCCATCCCGGTCCCCTGAGCGCCACGGTGGTCCCCTGAGCCCCACGGTGGTCCCCTGAGCCCCACGGTGGTCCCCTGAGCGCCACGGTGGTTTTCCCGCAGGAGCAGCTCCTGGTCCACGACTTCTCGCGCTTCCCGGCGCTGAAGCCGCGGCTCTTGGAGGCTCTGGACGAGCTGCTGAGCACGGGCATCGCGGCGCTGATGCCGCTGCTGCGTCAGGAGGAGCTGGAGGCGCCCGACGACGGCGGCGTTCAGGGCGGCGCCTTCGACGGCACTCGCCGCGGCCCCTTCAGCGGCGCCGACGACGACGACGGAGAAGAAGGCGACGACGACGACGAATGGGCGGTGACCAAAGACAAAGCCAAGTACGACGAGATCTTCTACGGGCTGGCGCCGTGCGGCGGGAAGCTGAGCGGGCGGCGCGCCCGCAGCTGGATGGTGAGCAGCAACCTGCCCAGCTCCGTCCTCGGGCGCATCTGGAAGTTGAGCGACGTGGACCGCGACGGAATGTTGGACGCCGAAGAGTTCGCGTTGGCCGGTCACCTCATCGGGGCCAAGCTGGAAGGGAGGGGGTTACCCGCAGATCTGCCGCCGCGTCTCGTGCCGCCGTCCAAGAGGAGACCCAAAGGCTCCGCGGAGTGACGGGGGGCGGCGAAGGGGGGGGAGGGGGGAGGGAGAGCCCCAAAAGAGGAGGAGAACCCCAAAACGGGACCCTGGAAAGAGAGGAGAAGCTGAAAGCAGAGGAGAAACCCCCCAAAAAATGGGAGATCAAAATGAGAGGAGAACTTAAAATTAGAGGAGAACCCCCAAAAATGGGAGATAATGAGAGAAGAACTTAAAATTAGAGGAGAACCCTCAAAAATGGGACAATAAAATGAGAGGAGAACTTAAAATTAGAGGAGAACCCTCAAAAATGGGACAATAAAATGAGAGAAGAACTTAAAATTAGAGGAGAACCCTCAAAAATGGGACAATAAAATGAGAGGAGAACTTAAAATGAGAGGAGAACCCCCAAAAATGAGACATCAAAATGAGAGGAGAACCTAAAATCAGAGGAGAACTTAAAATTAGAGGAGAACCCCAAAAATGGGACAATAAAATGAGAGAAGAACTTAAAATCAGAGGAGAATCCCCAAAAATGGAGCAATAAAATGAGAGGAGACTCTAAAATCAGAGGAGAACTTAAAATGAGAGAACCCCAAAAAATGGGACATCAAAATGAGAGAAAAACTTAAAATTAGAGGAGAACCCAAAAAAATGGAGCAATAAAATGAGAGGAGAACTTAAAATTAGAGGAGAACCCCAAAAATGGGACAATAAAATGAGAGGAGAACTTAAAATCAGAGGAGAACCCCAAAAATGGGACAATAAAATGAGAGGAGACTCTAAAATGAGAGGAGAACTTAAAATCAGAGGAGAATCCCCCAAAAATGGGATGCTAAAAGAGAGGAGATCCCCCCAAAAGTGAGAGAAGAACCCAGAAAAGAGAGAGGGGACCCCAAAAAAAAGAGAGGAGACACCTCAAAGAGAGAGGGGACCCCGAAAGGATAGAGAAGAACCCAAAGAAGAGCCCAAAAACCAGAGGAGACCCCAAAACTGGGACCCAAAAAGAGAGGAGATGTCCCCCAAAGAGAGACACAGGAGCCCCCAAGAGTGAGGGAACCCTCAAAAGTGAGGGAAACCCCCCAAAAAAGTGAGGGAAAAGCCCCCAAAAGTGAGGGAACCCCCAAAAATGAGGGAAACCACCTTGAAAAAGTGAGGGAAACCCCAAAAAGTGAGGGAACCCCCCAAAAAGTGCAGGAAAAGCCCCAAAAAGTGCGGGAAAAGCCCCGAAAAGTGAGGGAACCCCTCAAAAAGTGAAGGACCCCCCCAAAATGAGGGAAACCACCTCAAAAAAGTGAGGGAATCCCCGAAAAAGTGAGGGAAAAGCCCCGAAAAGTGAGGGAAAAGCCCTGAAAAGTGAGGGAATCCCCTCAAAAAGTGAAGGACCCTCAAAAAAGTGAGGGAACCCCTCAAAAAGTGAAGGACCCCCCAAAAGTGCGGGAACCCCCGAGAAAGGGTGGCCGTGGGTGTGAAGGGGCTCCCGATGTGACTCCAGAACACAATAAACGGAGGAGGAGAAAGAAAAGGCGCTCAAAGGGTGTCGTGACGTCATTGGAAGGGCTGTGACGTCACAAGAGGGGATGGGGGGGCGATGTCCCCCCTTCCGGGCATTAAAAAACCGTCAGAAGGGCCGAAAAAGGCCCAAATCGCCCCATTTTGTGTCGTGTCCCCCCCCCGGGCCCTCCCGCCAGAGGGGGCGGTCACGTGACGGAGCCGATGTCACGTGATGGAGGGCGGGCGGGCCTGGATCACGTGACAAGAGTCGCCCGAGCGGCGGCGCCGGAATCACGTGACAGCGGAGCTCGGGGGGGAGAGGTCAGTACTCCTGGGTCACGTGACGGAGGAGAATGAAGGCGGGCGAGCGGGGCCAGGATCACGTGACAGGGAAAAGCGAGCAAGCGGCGCCCAGATCACGTGACTGTGGCGGGGGGGGTGGGGCGGAGCGCCTGGATCACGTGACGGGGCCGTGAGGGTCGGGGGCCTTTGATCGGGTGACAGTGGTGAGTGAGAGAGAGAGAGAGAGAGAGAGAGAGAGGGAGAGAGAGAGAGAGAGAGAGAGGGAGAGAGAGAGAGAGAGAGAGAGAGAGAGAGAGAGAGAGAGAGAGAGAGAGAGAGAGAGAGAGAGAGAGAGAGAGAGAGAGAGAGAGAGAGAGAGAGAGAGAGAGAGAGAGAGAGAGAGAGAGAGAGAGCCCGAATCACGTGACCGCGGCGCGCGTGGAACGTGACGATCTTGATCACGTGACGGAGGCGCGCGGGTCACGTGATGGTGGCGAGCGGCCTATCGCGCGCGCGCGCCCCTTCCTCCCCCCCCCCGCTCTCACCCGAAATCACGTGACAGCTGGAGCGGTCACGCGGGGCGGAAGTAGCGGGTGTCACGTGACGGGCCGGTCAGGGAAGGACCGCGATGGAGACGGCCGGAAAGGAGAAAGAGGCGCTGCAGCTCTTGGCAGAGGCGGACAGGAAGGTCAGGGGCGCTCAGTCCTTCCTCGCAGGACTCTTCGGGTGAGCGCGGCCCGGGGGGGGCGGGAAAGGGGGTGTGGGGGCGAAACGGGGGGAGTTGGGGGCAGAGGAGGGGGTTTGGGGTGAAAAGGGCGGAGTTGGGGGCAGAGGAGGGGGTTTGGGGTGAAAAGGGCGGAGTTGGGGGCAGAGGAGGGGGTTTGGGGTGAAAAGGGCGGAGTTGGGGGCAGAGGAGGGGGTTTGGGGTGAAAAGGGCGGAGTTGGGGGGCAGAGGAGGGGGTTTGGGGGGAAAAGGGGGGATTTGGGGGGCAGAGGAGGGGGTTTGGGGTGAAAAGGGGGGAGTTGGGGGCAGAGGAGGGGGTTTGGGGTTGAAAAGGGGGGAGTTGGGGGGCAGAGGAGGGGATTTGGGGTGAAAAGGAGGGATTTGGGGGGCAGAGGAGGGGGTTTGGGGTGAAAAGGGGGGATTTGGGGGGCAGAGGAGGGGGTTTGGGGGTCCCGGGGGGGGTTTGGGGGCAGAGGAGGGGGTTTGGGGGTCCCGGGGGGGGTTTTGGGGTGTTTCCCCCCCCTTTTCCTCATGGTTGTTCCCCCCCCCTCAGTGGTTCGTCCCGTTTGGAAGAGGCCGCGGAATGTTACGGAAGAGCGGCGAATATGTTCAAAATGGCGAAGAATTGGAGCGGTGAGAGAGTGGGAATGGGATCGGGAATGAGGGATCGGGAATGGGATTGGGTGGGGGAGAGGGTGGGAATGGGAGAGGGATCGGGGATGGGAATGGGATGGGGATGGGGATCAAGAGTGGGAATGGGAATGGGATGAGCTGGGAGAGAGAATGGGGTGGGAATGGGTGAGGGAATGGGAATGGGATTGGGAATGGGATGAGCTGGGAGAGAGGATGGGGTGGGAATGGGATTGGGAATGGGACGAGTGGGAATGGGATTGGAAGTGGGAGGGGATGAGAGGGAAGATGGGATGGGAATGGGATCAGGACGAGGATTAAGAGTGGGAATGGGAGTGGGAGGGGGTGAGAGAGAGGGTGGGAATGGGAGAGAGAATGGGAACGGGATTGGGATTGGGGTGGGATGACTGGGAACGGGATCGGGATGAGGATTAAGAGTGGGATTGGGAATGGGACTGGGGGTGAGAGAGAGGGTGGACTGGGATGGGAACGGGAGAGGGGATGGAATGATTGGGAATGGGATCGGGATGAGGGTTAGGAGCGGGGATGGAACTGGGAGAGGGAATGGGATCGGGATTGGGGATGGGATAAGGGGGATGGGTGGGACTGGGGGGTGAGAGAGAGGGTGGAGCGGGATGGGAGTGGGAGAGGGATGGGAATGGGAACAAGAGGGGGAATGGGATGTTTGGGGATGGGAATGGGAGAGGGAATGACTGGGAATGGGATTGGGATTAGTAATGAGGAGGGGATCGGGATTGGGAACGGGAGAGGGGGTGGGGTCCGGAATGGGATCGGGGTCAGGAATGGGGCACGGAATGGGATTAGGAGTGGGAATGGAAAAGGAGATGATGAAGAATGGGATCGGGGTCAGGAATGGGGATTAGAATGGGTTTGGGAATGGGATCAGGAGTGGGAATGGCAGAGGGGACGGGGTGGGCTTCGACGCTTTGGGTTTGGAATGGAATGAGCCGCCCCGCATCCTGCTTTTCCGCCTCTCCCGGCTCCGGGTGGGGGTGGCATTCCCAAGTTTTTTCCCCGTTGCCCTTCCAGCCGCCGGGAACGCCTTCTGCCAAGCGGCTCAGCTCCATCTGCAGCTCCAGAGCAAACACGACGCCGCCACCAACCTGGTGGACGCCGGGAATGCCTTCAAGAAGGCGGATCCGCAGGGTGAGCGCCTCCTTTTCCCTCTGGAATTCCAGGAGACGGGAATTTTTCTGTCTCCAGTCTAAAACGTGTGGAATTCCCAAGCTGTTCTGTATGGATTTGGGCTTTTCCTACCTCTCCGAAGGACTGTGGGTGGGATTGGCCGGCGTTCCCGAAGGTGGGAATTGCTCCGAGTAGGGAAAATCCACCTCTAGATCCTGTCGGATCTGGCTTTTTCTTCTACGGGAATTCTGGAAGCATCAGGAATTGTGCTTCTATGGGCTGCGACGGTGCCTTAAATCCAACCGTGAAGCTCCGGCACTGGGAATTCCCACGCGATAGCCCAGAATGATCCCACATTCCCACCTTTTGGAAAGCTCCAGCTGCTTCCCAAGAGGATAAATCTCTTCAGGAATGCTGGGAATTCAGGATGGGACCTTTGGGAATGAAGGGGATTAAACCCCAAATGACCAAATCCCAAGGGGGTTTTTTTTGCCCCAAATTTGATGGGAAGGAGCCGGAGAGGCCGGAAAAGCGGGAAGCGGCTCCGATATTCCCGTTTTCCCGGCTCACGGCTCCTGTTTTTATCCATTTCCAGAGGCCATCAACTGCCTGATCCGGGCCATCGAGATCTACACCGACATGGTGAGGCGCTTCGGGGCGGAAAGAGGCGATTTTGGGGCGTTTGGGTGGATTTGGGGTGGGAAACAGTGATTTTGGGCCCTTTTGGTTGGATTTGAGGTGGGAAACGATGATTTTTGTGCTTTTTGGTTGGATTTGGGGTGGGAAGTGGCGATTTTGGGGCCTTTTGGTTGGATTTTGGGGTGGGAAATGGTGATTTGGGGTCCTTTTGGTTGGATTTGAGGTGGGAAGTGGCGATTTTGGGCCCTTTTGGTTGGATTTGAGGTGGGAAACGGTGATTTTTGTGCTTTTTGGTTGGATTTAGGGTGGGAAACGATGATTTTGGGGCCTTTTGGTTGGAATTGCGGTGGGAAACGGCGATTTTGGGGCCTTTTGGGTGGATTTTGGGGTGGGAAACGGCTATTTTGGGCCCTTTTGGTTGGATTTGCAGTGGGAAATGGTGATTTTTGTGTCTTTTGGGTGGATTTGAGGTGGGAAACGGTGATTTTTATGTCTTTTGGGTGGATTTGGGTTGGGAAGTGGCGATTTTGGGGCCTTTTGGTTGGATTTATGGTGGGAAATGGTGATTTGGGGGCATTTTGGTTGGATTTGCGGTGGGAAACGGTGATTTTGGGCCCTTTTGGTTGGATTTGAGGTGGGAAACGATGATTTTGGGGCCTTTTGTTTGGATTTGAGGTGGGAAACGATGATTTTGGGCCTTTTTGGGTGGATTTGAGGTGGGAAACGGTGATTTTGGGCCCTTTTGGGTAGATTTGGGGCGGGAAATGGCGATTTTGGGGCCTTTTGGTCGGATTTTCGGTGGGAAACTGATTTTTGTGCCTTTGGATTGGATTTTGGGGTGGGAAACGGTGATTTTTGTGCGTTTTGGTTGGATTTGTGGTGGGAAGTGGTGATTTTGGGCCCTTTTGGGTGGGAAATGGCGATTTTGGGGCCTTTTGGGATGGATGTTCGGGTTGGAAGTGGCGCTTTTGAGCCGATTTAGTTGGGAAGCGGCACTTCCGAGTTGGAAAGAGTTGATTTTGGAGATTTTGTCTGGATTTTGGGGTGGGAAAGGGCAATTTGGGGTTTTTTGGGTTGGGAAGTGGCAGTTTTTGGCCGGATTGGAGTCGGGAAGCGGCATTCCCAGCCCCAACCCTTCCTTTTTCCTTCCAGGGCCGCTTCACCATCGCCGCTAAACACCACATTTCCATCGCGGAGATCTACGAGACGGAGCTGGTGGACATCGAGAAGGTAAAGAAAAACCCGGAATGCCATTGGGAATCGCACCCGCGGTTGTTTCTGGAGGGATTTGGGAGCGAGCAGAGCCCGGAGCCGCCGTCGCTGCCATCCGAGTGCTCCTTTTCCTTTTCCCAAACTGTCGGAGCTGCCTCCGCAGTGGCTTTCAATCCCTAAATCCTTCCTTTAATGACGTCGGGATGAAATCATTCCGGCGTGGGCGGCTGGGAAGCGGGATCGGAGCCATCGGAGAAGAATCCAGGGCTCTCTCCAGTTTCCCGGAGCGCCGGCACCGCCTCCGCGGCTGCTGCTCCGTCCCCCGCGGCTCCGGATTCGGACTCAGTGGGATGAGTGTTATTTTTGAGCAGGATGGAATAAATCCAGGTTTTTATTTAAAGGGAAAGAAGATCCTATATTCCCGACTGAATTTAAGGCTCTTTTCCATGCTTTTCTCTTCTCTCCCGGCTCTGTTTGGGATTCGAGGTTGGCGAAACCTCTTTCCCTCTGCGGGATTCCTTTCCCGGTTTAGGAGTAGGGAACGGAGCCCCCGGATCCGAGCCGCTCCGCTTCAAACGGGGCTGGAAAAGGGGGAAAAGCGGCTTCATCCCAATAAACCCACAGAGCGGGCGGGAAGCGGCGCTTTGGGGGGGGATTTGGGGGGATTTCCGCTTGGGAAGCGGCGATTTCAGGGAGATTTGGGAGCTTTTGGGTTGGGAAGTGGTGATTTTGGGGGGAATTTAGGGCAGGAAGCGGCAGTTTGGGGGGGGATTGAGATTTTGGGTTGGGAAGCGGTGGTTTTGGGTGGATTTGGGTTTGGAAGCAGCAATTATCCGTGGATTTGGGGCAGGAAGAAGCACTTTGGGGAGGATTTGGGGGCCTCTTGGGTGGATTTTGAGTTGGGAAGTGGGAATTTGGGGGGGATTTAGGAGCTTTTGGGTGGATTTTGGGTTGGGAAGTGGGAATTTGGGGGGGATTTAGGAGCTTTTGGGTGGATTTTGGGTTGGGAAGCAGCGATTTGGGGGGATTTGGAGGCTTTTGTGTGGATTTTACGTTGGGAAACAGTTTTGGGGCGATTTGGGAGCTTTTGGGTGGATTTTGGGTTGGGAAGCGGCGCTTTAGGGGGGATTTGGAGGCTTTGGGGGAGGTTTTGTGTCGGGAAGTGGCGCTTTTGGGCAGCTTTGAGGGTTTTTGGGTGGAATTTGGGTCAGGAAGGGGCACTTTTGGGCTGATTTGGGGGAGGGAAGTGGCGATTTCAGGCGCGTTTTTGGGCTTTGGGGCAGATTTTGGGGTTGAAAGTGGCACTTTTGGGCAACTTTGAGGGCTTTTATGTGGAATTTGGGTGAGGAAGTAGCGACTTCGGGGTGAGAAGTGGTGATTTTGGGCAGCTTTGGGGTCTTTTGGGTCAGAAAGCGGTGATTTTGGGGTGCGAAGTGGTGCTTTTGGGCAGCTTTGGGTCTTTTGGGGCATAAAGCAGAGATTTTGGGGTGAGAAGCGGTGCTTTTGGGCAGCTTTGAGGTCTTTTGAGTCAGAAAGGGCCACTTTTGGGGTGAGAAATGGCGATTTCGGGCAACTTTGGGGTCTTTTGGGTCAGAAAGCGGTGATTTTGGGGTGAGAAATGATGCTTTTGGGCAGCTTTGGGGTCTTTTGAGTCAGAAAAGGCCACTTTTGGGCTGAGAAGTGGTGCTTTGAGGTCTTTTGGGTCAGAAAGCGGCGATTTTGGGGTGAGAAATGATGTTTTTGGGCAGCTTTGGAGTCTTTTATATGGAATTTGGGTGAGGAAACAGCAATTTTGGGGTGAGAAGTGGTGCTTTTGGGCAGCTTTGGGGTCTTTCGGGTCAGAAAGTGGCGATTTTGGGGTGAGAAGCGGTGCTTTTGGGCAGCTTTGGGGTCTTTTGGGTGAGAAAGCGTCGCTTTTGGGTCAGAAAGCGGCGCTTTTGGGCAGCTTTGTGCTCCGGCTCTGCCCCGGTCCCTGCCGGGAATCCACGGGCGCGTTGGCTCCGGAGCCGGCACAGATGGCAGCGCCGGAGCCGCGGGGGCGGCGGGGGATTCTCCCAAGGCCGGAATGGCAGCGGGAGCCGCGGCTCCGCTCCGCTGGGGACGGATTGACGGAGCCGGGATGGTTTCTCTCCCCGCAGGCGGTCGCCCACTACGAGCAGGCAGCCGACTACTACAGAGGAGAGGAATCCAACAGGTACGGAATGCGGGAGCCGACGGACTGCGGCTCCGGGCTGGGCAGTCCTGGGAAGCCTCGGGAAACACTGGGAAGCTCCAAGAAACACTGGGAAGCACTGAGGACCCCGGGAAGCCCCATTCCCTGGCTCAGTGTTCCGGCTTGGGAGCCTCGGGAAGCACTGGGGATCCTGGGAATCACAGGAAGCGTCAGGAAACCCCATTCCCCGTATCCCATTCCCTGACTTAGTGTTCCGGCTTGGGAAGCACTTGGGAGCCTCGGGAAGCACTGGGGATCCTGGGAATCACAGGAAGTGTCAGGAAACCCCATTCCCTGCCTCAGTGTTCCGGCTTGGGAAGCACTTGGGAGCCTTGGGAAGCTCCGGGGATCCTGGGAATCACAGGAAGCGTCAGGAAACCCCATTCCCTGACTCTGTGTTCCGACTTGGGAAGCTCTGGGAAGCTTTAGGAAGTCCCAGGAAGCAGCGGGAAGTTCCTTCGCTCAGTGCTTTGGCTTTGGAAGCACTGCGGGAGCCCCGGGAAGCACTGGGAAGTCCCAGGAAGCTCTGAGGAGTCCTGGGAATCACTCGGAAACTCCAGGAAGCCCTGGAGTGCTCTGGGAAGCACCAGGAAGGCCTATTTCTGGCTCGGTGCTCCGGCTTGGGAAGCTCTGGGAGGTACTGGAGAGCTCTGGGAAGCGCTGGGGATAACTGGGAGGTACTGGAGAGCTCTGGGAAGCACTGGGAAACGCTGGGAAGCTCCAGGAAGCCCCATTCCGTGGCTCAGGAAACACCCGTCGGCCAAATTCCTCTTCCCAAAGTCCCTTCTTTGGAACGACGCTGCATTCCCTGTCCCCGTCCGCTTCCCACTTCCTTCCCAGCTCATGGGGGGCAGGGATCCCGAATCCCGGTGGGAACGGGGGAGGATTCCGGGGGCTCTCCGAGCGTTCCCGTTCCCCGCAGCTCGGCCAATAAGTGCCTGCTGAAGGTGGCCACGTACGCGGCGCAGCTGGAGCAGTACCAGAAGGCCCTGGAGATCTACGAGCAGGTCGGAACCGCCGCGATCCCGCGGGATAGAGCCCGATCCGGAGGGAAAAAAAGCTTGGGAATGACGGGGAATTGTGTCTTCCAGGTGGGAACGAGCGCGATGGACAGTCCTCTGCTCAAGTACAGCGCCAAAGAGCACTTCTTCAGGGCAGCGCTGTGCCACTTCTGCATCGACATGCTCAACGCCAAGGTCCGGAACGGCAGCGGGAATGGGATACGGAGCCGGGAATGAGGCTGGGAAGGGGATACGGAGCCGGGAATGAGGCTGGGAAGGGGATAGGGAGCCGGGAACGGGGGGGAATGAGGCTGGGAAGGGGATAGGGAGCCGGGAACGGAGGGGAATGAGGCTGGGAAGGGGATAGGGAGCCGGGAACGGGGGGGAATGAGGCTGGGAAGGGGATAGGGAGCCGGGAATGAGGCTGGGAAGGGGATAGGGAGCCGGGAACGGGGTGGAATGAGGCGGGAAGGGGATAGGGAGCCGGGAATGGGGTGGAATGAGGCTGGGAAGGGGATACGGAGCCGGGAACGGGGTGGAATGAGGCTGGGAAGGGGATATGGAGCCGGGAATGGGGTGGAATGAGGCTGGGAAGGGGATACGGAGCCGGGAACGGGGTGGAATGAGGCTGGGAAGGGGATACGGAGCCGGGAATGGGGTGGAATGAGGCTGGGAAGGGGATACGGAGCTGGGAACGGGGTGGGATGAGGCTGGGAAGGGGATACGGAGCCGGGAACGGGGTGGAATGAGGCTGGGAAGGGGATACGGAGCCGGGAACTGGGGGGGAATGAGGCTGGGAAGGGGATATGGAGCCGGGAACGGGGTGGAATGAGGCTGGGAAGGGGATACGGAGCCGGGAATGGGGTGGAATGAGGCTGGGAAGAGGATACGGAGCCGGGAACGGGGTGGGATGAGGCTGGGAAGAGGATACGGAGCCGGGAACGGGGGGGAATGAGGCTGGGAAGGGGATACGGAGCCGGGAATGGGGGAATGTGGCTCCCTGGAGTTGGGAGTGGGCTGGGAAGGGGATACGGAGCTGGGAATGGGATGGAGCGTGGCTCCTTGGAGCTGGGAATGGGCTGGGAAGGGGATACGGAGCCAGGAATGGGGTGGAATGTGGCTCCTTGGAGCTGGGAAAGGGCTGGGAGAGGCTGGGAAGGGGATACAGAGCTGGGAACGGGGTGGAACACGGCTCCTTGGAGCTGGGAAAAGGGTATGGAGCTGGGAATGGGATGCGGGAACAAGGTCCTTGGAGCCGGGAATGGGATGGAACGCGGCTCCCTGGAGCTGGGAATGGGACGGGAGTGTCTCCTCGGGGCTGAGAATGGGATGGAGCTGCGATGTGGGAATGAGAGGGAGTCGGGAATGGGCTATGGAGCGTCTCCTCGGGGCTGGGAATGGGGCTGGGATGCGGGAAGGGGCTGGAGCCGCCCGTGGTCCTTCTCTCCTCCTCCTCCTCGTTGTCCTCTCCCAGTTGGCCGTGCAGAAATACGAGGAGATGTTCCCGGCCTTCAGCGACTCCCGGGAATGCAAACTGGTCAAGGTCAGCGCTGTTCCCGTCCCTCCTTCCCTCCGGAATCGCGTCCTCTCCTTCCCCTTCCTCCTTCCCTTCCTCTCCTCTTCCAGAAGCTCTTGGATGCCCACGAGGAGCAGAACATCGACGCCTACACCGACGCCGTACGTTGACCCTCCCAAAACCCCTCCGGAATTCTCCCCAGAACGCCTCTGCCATTCCCGTTTTTCCCTCCTCTACGTTCCCGGCTCTTCCCAGGTGAAGGAATTCGACGCCATCTCCCGTCTGGACCAGTGGCTGACGACGATGCTGCTCCGCATCAAGAAGACCATCCAGGGCGAAGACGAGGACTTGCGTTAAAGCTCCGGGCTTTTTTCCCGCCATTCCTGTTAATCCGGAGTCACTCCGCTTTCAGCCGGAGCCATTCCCGTCGATCCAGAGCCGGTTCCTGTTAAGCTGGAGCTGCTTCGGTTCCATTCGGAGCCGTCGCCGTCAAGCCGGAGTCGCTCTGGTTTAATCCGGATCCATTCTCGTTCTATCGGGAGCCGTTCCGGTTTAATTGAGACCCATCGCCATCAATCCGGAGTCGCTCTGGTTTAATCCGGAGTCGCTCTGGTTTAAGATGGATTCATTCCTGTTCAATCTACAGATGTTTCGGTTTAATTTAGACCCGTTGCCATCAATCCGGAGCTGCTCCGGTTTAATCCGGAGCCGTTACCATCGATCCATAGCTGCTCCGGTTTAATCCAGGTTCATTCCAGTTCAATCTGGAGCCCTTCTGGTACAGTCTAAACCCATTGCCATCAATCCAGAGCCACTCCGGTTTAATCTGGAGCCATTCCCTTTAATCCAGACCCGCTCTGCTTTAATCCGGAGCTGCTCTGGTTTAATGCAGAGCCACTCCGGTTTAATCTGGAGCCATTCCCATCAATCCAGACCCGCTATGCTTTAATCCAGAGCCACTCCAGTTTAATCTGGAGCCATTCCCATCAATCCAGACCCGCTCTGCTTTAATCCAGAGCCACTCCGGTTTAATCCGAAGCGGTTCCCCTTAATCTAGATTAACTCCAGTTTAACCCGGAGCCATTCCCTTTAATCTGGAGCCGCTCCAGGTTCGCCTGAAGCCTTTCCTCTTAATCTGGAGTCACTCCGGTTTCATCCGTGCAGAGGGATCCTTCCCTTCTGGTATTTAATAGTGTAAAATAGTCTCCGCCAGCCCGGAATTCCGAGCTCCTCCGCTCCCGTTATCCCGGGATCCCCCGGCGAGGAGGAAGGCAGCGCCAAATAAACGATGCATGAGTGCACTCGGGCTCTTCTGTACCCCAAATCCCCCCTTTTTACCCCAAATCCCCCCTTTTTACCCCCAAATCCCTCTTTTTTACCCCAAAATCCCCCTTTTTACCCCCAAATCCCCCCTTTTTACCCCCAAATCCCTCTTTTTACCCCCAAATCCCCGTTTTTACCCCAAAATCCCCCCTTTTTACCCCCAAATCCCTCTTTTTTACCCCAAAATCCCCCCTTTTACCCCCAAATCCCCCATTTTTACCTCAAAATCCTCTTTTTTACCCCTTTTACCCCAATCCTCCCTTTTACCCCCTTTCTACCCCCAAATCCCCCTTTTTTACCCCAATATCCTCTTTCCCCCCCCACACCCCCTCCTCCCCCGCCCCTCTCCGCTGGGCGTGGTCGCTCCTGGCCCCGCCCCCTCTCCAACCCTCAGCCAATCAGAAGAGGCTCCGCCCCCTCCTCCGCTCGAGCCCCCCGAAGGCGCGGGCTATGCCGTCGCAGAAGTGACGTCACGCGCGCCGCGACAGCGCGAGGACCCCTCGGGGCGGGGTGGCCGCGGCGGTGCCGGTGCCACAGTGCCAGGTACCGGGCCCGTTACCGCTCCCGCTTTCCCGCTCCCTCCTCACAGTCCCGGTATCCTATTCCCAGTCCCATTCCCATACCCACTCCCAGTATCGCATTCCCAGTGCCCATTCCCACTCCCCATTCCCACTCCCAGCGCCTCGTCCTCATTCCCAGTGCCCATTCCCATTCCCAGTGTCCCATTCCCACTCCCAGTGCCCCATTCCCCCTCCCAGTGCTTCATCCTCACTCCCAGTTCCCATTCCCGCTCCCAGAATCCCACTCTCAGTGCCCAGTCCCATTCCCACTCCCAGTATCCCCATCCCAGAGCCTCCCAGTGCCCCATTCCCTCTCCCAGTGCCCCATTCTCTCTCTCCCAGTCCCCATCCCCATCCCATTCTCCCTCTCCGGGCGCCCCATCCTCACTCCCAGTGCCCATTCCCAGTCCCAGTGCCCCATTCCCCATTCCCTCTCCCATTCCCCATTCCCCTCTCCCAGCGCCCCATTCCCCATCCCAGTGCCCCATTCCCTCTCCCATTCCCCATTCCCCATCCCAGTGCCTCATTCCCCCTCTCCCATTCTCCACTCCCCTCTCCCATTCTCCACTCCCCTCTCCCAGTGCCCCATTCCCTCTCCCATTCCCCATTCCCCATTCCCTCTCCCAGTGCCCCATTCCCTCTCCCATTCCCCATTCCCCTCTCCCATTCCCCATTCCCCTCTCCCATTCCCCATTCCCTCTCCCATTCCCCATTCCCCTCTCCCTCTCCCATCCCCTCTCTCGGCTCTCCCTCCCGGCAGTGTCCCGGTGCGGATTCCCGGGATGCGGGGCGGTTGTCCGCTGGTGGAGGACAGCGTGAGCCGCTTGGGCTCGCAGAGCAGTGTGTACGGACTGTCGGCGCTGCCGGGGGGCGCGGGGGGGGCCCCGGGGGGGCTCTTGGCCGCCGCCCTCAAGGGCAAAGTGCTCCACGTCCGCTACCAGGACCTACGGCAGCGCCTGCGGCCCCTCGCCCGGCACCTCCAGTTCACATACATCCCCGGTGGGGGCTACGGGGGGCTGGGGGGCACCGGGAGGGGGTTAGGGGGGGGCTATGGGACACAGGGAGGGGGTTATGGGGGGGCTACGGGGGGCTATGGGGGGTTTGGGGGGTTATGGGGCACAGGGAGGGGGTTAGGGGGCACTGGGGGGGGTTACGGGGCACGGGAAGGGGGTTATGGGGTACTGGGAGGGGGTTATGGGGGGCTATGGGGCATGAGGAAGGGGTTATGGGGGGCTATGGGGGCACGGGGAGGGGTTATGGGGGGGCTATGGGGGGTTATGGGGCACTGGGAGGGGTTATGGGGGGTTATGGGGTGCTATGGGGCACGGGGAGGGGGTTAGGGGGCACTGGGAGGGGTTACGGGGCACAGGGAGGGGGTTATGGGGGGGCTATGGGGGGGCTATGGGGCACGGGGAGGGGGTTATGGGGCACTGGGAGCGATTATGGGGCACGGGGAGGGAGTTATGGGGGGTCTATGGGGGCTATGGGGCGCGGGGAGGGGGTTGGGGGGCATTGGGAGGGGGCTATGGGGCACAGGGAAGGGTTATGGGGGGTTATGGGGCACTGAGGGCGGTTTTTGGGGGGCTGTGGGTCACGGAGGGGTTTCTATGGGTCGGGGTTTGCCCTCAGTGGACGCTGAGATCGTCTCCATCGACTCCTTCGCCAAATCCCCCCCTCAGCGCGGGGTGGTCGTGGGCATCACCTTCGTCAAGGTGGGGGTTTGGGGGGCTCTGGGGGGGTTTGGGGGTCCGGGGGGGGCTCTGACACCCCCCATACTGCCCCACGGCGCCCCACAAGTGCCCCACTGCCCCCCCTCTGCCCCACGGCTGCCCCCTAAGTGCCCCCCTCCCAATCTTGGGGGTCCTGGTGATGTTTTCAGGGCTTCAGGAGTGGGTTTGGGGGTTCCGGGGGGGGGAATTTGGGGTCCTGGGAGGGGGGTTTGGGGTCCCATGAGAGATTGGGGGTCCTGGGGGGGGTTTGGGGTCTGGGAGGGGGTGTTAAGTTATTGGGGAGGGGGTTTGGGGGTCCCGGGAGGGGTGTTTTGGGGTCCTGGGAGGGGTTTGGGGGTCCCGGGGGGTCTGAGGTGGGGGGTTTGGGGGTTCTGGGGGGGATGTTGGGGGGTTCTGGGGAATGGTGGGGGGTTCTGGGGGATGTGGGGGGGTTTGGGGGTCCTGGGGGGGCTGTGGAGGTCTGAGATGGGGGTTTGGGTGTTCTGGGGGGGCTGTAAGGGGGGTCCCCCCTTTTCCCGCAGGATTCCGGGGAGAAGCCGAGTCCCTTCCTCAACATCTACTGCGATTACGAACCGGGATGCGAGAATGACCTCGACTGCATCGCCCGTGAGGGACCCCAAAACCCACCCCGGGACCCCCAAAACACCCCTGGGACCCCCCAAAACCTCCCCCGGGACCCCCAAACCCTCCATCCCTACCTTGGGACCCCCAAACCCCCTCCGCAAGACCTCAACCTCCCCCATAGGACCCCCAAAACCCCCTCCTGGGACCCCCCCAAACCTCCCCGGGGACCCCAAAATCCCCTCCTGGTACCTCCAAACCCCTCCCAGGACCCCCCAACCTCTCATGGGACCCCCAAACCCCTCCCAGGACCCCAAAACCTCCTCCTGGGACACCCCAAACCTCCCCAGGGACCCCAAAACCCCTTCCAGGGACCCCCAAACCCCTCCCAGGACCCCAAAATACCCGCCCTGAGACCCCCAAACCCCCTCCCCAAGACCTCAACCCCCCCCCCAGACCCCAAACCCCCTCCCAGGACCCCCCAACCTCTCATGGGACCCCAAATTCTCCCCCCAGAACCCCCAAACCCACTCCTGAACCCCTGAAAACATCACTAGGGCCCCCAAGATTGGGAGGGGGAGCACTTAGGGGGCAGCTGTGGGGCAGTTGGGAAGCAGTTGTGGGGCAGAGGGGGGTCAGTGGGGCACTTGGGGGGCGCCGTGGGACAGAGGGGGGTCAGTGGGGCACTTGGGGGGCGCTGTGGGGCAGTGGGGGGGTCAGTGGGGCACTTGGGGGGGCGCCGTGGGGCAGTGCTGATCCCTCTCCCCACAGAGAGTTGCCTCAATCTGGAGCTGCAGTTTACGCCCTTCCAGCTCTGCCACGCTGAGTGCGTCCCCCCGGATACCCCCGATCCCGGGATCCCCCCCCATCCCCATCCCTCTGACCCCTGGATCCCCGCGATCCCGGGATCCCCCCCATCCCCATCCCTCTGACCCCCGGATCCCCCAATTCCGGGATCCCCCCCATCCCCATCCCTCTGACCCCTGGATCCCCGCGATCCCGGGATCCCCCCCATCCCCATCCCTCCGACCCCCGGATCCCCCCGATCCCGGGATCCCCCCCATCCCCATCCCTCTGACCCCCGGATCCCCCCGATCCCGGGATCCCCCCCATCCCCATCCCTCTGACCCCCGGATCCCCCCAATCCCCGGATCCCCCTGATCCCGGGATCCCCCCATCCCCATCCCTCTGACCCCCGGATCCCCCCAATCCTGGGATCCCCCCCATCCCCATCCCTCCAACCCCCGGATCCCCCCAATCCCGGGATCCCCCCATCCTGATTCCCCTGAATCCCCCCAATGGGGATCCCCCCAATCCCGGGATCCCCCAATTCCCCCATCCCGGCTGATCCCAATCCCGGGATCCCCACAATCCGATCGGATCCCGCAGGGTGTGCCTGGGATCGCCGGACTCGGAGCCGTCGACAGAGACGGTGTTCCTGCTGAGCGGGAACGATCCGGCCGTCCACCTCTACCGCGAGGTCAGCGCTGCTCCACCCGCGCTCCGACACCTTCCACCCACCTTTCCCTCATTTCCCCCCACTTTTCCCTCATTTCCGTCCACTTTTCCCTCATTTCCCTCCACTTTTCCGTCATTTCCCCTCACTTTTCCCTCATTTCCCTCCACTTTTCCCTCATTTCTCCCCACTTTTCCCTCATTTCCCCTCACTTTTCCCTCATTTCCCCTCACTTTTCCCTCATTTCCCTCCACTTTTCCCTCATTCCCCCCCACTTTTCCCTCATTCCCCCCCACTTTTCCCTCATTTCCCCTCACTTTTCCCTCATTTCCCCCCACATTTCCCTCATTTCCCCCACTTTTCCCTCGTTTCCCCCCACTTTTCCCTCATTTATCCCCATTTTTGCTCTTTTCCTTCCTCTTTTCCCCCTATTTTCTCTCCTCTTTATTCATTTCTCCCATATCCCGTTTCTTCCTTATTTCCCTCACATTCTTACTCCTTTTATCCCTATTTTCCTGCCTATTTTCCCTCATTTTTTCCCCATTTTTCCTCATTTTTCACTGTTTTTGCTCACTTTTCCCCTTTTTCCCTCCTTTTTCTACGCTTTCCCTCCATTTTCCGCCATTTTCTCTCCTTTCCTCTTCCTTTTCCCCCATTCTTACTCTTTTTATCCCCATTTTCCCCCATTTTCCCTCCTTTTATTCTCTTTTTTCCCCCGTTATCCCCATTTTCCCTCCTTTTTCTGCACTTTCCCTCCATTTTCCGCCATTTTCTCTCCTTTCCTCTTCCTTTTCCCTCCCTTTCCCCCCACTCTTACTCCTTTTATCCCCATTTTTACCCATTTTCCCTCTTTTTATTCTCTTTTTCCCCCCGTTATCCCCATTTTCCCTCCCTTTTCCCTCCCTTTTCCCCCCATTTCCCCCCGTTTTCCCCCCGTTTCCCCCCGTTTCCCCCCCGTTTCCCCTCATTTTCCCCGTTTTCCCCCCCAGAACGCGGCCTCCCACCAGTTTGAGGAGCACCCGGTGCAGCCGCTCTTCCCGGAGCTCCAGGACCTGCCCAGCCCGTACGGATCCCCGGATCGGCAGCTCAGGAAACCCCCAAAATCCTTCTTTCCCCCCCCCCCACAATCCCATTTTCCCCAGGATCCTCTGGCTCGATGTCCGGAACATTCCCGGCGGCCACCGCCTCAGCGCCTTCGGTTGCCAGAACGGCTTTGTCCGCGTGGCGCGCGTCGACCAGAGCCGACGCGGTGAGACCTCATCCCAATATTCCCAGTGGGGATCCCGGCGTTCCCGGGGGGGGTTCCGGGTGGGATCCGTCCCCTCTTCCCGCCGCAGCGCTGCTCCAGAGCTGGAGCCTCCAGCACGACGCGCCCGTCGCCAGGGTCCTCGTCTTCCCGCTGGCGCCGGGACCCGGAGCCGAGACCGAAGGTACGGAATCCAGCGCTTCCCAACCCGAATCCGCCCAAAACCCCCCATTTCCCGACCCCAATCCACCCAAAAACCCCCATTTCCTGCCCCAAATCGGCCCTAAAACGCCATTTCCTGCCCCAAAACTGCCATTCCGGCCCCAATTCTGCCCAAAGCCCCCATTTCCTGACCCAAATCTGCCCCAAACCTCTATTTCCCGACCCAAATCGGCTCTAAAATGCCATTTCCTGCCCCAAATCTGCCCAAAGCCCCCATTTCCTGACCCAAATCTGCCCTAAAATGCCATTTCCTGCCCCAAATCTGCCTGACCCCCCCATTTCCTGCCCCAAATCCACCCAAAGCCCCCATTTCCTGCCCCAAATCCGCCCGACCCCCCCATTTCCCTCCTCGAATCCACCCAAACCCCCATTTCCTGCCCCAAATCCACCCAAAACCCCCATTTCCTGCCCCAAATCCGCCCCAAACCCCCATTTCCTGCCCCAAATCCTCCCGACCCCCCCATTTCCCTCCTCGAATCCACGCAGTTCCTCCCGGTTTCCCTTTCCAGGCGAGAACTACAGCGTCCTGGTCGCCAGCACCATCGAGGTCGCCGTCGTCTACAGGTGAGCGCTGCGCTCTTCCTCCCTCTCTTCCTCTTCCTTTTACTCCTTATTTCCTCATTTTCATCCTCCTCCTCTTCTTCCTTCTTCTCTTCATCTTCTTTTCCTCCCCTTCGTCCTCCTCTTCCTTCGCTTCTTCATCCCTGTCCTCCTTCTCCTCTTCCTTCTCCTTCTCCTCTTCCTTCTCCTTCTCCTCTTCCTCCCCTTCTCCTCTTCCTCCCCCTCCTTCTCTTCCTCCTCCTTCTCCTCCTTCTGCTCCTCCTCCTCCTCCTCTTCTTCTTCTTCCTCCTCTTTCCTCCTCCTCCTTCCTCATCTTCCTTCTTTTCTTCTTCTTCCTCTTCTTCCTCCTCTTTCCTCCTCTTTTCTCCTCTTTCCTTCTCTTTCCTCCTCTTCCTTTTCTTCCTCCTCTTTCCTCCTCTTCTTCCTCTTCCTTCTCCTCCTTCTCTTCCTTTTCTTCCTCCTCTTCCTCCTCTTTCCTCCTCTTCCTTCTCCTCCTCCTCTTCCTTTTCTTCCTCCTCTTCCTCCTCTTTTCTCCTCTTTCCTTCTCCTCCTCCTCTTTCCTCCTCTTCCTCCTCTTCCTCCTCTTTCCTCCTCTTCCTCCTCTTCCTCCTCTTTCCTCCTCTTTCCTCCTTCCTCCTCTTTCCTCCTCTTCCTCTTCCTCCTCTTCCTCCTCCTCCTCCTCTCCCGTTATCCCACCAGGAACGTTTCAGCCAAGGGATTGAGCGATCAATTGGTTTTACCGGGAAGCGACCGCTACGACAGCGTCCTCTGCGCCGCGGCCGCCGACGTCGACTTCGACGGCTCCCAGGAAATCCTGCTCGGCACTTACGGACAGGTGAGCCATTCCGGGAACGATTCCCACCGATTTGGGACCTCCGATGCTGATTTGGAGCCCAAAAGTGTCCCTTCCGGCCTCAAATCCACCCAAAAATGCCCATTCCCGACCCAAATCCGCCCAAAATCCGCCCAAACCCACTGCTTCCCGACCTCAATCTATCCCAAATCCAAATTTTTGGGTTGATTTTGCTTGGGAAGAGGTGGATTTGGGGCTGGGAATTGGCATTTTTAGGCGGATTTGAGTTGGGAAGAGGTGGATTTGGGTGGATTTGGTCTGGGAAGAGATGGATTTGGATTGGGAATCGGCGTCTTTGGGCAGATTTGGGTTGGGAAGATTTGGATTTGCGTTGGGAATTGGCATTTTTAGGCGGATTTGGGTTGGGAAGAGGTGGATTTGGGCAGATTTGATTTGGGAAGACGTGGATTTGGGTTGGGAATTGGCATCTTTGGGTGGATTTGAGTTGGGAAGAGGTGGATTTGCGTTGGGAAGAGGTGGAGTTGGGTTGGGAATTGGTGTTTTTGTGTGGATTTGGGTTGGGAATTGGTTTCTTTGGGCGGATTTGAGTTGGGAAGAGGTGGATTTGGGTTGGGAATTGGCGTTTTCGGGATGGATTTTTGTCGGCAAGAGCCGGATTTGGGCGCATTCGAAGCAGAAAACGGCGCCTTTGGGCGGATATCGGTCGGAAGATCCACCCAAACCCCCCAAATCCCACCCCAAATCCCTCTTTTTTTCCCCGGCTCAGGAGCTGCTCTGCTACAAATACTCGGTGGGCGGTGAATTCCGGCTGCTGTGGTCGCGGCGGTTCCCGAGTCCGCTCCTGGCGCTGCTCCACACGGATCTGACGGCCGACGGCGTCTCCGAGCTCGCCGTCGTCTGCCTCAAGGCCCTCCACGTGCTCCAGGTCGGCGTTCCCGGCATTCCCGGCGTTCCCGGCGGCTCGGGCGGCTCCGGCGGCTCATTCCGCTCTGGATGGTCTCTGCAGCACAGCCTGGAGGCCACGGCGCGGCTGCTCCTGGAGCGACTCCGGCGCGAAGCCGAGCGGCGACGGCGCCAACGGATGGCGATACCGGATCAGGAATCCGGCACCGACGCGGCCGCGGAATAAAACCTGCCCGGACATTCCGGGATTCCCAGTCCCATCCCAGTGATTTGCAGTCTGTCCGCGCTGACCGGATCCCAGGGGATTCCCGGTTTCCATTCCCAGTGATTCCCAGTCCATCCCAGTGATTCCCAGTCTCATTCCCACTGGCCGGATCCCAGGGGATTCCCAGTTTCCATTCCCAGCGATTCCCAGTCCATCCCAGTGATTCCCAGTCTCATTCCCAGTGACTGGATCCCAGGGGATTCCGGGTTTCCATTCCCAGTGATTCCCAGTCTCTCCCAGTTTCCATTCCAGTGATTCCCAGTCTCATCCACGCTGACCGGATCCCAGGGGATTCCCGGTTTCCATTCCCAGCGATTCCCAGTCCATCCCAGTCCCATCCCAGTGATTCCCAGTTTCATTCCCAGTGACTGGATCCCAGGGGATTCCCGGTTTCCATTCCCAGTGATTCCCAGTCTCTCCCAGTTCCCATTCCAGCTATTCCCAGTCTCCCCCAGTCTCTCCCAGTTCCCATCCCAGTGATTCCCAGTCTCTCCCAGTCTCTCCCAGTCCCTCTCAGCAGCTCCATGGACGGGGGGGGGGTCTCAGCACCCCCTTTCCCCCCCTCCCCCCGAGCATTCCAGCCGGGAACACTTCCCAACCGCCCCCATTCCCATCCCCCCTCCCTCCCCCATTCCCATCCCCCCCCTTTTCCCGCCCCCCTTCCCCCCTCCTCCCACATTCCCCCTTTTCCCCCTTTCCCATTTTCCCCCTTCCCCCAATCCTTCCTTTTCCCCCATTCCCTCCCCCATTCCCCCGTTCCACCCTCATTCCCATCTCCCCATTCCTCTCTATTTCCCCCATTCCCATTCCATTCCCCCCCATTCCCACCCCAATTCCCCTTCTCCCCATTCCCCCCTATTCCCCCATTCCAAACCCCCCATTCCCCCTCCATTCCCATTCCCACCCCCCATTCCATTCCCCCTCTCCATTCCCACTCCCCCCAATCCATTCCCCCCATTCATTCCCATTTTCCCCTATTCCTCCCATTCCCCTCCATTCCATTCCCCCATTCCCCCCATTCCCCCCCCATTCTCCCTCCATTCCCCCATTTCCCCCCATTCCATTCCCCCCATTCCATTCCCCCCATTCCATTCCCCCCCATTCCCCCATTATTTCCCCCCATTCCCCCCTCTATTCCCCCTCATTCCCATTCCATTCCCCCCCATTCCCCCCCCATTCCCCCCCCATTCCCCCTCATTCCCACTCCCCCCCCCATTCCCGTTATTCCCATTCCCCCCCCATTCCCCCCCCCATTCCCCCTCATTCCCACTCCCCCTCTCCCCCCATTCCCGTTATTCCCATTCCCTCCCCTTTCCCCGCCCCCCCCCCTCCCGCCATGGAGGTTTTTCCTCTCTCGGGCGGAGCCGCAGCCGCAGGTACCGCGCGGGGACCCCGCAGCCCCCATGGACCCCCACACCCCCTATGGACCCCCGCACCCCAATCACCCCCTCCATCCCACGGACCCCCCCCGATCCCAGTTCCCCCCTCCATCCCAGTTTTCACCCCTCCATCCCAGTTCCAACCCCCTCTATCCCAGTCCGCCCCCTCAACCTGAGGATTCCAACTGGGAACCCCCCCATTCCCAGTGCCCCCCCCATTATCCCAGTTCCCCGTTATCCCAATTCCCCCTCCCTCATCCCAGTTCCCCCCTCCATCCCAGTTCCTTCCCCCCTCTATCCCAGTCCGCCCCCTCAACCTGAGGATTCCAACTGGGAACCCCCCCATTCCCAGTTTCCCCATTCCCAGTTGTTTCCCCCACTCCCAGTTCCCGCTATGGGGCTGATCTATGGGGCTGTGCTATAGGGCTGTGCTATGGGGCAGAGGCTGTGCTATGGGGCTGTGCTATGGGGCAGAGGCTCGGCTATGGGGCTGTGCTATGGGGCAGAGGCTCGGCTATGGGGCTGATCTATGGGGCTGTGCTGTGGGGCAGAGGTTCTGCTATGGGGCTACACTATGGGGCTGAAGCTCTGCTATGGGGCTGCGCTATGGGGCAGAGGTTCTGCTATGGGGCTCTGCTATGAGACTGCGCTATGGGGCTGTGCTGTGGGGCTGAGGCTCTGCTATGGGGCTGTGCTATGGGGCTGAGGCTTTGCTGTGGGGCTGCGCTATGGGGCTGTGCTATGGGGCTGAGGCTTTGCTGTGGGGCTGCGCTATGGGGCTGTGCTGTGGGGCTGAGGCTCTGCTATGGGGCTGTGCTATGGGGCTGTGCTGTGGGGCTGAGGCTTTGCTGTGGGGCTGCGCTATGGGGCTGTGCTATGGGGCTGAGGCTTTGCTGTGGGGCTGCGCTATGGGGCTGTGCTGTGGGGCTGAGGCTCTGCTATGGGGCTGCGCTATGGGGCTGTGCTGTGGGGCTGAGGCTCTGCTATGGGGCTGCGCTATGGGGCTGCACTATGGATCAGGGGCTGCGCTATGGGTCAGGGCTATGGGGCTGCGCTATGGGTCAGAGCTATGGGTCAGGGCTATGGGGCTGCGCTATGGGTCAGAGCTATGGGTCAGATCTATGGGTCAGGGCTATGGGCTCCCCCATTCCCGCCCCCCATTCCCCCCCCCCATTCCCGCTCTGTTGCCATGGAAACAGCGGTTACCACGGAGGAGCCCGGGGAGCGCCCCCCCCCGCAGCTCTGCCCCATAGCGGAGCCTCTGCCCCATAGCGGAGCAGCCCTGACCCATAGCGGAGCCTCTGCCCCATAGCGGAGCAGCCCTGACCCATAGCGGAGCCTCTGCCCCATAGCGGAGCAGCCCTGACCCATAGCGGAGCCTCTGCCCCATAGCGGAGCATCACTGCCCCATAGCAGAGCCCCTGACCCATAGCGGAGCATCACTGCCCCATAGCAGAGCCTCTGCCCCATAGCGGAGCATCACTGCCCCATAGCAGAGCCTCTGCCCCATAGCGGAGCATCACTGCCCCATAGCGGAGCCCCTGCCCCATAGCGGAGCATCACTGCCCCATAGCAGAGCCTCTGCCCCATAGCGGAGCATCACTGCCCCATAGCGGAGCCCCTGCCCCATAGCGGAGCCCCTGTCCCATAGTGGAGCCTCTGCCCACCCCACGGATCCCCTCTTCCCCCCTCCTGCCCCACAGATCCTGCCCCACGATTCCCACCCCACTGCTCCCATTCATCCCCCTCCTGCCCCACAGATCTCACCCCACAGATCCCACCTCCCCCTCCACTTCCCACCCCAGAGATCCCCCCAACCCCTCCTGCCCCACGGATCTCACCTCCCCCAACCCCTCCCACCCCATAGATCCCCCCACACCCCCTCCTGCCCCACACATCCCACCCCACAGATCCCACTCCCCCACTTTCTGCCCCACAGATCCCCCCAACGCCTCCTGCCCCACAGACCTCACCTCCCCAACCCTTTCTGTCCCATAGATCCCCCCTTTATCCCTCCCACCCCACAGATCCCCCTGTGTCCCTCCTGCCCCATAGATACCCCCACACCCCCTCCTGCCCCATAGATCCCCCACTCCTCCCACCCCACACATCCCCCCTGCGTCCCTCCTGCCCCACAGATCCCCCGTGTCCCTCCTGCCCCACACATCCCCCCTTCATCTCTCCTGCCCCACAGATCTCACCTCCCCTGCCCCTTCCCGCCCCACACATCCCCCCTGCGTCCCTCCTGCCCCACACATCCCCCCTGCGTCCCTCCTGCCCCACAGATCCCCCCTGTGTCTCTTCTGCCCCACAGATCTCACCTCCCCCAACCCCTCCTGCCCCATAGATCCCCCCTGTGTCCCTTCTGCCCCACAGATCTCACCTCCCCCAACCCCTCCCACCCCACAGATCCCCCTGTGTTCCTCCTGCCCCATAGATCCCCCAACCCCTCCTGCCCCATAGATCTCTACCTCCCCCAACCCCTCCTGCCCCATAGATCTCTACCTCCCCCAACCCCTCCTGCCCCATAGATCCTGCCCCATAGATCCTCCCTGTGTCCCTCCTGCCCCATAGATCTCTACCTTCCGCAACCCCCCCGCCCCATAGATCCTGCCCTATAGATCCTCCCTGCGTCCCTCCTGCCCCATAGATCCCCCAACCCCTCCTGCCCCATAGATCCTGCCCCATAGATCCTCCCTGTGTCCCTCCTGCCCCATAGATCCCCCAACCCCTCCTGCCCCACAGACCCCCCCTGTGTCCCTCCCGCCCCATAGATCCCCCAACCCCTCCTGCCCCACAGATCCCCCCTGCGTCCCTCCTGCCCCATAGATCCCCCAACCCCTCCTGCCCCACAGATCCCCCAACCCCCCCTGCCCCACACATCCCACCTCCATCTCCATTTCCTGCCCCATAGATTCCCTCTGTGTTCCTCCTGCCCCATAGATCCCGCCCCACAGATCCCCCGTGTCCCTCCTGCCCCACAGATCCCCCGTGTCCCTCCTGCCCCACAGATCTCACCTCCCCACTCCTCCCACCCCACAGATCCCCCCTGTGTCCCTCCCGCCCCACAGATCCCCCCACCCCCCTGCCCCACAGACCTCACCTCCCTCACCCCCTCCTGCCCCATAGATCTCTACCTCCCCCACCCCCTCCTGCCCCACAGATCTCACCTCCCCCACCCCCTCCTGCCCCATAGATCCCCCTGTGTCCCTTCTGCCCCATAGATCTCACCTCCCCCAACCCCTCCTGCCCCACAGATCCCCCCCATGTCCCTCCTGCCCCATAGATCCCCCTGTGTCCCTTCTGCCCCACAGATCTCACCTCCCCCAACCCCTCCTGCCCCACAGATCCCCCCCATGTCCCTCCTGCCCCACAGATCCCCCTGTGTCCCTTCTGCCCCATAGATCTCACCTCCCCCAACCCCTCCCACCCCACAGATCCCCCCATGTCCCTCCTGCCCCATAGATCCCCCCACTCCTCCCGCCCCATAGATCCTCCTGTGTCCCTCCTGCCCCACAGATCTCACCTCCCCCACCCCCTCCTGCCCCATAGATCCCCCTGTGTCCCTTCTGCCCCATAGATCTCACCTCCCCCAACCCCTCCCACCCCACAGATCCCCCCCATGTCCCTCCCGCCCCACAGATCCCCCCACCCCCTCCTGCCCCACAGATCCCCCACCCCTCCCGCCCCACAGCTCCCCCCTGCTCTGCTCTCCCCGCAGGATGTGGCGCCGTGGGGCCCTGCTGGGGCTGCTGTGGGTCTCGGGGGTTCGCTCGTGGCCCGGCGGCTCCAACGCTTCGTGCCGGGGGTCGGCGCGGTGCCAGCCGGGCGTCCTCTTGCCCGTGTGGCACCCGGAGAACCCCTCGGCGGGCGACACTGCCGCCCGCGCCGTCGTCTATTTGGTGGCCATGGTCTACACCTTCCTGGGCGTCTCCATCATCGCCGACCGCTTCATGGCCTCCATCGAGGTCATCACCTCCAAGGAGAAGGAGATCACCGTCACCAAAGCCAACGGCGAGACGAGCGTCGGCACCGTCCGCATCTGGAACGAAACCGTCTCCAATCTGACGCTGATGGCGTTGGGCTCTTCGGCGCCGGAGATCCTCCTCTCGGTCATCGAGGTTTGCGGTCACAACTTCCAGGCGGGGGAGTTGGGCCCCGGCACCATCGTGGGCAGCGCCGCCTTCAATATGTTCGTGGTCATCGCCGTCTGCGTCTACGTCGTCCCCGGCGGCGAAAGCCGTCGCATCAAACACCTGAGGGTCTTCTTCGTGACGGCGTCGTGGAGTATCTTCGCCTACGTTTGGCTTTACCTCATCCTGGCGGTCATCTCGCCGGGGGTGGTGCGCGTCTGGGAGGCGCTGCTCACCCTCCTCTTCTTCCCGCTCTGCGTGGCCTTCGCGTGGGCCGCCGACAAACGCCTCCTCTTCTATAAGGACGTCTACAGGCGGTACCGCCCGGAGCCGTGCCGCGGCGCCGCCGTCATCGTCGGCATCGAAGGGGAACTCCCCAAAGGCATCGAGGTGGACGGCGGCTGCCGCGACGCCGACGCTGGAGGCGGAGGAGCCATGGTTGGAAGCGTTGGCGTTGGCGGTGGTCTCTCCTCGTCGCCGGCGGCGCAGAGCCAAGAGGAGAAGGAGTTGGATGAGAGCCGCCGGGAGGTCATTCAGATCCTGAAGGACCTCAAGCAGAAGCACCCGGAGAAGGAGTTGGAGCAGTTGGTGGAGACGGCCAACTACTACGCTCTCCTCCACCAACAGAAGAGCCGAGCGTTCTACCGCATCCAGGCCACGCGGATGATGACCGGAGCCGGCAACGTCCTGAAGAAACACGTGGCCGAGGTGTCCAAGAGGTCCTCCACCCTCCTGGAGGTGGGGTCGGAGGCCGAGGAGGCCCTTTGCAGCCGCATCTGCTTCGAGCCGTGCCTCTACCACTGCCTGGAGAACTGCGGGGCGGTGGCGCTGTGGGTGCGGTGCCACCACGCGCCCGACGCCAACAACACCTTCTACGTGGACTACCGGACGGAGGACGGCTCGGCCAAGGCGGGCTCCGACTACGAGTACAGCGAAGGGACCCTCATCTTCAAACCCGGGGAGACCCGGAAGGAGCTGAAGATCGGAATCATCGACGATGACATCTTCGAAGAGGACGAACACTTCTTCGTGCGTCTCCTGAACCTCCGCGTGGGCGACGCCGAGGGGATGTTCGAGGCCGAGTCCGAGGAGAACCCCAAAGGGAAGTTGGTGGCTCCGTTGGTGGCGACGGTGACCATCTTGGATGACGACCACGCCGGGATCTTCGCCTTCCAGGAGCGGGTGGTGCACGTCAGCGAGAGCCAAGGGACGCTGGAGGTGAAGGTCCTGCGCAGCTCCGGAGCGCGAGGAACCGTCCTTCTGCCCTATCGCACCGTGGACGGAACCGCCCGCGGAGGAGGGGTTCACTACCAGGACTGCGCCGGGGAGCTCGAGTTCCGCAACGACGAGACCGCGTGAGGACACCGCGGGGCGGTGGGGTGGGGACCACCGGGAGATGGAGGGGTGGAGGGATGGAGACCACCTGGAGATGGAGGGATGGAGGGATGGAGATCACCTGGAGATGGATGGAGGAGGGATGGAGGGATGGAGACCACCTGGAGATGGATGGAGGAGGGATGGAGGGATGGAGATCATCTGGAGATGGATGGAGGAGGGATGGAGGGATGGAGACCACCTGGAGATGGAGGGATGGAGGGATGGAGATCACCTGGAGATGAAGGGAGGGAGGGATGGAGATCACCTGGAGATGGATGGAGGAGGGATGGAGATCATCTGGAGATGGAGGGATGGAGACCACCTGGAGATGGATGGAGGAGGGATGGAGATCACCTGGAGATGAAGGGATGGAGGGATGGAGGGATGGAGACCACCTGGAGATGGAGGGATGGAGGGATGGAGACCACCTGGAGATGGAGGGAGGAGGGATGGAGGGATGGAGATCACCTGGAGATGGATGGAGGAGGGATGGAGATCACCTGGAGATGGATGGAGGAGGGATGGAGATCACCTGGAGATGAATGGAGGAGGGATGGAGATCACCTGGAGATGGATGGAGGAGGGATGGAGATCACCTGGAGATGAATGGAGGAGGGATGGAGATCACCTGGAGATGGAGGGATGGAGGGGTGGAGACCACCTGGAGATGGAGGGATGGAGGGATGGAGATCACCTGGAGATGAATGGAGGAGGGATGGAGATCATCTGGAGATGGATGGAGGAGGAATGGAGGGATGGAGACCACCTGGAGATGGATGGAGGAGGGATGGAGGGATGGAGATCACCTGGAGATGGAGGGAGGAGGGATGGAGGGATGGAGACCACCTGGAGATGAATGGAGGAGGGATGGAGATCATCTGGAGATGGATGGAGGAGGGATGGAGGGATGGAGATCACCTGGAGATGAATGGAGGAGGGATGGAGATCACCTGGAGATGGATGGAGGAGGGATGGAGGGATGGAGATCACCTGGAGATGAAGGGATGGAGGGATGGAGATGACCTGGAGATGAATGGAGGAGGGATGGAGGGATGGAGATCACCTGGAGATGGATGGAGATCACACAAATGGATGGAGACCACCTGGAGATGAATGGAGGAGGGATGATGGGATGATGAGGTGGTGGAATAGGTGGTGAGATGGATGGTGGGATAGAAGGATGAAGAAATGGATGGATGGAGGGATGGATGGATGGTTGGAGACCATCTGGAGATGGATGGAGGAGGGATGGAGGGATGGAGG
The DNA here is from genome assembly GCF_017976375.1 of Cuculus canorus. NCBI lineage: Eukaryota > Metazoa > Chordata > Aves > Cuculiformes > Cuculidae > Cuculus > Cuculus canorus. The sequence goes on from NC_071437.1 coordinate 678,585, forward strand.
AATGGATGGAGGGATGGGTTGATGGGTGGTGGGAGGGATGGATGGAGGGATGGATGGAGACCACCTGGAGATGAATGGAGACCACATGGAGGGATGGAGACCACCTGGAGATGGATGGAGGAGGGATGGAGGGAGGGATGATGGGATGGTGGAATAGGTGGTGAGATGGATGGATGGAGGGATGGAAGGATGAAGGAATGGATGGAGGGATGAATGGATGGATGGATGGAAGGACAGATGGATGATGGGATGGTGGGATGGATGGAGGGAGAGATCGGTGGTGGGATGGATGGAGGGATGGATGGATACCATGTGGAGATGGATGGAAACCTCATGGGGAGTGATGGGTGGATAAATATATGGATGGAGGGATGGATGGAGACCACCTGGAGATGAATGGAGGGATGGAGGGGTGGAGGGATGGGTGGAGGGAGTAATGGAAGGATGGTGGAATGGATGGAGGGGTGGTGGGATGGTGGGATGGATGGTGAGATGGATGGATGGACAAAGGGATGGATGGAGGGATGGAGGAAGAGGTGATGAGATGGATGGAGGGATGGAGGGATGGGTTGATGGGTGGTGGGATTGGTCGTGGGATGGAGGGATGGACGGAGGGATGGAGGGGTTGATGGCTGTTGAGATGGGTGCTGGGATGGGTGCTGGGATGGGTGCTGGGATGGAGAGGCCGAGCAGAGTGGGTGGAAGGGTCGATGGGTGTTGGGATGTAGAGATGGAAGGGGTTGGGGGACGGACGGACGGACGGACGGAGGGATGGAGAGGACAACCAGGACTGGGCGGAAGGGCTGATGCGGTCGTCGGAGCGGTGGTGGGACCGAAGAGTCGGTGAAGATGGAGAGGACCAACGGCGGTGGGCGGACGGGGGGTGGGATGGAGAGGACAATCCCGGACGGACGGACGGACGGAGGTCCCCGTGTCCCCCCACCGCCCCCAGGAAGACGCTGCAGGTGAAGATCGTGGACGGCGAAGAGTACGAGAAGAAGGACAACTTCTTCATCGAGTTGGGGCAGCCGCGCTGGCTCAAACGGGGCATCTCGGGTACGCGGACGGTGGGTCCCCACCTCCTCCTCCTCCTCTCCTCCTCCTCCTCATCTTCTCCTCCTCATCTTCTCATCTTCTCCTCCTTCTCCATCTTCTCCTCCTCCTTCTTCTCCTCATCTTCTCCTCCTCATCTTCTCATCTTCTCCTTCTTCCCCTTCTTCTTCTCATCTTCTCCTCCTCATCTTCTCCTTCTCCTCCTCCTTCTCTTCATTTTCTCCTCCTTCTCCTTCTTCTCCATCTTCTCCTCATCTTCTCCTCCTTCTCTATCTTCTCCATCTCCATCTCCTCCTCCTTCTCCTCATCTTCTCCTCCTTCTCCTCCTCCTCCTCCTCCTCCTCCTTCTCCATCCCCTCCTCCTTCTCCTCCTCTTCATCTTCTCATCTTCTCCTCATCTTCTCCTCCTCATCTCCTCCTCCTCCTCCTTCTCCTTCTCCTTCTCCTTCTCCTTCTCCTCCTCATCTCCTCCTCCTTCTCCTTCTCCTTCTCCTCCTCCTCCTCCTTCTCCATCCCCTCCTCCTTCTCCTCCTCCTCATCTTCTCATCTTCTCCTCATCTTCTCCTCCTCATCTCCTCCTCCTCCTCCTTCTCCTTCTCCTTCTCCTTCTCCTCCTCCTCATCTTCTCCTCCTCCTCCATCTCCTCCTCTCCTCCTCTCCTCCTGGCCGGGGTTGTCCTCACGGGTTCTTCTCCCCCGCAGCTCTCCTGCTCGCCCAAGGTAGGACCCTGCGGCGGCGCCACTCTCCTCGTCCCCCGCGGAGACGCTCTCCACCCGCTCTGCGCCGTGGCCCTGTGACGTGTGTGACGTGCGCCGTCCCCACCGTCCCCATCCCATCACCCCTCTGGGGTCCCATCACCCCATCTCACCAACCCCTGATGGTCCCATCACCCCCATTATGGTCCCATCACCCCCATTATGGTCCCATCACCCCATTGTGGTCCCATCACCCCATTGTGGTCCCATCACCCCCATTATGGTCCCATCACCCCATTATGGTCCCACCACCCCCATTATGGTCCTATCACCCCCATTATGGTCCCATCACTCCATTGTGGTCCCATCACCCCCATTGTGGTCCCACCACCCCCATTATGGTCCCACCACCCCCATTATGGTCCCACCACCCCATTGTGGTCCCACCACCCCCATTGTGGTCCCATCACCCCATTATGGTCCCACCACCCCATTATGGTCCCACCACCCCCATTGTGGTCCCACCACCCCCATTATGGTCCCATCACCCCATTATGGTCCCATCACCCCCATTGTGGTCCCACCACCCCCATTATGGTCCCACCACCCCATTATGGTCCCATCACCCCCATTATGGTCCCATCACTCCATTATGGTCCCATCACCCCCATTATGGTCCCATCACCCCCATTGTGGTCCCATCACTCCATTGTGGTCCCATCACCCCCATTATGGTCCCATCACCCCCATTATGGTCCCATCACTCCATTATGGTCCCATCACCCCATTGTGGTCCCATCACTCCATTATGGTCCCATCACCCCCATTATGGTCCCATCACTCCATTATGGTCCCACCACCCCCATTGTGGTCCCACCACCCCCATTATGGTCCCATCACCCCCATTATGGTCCCATCACCCCCATTGTGGTCCCACCACCCCCATTATGGTCCCATCACCCCCATTATGGTCCCATCACCCCATTGTGGTCCCACCACCCCCATTGTGGTCCCATCACCCCATTATGGTCCCACCACCCCCATTATGGTCCCATCACCCCCATTATGGTCCCATCACCCCATTGTGGTCCCATCACCCCATTGTGGTCCCACCACCCCCATTATGGTCCCACCACCCCCATTATGGTCCCACCACCCCCTGGTGTCCCCATGTTCCTCTCCACGTCCCCGTGTCCCCCCTATGGTGTCCCCACACGATGTCCCCACGTGAAGTCCTCCCCCTCTGTCCCACTCCACGGTGTCCCCACAGTGTCCCCACTCAGAGTCCTTCTCCCCATCTCCATGAGGTCCTCATCTCCACATCTCCACGATGTCCCCACTCCGATGTCCCCATATCTCCACCCCAAGTTCTCCTCCTCATCTCCACGACGTCCCCACTCCAATGTCCCCCCTGATGTCCCCATATCTCCACCCCAAGTTCTCCCCATCTCCACAATGTCCCCATCTCCACGTCCTCCACGATGTCCCCACTCCGATGTCCCCACTCCGATGTCCCCCTTCCAAGTTCTCCCCCTCGCTGTTGTCCCCATCTCCACGCTGCCGTCCCCGTGGTGGTGTCCCTGTGGCGGTGTCCCCACGGTGGTGTCCCCGCGTTGGTGTCCCCACGGTGGTGTCCCCGCGTTGGTGTCCCCGTGGTGGTGTCCCCGCGTTGGTGTCCCCACGGTGGTGTCCCCGCGTTGGTGTCCCCGCATTGGTGTCCCCACGGTGGTGTCCCCGCGTTGGTGTCCCCGCATTGGTGTCCCCACGGTGGTGTCCCCACGTTGGTGTCCCCGCGTTGGTGTCCCCACGGTGGTGTCCCCGCGTTGGTGTCCCCACGTTGGTGTCCCCACGGCGGTGTCCCCACGGTGGTGTCCCCGCGTTGGTGTCCCCGCGTTGGTGTCCCCGCGTTGATGTCCCCACGTTGATGTCCCCGCGTTGGTGTCCCCACGTTGGTGTCCCCACGTTGGTGTCCCCACGTTGGTGTCCCCACGGCGGTGTCCCCACGTTGGTGTCCCCACGGTGGTGTCCCCGCGTTGATGTCCCCACGTTGATGTCCCCGCGTTGGTGTCCCCACGTTGGTGTCCCCACGGTGGTGTCCCCACGGTGGTGTCCCCACGTTGGTGTCCCCGCGTTGGTGTCCCCGCGGTGGTGTCCCCGCGTTGGTGTCCCCACGTTGGTGTCCCCGTGGTGGTGTCCCCACGGTGGTGTCCCCGCGTTGGTGTCCCCGCGTTGGTGTCCCCACGGTGGTGTCCCCACGTTGGTGTCCCCGCGTTGGTGTCCCCACGTTGGTGTCCCCGTGGTGGTGTCCCCGCGGTGGTGTCCCCACGTTGGTGTCCCCGCGTTGGTGTCCCCGTGGTGGTGTCCCCACGGTGGTGTCCCCACGGTGGTGTCCCCACGTTGGTGTCCCCGCGTTGGTGTCCCCACGTTGGTGTCCCCGTGGTGGTGTCCCCGCGTTGGTGTCCCCGCGTTGGTGTCCCCGCGGTGGTGTCCCCGCGTTGGTGTCCCCACGGTGGTGTCCCCGCGTTGGTGTCCCCGCGTTGGTGTCCCCGCATTGGTGTCCCTGCGGCGCTGTCCCCACGGCGGTGTCCCCACCCGCGCTCCGCGCTGTCCCCGCAGCCGAGGGGGAGCGGAAGCTCTCGGCCGAGGAGGAGGAGGCGCAGCGCATCGCTGAGATGGGGAAACCCATCCTGGGGGACAACTGCCGCCTCGAGGTCATCATCGAGGAGTCCTACGACTTCAAGGTGACCTCTGGGGACACCTCCAGGGGGGAGGGGGGGGACCCCCCCCGGTGGGGCCTCAGGAGGACCACCAGGAGGTGACCAAAGGGTTCTCTGCGCTCTCCTCGTAGAACACCGTGGACAAACTGATCAAGAAGACCAACCTGGCCACGGTCATCGGGACGCACTCCTGGAGGGAGCAGTTCCTGGAGGCCATCACCGTCAGCGCAGGTGGGACCTCCTCCGGCTCTCCACGGCCTCAGCCGGCCCCGGGGGGGACCCACCATGGGGACCTGGAGATGGGGACACCACCGTGGGGAGGAGGACCTTGAGATGGGGCCACCACCGTGGGGATGAGGACCTGGAGATGGGGCCACCACCATTGGGATGAGGACCTTGAGATGGGGCCACCACCGTGGGGATGAGGACCTGGAGATGGGGCCACCACCATGGGGAGGAGGACCTGGAGATGGGGCCACCACCATGGGGAGGAGGACCTGGAGATGGGGCCACCACCGTGGGGAGGAGGACCTTGAGATGGGGCCACCACCGTGGGGAGGAGGACCTGGAGATGGGGCCACCACCATGGGGTTGAGAACCTTGAGATGGGGCCACCACCGTGGGGAGGAGGACCTGGAGATGGGGCCACCACCATGGGGTTGAGAACCTTGAGATGGGGCCACCACCCCATGGCCACGTTCTCCTGTGGTTGATGATGTCCTTCTTTGAGCTTCAGAGACATTTGCCCCCAAAATGGCGCCATCGCCTCAGGGTGTTATTTGGCCCCAAAATGGCGGCACCGGGTTGACCTTCTGTCCATCGTGGGCCCAGGGTGGTGGAGCCCCGGGATGACCTTCTGTCCATCGTGGGCCCAGGGTGGTGGAGCCCCGGGATGACCTTCTGCCCATCGTGGGCCCAGGGTGGTGGAGCCCCGGGGTGACCTTCTGTCCCAAGATGGTGGAGCCCCGGGGTGACCTTCTGTCCCAGGATGGTGGAGCCCCGGGGTGACCTTCTGTCCCAAGATGGTGGAGCCCCGGGGTGACCTTCTGTCCCAAGATGGTGGAGCCCCGGGGTGACCTTCCGCCCACCCGCAGGGGAGGAGGAGGAGGAGGAGGACGGCCGGGAGGAGCGTCTGCCCTCGTGTTTCGATTACGTGATGCACTTCCTGACGGTGTTCTGGAAGGTTCTGTTCGCCTGCGTTCCGCCCACCGAGTACTGCAACGGGTGGGCGTGCTTCGGCGTCTCCATCCTCCTCATCGGCGTCCTGACGGCGCTCATCGGCGACCTCGCCGCACACTTCGGCTGCACCGTCGGCCTCAAGGACTCCGTCAACGCCGTCGTCTTCGTGGCCCTCGGAACGTCCATTCCTGGTGAGGAGGGACGGGGGGGGACGGGGGAGATGGAGATGATGGAGATGGTGGAGGAGGTGGAGACGATGGATATGGAGATGATGGAGATGGTGGGGATGGAGGAGATGATGGAGGTGGAGGAGGTGGAGGAGATGATGGAGATGGTGGAGGAGGTGGAGACGATGGATATGGAGATGATGGAGATGATGGGGTGGAGATGGTGGGGATGGAGGAGATGATGGAGGTGGAGGAGATGGTGGAGATGGAGGAGATGATGGGGATGAAGATGATGGAAATGATGGGGTGGAGATGGTGGAGGTGATGGAGATGATAGGGATGGAGATGATGGAGATGGGGATGATGGAGGTGGAGATGGTGGAGATGATGGAAATGGGGATGATGGGGATGGGGACAACAGAGATTGAGATGATAGAGATGGAGGAGATGAGGATGGAGATGGAAAAGGAGGAGATGGAGATGGAGAAGGAGAAGGAAGAGGAGGAGATGGTGATGAAGATAATGGAGATGGAGAAGGAAGAGGAGGAGAAAGTGATGGAGATGGGGATGAAAGTGGAGATGGAGGAGGAAAAGGAGGAGATGGTGATGGAAATGGAGATGGAAATGGAAATGGAAGAGGAGGAGATGGTGATGGAGATGATGGAGATGAAGATGAAAGAGGAAAAGGAGGAGATGGAGATGGAGATGGAGATGGAGGAGGAAAAGGAAGAGGAGGAGACAGTGATGGAGATGATGGAGATGGAAGAGGAGGAAAAGGAGGAGATGGAGATGGAGGAGGAAGAGGAGGAGATGGAGATGGAGGAGGAAGAGGAAGAGGAGGAGATGGTGATGGAGATGGAGATAATGGAGATGAGGATGAAAGTGGAGAAGGAGGAGGAGGAGGTGGTGATGGAGATAATGGAGATGGTGGAGATGGAGAAGGAAGAGGAGAAGACAGTGATGGAGATGATGGAGATGGAAGAGGAGGAAAAGGAGGAGATGGAGATGGAGGAGGAGATGGTGATGGTGATGGAGATGGAAATGGAGATGATGGAGATGAGGATGAAAGTGGAGATGGAGGAGGCAAAGGAAGAGGAGGAGATGGTGATGGAGATGGAGATGATGGAGATGGAGATGGAGAAGGAAGAGGAGGAGATGGTGATGGTGATGGAGATGGAGATGATGGCAATGAGCATGAAAGTGGAGATGGAGAAGGAAAAGGAGGAGATGGTGATGGTGATGGAGATGATGGAGACAACAACGTTGAGGACGGTCTCCTCCCGCAGACACCTTTGCCAGCAAGGTGGCCGCCCTCCAGGACCACTGCGCCGACGCCTCCATCGGCAACGTGACGGGTTCCAACGCCGTCAACGTCTTCCTGGGCTTGGGGGTGGCCTGGTCGGTGGCCGCCATCTACTGGGCCGCCCAAGGGAGGGACTTTGAGGTCCAGACGGGGACTTTGGCGTTTTCCGTCACCCTCTTCACCATCTTCGCCTTCGTGTGTATCAGTGTCCTCCTCTACCGCCGCCGCCCCCACATCGGCGGCGAACTGGGAGGGCCGCGGGGGCCCAAGGTCCTCACCAGCGCCCTCTTCCTGGGCCTTTGGCTCCTCTACGTCCTCTTCGCCGGCCTCGAGGCCTATTGCCACATCAGAGGCTTCTGAGGAGCACCGCGAGGAACCGAAGGCGACGTTGTGGGGAGAAGGGCAACTCACGGGGTTCTTCGGGGCTGTTCGGGGTCACCTCGAGGTTCTTCTGCCACTCCAGAGCCTCCTCGAGGTCCTCCTGACAGCTCCACGTCCTCTGGAGCTCCTCCTGTCCCTCAGCTTCCAGAAGGTCCCTCAGATCCTCCTCGAGGTCCTCCTGACAGCTCCACATCCTCTGGAGGTTCTCCTGTCCCTCAGCTTCCAGAAGGTCCCTCAGATCCTCCTCAAGGTCCTCCTGTCCCCCAACTTCCAGAAGGTCCTTCAGATCCTCCTCGAGGTCCTCCTGACAGCTCCACATTCTCTGGAGGTTCTCCTGTCCCTCAGCTTCCAAAATGTCCCTCAGATCCTCCTCGAGGTCCTCCTGTCCCTCCACTCCCAGAAGGTCCCTCAGATCCCCCTCTGGAGCTCCTCCCGTCCCTCCACCCCCAGAAGGTCCCTCAGATCCCCCTCTGGAGCTCCTCCTGTCCCTCCATTCCCAGAAGGTCCTTCAGATCCTCCTCAAGGTCCTCCTGTCCCTCCATTCCCAGAAGGTCCCTCAGATCCCCCTCTGGAGCTCCTCCCGTCCCTCCATTCCCAGAAGGTCCCTCAGATCCCCCTCTGGAGCTCCTCCCGTCCCTCCACTCCCAGAAGGTCCCTCAGATCCTCCTCTGGAGCTCCTCCTGTCCCTCCATTCCCAGAAGGTCCCTCAGATCCTCCTCTGGAGCTCCTCCCGTCCCTCCACTCCCAGAAGGTCCCTCAGATCCCCCTCTGGAGCTCCTCCCGTCCCTCCATTCCCAGAAGGTCCCTCAGATCCCCCTCTGGAGCTCCTCCTGTCCCTCCACTCCCAGAAGGTCCCTCAGATCCCCCTCTGGAGCTCCTCCTGTCCCTCCATTCCCAGAAGGTCCCTCAGATCCTCCTCTGGAGCTTCTCCTGTCCCTCCACCCCCAGAAGGTCCCTCAGATCCTCCTCTGGAGCTCCTCCTGTCCCTCCATTCCCAGAAGGTCCCTCAGATCCTCCTCTGGAGCTCCTCCTGTCCCTCCACTCCCAGAAGGTCCCTCAGATCCTCCTCTGGAGCTCCTCCTGTCCCTCCACTCCCAGAAGGTCCCTCAGATCCTCCTCTGGAGCTCCTCCTGTCCCTCCATTCCCAGAAGGTCCCTCAGATCCTCCTCTGGAGCTTCTCCTGTCCCTCCACCCCCAGAAGGTCCCTCAGATCCTCCTCTGGAGCTCCTCCTGTCCCTCCATTCCCAGAAGGTCCCTCAGATCCTCCTCTGGAGCTCCTCCTGTCCCTCCATTCCCAGAAGGTCCCTCAGATCCCCCTCTGGAGCTCCTCCTGTCCCTCCATTCCCAGAAGGTCCCTCAGATCCCCCTCTGGAGCTCCTCCTGTCCCTCCATTCCCAGAAGGTCCCTCAGATCCCCCTCTGGAGCTTCTCCTGTCCCTCCACCCCCAGAAGGTCCCTCAGATCCCCCTCTGGAGCTCCTCCTGTCCCTCCACTCCCAGAAGGTCCCTCAGATCCCCCTCTGGAGCTCCTCCTGTCCCTCCATTCCCAGAAGGTCCCTCAGATCCCCCTCTGGAGCTCCTCCTGTCCCTCCACCCCCAGAAGGTCCCTCAGATCCCCCTCTGGAGCTCCTCCCGTCCCTCCATTCCCAGAAGGTCCCTCAGATCCTCCTCTGGAGCTCCTCCTGTCCCTCCACTCCCAGAAGGTCCCTCAGATCCTCCTCTGGAGCTCCTCCTGTCCCTCCACCCCCAGAAGGTCCCTCAGATCCTCCTCGTGACCCCCATCTCTCCTCTCCCCCCATTTTGGGGTCCTCTTCTCCCCCTTTTTTCCGCCCCCCAAGTGGCTTTTTTTAAGGGGGGACCCGTTTTTCACCCCCGGTTTGATAGCGGGTGGGGGGGGGGGCCGCTTATGGGGCAGTTGTGGGGCGGGAGGGCACTTATGGGGCACTTATGGGCCGGGGGAGGGTACTTATGGGGCAGTTATGGGGCAGTTATGGGGTGTGGGGGGAAAAAAGAACAGGAATGAATCCCGGCTCTGAGTGTTTGTGCTGCGTCTGCCCCATAGATCCCTGACCCATAGATTCTGCCCCATAGACCCCTGCCCCATAGATCCCGACCCATAGATCCCGACCCATAGATCCCGACCCATAGATCCTGACCCATAGATCCGGACCTATAGATCCCTGACCCATAGATCCTGAACCATGGATTCTGCCCCATAGATCCCGACCCATAGATTCTGCCCCACAGATCCTGCCCCACAGATCCCGCCCCACAGATTCTGCCCCACAGATCCCGCCTCTACACAGGGTCGTAAAGCGCGGGGCCGCCCCCAGGCACCGTTGCCAGGGCGACGCGGGGCCGTAAAGCGCAGCGTCATCCTGTCGTAAAGCGCGGCGTCGGTGGGTGGGGTGGGAGCGGGGGGGGGTGTCGGCGTTGCCGGAGCGACGCGGAGCCGTAAAGCGCCGCGTCATCGAGTCGCAAAGCGCGGGGGCGACGGGGGGGGGGCGGCGTTGCTAGGCGACGCGATGCCGTAAAGAGCGCGCGCGGGAGGGGGGGCGGCGTTGCTAGGCGACATGGCGAGCGCGCGTGGGAGGGGGCGGTGTTGCTACGCAACGCGGTGAGCGCGCGCGGGAGAGGGGCGGCGTTGCTAGGCGACGCGGAGAGCGCGCGCGGGGTGGGGGGGTGGAGTGGTGTGCGGCGTTGCCGGGGAGACGCGGCGCCGTAAAGCGGCGGCGGTGTCGCGCTGGCGTTGCTAGGCGCCGCGGTGTGGCAGTGCCGTCAAGCGCGGCGGCGATGGCGGAAGGGCTGCGGGCGGCCGCGGGGCTGTACGAGCAGCTGCGCGGGGAGTGGGGGCGAAAGAGCCCGAACCTCAGCAAGTGCGGGGAGGCCCTGGGCAGGCTCAAGGTGGGGGGGCTTTGGGGGGTCCGGGGGGGGCTCCTCGAGGCTTTGGGGGGGGCAGAGTGGGGAGATTTGGGGGTTTTTGGGGTCCCCAAGGAGATTAGGAAGGGAATTTGGGGTGTTGGGGGGTTTCTGGGGGGGTCCTTAAGGCTTTGGAAGGGTAGAATGGGGAGTTTTGGGGGCTGAGGAAGGGAATTTGGGGGGGTTGGGGCATCCTGGGGGGCTTCTGGAGGGGTCCTTAAGGCTTTAGGGGGACAGAATGAGGGGTTTTGGGGTCCCCAAGGGGATTATGAAGGGGATTTGGGGGGGATTGGGGGGTCCTGGAGGTTCAGGGGGGGGCATTCTTGGGGGTCTTCAAGCTTTTTTGGGGGGCAGAATGTAGGGTTTTGGGGTCCCCAAGGGGCTTGGGGAGAGGGTTTGGGGGGTTCCTGGAAGTCTGGGGGGGCCTTGGGGGGGCCTTAAAGCTTGGGGGGGGCAGAATGGGGGTTTAGGGGTCCCCAAAGGGCTTAGGAAGAAGATTTTGAGGGGATTGGGGAGTCCTGGGGGTTCAGGGGGGGCTTTTTGGGGGTGTCTTCAAGCTTTTGGGGGGGCAGAGTGGGGAGATTTGGGGTCCCCAAAGGGCTTATGAAGGGGTTTTGGGGGGTCCTCAAGGCTTTTGGGGGGGCCCGCCAGGTTTTGGGGGGGCAGAATGGGGGTTTTGGTGGTCCCCAAAGGGCTTATGAGGGGGTTTTGGGGTGTTTTGGGGGTCCTCAGGGCTTTGGGGGGGGTGTCCGAAAAGGGGTGTTTTGAGGGGTTCCCTGGGGGGGTTGGGGCTTGAGTTTTGGGGGGACCCCAAAAATGAAAGGAGGGGGGGTTTGGGGGGGGGGGAGGTGTTCTTTGTTTCTAATTAACGAAGTTTCGTTAATTAACGTCGTTGACCCCCAAAGTTGGCCCTCTTGGATCTTAATTTCCTCCCCACGTCCGGATCAGCGCTAACGAAGCAACAGCTCATTCTCGCACGTCAGTAACGGGGGGACCCCAAAAACCCCTCCTGGGCCCCCCAAAAAACCCTCCTGGGCCCCCAAAAAACCCACAGACCCCCCCCGAAACCCACAGACCCCCCAAAAAAACCCTCCTGGACCCCCCGAAACCCACAGACCCCCCCCAAAAACCCTCCTGGACCCCCCAAGAACCACAGACCCCCCAAAAACCCCTCCTGGACCCCCCCAAAACCCCCAGACCCCTCAAAAACCCCTCCTGGACCCCCCAAAACCCACAGACCCCCCCCGAAACCCACAGACCCCCCCAAAAACCCTCCTGGACCCCCCCCCAAAACCTACAGACCCCCCTAAAACCCCTCCTGGACCCCCCCAAACCCCACAGACCCCCCTAAAACCCCTCCTGGACCCCCCAAAAACCCCCAGACCCCCCCCAGAGACCCCCCAAACCGCCACTCTGCCCTCCCAAAGGCTTGAAGACCTCCCAAAAAGCCCTCCCCTGAACCTCCAGGACCCCTCAATCCCCCCAAAACCCTTTCCTAAGCCCCTTGGGGACCCCCAAACCCCCCATTCTGCCCCCCCCGAGCCTTAAGGCCCCCCCCCGATCCCCCCTCATCCCATTTTCCGCCCCCCCCAGGGGACATCCTGGAGATCGGGGCGCAGTGGAGCATCCTGAAGAAGGACATTCCATCCTTCGAGCGCTACATGGCTCAACTCAAGTGCTACTACTTCGACTACAAGTGGGGTTGGGGGCAAACTTGGGGGGCTGGGGGGGGTTTTGGGGGGTCACAGGGCTGGGAGGGGGGTTTGGGGGGGGCTGGGGCGTGAGAAAAGGGGAGTTTGGGGGCGAGGAAAGGGTTAAAAAAGGGGCTTTAGGGGGACTTTGAGGGTTCTGGGTGGGATTTTGGGGGGTCCCAGCTGGGTTTGGGGGGCAGATTGGGGTCTTGGATGGATTTGGGGGGGTCCTAACTGGGTTTTGGGGGGCAGGTTGGGGTCCTAGATGGGTTTGGAGGGGGGTCCTGGTTGGGTTTTAGGAGCTTTGGGGGTTCTATGTGGGATTTGGGGGGTCCTGGATGGGTTTGGGGGGATTATGGGGTCATCCTGGTTGGGTTTTGTGGGTCTTGGTGGGTTTTTGAGGTCCCGGTTGGGTCTTTGGGGGTCTTGGTTGGTTCCCAGTTGGGTTTTTGAGGTCCCAGTTGGGTTTTGGGGGTCTTGGTTGGTTCCCAGTTGGGTTTCTGAGGTCCCAGTTGGGTCTTTGGGGTTCTTGGTTGGTTCCCAGTCGGGTTTTTGAGGTCCCAGTTGGGTTTTGGGGGTCTTGGTTGGTTCCCATTTGGTTTTTTGAGGTCCCAGTTGGGTCTTTGGGGGTCTTGGTTGGTTCCCAGTTGGGTTTCTGAGGTCCCGGTTGGGTTTTTGTCATTTTTGGGGGTTCCCGGTTGGGTTTTTGGTATTTTTGGGGGTTCCCGGTTGGGCTTTTGTTATTTTTGGGGGTTCCCGGTTGGGCTTTTGTTATTTTTGGGGGTTCCCGGTTGGGTTTTTGTTATTTTTGGGGGTTCCCGGTTGGGTTTTGGGTATTTTTGGGGGTTCCCAGTTGGGTTTTTGTTATTTTTGGGGTTCCCGGTTGGTTTTTTGTTATTTTTTGGGGTTCCCGGTTGGGTTTTGGGTATTTTTGGGGGTTCCCGGTTGGGTTTTTGCCTCTCCCGATGGTTTTTTTGGTGAAGTTTTGGTTCTCCCGCTTCATTTTTCCGGTGTTTTTGACGTCCTGGTTGGTTTCTGCTCATCCCGGTTGTGGTTTTGGGGTCCCCTCACCCCTTTTCCCCCCCCTTTTTAGGGATGCTCTGCCCGACTCCGCCTGCCAACAACAACTTTTGGGGCTCAACCTCCTCTTCCTCCTCTCCCAAAACCGCGTTGCCGAGTTCCACACCGAGTTGGAGCGACTCCCGGCCCGCGACCTCCAGACCAACGTCTACATCCGCCACCCGGTCTCGCTCGAGCAGGTTGGATCGCCTTTTCCGGCCATTTTGGGGGCGATTCCAACCGTTTTGGGGGTCAAATCTTAGTTTTTTGGGGCCGTTTCCAGCTTTTTCCGCTCTTTCCGGCAGTACCTGATGGAAGGGAGCTACAACAAAGTCTTCTTGGCCAAAGGGAACATCCCCGCCGAGAGCTACACCTTCTTCATCGACATCCTCCTCGATACCATCCGGTGAGGCCTCTTCCCGCCTTCTCCCCTTCCCAAATCCTGGAATTCCCTCTTTAACCCAAAATTGGGCTTTTTCAGGGACGAAATCGCCGGCTGCATCGAAAAAGCTTATGAAAAAATCCTCTTTTCCGAAGCCGCCCGCGTCCTCTTCTTCCCCACAGCCAAGAAAATGACGGAATACGCCAAGAAGGTGAGGTTGGGGGTCTCCAAAATCATCGTTTTCTTCCCCAAAAACCCCTAAATCTCACTTTTTTCCCGGTTTTTTCCCCCCTGGCAGCGGGGTTGGGTGTTGGATGCCAATAACTACTATGGGTTCAGCAGTCGACAGCAGAAGGCGGAGGAGGCGCCGATTCCCGCCACCGAGTTGGCCAAACAGGTCATCGAGTACGCGCGGCAGCTGGAGATGATCGTCTGAGGGCCCCCGGCGCCCCAAAATCCCCCTTCTCTGCCCCAAAATACCCCCAAAGCCACCTTTGTACCCCCAAAAGCCACCTTCGTACCCCATAAATGCAACATTTTACCCCCAAAAGTCCACCCTTTTAGCCCAAAAGTCCACCATTTACCCCATAAATCCACCCTTTTAGCCCCCAAATCCACCCTTTTAGCCCAAAAGTCCACCATTTTACACCCAAATCCACCATTTACCCCCCAAATCCACCCTTTTATCCCCCAAATCCACCATTTTACCCCCAAAGTCCACCATTTTACACACAAATCCACCCTTTTAGCCCCCAAAGTCCACCATTTTACCCCCAAATCCACCCTTTTACCCCAAAAGTCTGTTTTACCCCCAAATCCCCCTTTTCACCTCACAAGTCCACCATTTTACCCTAAAAAGTCCACCATTTTACCCCCAAATCTATCTTTTTACCTCAAAATCCCCCTTTTTACCCCCAAATCCCCCTTTTTACCTCACAAGTCCACCATTTTACCCCCAAATCCACCATTATACCCCCCAAATCCACCACTTTACCCCCCAAATCCACCTTTTTACCCCCAAAAGTCCACCTTTTTACCCCCAAATCCACCCTTTTAGCCCCCAAAGTCCACCATTTTACCCCCAAATCCACCCTTTTACCCCAAAAGTCCACCTTTTTACCCCCAAATCCCCCTTTTTACCTCACAAGTCCACCATTTTACCCCCAAATCCACCTTTTTACCTCAAAATCCCCCTTTTTACCCCCAAATCCCCCTTTTTACCTCACAAGTCCACCATTTTACCCCCAAATCCACCATTTTACCCCCAAAAGTCCACCATTTTACCCCCCAAAAGTCCACCATTTTACCCCCAAATCCACCATTTTACCCCCAAATCCACCCTTTTTACCCCAAAAGTCCATGTTTTTACCCCCAAATCCCCCTTTTTACCTCACAAGTCCACCATTTTACCCCCCAAATCCACCTTTTTACCTCAAAATCCCCCTTTTTACCCCCAAATCCCCCTTTTTACCTCACAAGTCCACCATTATACCCCAAATCCACCATTATACCCCAAATCCACCTTTTTACCCCAAAAGTCCACCATTTACCCCCAAAATCCCCCTTTTTACCTCACAAATCCACCATTTTACCCCCAAATCCACCATTTTACCCCCAAAGTCCACCATTTTACCCCAAGATTCCACGGTTTTACCCCCAAATCCCCCTTTTTACCACACAAGTCCACCATTTTACCCCAAAATCCACCTTTTTACCCCCAAATCCACCATTTATCCCCCAAATCCCCTCTCTGTACCCCCAAATCCACCTTTAGTTTTTGCACCCACTGAGTTTTGGGGCAAATCCGGAGGATTTTGGGGCCGATATCACCTGCAATAAAGTGATGGATTCTCCACGGCTTTGGGTGGTGGCCACAAAGTGACCGATGGTGGCCACGAGGTGACCGATGGTGGCCACAAAGTGACCGATGGTGGCCATGAGGTCCCGATGGTGGCCATGAGGTCCGGATGGTGGTCATGAGGTGACTGATGGTGGCCACGCGGTCTGGATGGTGGCCACAAAGTGACCGATGGTGGCCACGAGGTGACCGATGGTGGCCACGCGGTCTGGATGGTGGCCACGAGGTGACCAATGGTGGCCACGAGGTGACCGATGGTGGCCATGAGGTCTGGATGGTGGCCACAAGGTGACCGATGGTGGCCACGAGGTGTGGGTGGTGGCCATAAAGTGACCGATGGTGGCCACGAGGTGACCAATGGTGGCTGTGAGGTGATTGATGGTGGCCACGCGGTCTGGATGGTGGCCACAAGGTCTGGATGGTGGCCACGAGGTGACTGATGGTGGCCATGAGGTCTGGATGGTGGCCACGTGGTCCGGATAGTGGCCACAAAGTGACCGATGGTGGCTATGAGGTCCGGATAGTGGCCACAAAGTGACCGATGGTGGCTATGAGGTCTGGATGGTGGCCACAAAGTGACCGATGGTGGCCACAAGGTCTGGATGGTGGCCACGAGGTGACTGATGGTGGCCATGAGGTCTGGATGGTGGCCACAAGGTGACCAATGGTGGCCACGAGGTGTGGGTGGTGGCCACAAAGTGACCGATAGTGGCCATGAGGTCTGGATGGTGGCCACAAGGTGACCGATGGTGGCCACGAGGTGTGGGTGGTGGCCATAAAGTGACCGATGGTGGCCGTGAGGTGACCGATGGTGGCCACGCGGTCTGGATGGTGGCCACAAGGTCTGGATGGTGGCCACGAGGTCTGGATGGTGGCCACAAAGTGACCGATGGTGGCCACGAGGTCTGGATGGTGGTCACGAGGTGACCGATGGTGGCCACGCGGTCTGGATGGTGGCCACGCGGTCTGGATGGTGGCCACGCGGTCTGGATGGTGGCCACAAGGTCTGGATGGTGGCCACGAGGTCTGGATGGTGGCCACAAAGTGACCGATGGTGGCCACAAGGTCTGGATGGTGGCCACGAGGTGACTGATGGTGGCCATGAGGTCTGGATGGTGGCCACGTGGTCCGGATAGTGGCCACAAAGTGACCGATGGTGGCCATGAGGTCTGGATGGTGGCCATGAGGTGACCGATGGTGGCCACGCGGTCTGGATGGTGGCCACAGAGTGACCGATGGTGGCCACGAGATGACCAATGGACCCCAAACGCCCCAAAATCCACCTTCTGTGCCCCAAAATATCCCAAAATCCAACTTTTTACCCCAAACCCCAACTTTTTACCCCACAAATCCATCTTTTTACCCTCCAAATCCACCGTTTTACCCCCAAATCCAACTTTCTACCACAAAAAATCCCCCTTTTTACCCACAAATCCCCCTTTTACCCTAAAAATCCACCTTTTTACCCCACAAATCCACATTTTACCCAAAACCCCCACATTTTTACCCCGAAAATCCACCGCTTTACCCCAAATCCACGTTTTTACTCCCAAAATCCAACCTTTTACCCCCCAAATCCACCATTTTACCCCAAAAATCCACCTTTTTACCCCAGGAATCCATCCTTTTACTCAAAGTCCACCATTTTACCCCCAAATGCACTTCTTTACCCCCAAAATCCACCTTTTTACCTCACAAATCCACCATTTTACCCCAAAATCCACCGTTTTACCCCAAGAATTCACCTCTTTACCCCCAAAATCCACCTTTTTATCCCCAAAATCCAACTTTTTACCCCCAAATCCGCCATTTTACCTCAAAAATCCAAGTTTTACCCCCAGAATCCACCTTTTTACCTCAGGAATCCACCATTTTCCCCCAAAATCCACCATTTTACCCCCAAAATCCACCATTTTACGCCAAAATCCACCATTTTCCCCCAAAATCCACCATTTTACCCCAGTTTGGGGTCCCTCCCTCCTCCCAGTTCACTCCTCCCAGTTTGGAGTCCCCCATTCCCAGTTCCCCCCTCCCTCCTCCCAGTTTGGGGTCCCCCATTCCCAGTTTGGGGTCCCTCAGTCCCAGTTTAGGGACCCCCATTCCCAGTTTGGAGTCCCTCAATCCCAGTTTGGGGTCACTCCCTCCTCAGTTCCCCCTCCCTCCTCCCAGTTCCTCCCAGTTCCCCCCTCCTCCTCCCAGTTTGGAGTCTCTCAGTCCCAGTTTGGGGTTCCTCAGTCCCAGTTTGAGGTCACTCCCTCCTCCCAGTTCCCCCTCCCTCCTCCCAGTTTGGGGTCCCTCAGTCCCAGTTTGAGGTCCCCCATTCCCAGTTTGGAGTCCCTCAGTCCCAGTTTGGGGTCACTCCCTTCCCAGTTCCCCCTCCCTCCTCCCAGTTTGGAGTCCCCCATTCCCAGTTTGGGGTCCCCCAGTCCCAGTTTAGGGTCCCTCAGTCCCAGTTTGGAGTCCTTCAGTCCCAGTTTGGAGTCCCTCAGTCCCAGTTTGAGGTCACTCCCTCCTCCCAGTTCCCCCTCCCTCCTCCCACTTTGGAGTCCCTCAGTCCCAGTTTGGGGTCACTCCCTCCCCAGTTCCTCCCTCCCTCTTTCCAGTTCCCCCCCTCCCTCCTCCCAGTTTGGGGTCCCCCATTCCCAGTTTGGAGTCCTTCAGTCCCAGTTTGGGGTCCCTCAGTCCCAGTTTGAGGTCACTCCCTCCTCCCAGTTCCCCCTCCCTCCTCCCAGTTTAGGGTCTCTCAGTCCCAGTTTGGAGTCCCTCAGTCCCAGTTTGGGGTCACTCCCTTCCCAGTTCCCCCTCCCTCCTCCCAGTTTGGAGTCCCTCAGTCCCAGTTTGGGGTCACTCCCTCCTCAGTTCCCCCTCACTCTTCCCAGTTCCCCCCCTCCCTCCTCTCAGTTCCTCCCAGTTCCTCCCAGTTCCCCCCTCCTCCTCCCAGTTTCGAGTCCTCCAGTCCCAGTTTGGGGTTCCTCAGTCCCAGTTTGAGGTCCCTCCCTCCTCCCAGTTCCCCCTTCCTCCTCCCAGTTTAGGGTCTCTCAGTCCCAGTTTGGAGTCCTTCAGTCCCAGTTTGGAGTCCCTCAGTCCCAGTTTGGGGTCACTCCCTCCCCAGTTCCCCCCTCCTCCTCCTCCCAGTTTGGAGTCCCCCATTCCCAGTTTGGGGTCCCCCAGTCCCAGTTTAGGGTCTCCCGTTCCCAGTTTGGAGTCCTTCAGTCCCAGTTTGGAGTCCCTCAGTCCCAGTTTGGGGTCCCTCCCTCCTCCCAGTTCCCCCTCCCTCCTCCCACTTTGGAGTCCCTCAGTCCCAGTTTGGGGTCACTCCCTCCCCAGTTCCTCCCTCCCTCTTTCCAGTTCCCCCCCTCCCTCCTCCCAGTTTGGGGTCCCCCATTCCCAGTTTGGAGTCCTTCAGTCCCAGTTTGGGGTCCCTCAGTCCCAGTTTGGAGTCCCTCAGTCCCAGTTTGGGGTCACTCCCTTCCCAGTTCCCCCTCCCTCCTCCCAGTTTGGAGTCCCTCAATCCCAGTTTGGGGTCACTCCCTCCTCAGTTCCCCCTCACTCTTCCCAGTTCCCCCCCTCCCTCCTCTCAGTTCCTCCCAGTTCCTCCCAGTTCCCTCCTCCTCCTCCCAGTTTGGAGTCCTTCACTCCCAGTTTGGGGTCCCTCAGTCCCAGTTTGAGGTCACTCCCTCCTCGCAGTTCCCCCTCCCTCCTCCCAGTTTGGGGTCCCTCAGTCCCAGTTTGGGGTCCCCCATTCCTCCTCCCTCCTCCCAGTTTGGGGTCCCTCAGTCCCAGTTTGGGGTCCCCCATTCCCAGTTTGGAGTCCCTCAGTCCCAGTCTGGGGTCACTCCCTTCCCAGTTCCCCCCTCCCTCCTCCCATTCCCCCCCACCCTCCCAGTTCCCCCCAGTTTTCCTCCCAGTTCCTCCCAGTTCCCCCCAGTTCCCCCCAGTCCCCCGGGGGGCGTTTCCGTCTCCCCTCAGGGGGTGTTTTTTGGGGTCCCCCCCGTTGGGGGAGGGGCGGAGCCTCTGCTGTCCCCCTTCGCCCCTCCCCCCCCTTCGCCCCTCCCCTTCGGGCGCGGTCGCTTCGTCCCAGTAAAAACTTTCCTCTCCCAGTTTATCCCAGTACCCCCCCACCCTCTCCTCTCCCAGTTTATCCCAGTACCCCCCCACCCTCTCCTCTCCCAGTTTATCCCAGTACCCCCCCACCCTCTCCTCTCCCAGTTTATCCCAGTACCCCCCCACCCTCTCCTCTCCCAGTTTATCCCAGTTCCTCCTCTCCTTCCCCAGTTCCCCCTCTCCTCTCCCAGTTCCCCCCCTCCTCTCCCAGTCTATCCCAGTTCCCCCCCTCTCCTTCCCCAGTTTATCCCAGTTCCCCTCCCAGTCTATCCCAGTTCCCCCCCCTCCTCTCCCAGTCTATCCCAGTTCCCCCCCTCTCCTTCCCCAGTTTATCCCAGTTCCCCTCCCAGTCTATCCCAGTTCCCCCCTCCTCTCCCAGTTCCCCCCCCTCCTCTCCCAGTCTATCCCAGTTCCCCCAAGATGGGGGCTCGGGGGGCTCCCAGCGAGGACAGACTGGTGTTACTGGTGCTACTGGGAATCATCGCTGCGGGCAATGGTGAGGAGTGGGGGGGGGGAGGAATTGGGGGGGACCCCCATTGACCCCTATTACCCCCCATTACCCCCCCAGGACCCCCATTACTCCCCTCATTACCCCCTATTGCCCCCCAAAACCCCCATTGCCCCCCAGGACCCCCATTATCCCCCCAATTACCCCCTACAACCACCCCATTGCCCCCCAAAACCCTCATTACCCCCCCATTGCCCCCCAGGAACCCCATTGCCCCCCATTACTCCCTTGAACCCCCTTATTGCCCCCCAAAACCCCCATTGCCCCCCAGAACCCCCCCAAGACCCTCATTGCCCACCCATTTCCCCCCCAGAACCCCCACATTGCCCCCCAAAACCCACATTGCCCCCCCATTACCCGCTTGAACCCCCTTATTGCCCCCCAAAACCCACATTACCCCCCCAGAACCCCCCCAGAACACCCCCAAAACCCACACTGCCCCCCCGTTACCCCCTTAGAACCCCCTTATTGCCCCCCATTACCAACCCCATTATCCCCCCATTGCCCCCCAGGACCCCCATTGCCCCCCACATTACTCCCTTGAACCCCCTATTTCCCCCCCAAGACCCCCCAAGACCCACACTGCCCCCCCATTACCCCCCTAGAACCCCCCCATTGCCCCCCAAAACCCCCCTATTGCCCCCCAGAACCCCCCATTGCCCCCCAGAACCCCCCATTCCCCCCCCGTTGCCCCCCTTTTCCCCCCCTTCCCAGCATGGGGGGGCACTGGGACCGTGGGAACGGAAACTGGGGGTCACTGATTGCCCCCCCCATTCCCTTGGGAATTCCTCTGGAATTGTCGGCATCCACCCCCCCCCCTCCCCCCATAACCAATCCCACACGGCTGTGGGTCTGGGGGGGACAGTGTGGGTCTGGGGGGGACAATGTGGGTCTGGGGGGGTCAATGTGGGTCTGGGGGGGTCTAATGTGGGTCTGGGGGGGTCAGTGTGGGTCTGGGGGGGACAATGTGGGTCAATGTGTGGGTCTGGGGGGGACAGTGTGGGTCAATGTGGGTCAATGTGGGTCACTGTGGGTCGATGTGGGTCAATGTGGGTCCTGGAGGTCAATGTGGGTCAATGTGGGTCAATGTGTGGGTCGATGTGTGGCCAATGTGGGTCAATGTGGGTCAATGTGGGTCCTGGAGATCAATGTGGGTCAATGTGTGGGTCGATGTGTGTCCTGGAGGTCAATGTGGGTCCATGTGGGTCAATGTGTGGGTCCTGGAGGTCAATGTAGGTCAGTGTGGGTCAATGTGGCTCAATGTGTGGGTCGCTGTGGGTCAATGTGTGGGTCCTGGAGGTCGCCGTGGGTCACGTGTGGGTCTGTCTCTGTCTCTCCCCACAGCTCTGCGGTTCCTGGAGGTTCCCCCCAACGTGACGGCCGCCGTGGGGCAGAGGGTGGTGCTGCGGTGCCGCGTCAGCGCCGTGGGGCGCGACCCCCCGGAGCTGGGCTGGTGGCGCCGCCGGCGCCCCTTCAACATGGCCGACGTCGACCTGGCCCAGGTGCCCCTCGGGGACCTCCAGTGGGTCGCCACCACGCACCTCAGGTGGGGCGGCCGTGGGGCGGCCGTGGGGCGGCCGGGACTGACCTCTGCTTGACCCATGGGGGGCTTCTTCCATCTATTGGGACCCATCGTGACCCAGAGATGACCCATAGGGACCCTCTTCCACCTCTCGTGACCCATAGGTGACCCATAGATGTACCATAGTTGACCCATAGTTGACCCATAGATGACCCATAGTTGACCCATAGATGTATCATAGATGTACCATAGTTGACCCATAGATGACCCATAGTTGACCCATAGTTGACCCATAGATGACCCATAGATGACCCATAGTTGACCCATAGATGACCCATAGATGTACCATAGATGACCCATAGATGACCCATAGTTGACCCATAGGTGACCCATAGATGACCCATAGGGACCTTCTGCCACCTCTCGTGACCCATAGTTGACCCATAGATGACCCATAGTTGACCCATAGATGACCCATAAGGACCTTCTGCCCTCTCTTGTGACCCATAGTTGACCCATAGTTGACCCATAGTTGACCCATAGATGACCCATAAGGACCTTCTGCCCTCTCTTGTGACCCATAGTTGACCCATAAATGACCCATAGTGACATTCTTCCCCCTCTCGTGACCCATAGTTGACCCATAAATGACCCATAGGGACCTTCTTCCCCCTCTCATGACCCATAGTTGACCCATAGTTGACCCACAGTTGACCCATAGTTGACCCATAGAGACATTCTTCCATATCTCACGACCCATAGTGGCCCCATATTGGCCCCACGTTGACCCCTGTTATCGCCCCATATCGCCCCGTATTGACCCCACATTGACCTCATATCTCCCCATATCGCCCCATATTGACCCCACATTGACCCCATATCTCCCCATATCGCCCCATATTGACCCCACATTGACCCCATATCTCCCCATATTGGCCCCATATTGACCCCTGTTGACTTGTGTTGACTTTGTGTTGACTTTTTTTGACCCCTATTGCCCCACATTGACCTGTGTTGCCCCATATCGCCCCCCTGGTGCCCCATATCGCCCCCGTGTTGAGCCGTGTTGACTTGTGTTGACTTTTTTTGACCCCTATCGCCCCCTATCGCCCCCTATCGCCCTCTATCGCCCCCTATCGCCCTCTATCGCCCCCTCAGGCTGTCGTCGGTGCAGCCGTCGGACGTTGGGCCGTACCAGTGCTGGGCTCGAGATGGCGCTGAGCACCTCCTGTCCCACGAGGCCCATCTGGAACTGGAGGGTCAGAGCCCGACCCACAGCGACCCCCAAGTGTCCCCCCCGACCCCCAAGTGTCCCCCCCGACCCCCATATCCCTCTGACCCCCATATCCCCCCTGGCCCCATATCCCCCTGACCCCCATATCCCCCCCTGACCCCCATATCCCCCTGACCCCCATATCCCCCTCTGACCCCCATATCCCCCTGTGACCCCCATATCCCCCTGACCCCCATATCCCCCTCTGACCCCCATATCCCCCTGTGACCCCCATATCCCCCTGACCCCCATATCCCCCTCTGACCCCCATATCCCCCTGTGACCCCCATATCCCCCTGACCCCCATATCCCCCTCTGACCCCCATATCCCCCCCTGTGACCCCCATACCCCCTCCGTGACCCCCATACCCCCCCCGACTCCCATATCCCCCTGACCCCCATATACCCCCCTGACCCCCATACCCCCCTGTGACCCCCATATCCCCCTGTGACCCCCATATCCCCCTGACCCCCATATACCCCCCTGACCCCCATACCCCCCTCTGACCCCCATATCCCCCCCTGACCCCCATATCCCCCCCCGACCCCCATATACCCCCCTGACCCCCATACCCCCCTGTGACCCCCATATCCCCCTGTGACCCCCATATCCCCCTGACCCCCATATCCCCGTGACCCCCATATCCCCCTGTGACCCCCATATCCCCCCTGTGACCCCCATATCCCCCTGTGACCCCCATATCCCCTCTGACCCCCATATCCCCCTGTGACCCCCATATCCCCCCCCTGACCCCCATATCCCCCCTGACCCCCATATCCTCTCTGACCCCCATATCCCCCCTGACCCCCATATCCTCTCTGACCCCCATATCCCCCCCTGACCCCCATATCCCCCTTGACCCCCATATCCTCTCTGACCCCCATATCCCCCCCTAACCCCCATATCCCTCTCTGACCCCCATATCCTCTCTGACCCCCATATCCCCCCCTGACCCCCATATCCCCCCTCTGACCCCCATATCCCCCCTGTGACCCCCATATCCCTCTGACCCCCATATCCCCCCCTGACCCCCATATCCCCCCTGACCCCCATATCCTCTCTGACCCCCATATCCCCCCCTGACCCCCATATCCCCCTCTGACCCCCATATCCTCTCTGACCCCCATATCCCCCCCTGACCCCCATATCCCCCCTCTGACCCCCATATCCCCCCTGTGACCCCCATATCCCCCCTGACCCCCATATCCCCCCCTGACCCCCATATCCCCCTGACCCCCATATCCCCCCCTGACCCCCATACCCCCTCTGACCCCCATATCCCCCCCTGACCCCCATATCCCCCTGACCCCCATATCCCCTCTGACCCCCATATCCCCCTGACCCCCATATCCCCCTGTGACCCCCATATCCCCCTGACCCCCATATCCCCCTGTGACCCCCATATCCCCCTGACCCCCATATCCCCCCCTGACCCCCATATCCCCCTGACCCCCATATCCCCCCCTGACCCCCATACCCCCTCTGACCCCCATATCCCCCCCTGACCCCCATACCCCCCTGTGACCCCCATATCCCCCTGACCCCCATATCCCCTCCCTTTCCCCCCCCCCCTTTCAGGTCTCCCCATTTTCCTGGAGGAACCCCAAGACCTCCAAGTTGGGGTTCTGACCCCCTTTAACCTGAGCTGTGGGGCGCGGGGCCCCCCCGAGCCCGTCCGGCTGCTCTGGACACAGGATGGGGTCCCCCTAAACCAACTGGGGGACCCCCTGAGCACCCCCCCCTCTGTCCTGAGGGTGTCTGGTGAGGGGGGGCAGTTGGGACAATGGGGGGCAGTGGGGGGTAATGGGGACAATGGGGGACAATGGGGGGGAAATGGACAATGGGGGACAATGGGGGGAATGGGGGACAATGGGGGGAGTGGGAGACAATGGGGGGAGTGGGGGTAATGGGGGACAATGGGGACAATGGGGGTAATGGGGGACAATGGGGGACAATGGGGGACAATGGGGGACAATGGGGTTCCCTATAGGTCTGGAGGTGTCTCTGTGGGTCTGAGAGGTCTCTATGGGTCTCTCTATGGGTCAGGGGGTTCCCTATGGGGTCTCTATGGGTCTCTATGGGTCAGGGGGTTCTCTATGGGTCAGGGGGGTTCCCTATGGGGTCTCTATGGGGTCTCTATGGGTCAGGGGGGGGTTCGCTATGGGTCAGGGGGTTCCCTATGGGGTCTCTACGGGTCTCTATGGGTCAGGGGGGTTCCCTATGGGTCAGGGGGGTTCCCTATGGGGTCTCTATGGGTCGGGGGGGTTCGCTATGGGGTCTCTATGGGTCAGGGGGGTTCCCTATGGGGTCTCTATGGGTCTCTATGGGTCAGGGGGGGTTCGCTATGGGGTCTCTATGGGTCAGGGGGGGTTCGCTATGGGTCCCCCCCCCCTCTCCCCCCTCTCCGCTGTTCCCCTCAGGGCTGAACCGCAGCGCTTCGTTCTCGTGTGAAGCGCACAACGAGCGCGGAGTCACCGCCTCGCGGAGCGCCGCCGTCACCGGTGGGGAGGGGATCATCTGTGGGGCGGGAATGGGATCTGTGGGGCGGGACGGGATCTGTGGGGAGGGGATCATCTGTGGGGAGGGAATGGGATCTGTGGGGCGGGACGGGATCTGTGGGGCGGGGAGGGGATCTGTGGGGAGGGGAGGGGATCTGTGGGGCGGGACGGGATCTGTGGGGAGGGGATGGGATCATCTGTGGGGCGGGACGGGAGCTGTGGGGCGGGGAGGGGATCTGTGGGGAGGGGAGAGGATCTGTGGGGAGGGGATGGGATCATCTGTGGGGCGGGACGGGAGCTGTGGGGCGGGGAGGGGATCTGTGGGGAGGGGAGAGGATCTGTGGGGAGGGGATGGGATCATCTGTGGGGCGGGACGGGAGCTGTGGGGCGGGGAGGGGATCTGTGGGGAGGGGAGAGGATCTGTGGGGAGGGGATGGGATCATCTGTGGGGCGGGACGGGATCTGTGGGGAGGGAATGGATGGCGGCATCTGTGGGGAGGGGAGGGGATCTGTGGGGCGGGGAGGAGATCTGTGGGGCGGGGAGGGGATCTGTGGGGCGGGGAGGGGATCTGTGGGGAGGGGAATGGCATCATCTGTGGGGCGGGACGGGATCTGTGGGGAGGGGAGGGGATCTGTGGGGAGGGGAGAGGATCTGTGGGGCGGGGAGGGGATCTGTGGGGAGGGAATGGATGGCGGCATCTGTGGGGCGGGGATGGGATCATCTGTGGGGAGGGGAATGGATGGCATCTGTGGGGCGGGAATGGCGGCATCTGTGGGGAGGGGAATGGGATCTGTGGGGCGGGGATGGGGATCTGTGGGGAGGGAATGGATGGCATCTGTGGGGAGGGGATCTGTGGGGCGGGGAGGGGATCTGTGGGGCGGGACGGGATCTGTGGGGAGGGGAGGGGATCTGTGGGGCGGGGAGGGGATCTGTGGGGCGGGACGGGATCTGTGGGGAGGGGAATGGCAGCATCTGTGGGGCGGGGATGGCATCATCTATGGGGCGGGGAGGGATCTGTGGGGAGGGGAATGGGATCATCTGTGGGGAGGGGAGGGGATCTGTGGGGCGGGGAATGGGCATCTATGGGGCGGGGATGGGATCGATGGGGCTGGAAATAGGATCTATGGGGCTGGGCTGGGATCTATGGGGCTGGGATCAAATCTATGGGGCGGGGATCAAATCTATGGGGCTGGGAATGGGGTCTATGGGGCTGGGACGGGATCTATGGGGCTGGGAATGGGGTCTATGGGGCTGAAATGGGGTCTTTGGGGATGGGATCTATGGGGCTGGAAGTGGGATCTATGGGGCTGGAAATGGGATCTATGGGGCTGGGATCAAATCTATGGGGCAGGGACGGGATCTATGGGGCTGGGACGGGATCTATGGGGCTGGGAATGGGGATCTATGGGGCTGAAATGGGATCTATGGGGCTGGGATCAAATCTGTGCGGATGGAAATGAAATCTATGGGGCTGAAATGGGGATCTATGGGGCTGAAATGGGGATCTATGGGGCTGGGAATGGGATCTGTGGGGCTGAAATGGGGATCTATGGGGGTGAAATGGGGTCTGTGGGGCTGAAATGGGGTCTCTATTGGTCTGAGGGGGTCTCTGTGGGGCAAATGGGGGTCACTGCCCCCTCTCTGCCCCCCAAGTGGTGCCGCAGCCCCCCCGGAACCTGATGGTTGTGGGTCGCGGAGAGGGTTGGCTCCAACTGACCTGGGAGGGGGGAATCAGTGGGGAGAGCCCCGTGCGGCACTGCACCGTCCAGGTTAGGGGGCAGTCTGTGGGGCGGGGGGGGTGGGCAGAGAGGGCTCAATGGGGAGATGTGGGGCAGAGAGGGGGTGGGGGGTCAATGGGGAGATGTGGGGCAGAGAGGGGGTTGTGGGTCTCTATGGGGCTGAGGGGTCTCTATGGGGCAGAGGAGTCTCTATGGGTCTGAAGGTCTCTATGGGGCAGAGGGGTCTCTATGGGTCAGAGGGTCTCTCTATGGGTCCGGGGGTCTCTATGGGTCCGGGGGGGGGTCTCTCTGTGGGTCCGGGGGTCTCTCTATGGGTCCCTCTATGGGTCAGAGGGGTCTCTCTATGGGTCCGGAGGGTCTCTCTATGGGGCAGAGGGTCTCTCTATGGGTCTGAGGGGTCTCTCTATGGGTCTGAGGGTCTCTCTATGGGTCCGGGGGGTCTCTCTATGGGTCAGAGGGGTCTCTCTATGGGTCTGAGGGTCTCTCTATGGGTCCGAGGGGTCTCTCTATGGGTCTGAGGGGTCTCTGTGGGTCTGAGGGGTCTCTATGGGTCAGAGGGGTCTCTCTATGGGTCCGAGGGGTCTCTATGGGTCCGGGGCGTCTCTCTATGGGTCTGAGGGGTCTCTGTGGGTCTGAGGGTCTCTCTATGGGTCAGAGGGGTCTCTCTATGGGTCCGGAGGGTCTCTCTATGGGTCAGAGGGGTCTCTCTATGGGTCGGAGGGTCTCTCTATGGGTCAGAGGGGTCTCTCTATGGGTCCGGGGGGGGTCTCTCTATGGGGCAGAGGGTCTCTCTATGGTTCTGAGGGGTCTCTGTGGGTCTGAGGGTCTCTCTATGGGGCAGAGGGTCTCTCTATGGGTCCGGAGGGTCTCTCTATGGCTCTGTCCCCCCCCAGGCGGTTCCGGAGCCTTCGGGGTCCCCCCCGGCCGTGGTGGATTTGGGGGTTCCCCCCTTCTCGCTCCGTCTCGAGGGGCTTCTGCCCCACAGCCCCTACAGCGCCCGCGTCTCCTGCGGCGGCTCCGCCTGGAGCGCCTGGCTGCGGCACCGCCGTACGGCCGCTGGGGGCGCTGTGGGGCTGCGGCACCGCCGTACGGCCGCTGGGGGCGCTGTGGGGCTGCGGCACCGCCGTACGGCCGCTGGGGGCGCTGTGGGGCTGCGGCACCGCCGTACGGCCGCTGGGGGCGCTGTGGGGCTGCGGCACCGCCGTACGGCCGCTGGGGGCGCTGTGGGGCTGCGGGGGCGCTGTGGGGCTGCGGCACCGCCGTACGGCCGCTGGGGGCGCTGTGGGGCTGAGGGGGCGCTGTGGGGCTGAGGGAGCGCTGTGGTGCTGCGGCACCGCCGTACGGCCGCTGGGGGCGCTGTGGGTCTGAGGGGCGCTATGGGGCTGCGGCACCGCCGTACGGCCGCTGGGGGCGCTGTGGGGCTGAGGGGGCGCTATGGGGCTGAGGGGGGGCGCTATGGGGCGGGGGGGGAGATATGGGGCTGAGGGAGATATGGGGCAGGGGGGGATATGGGGCAGGGGGGAGCTATGAGGCAGGGGAGGGGAGATATGGGGCTGGAGGGGGTCTCTATGGGGCAGAGGAGGGATCTATGGGGCTGGAGGGGGTCTCTATGGGGCAGAGGAGGGATCTATGGGGCTGGAGGGGGTCTCTATGGGGCAGAGGAGGGATCTATGGGGCTGGAGGGGGTCTCTATGGGGCAGAGGAGGGATCTATGGGGCTGGAGGGGGTCTCTATGGGGCAGAGGAGGGATCTATGGGGCTGGAGGGGGTCTCTATGGGGCAGAGGAGGGATCTATGGGGCTGGACGTGGCAGTTCTATGGGGTTAAGGGGGTGTCTATGGGGTTCAGTGGCTCTCTATGGGGTTGAGGGGGTGTCTATGGGGCTGGAAATGGGGTCTATGGGGCAGGGGAGGGAGATATGGGGCTGGAGGTGACGGTTCTATGGGGTTAAGGGGGTCTCTATGGGTCTGAGGGTCTCTATGGGTCAGAGGGGTCTCTATGGGTCTGAGGGTCTCTATGGGGCAGAGGGTCTCTATGGGGCAGAGGGGTCTCTATGGGTCAGAGGGGTCTCTATGGGGCAGAGGAGGTCTCTATGGGGCAGAGGGTCTCTATGGGTCAGAGGGGTCTCTATGGGGCAGAGGAGGTCTCTATGGGGCAGAGGGGTCTCTATGGGGCAGAGGGGTCTCTATGGGTCAGAGGGTCTCTATGGGTCAGAGGGGTCTCTATGGGTCAGACTGTCCCTTTCTGCCCCACAGCTGAAGATGTTCCTCCGGAGACGGAGACGGAATCGGGTGAGAAACGTGTGGGGCGGTGGGGGGAGGGGCACCGCCGGGACTGTGGAGATAACGGTGGAGATAACGATGATGACAGTGATGGAGATGATGATGATGGAGATGATGGAGATGATGACAATGATGATGACAATGATGGAGATGGAGATGATGATGGTTGAGGTGATGACAGTGATGGAGATGACAATATGGAGATGATGGTTGAGATGACGATGATGATGCAGATGATGGAGGTAATGGAGATGATGATAATGATGATGATGGAGATGATGATGGTTGAGATGATGACAATGACGATGGAGATAATGGAGATGATGATGCAGATGATAATGATTGAGATGATGATGACAATGGAGATGATGGAGTTGACAATGATGATAACGATGATGGGGATAATGGAGATGATGGTGACGGTTGAAGACAATGATGATGACACTGATGATGATGGTTGAGATGATGGAGATAATGGAGATGATGATAGTGATGATGATGACGATGACAATGATGAAGATGACGATGATGGTTGAGATGATGGAGATGATGTGGATGGTGATGACGATGATGGAGATGATGACAATGATGGAGATGATGATGATGGTTGAGACAATGACAACAATGACGATGGTTGGTGATGACAATGATGATGACGGTGATGGAGATGATAATGATTGAGATGACAATGATGGAGATGATGGAGTTGATGATGACGATGATGACAATGATGGAGATGATGATGGTTGAGATGTTGATGATGATGGTGATGATGATGATGATGGAGATGATGGAGATGGCGATGACGATGATGATAATGATTGGGATGATGATGATGGAGTTGATGACGATGATGATGACAATGGTGGAGATGATGGAGATGATGATAATGGTGATGATGATGGTTGAGATGATGATAATGACGATGATGACGATGGTGACGATGATGATGGAGATGATAATGGTGGAGATGATGGAGATGGTGGTGTTGATGGAGATGATGGAGATGATGGAGATGGTGGAGATGGTGGCGTTGATGGAGTTGTGGTCTCCGTGGGCGCAGGAGCGTTGGGCGCCGTCGGCCGTTGGGGGCCGTGGGGGTCCCCCCCAGGTTGGGGCGCGGCCGTGGGGGCGGTGGCCGTCATCGTCACCTCTGCGATGGCCGTCGGGGCCTTTGCGGCACTGCGGCGCCACAAAGAGACCCACTATGGGTGAGGGGAACTGGGAGCGACTGGGACGGACTGGGGGGGACTGGGAGGGGACTGGGAGGGACTGGGGGGGACTGGGAGGGACTGGGAAGGACTGGGAGGGACTGGGAGGGGACTGGGAGGGACTGGGAGGGACTGGGAGGGGACTGGGGGGGACTGGGAGGGACTGGGACGGACTGGGAGGGACTGGGAGGGGACTGGGAGGGACTGGGAGGGACTGGGACGGACTGGGAGGGACTGGGAGGGGATTGGGAGGGACTGGGGGGGACTGGGAGGGGACTGGGAGGGACTGGGAGTCACAGGGGGTCATTGGGGTCACAGGGGTCATTGGGGTCACAGGGGGTCACAGGGGTCATTGGGGTCATGGGGGTCATGGGGGTCACAGTGCTTTTGGCTCTGTTCCAGAGAGGGTTTCTCTCCGTCGGTTTCGTTCCACGTTCGGAGCTCCTTCAGACGCAGCACCGACAGCGCCCGTGAGGGACTCTCCGTCCCTCTGTCCCTCAATGTCCCTCTGTTCCTCTGTCCGTCTGTCCCTCTGTCCCCTCATGTCTGTGTCCGTCTGTCCCTCTGATATCCGTCTGTCCCCCTCTGTCCCCCCAATGTCCCTCTGTCCCTCTGTCTCCCCTTTATTCCTCCGTCCCCTTCATGTCCCTCTGTCCCTCTGATATCCCTCTGTCCCCCAATGTCCGTCTGTCCTCCTGACGTCCCTCTGTCCCCTCTTTGTCCCTCTGTCCCACTCATGTCCATCTGTCTGTCCCTCTGTCCCCCCAATATCCCTCTCTCCCCCCTCATGTCCCTCTGTCCCCCCCATATCCCTTTGTCCCCCAATATCCGTCTGTCCCTCTGATATCCGTCTGTCCCCCTCTGTCCCCCCAATGTCCCTCTGTCCCTCTGTCTCCCCTTTGTCCCTCTGTCCCCCTCACGTCTGTCCGTCTGTCCCTCCATCCCTCTGATATCCCTCTGTCCCCCTCAATGTCCGTCTGTCCCCTTAATGTCCGTCTGTCCCCCTCATGTCCCTCTGTCCTCCTTTGTCCCTCTGCCCCCCTTTGTCCCTCCACCCCCCTCTGTCCTTCTGTCCCCCCTTTGTCCCCCCGCCCCCCCTCTGTCCGTCCGTCCCTCTGACGTCCGTCTGTCCGTCCGTCCCCTCCTCAGTCACCGCTTTGGCCGTCAACGATGACCTCAAATCAAAGCTTCGCGACGTCCTCATCGACCGCCGCCGCGTCTCCTTGGGCAAAACTCTGGGCGAAGGTCCGTCCCTTTCACCCCCAACTTCTCCACCCCCTCTTTGGGGTTCCCCCTCTTCCATTCTGGGGGTGTCCGTCCCCCCCAAACCCCCCCGAAATCCGTCCCCTTTCAGGAGAGTTTGGTTCCGTGGTTGAAGGTCGCCTCCATCACGACGAGAACCGCGTCCTTCACGTCGCCGTCAAGACCATGAAAAGTCAGTGAACCCCAACATTTTTGGGGGGTCACAAAGGGAATTGGGGGGGGAATGGACACCTCTAAAGCTTTATTGACCCCTTGTTAATATTGGGGTGTCTTTGTGTCCCCCCGAAAGTCAACATCTGTTCACGAGGGGAACTCGAAGACTTCTTGAGCGAAGCCGTTTGCATGAAGGACTTCGACCATCCCAACGTCATGAAGCTCATCGGTGAGGGGAACCCCCAAAAAAGAACGGGGGGACACCCCCCAAAAATGGGGACCCCCATGAACACCCCAAAAAAATGGGGAGAAACCTCCCAAATACCCCCAAAAATGGGGATATCCGTCCCTGAACGCACCCAAAAATGGGCACAACCATCCCTGAACACCCCAAAAATGGGGACATACGCAGAGAACCCCTAAAATGGGGACCCTCTGAGCACCCCAAAAATGGGGACCCCCGTGAACACCCAAAAAAAATGGGGAAAAACCTCCCAAATACCCCCAAAAATGGGGATATCCGTCCCTGAACGCACCCAAAAATGGGGACAACCACAGAGAACCCCCAAAATGGGGACCCCTCGGAGCACCCCAAAAAAATGGGGGGACACCCCAAAAATGGGGACATCCTCTGAGCACCCCAGAAATGGGGACCCCCATGAACACCCCAAAAAAATGGGGAAAAACCTCCCAAATACCCCCAAAAATGGGGATATCCATCCCTGAATGCACCCAAAAATGGGGACAACCACAGAGAACCCCAAAACAGCAATAGGGGACCCTCTATGTGGGTCTGACCCCTAAGTGTGGGGCCGCCCCATATGTGTGGGGCTGCCCCCTAAGTGTGGGGCTGCCCCATAAGTGTGGGGGCTGCCCCCTAAGTGTGATACTGACCCCTATAGAGAGTTGGGGGGCTCAGGGGGGGTCCCCAATGTGTGGGTCTGACTCCAATATGTGGGTCTGACCTCTATATGTGGGGCCACCCCCTAAGTGTGGGTCTGCCCCCTAAGTGTGGGGCTGCCCCCCAGGTGTGATACTGACCCCTACAGAGAGTTGGGGGGCTCAGGGGGGTCCCCAATGTGTGTGTCTGAGCCCTCTATGTGGGTCTGACTCCAATATGTGGGTCTGCCCCCTAAGTGTGGGGCCGCCCCCTAAGCGTGGGGTGCCCCCCGAGCAGGGGTGTGCCTCCAGGGTTGGGGTCCGGGGGGGTTCCCCACCCCCGCTGTCCTTCTGCCCTTCATGAAAAACGGGGACCTCCACAGCTTTCTCCTGCGCTCCCGCTTGGGGGGCAGCGACCCGGTCAGTGGGGCGCGAGGGGGGGACGGGGGGGGTTTGGGGGCTCTGAGGGGGATTTGGGGGGGCTCTGAGGGGGGTTTGGGGGGGACTGGGGGGGGTTTGGGGGGCTCTGAGGGGGATTTGGGGGGGACTGGGAGGGGTTTGGGGGGCTCTGAGGGGGATTTGGGGGCTCTGAGGGGGGTTTGGGGGGGACTGGGAGGGGTTTGGGGGGACTGGGGGGGATTTTGGGGGCTCTGAGGGGGGTTTTGGGGGGCTCTGAGGGGGATTTGGGGGCTCTGAGGGGGACTTGGGGGGGACTGGGGGGGATTTGGGGTTCTCTAAGGGGGATTTGGGGGGCTCTGAGGGGAATTTGGGGGGAATTGGGGGCTCTGAGGGGGGTTTGGGGGTCCCTAAGGGGGATTTGGGGGTCTCTGGGGGGGATTTTTTGGGGTTCCTGAGGGAGGTTTTTGGGGGTCCCTGAAGGGGGGTTTTGGGGGTGTCTGAAGAGATTTGGGGGTGTCTGAAGGGGGAATTTGGGGGTCTTTGAGGAGAGAATTTGGGGGTCCCTGAAGGGGGAATTTGGGGGTCCCTGAGGGTTTTTTTTTGGGGGTCCCTGAGGGGGGATTTTTTAGGGGTCCCTGAAGGGGATTTTGGGGTCTCTGAAGGGGGAATTTGGGGGTCTTTGAGGGGGAAGTTGGGGGTCTCTGAGGATGGAATTTGGGGGTCCCTGAAGGGGGAATTTGGGGGTCCCTAAAGGGAGGTTTTCTGGGGTCCCTGAGGGTTTTTTTTGGGTCCCTAAAGGGGGTTTTGGGGGTGTCTGAAGAGGGGATTTGGGGGTCTCTGAAGGGGGAATTTGGAGGTCTTTGAGGAGAGAATTTGGGGGTCCCTGAAGGGGGTTTTGGGGGTCTCTGAGGGCAGAATTTGGGGGTCCCTAAAGGGAGTTTTTTTGGGGGTCCCTGAAGGGGGAATTTGGGGGTCTTTGAGGAGAGAATTTGGGGATCTCTGAAGGGGGAATTTGGGGGTCTTTGAGGAGAGAATTTGGGGATCTCTGAAGGGGGAATTTGGGGGTCTTTGAGGGGAGAATTTGGGGATCTCTGAAGGGGGAATTTGGGGGTCTTTGAGGGGAGAATTTGGGGGTCCGTGAAGGGGGAATTTGGGGGTGCCTGAGGGGAGAATTTGGGGGTCCCTAAAGGGGGAATTTGGGGGTCTTTGAGGAGAGAATTTGGGGGTCCGTGAAGGGGGAATTTGGGGGTCCCTGAGGGGAGAATTTGGGGGTCCCTAAAGGGGGAATTTGGGGGTCTTTGAGGAGAGAATTTGGGGGTCCGTGAAGGGGGAATTTGGGGTCCCTGAAGTGGGAATTTGGGGGTCTCTGAAGGGGGAATTTGGGGGGTCCCTAAAGGGAGTTTTTTTTGGGTTCCTTAGGGTTTTTTGGGGGGTTCCTGAAGGGGGAATTTGGGGGTCTCTGAGGGGGAATTTGGGGGTGTCTGAAGAGGAGATTTGGGGGTCCCTGAAGTGGGAATTTGGGGGTCTTTGAGGATAGAATTTGGGGGTCCGTGACGGGGGAATTTGGGGTTCCTGAGGGGGGGGTGTTTCGGGGTCCCCAGGCGCTGCCCCCCCCCACGCTGTTGGGGTTCCTGAGGGGGGGGTGTCTGTGTGTGTGTTTCGGGGTCCCCAGGCGCTGCCCCCCCCCACGCTGTTGGGGTTCCTGGTGGACGTGGCGGCCGGGATGAGTTACCTCAGTCAGAGGAACTTCGTCCATCGCGACCTCGCGGCGCGGAACTGCGTGTGCGGAGCGGAGCGGGGGGAAAGGGGGGGGAAAGGGGGGGACAGGGGGGGGTGTGGGGGATGTGGGGGTGCAGGGGGTGTGGGGGGAGAATGGGGGGAATGGGGGGAAATGGGGGGAATGGGGGGGGAAAGGGGGGAATGGGGGGAACGGTGGGAAAATGGGGAGGAAATGGGGGGACAATGGGGGGGAAATGGGGGACAATGGGGGGAAATGGGGGGGAATGGGGACAATGGGGGGAAATGGGGAATGGGGAGGAAATGGGGGGACAATGGGGGGAAATGGGGACAGTGGGGGACAATGGGGGACAATGGGGGGAATGAGGGGAAATGGGGGGAATGGGGGACAATGGGGGGAAATGGGGGGAATGGGGGACATTGGGGGGAGTGGGGGGGAAATGGAGGGAAATGGGAGGAAATGGGGGGAATGGGGGACATTGGGGGGAGTGGGGGGGAAATGGAGGGAAATGGGAGGAAATGGGGGGACAATGAGGGGGAATGGGGGAATAATGGGGGACAATGGGGGGAATGGGGGACAATGGGGGACAGTGGGGTGGCAATAGGGGTTGATGGGTGACATTGGGGTGACATTGGGGTGATGATGGGTGACAAAGGGGTGACAGTGGGGGCGATGGGTGAAAATGGGGTGACATTGGGGTGACAGTGGGTGACACTGGGGGTGCTGGGTGACACTGGGGGTGCCATTGGGGTGACACTGGGGTGACACCGGGGTGCCATTGGGGTGCTGTTGGGGTGACACTGGGGTGACACCGGGGTGCCATTGGGGTGCTGTTGGGGTGACACTGGGGTGACACCGGGGTGCCGTTGGGGTGCTGTTGGGGTGACACTGGGGTGCCATTGGGGTGCTGTTGGGGTGCCATTGGGGTGACACTGGGGTGCCATTGGGGTGCCATTGGGGTGCTGTTGGGGTGCCATTGGGGTGACGCTGGGGTGCCGTTGGGGTGCCGCCGGGGTGCCATTGGGGTGCCGTCGGGGTGCCGTCAGGGTGCCGCCGGGGTGCCATTGCGGCGTGGCGTGGGTGTCCCCAGGTTGGACGATCGCCTTCGTGTCCTGGTGGCGGATTTCGGTTTGGCGAAGCGCGTGGGGGGGGACGATTTCTACCGTCAGCGCCGCGGCAGCCGCGTCCCCGTGAAATGGGCGGCGCCGGAGAGCCTCTGCCACCGCCTCTACAGCACCAAAAGCGACGTGGTGAGAGCCCCCCGAGCCCCGGAATCCATCGGATCCCACCGAAACCCCACCGGATCCCACCGAAATCCCACCAAAGCCACCGAAATCCCACCAGATCCCAGCAGATCCCATCAGATCCCACCGAAATCCATCAGATCCCACCAGATCCCACCAGATCCCACCGAATCCCATCAGATCCCACTGAAATCCATCAGATCCCACCGAAATCCCATCAGATCCCACCGAATCCCATCAGATCCCACCGAAATCCCATCAGATCCCACCAGATCCCATCAGATCCCATCAGATCCCACCGAAATCCCATCAGATCCCACCGAAATCCATCAGATCCCACCGAAATCCCATCAGATCCCACCGAAATCCCATCAGATCCCACCAAATCCCATCAGATCCCACCGAAATCCCATCAAAGCCACCGAAATCCCATCAAATACCACCAAATCCAAACAAAACCCCATCAAATCCCACAAAAATCCCTCCCAGTCCCCCCCAGTCCCTCCCAATCCCTCCCAGTCCCCTCCCAGTCCCTCCCAGTCCCCTCCCAGTCCCTCCCAGTCCCCTCCCAGTCCCTCCCAATCCCCTCCCAGTCCCCTCCCAGTCCCTCCCAATCCCTCCCAGTCCCCTCCCAGTCCCTCCCAATCCCCTCCCAGTCCCTCCCAATCCCCTCCCAGTCCCTCCCAATCCCTCCCAGTCCCCTCCCAGTCCCTCCCAGTCCCCCCCAGTCCCTCCCAATCCCCTCCCAGTCCCTCCCAATCCCTCCCAGTCCCCTCCCAGTCCCTCCCAGTCCCCTCCCAATCCCCTCCCAGTCCCTCCCAGTCCCTCCCAGTGCCCTCCCAGTCCCTCCCAGTCTTTCCCAGTCCCTCCCAGTCCCTCCCAATCCCCTCCCAGTCCCTCCCAGTCCCTCCCAGTCCCTCCCAATCCCCTCCCAGTCCTTCCCAGTCCCTCCCAGTCCCTCCCAGTCCCTCCCAGTCGCTCCCAGTTGCCGTCTCCCGCAGTGGTCTTTCGGGGTGCTGTCGTGGGAGGTCTTTTCCGGCGGTCGAACCCCTTATCCCGGAGTCGACAACAGTGAAATCTATGAACTCCTTCGGAGCGGCCGTCGCCTTCCGCCCCCCCCGCACTGCACCCCAAAACTGTGAGTGACACCCCCGGAGTCACACGGGACCCTCCGACACCCCAAAAACCCTCTGACACCCCTAAACCACCTTAGACACCCCAAAACCCCCTCTGACACCCCAAACCTCCTCTGACACCCCCAAAACCACCTCAGACACCCCAAAAACCAACACAGACACCCCAAAAATCATCTCAGACACCCCAAAAACCCCTCTGAGACCCCCAGATCCACACAGACCACCACAGACACCCCTAAATCCACACACGGACACCCCCAAATCCACACAGACACCCCCAAAAGCCCTTTTTCCCTCCCCTGAAGCCCCCCCAGTGCCTCAGTTTCCCCCCCAAATCCCCTTTTGCCCCCCCAAATCCCCCAGGACCCCCCCAAAACCCCCTTCCCTCCCCCCCTTTACCCCCCCAGTGCCTCAGTTTCCCCCATTATTTTCGGGGTACCCCCTTCCAGGTATTCGCTGATGCTTCGCTGTTGGTCCGAAGACCCCCGAGAGCGTCCGAGTTTCGAGGAGCTTTGGGGGTCCCTTGGGGGGGTTTTAAGGGGTACTCCCCCCCCTTCCCCCCCTCTTTACGTCAACATGGACGAAAGAGGGGCTTCGGGGGGTGTCCCCCCCCCAAAAAATGAAGGGGAACCCCAAAACGAAGCCGAGAGAGGACCTGAACGTTACGTGGTTTGTCCGTCTCCCCCCCCCGAAAATGGGGACCCCCCTGAAGAGGAGGTGTAAATGGGGGACCTCCTCCTGCACCCCAAAAATAAGCTACAGCACTGCCAACCCCCCCCCTCGTGCCTCGCTGGACGGGCTCGGGGGGGGCCCCCCAAAAAAGATGGAGTCCCCCCCAAATAATGGGGACCCCTCAAAAAGATGGGGATCTACAGTAATAATAGGGATCCCCCCAAAAAGATGGGGTCCCCCTCAAATAATGGGGACCCCCCCAAAACGATCGGGATCCTCAGTAATAATGGGGACCCCCCCAAAAAAGATGGGGATCCCCCCAAATAATGGGGACCCCCCCAAAAAAAGATGGGGACCCCCTCCCGGTACTGGGGTGCCTTTGGACCCCCCCCATTAATAATAGGGACCCCCCAAACAATGGGGGACCCCCCTCCAGGCCCTCCTCCCCCCCCGCACTTTATGCCCCCCCCAAATAAAAGCCCCTCGTCCTGCAATGGGCTCAGTTTTGGGGGGTCCTTGGGGGGGAGGGGCTTAAGGGAGTGGGAGGGGCTTAAAGGGGTGGGAGGGGCTTAAGGGGGTACATGGGGGCGGGGAGTTGGAGGGGGGGCACAAGGACCTGGGAGAGCCACGGGGACCATTGAGGGGGCGTGGCTTGGGGCGAGGGGCGTGGCTTGGAGGCACACACGTGGGTTTGAATGGGGAGGGGACGCGGTTTGAAGCCGGTAATGGGGCGTGGTTTGGAGGCAGGGGCGTGGCTTGGTCTGGGAGGGGGCGTGGCTTGGTGTGAGGCAGGAGAGGGCGTGGTTTGGACTGGGCGTGTATTGGAGTAAGGCGGCTTGGCTTGGGGGCGTGGCTTGAAGGCGGGAGGGGCGTGGCTTGTTGTCAGGGGCGTGGCTTGGAGACGAGGGCGTGGCTTGCAGTGAGGCTGGGTGGCTTGGAATGGGGAGGGATGCGATTTGTAATGCAGAAGGGGCGTGGTTTAGCTTGAAGGCGTGGCCTGAAAGAAAGGGGCGTGGCTTGAACGAAGGGGCGTGGCTTGTAGTCGGGCGGGGGGCGCGGTATGGACTGGAGAAGCAGCGCGATTTCTATTGGGGAGGGGGCGTGGCTTTGCTACAAGTGGGCGTGGCTTTGCCGCCAGCGGGCGTGTCCCGCAGCCAGGCGGGGGCGTGGCTTTCCTCTCCCAATGG
Source organism: Cuculus canorus (assembly GCF_017976375.1). Classification (NCBI taxonomy): domain Eukaryota; kingdom Metazoa; phylum Chordata; class Aves; order Cuculiformes; family Cuculidae; genus Cuculus; species Cuculus canorus. The sequence goes on from NC_071437.1 coordinate 717,796, forward strand.
CGTGTTGGCGCGCGTTGCTATGGGAACGCCCGGAGGCGCAGTGGGGGGGGGGGGGAGGAGTCCTCCTCCTCTCGTCCAATCCCCTCTCGCGCTTTGCGGAAGGGCCCAATGGGGAGAAAGTTGGCGGGAGGGGGGGCGGTGTCACGTGACGCGGCGTGCGCGCGCGCGCGGGGAGGGCGGCGGCGGCCATTTTGAGTGGGGGTGGGGGGGGAGAGGGAAGAACCCTCCTCCAATGGCCGAAGCGGAGCCGTTATGGAGGTGAAGCGGCTCCGCGTTCACGAACTGAAGGAGGAATTGGGGCGCAGAGGGCTCGACACGAGGGGGCTCAAAGCTGAACTCGCCGAGCGGCTGCAGGCGGCGCTGGAGGGGCCCGAGGCGCGCGGGGACTCCGCGGGGGACGCCGACAGCGACGGACGCTGTGAGGGCCCCTCCGCGCGCTCCCACTCTGCCCCTTCCTCCCTCTCCCCTTCCTTCCCTCCTTCCTTCCCTCCTTCCTTCCCTCCTTCCTTCCCTCCTTCCTTCCCTCCCTCCCTCCCTCCCTCCTTCTCTCCCTCCTTCCCTCCCTCCTTCCTTCCCTCCTTCCCTCCTTCCTTCCCTCCTTCCTTCCCTCCCTCCTTCCCTCCTTCCTTCCCTCCCTCCTTCTTTCCTTCCCTCCCTCCTTCCCTCCCTCCTTCCCTCCCTCCCTCCCTCCCTCCTTCCCTCCCTCCTTCCCTCCCTCCTTCCCTCCCCCCTTTTCCCTATTCCCAGTCCCATTTCCTCACAGTCCCCCCCTTTCCTCTCAGTTCCCTCCATTTCCTCTCAGCCCCCATGTCCCTCTTCCCAGTTCCCCCCCCCATTCCCAGTCCCCTCCTTGGATTCAGGGGTCCCCCTTGGCAAGTTTGGGGATCCCCTTTCTTGGATTTGGGGGTTCCCCCCTCATCGGGTTTGGGGATCCCCCCGTCGGATTTTGGGGATCCCCTTGTTGGATTTGGGGGTCCCCGCGGCGAATTAACACGTCCCTTCCGGTGGATTTGAGGGTGCTGTTGGTGCATTCGGGAGTGATCCTGGAATTCTGGGGGTCCCCTTTGGCGAATTTTGGGGGTCCCCTTTGGCAAATGTGGGGGTCCCTCAATCCCAGGGATCCATTTTGGTGATTTTCGGGCTCCCCTCGGTGAACGACGCGATCCTTTCAGGCACTTAAGGATCCTCATTGCTTTGGGGCTCCCCTCAGAGAATTTGGGGCTCCCCTCGATGAATTACGTGATTCCTTCTGGAATTTGGGGGTCCCTTTGGCCAATTTGGCCGCTTTGGGGCTCCCTGTGGCCAATTTAAGTGACGCCTTCGTTCCCAAAGGGATCCTCTTCGCTTTGGGGCTCCCCTCGGTGACTTTGGGGCTCCCCTCGATGAAGTTTGTGATTCCTTCTGGAATTTGGGGGTCCCTTTGGCCAATTTGGCCGCTTTGGGGCTCCCTGTGGCCAATTTAAGTGACGCTTTCGTTCCTGACGGGATCCTCTTTTCCCACTCTTATTCCCTCTCTTTTCCCGCTCTTATTTTCCCGCTCCCGTTTCCCCTCTTTTCCCATCTCATTTCCCCCCTTTTCCTGATCTTTTTTTCCTGCTCCCATTTCCCCCTTATTCCCGGTGTTATGTTCCCGCTCTTATTCCCTCTCTTTTCCCACTTCTTCCCTCTCGTTTCCTGCTCTTATACCCTCTCATTTCCTCCCATTTTCTGCTTTCGTTTCCCCCCATTTCCTGCTCTCATTTTCCCCCTTTTCCTGCTCTTATTTTCCTGCTCATTTCCCCCCTTTTCCCACTCTCGTTTCCCCTTTTCCCACTCTCATTTCCTCCCTTTTCCCGCTCTCATTTCCTCCCTTTTCCCGCTCTCATTTCCCGCTCTTATTTCCCTGCTCTCATTTCCCCCCTTTTCCCACTCTCGTTTCCCCTCGTTTCCCGCTCTTATTTTCCCGCTCTTCTCGTTTTCCTGCTCTTATTTTCCCGCTCTCGTTTCCTGCTCTTATTTCCCCCTTTCCCCGCTCTTGTTTCCTCCTTTCCCGCTCTCATTTCCTGTCCTTTTCCAGTCGCCCCGGACTCGGCGGCGTCGGCCTCGGCCCCTCCCTCCTTCCCCCCCTACGATCCCTCCGGCCTCAAAGCGGACGTGGATTCGGGCTACGATCGCCGCGGCCCAGACCCGGAACCGCCTCCCTCCGGTAAGAGCCAAACTCTGGGGGTGTGCGCGGGGGGGGGTTGCGCTTCGCACCGCCGCCATTTCCCCTTCTTTTCCCACCATTTCCCCTTCTTTTCCCGCCATTTTCCCATTCTTTTCTCACCATTTCCCATTCATTTCCCCTTCTTTTGTCACTGTTTCCCCATTTTTTCCTCCCCATTTCCCCATTCTTTCCCCACTATTTTCTCATTTATTTCACATTCTTTTCCCACTATTTCCCATTCTTTTCCCACCATTTCCTATTCTTCTCTCACCATTTCCCCTTCTTTTCTCCTCATTTCCCCATTCCTCTCCCACCATTTCCCATTCATCTCCCCTTCTTTTCCCACCATTTCCCCATTCTTTCTCCCCATTCCCCCTCCCTCTCCCCCCCACTTCCCCTCCCCCACCTCCCCCCCCACTTCCCCCCCATTTCCCCCCCGCTTCCCCTTCACTTCCGGCTGCCGTTTCCTTCCAGCGCTGAAGCTGCCGGATCCAAAGCCGGAAGACGCCCCCTCTTTCCCCGTGCCCCCCCCCAACTATACGGCCCCCACCCCCCCGTACCCCATCCCCCCACCCCCCCCCGCCCCCTATACCGCCCCCCCCGCCCCCTATAGCGCCCCTCCTGCCCCCTATACCGCCCCCCCCCGCCCCATATACCGCCCCCCCCACGCCCTATAGCGCCCCCCCTGCCCCCTATAGCGCCCCCCCGGCCTATAGCGCGCCCCCCCCGACCTATAGCGCCCCCCCCGCCCCCTATAGCGCCCCCCCCGCCCCCTATACTGCCCCCCCGGCCCCCTACAGCGCCCCCCCCGCCCCCTATAGCGCCCCCCCGGCCTTCCCCACGCCGCCCCCCCCGCCCTATGGCGCCCCCACGTATAACCCCGTGGGGAGCGGTTACGGCGCAGCGGCGTCGGCGTCGGATCCATCGCGGCTTCGCAAAAGGCCTTACGAGGATCAACGAAACCGCACTTATTACGAACACCGCGAAGAGAAAAGGTGAGAACGTTCCGGAATAATCCAGAAAGAACCAGGAAATTGGGGGGGGGGTTTCCCGCTCCCATATCTCAACGCCGTCACCGTCTCCAGAGGTCGTTCGCCACAACCGCCGGCGGAGGACGAAGAGGAGGATTTCGATGACACGTTGGTGGCCATCGATACCTGTGAGTGACGCCGGTCTTTCCGGATCTTTCCGGGTCTTTCCGGATCTTTCCGGAATGATGGGATTCCAAACGAACTGAGGGGGGGGAATGTGTGTGTGTGTTTTTGGGGTTGCAGATAACTGCGATCTTCACTTCAAAGTGGCGCGAGATCGGTACAGTGGGTACCCCCTCACCATCGAGGGCTTCGCGTACCTCTGGTCCGGCGCTCGCGCCACCTACGGAGTGCGGAGCGGCCGCGTCTGCTACGAGATGAAGGTGAGCGGAACGTTCTAGAAGAGGGAGCTGCGCCCGCATCCGTAGGGGGAAGGTTCCAGAAGAGGGAGCTGGGCCTGAAGCCGTGGGCGGAAGGTTCCAGAAGAGGGAGCTGGGCGTGAAGCCATGGGCGGAAGGTTCTAGAAGAGGGAGCTGGGCCCAAATCCATAGGGGGAAGGTTCTAGAAGAGGGAGCTGGGTGGGAATCCATAGGCGGAAGGTTCTAGAAGAGGGATCTGGGTGTGGATCGGTGGGTGGAAGGTTCTAGAAGAAGGATCTGGGTGTGAATCCATGGGCGAAAGGTTCTGGAAGAGGGATCTGGGCGTGGATCCATAGGGGGAAGGTTCTAGAAGAGGGATCTGGGTGTGGATCCATGGGCGGAAGGTTCTAGAAGAGGGATCTGGGTGTGGATCCATGGGCGGAAGGTTCTAGAAGAGGGATCTGGGCGTGAATCCATGGGCAGAAGGTTCTAGAAGAGGGATCTGTGTGGGAATCCATGGGCGGAAGGTTCTAGAAGAGGGATCCAGGCCCGAATCCATGGGCAGAAGGTTCTAGAGAGACTTTTCCTTCCAGATTAACGAGGAAATCTCCGTTAAACACCTGCCGTCCTCCGAACCCGACCCCCACGTGGTGCGAGTTGGATGGTCCCTCGATTCCTGCAGCACTCAGTTGGGTACGGCCGCGATTCCGGAGGGATTTGGGGGTCCTCTGATCGGATTTGGGGTCTCACGGAGGGATTTTGGGGTCTCACGGAGGGATTTGGGGTCTCACGGAGGGATTTGGGGGTTCCCCAGTTGGGATTTGGGGTCTCTCGTTTGGATTTGGTCCCTCTTTCTCTTCAATGTCTTCGTTAATGACCCGGAGTGAAAATCCGTTAACGACTTTAGTGGTGACCCCAAACATGGAGGACATTTCCGGGTCCTCGAGGGGTTCCGGAAGGATCCGGAGAGGTCGGAGGGGGTAATGAGGTTCCCCCGGAGGTGGTGGTGGACCTCCAACTCAACGTCGGTTGAGACTTTTGGGTCAAAGCGGCGTTGCCGGAAGGTTCCGAGAGAGGTTCTTCCCCCCCAGTGAGGCCTCAACTCAAACCCTCGTTGAGTTTTGGGTTCTTCGTTCCAAGAAGGACCTTAAGGAGATGCAGAAAGTTCCGGAGAAGGTTTTGGAGAAGGTTTTGAGGGCTCTGGAGTTGGTTTGGAGAAGAGGAGGAAGAGAGGAGACCTTCTCTGCTCTCTCCAACCACCGCATTGAGGGTGTGGCGACCGCTGGGCGTTGGGTTCTTCTCCCAAAGAGAAGGACTTGGAGGTGGTGGTGGACCTCCAACTCAACGTTGGCCAAAAAGCCAACGGCAAAGTGAGCGTTTGGGCTCTTCTCTTGAGGAGAAGGAGGTGGTGGTGGACCTCCAACTCAACGTTGGCCAAAAAGCCAACGGCAAAGTGAGCGTTGGGCTCTTCTCTTGAGGAGAAGGAGGTGGTGGTGGACCTCCAACTCAACGTGAGCGCTTCCCCAGGTGATGGGATGAGGGAAAACGGCCTCGAGCTCCACCAGAGGAGGTTCAGATGGAGCCCCGGGAGAAGCCCTGTCCTCAAAAAGGCCCATCGGGACCTTCTCAGGGCGGCGGTGGCGCCTCCGTCCTTGGAGGGAACTCAAAGCGCCGTCGCTGAGGCCCTCGAAGCCGTGATTTAACCCCGACGGAAGCGTTGGGTGACGATGGAAGCGTTGGATGACGACGACGGAAGCGTTGGACGACGGAGAACGTCTCCCACTCGATGCTTCCACCTTTCCCGTTCTTCTTTTCCAGGCGAAGAACCTTTTTCCTACGGCTACGGCGGCACCGGCAAAAAATCCACCAACTCCAAATTTGAGAACTACGGCGAAGCCTTCGCTGAAAACGACGTCATCGCGTGTTTGGTGGTGAGTTTTCGGCCTTCTTTGCGCCTCCGGCGGTGGCCGCCACCTTTCGCCGTTTCACCGCCGCCTTCGCCGTAGGATTTCGAGTGCGGCGAAGAGGTGGAAATGTCCTTCTTGAAGAACGGGAAGTGGTTGGGAGTCGCGTTCCGGGTTCGGAAGGAGCAGTTGAGCGGTCGAGCGCTTTTCCCTCACGTTTTGGTGAAGAATTGCGCCGTGGAGTTTAACTTCGGGCAACGGGAAGAGGCGTTTTTCACCGTTCCGCCCGGATTCGCCTTCATCCAACACCTCTCCGTCAGCGAGCGCGTCCGCGGCACTCTGGGACCCAAGAGCAAAGCCGAGTGCGAGGTGAGCTGCCCTCGGAATGTGGCGTTCCGGGGAGGAATCGGCACCGTTTGGGGTGGAATCGGCTCAATTTGGGGTGGAATCGGCTCAATTTGGGGCGGAATCGGATCAATTTGGGGTGGAATCGGCGCAATTTGGGGTGGAATCGGCGCAATTTGGGGTGGAATCGGCGCAATTTGGGGTGGAATCGGCTCAATTTGGGGCGGAATCGGCTCAATTTGGGGTGGAATCGGCTCAATTTGGGGTGGAATCGGCTCAATTTGGGGCGGAATCGGATCAATTTGGGGTGGAATCGGCGCAATTTGGGGTGGAATCGGCTCAATTTGGGGCGGAATCGGCTCAATTTGGGGCGGAATCGGCTCAGTTTGGGGCAGAATCGGATCAATTTGGGGCAGAATCGGATCAATTTGGGGCGGAATTGGACCAATTTGGGGCGGAATCGGCTCAATTTGGGGCAGAATCGGCGCAGTTTGGGTGGAATCGGCTCAGTTTGGGGCGGAATTGCCACAGTTTGGAATTGGCTCAATTTCGGGTAGAATTTGGCGCAGTTTGGGGCGCAATTGGCTCAGTTTGGATCCGAATCTGAATCCAGGTTCCGGCACTGAATCCGGTTTGGTGCCGAATCCCCTTCATTTGGTGCCAAATCCACGGGATTTGAGGCCAAATACCTTTCATTTGGTGCCGAATCCACTCTATTCTGGCACGGAATCCATTTTGGTGCCAAATCCACGTGATTCGAGGCTGAATCCCCTCCATTTGGTGCCGAATCCTCTCCATTTGGTGCCGAATCCCCTCCGTTTGGTGCCGAATCCGTTCCGGCGCCGAATCCCCTGGATTGCGGCTCCGACTGCTCTTTGTCCGCAGATCCTGATGATGGTGGGTTTGCCGGCGGCCGGGAAGACCACGTGGGCGGTGGCGCACGCCGCCTCCAACCCTTCCAAGAAGTACAACATCCTCGGAACCAACGCCATTATGGATAAAATGAGGGTGAGGCGCCATCCGGAAGGTTCCGGCGCCTCGGGCGGCTCCGCCGTTGGCGTCACCGGCTCTTCCTCGTCCTCCCCGGCAGGTGATGGGGCTGCGGCGGCAGCGGAATTACGCCGGGCGGTGGGACGTCCTCATCCAACAGGCGACGCAGTGCCTCAACCGCCTCATCCAGATCGCCGCCCGCAAGAAGCGCAACTACATCCTTGACCAGGTGCGAATCCGCTCCCTTCGGCGCCACATCCGGCTCGGGGCCGGATCCGCTCGGTTTGGGGCCGAATCCGCTCGGTTTGGGGCTGGATCCGCTTGGTTTGGGGTCGGATCCGCTCAGTTTGGGGCTGAATCCGCTCTGTTTGGGGCCGAATCCGCTCAGTTTGGCGCCAAATCCACTTGTTTCAGCACCAAATCCGCTCAATTCGGCGCCAGATCTGGTTCAATGCTGGATCCGCTCGGTTTGGGGCCGAATCCGCTCAATTCGGTGCCACATCCGCTCGATTTGGTGCCAAAACCGCTTGCTTTGCAGCCAAATCCACGTGGCTCAAGGCCAAACCTGATTTGGGGCCAAATCCTCTCCGTTTGGGGCCAAATCTGCTCCGTTTGGGGCCAAATCCACTCAGTCTGGGGCCAAATTGGCTCAATTTGGGACCAAATCTGGTTTGGGGCTAAATCTGCTTGATTTGAGGTGGAATCCACTTGATTTGGGGCCCAATCCACTCCCTTTGGGGCCAAATCCGCTCCCTTTGGTGCCGGATCCGCTCCCTTTGGGGCCAAATCCGCTCCCTTTGGGGCCAAATCCACTCCCTTTGGGGCCAAATCCGCTCCCTTTGGGGCCGAATCCACTCCCTTTGGCGCCGAATCCGCTCCCCTTCTCCTCGTTTGTCGCCATCTCCGAATCCCACCGTTAATTCCCGTGGTTTTTTTTTCCCGCCCTTTTTTTCCCGCCTCAGACGAACGTCTACGGCTCCGCCCAACGCCGGAAACTGCGCCCGTTTGAGGGTTTCCAACGCAAAGCGATCGTCATTTGCCCCACGGATCAGGACCTGCGGGAGCGAACCGTCAAGAGAACCGACGAGGAGGGAAAGGACGTTCCGGATCACGCGGTGCTGGAGATGAAAGGTGCGATTCGGCCTCGTTGAGAGGCGCCACCGGAGCTGCTTCGTTCCTGAGGGAGATCCGTGGGCGGAAGGTTCTGGAAGAGGGATCTGGGCGTGGATCCATGGGCGGAAGGTTCCAGAAGAGGGATCTGGGCGTGGATCCATGGGCGGAAGGTTCCAGAAGAGGGATCTGGGCGTGGATCCATGGGTGGAAGGTTCTAGAAGAGGGATCTGGCTGTGGATCCGTGGGCAGAAGGTTCCGGAAGAGGTTCTTCTCCCCCCGGTGAGGCCTCACCTCAAAACTTGAGTTGAGTTTTGGGTTCTTCGTTCCAAGAAGGACCTTAAGGAGCTGCAGAAGGTTCTGGAAAAGGTTGTGGAGAAGGTTCTGAGGGCTCTGGGGTTGGTTTGGAGAAGAGGAGGAAGAGGTGTTGGTGGACCTCCAACTCAACGTGAGCCCACGTTGGCCAAAAACCAACGGCAAAGTGGTTGTTGAGCTCTTCTCTTGAGGAGAAGGAGGTGGTGGTGGACCTCCAACTCAACGTTGGCCAAAAAGCCAACGGCAAAGTGAGCGTTTGGGCTCTTCTCTTCAGGAGAAGGAGGTGGTGGTTGACTTTTGCCATGAGGAGAAGTTTCTTCCTGAAGAGACAATGGTGGTTTTTCCCTTCTTGACCTCCAAAACGGTCAGAAATGATGTTCTCGTCCCTCCATTTTAACCCGGAAGTGAAGTTTAACATCTCCGTTCTCCCTTTTTTTTTCCCCGGTTGCGCTCATTTCCTTCTTTTTGTCCCTTTTTTCCCTCCCGTTTTTCCTGGCAGCCAATTTCACTCTCCCGGAAGTGGGCGACTTCCTGGACTCCGTCGTCTTCGTGGAGCTGCAACGGGACGAGGCCGCGGCTCTGATCCGCCTCTACAACGAGGAAGGCCGCAACGCTGCGCCGCCGCCGGAGAAGCGCTTCGACGCCACCGGACGCCCCTCGGCCTTCCGCGCCCGCCCCGCCTTCCAGCGCTTCGAGGCTCGCGGCGGCTCCGGCACACGCGGAACCTTCCAGAACCGCGGTGGCGGCGGCTTCCGAGGAAACGGCAGCGCCGGCGCAGGTAGGAGTTGCCCAACGCCACCTTTCCTGCTTCCTCCTCTCAGCCACTTCCTTTGTGCTTTCGCTTCCTGTTTTTTCCCCTTCATTCCTGTTTTTCCCTTTCACTTCCTTTTTTTCCTCTTTCGCTCCTGTTTCTTCCCCTTTGATTCCTGTTTTTTTCCCTTTTCATTCCTGTTTTATTTCCCTTTGATTCCTTTTTTTCCCCTTTCGTTCCTCTTTTATTTCCCTTTTGTTCCTGTTCTATTTCCCTTTCGTTCCTGCTTTTTTCCCTTTCATTCCTGTCATTTTTCCTTTCATTCCTGTTTTCTTCCTTTGATTCCTGTTTCCGTGTTTGATTTCCTGTTCCTTGTTTCCTATTTCTGTTTCCTGTCTCCTCTTACCATTTCCGGGCTTTCATTTCCCATTTCCTCTTACCACTTCCTGGCTTTCATTTCCCATTTCCCCTTACCCTTTCTGCTTTTCCTTCCCCATTTCCTCTTACCATTTCCGGTTTCCGGTTCCGCAGGCTTTTCCCGAGGCCCCTTCCCGTGCCGCTGGGCCCCCTCCCCTCGCGACGCCTCTTCCTCCTCCTCTTCCTCCTCCTCTTCCTCTTCCTCCTCGTCGTCATCGTCGTCGTCGTCCTCTTCCTCCTCTCCTCGCGGGGCCTTCGCTCGCGGCTCTCCGGCGCCTTCCGGCTCTTTCCCCGCCACTCGCGGCGGCTCCGGCTACAAAGGGGGGACGTCAGCACCCCCAAACCAACAGGTTTGTGTCCCCCCTTCTCGGGGTGTCCCCTCCCCCCAAATTCCCCCCCTTTCCCCCCTCCCCCAAAATGGCGGCCGTGGCGTTGCAGGGCGGATACGGCGCGAGCGGCGGCGCTTACGGTGGCGCTTACGGCGGCGGTTATGGCGGCGCCTACGGAGGATACGGACACGGATACCCCCAGGGGGGCGCCCCCCCCGCCCACGGATACCCACAATACCCACAGGTGGGGGGGGGACCCCTAAATTGGGGGGGGGAGGGGGTCTAAATTGGGGGGGAGGGGTCTAATTTGGGGGGAGGGGATCCTAATTTGGGAGGGAAATTGGTTTAGGGGGGACCCTAATTTGGGGAGAAGGGGGGGGGAATTGGGGGGGTTGGGGGGGACCCTCATTGTGGGGGAACCCTTATTTGTGGGGGGATTGATTTGGGGAGTGGGGCCCTAATTTGGGGAGAAGGACCCTAATATGGGGGGAGGTCCTGTTTTTTTGGGGGGGGGGGTGTCTGAACCCCCCCCTTTTTGGAGGATTACTCCCCCCTTTTGGGGGATAACCCCCTCTTTTTGGGGATACCTCCCCCCATTTTGGAGTATAACCCCCCCCATTTTGAGGATAACCCCCCCCCTTTTTTCAGGCATAACGCCCCCATTTTGGAGGATACCCCCTCCATTTTGGGAGATACCCCTCTCATTTTTGGGGATACCCCCCCTATTTTGGAGGATACCCCCCCATTTTGGGGCTACCCCCCCTTTTCCCATTCTCCCTCACAAGATTCCTGTTAACCCCTCTCTTCCCAAAGCTGATTTCCCCCCCCCTCCCCCCCATTTTCTCACCTCTGGGCTTTTGGGCCCCCCTTTCTTTTTTTGGGGGGGGTCTTCTTGGGGTGCTGACCCCCCCTTTTCTCTCCCTCCCAGTACCCCCAGCAGTGGAACCAGTACTACCAGCAGCAGGGCCCGTGGCCCCCCCCGTACTACGGCTCCTATGACTACGGCGCCTACGGCAGCAGCGGGGGGGGGGGCCAGCGCCCAGTGACCCCCCCTTTTCCCCCCCCCTTGCGGACACCCCACTAAAAACACTGTTTTTAACCTCAAAAAAGAGACTCGGATGGTTGAAAAAAACCCCTTTTCCGTGTGTGTCCCCCCCTTTTCCGTGTGTGTCCCCCCCTTTTCTGTGTTCCCCCCCCTTTTTTTGGCATCAACCCCCCCTTTTCCATGTGTCCCCCCCATTTTCCATATGTCCCCCCCATTTCTCTGTGTCCCCCCCTTTTCCGTCTGTCCTCCTTTCCATGTCCCCCACCCTTTCTGTGTGTCCCCCCGCCTTTTCTGTGTGTCCCTCCCTCTTTTGGCATCATCCCCCCCCTTTTCCATGTGTGTGTCCCCCCTTTTCCATGTGCCCCCCCTCTTTTTGGTGTCATCCCCCCCCTTTTCCATGTGTGTCCCCCCTCTTTTCTATATGTCTCCCGCTTTTCCGTGTTCCCCCCCCTCTTCTTGGCATCATTCCCCCCCCTTTTCGATATGTGCCCCCTCTTTTCCCTGTGCCCCCCCTTTTCCCCATGCCCCCCCTTTTCCCTGTGTCATCCCCCCTTTTTGGCATCACCCCCCCTTTTCTCTGTCCCCCCCCTTTTGGGGACCATTTCCCCCCCATTTGGCCCCATTTCACCCCCCTTTTTTTGGGGGGGGGTCCCATTCCCCCCTCCATTTCGGCCTTTCACCCCCCATTTTCGGCCATTTCACACCCCACACCTTTTTGGGGGGCCATTTCCCTCTTTTTGGGGGGCCATTACCCCCCCCATTTTTGCCCACTCCCCCCCCACCATTTTGGTCCTTTTCACCCCCTTTTTTTGTGGCCGTTTCCCCCCATTTTGTGCTGTTTCTCCCCCTCTTTTTGGCTCCTTTTTCAGGGTCTTTTCCCGCCCTTTTTGGGGGCCTTTTCCCGCCCTTTTTGGGGGTCTTTTCCCGCCCTTTTTGGGGGTCTTTTCCCGCCCTTTTTGGGGGTCTTTCCCGCCCTTTTTCAGGGCCTTTTCCCACCCTTTCCGGGGCCTTTTCCCGCCCTTTTTGGGGCCTTTTCCCGCCCTTTTTCAGGGCCTTTTCCCGCCCTTTTCGGGGCCATTTCCCCCTCATTTGGACCCATTCTGTTTTCCACACCATTTTCTTCACTTTCCACCTCTTTTTCCCCCCTATTTTTCTCAATTCCACCCCCAAACTGACCCTTTTCTTTCTTTTCTCGCCCCATTTATTATTCCCTCCCCCATTTTCTTTATTTTCCACCCCAATTCCTTTATTTTCCACCCCATTTTCTTCACTTTTCACTCTTTTCCCCTATTTTTCCCATTCAGCCCCAAACCCGACCCCTTTTTCTTTCTTTTTTCCCCACTGCCTTTTCTTTCTTTTCCTCTTCATTTTTATTTCTCACCCCAATTTCTTTATCCCCCCCCCCCTTTTTCCCCTCATTTTTGGCATTCAGCCCCCAAAACAGCCCCATTTTCTTTACTTTTCCCCTCATTCTCTTTACTTTTCCCCCCATTTTCTTCACTTTTCCCCCATTCTCTTCACTTTTCCCCCCATTTTCTTCACTTTTCCCCCCATTTTCTTCACTTTTCCCCCCATTTTCTTCATCCCCCCCCACTTCTATCCCCACTTTTGGCCCCCAGACGGGCCCCTTTCCCCCCCTTTCCCCCCGTTTTCCTCCCCCTTTTCTTCCTTTTACTTATTTTCTTTATTTCTTCCCTCTTTTCCCCCGATTTTGGGGATTCAACCCTCAAACCCAATTTTCTTTCCACCTCATTTTCCTTATTTTTCACCCCGTTTTCTTCCCCCCCCTCCCTTTTCCTCTCATTTTTCATTTCAACCCCCACACGACCCCCCTTTATTTTTCTTACCCCCTTTTCTTTATTTTTTCCTCTTTTTTCCCCATTTTTTGGCGTCCAACCCCCAAATGTGCCCTTTTTCCTCCTTTCCCCCCCCGTGTCCTCCTCTTTTTTGGCGTTCGAACCCCTCTGTGGCCCTTTTGGGGCTCCCCCTCCTCCTCAGGTGGAGAATGGGCTCTTTTACAGAAATTTTACGCTTTTGGTTTTCCCAATTTTGGGGGTTTTGGGGTTTTTTTTTGGCCTCTGCTTTCCCATTCCTCCCCAGGGGAGGAACAAAAAGGGGAAAAAAAAGGAGAAACAATAAAAAAACCCAAAGAAGGACCCCACTCCCCGCTTGCGCCTGCTCTGCCCCGTTTCGATACCTCGATTTTGAGGTGAATTTGGGGCCTTTTGGGGTGAATTTGGGGCCTTTTGGGGTGAATTTGGAGCTATTTGGGGAGAGGAGGGGGGGTGTGAAAATGAATGGTGGGGGAACTCCCAGGCGGAACCATTATGGAGGGGTCTGTGCGCACTTATTTCCCCGTCCCCCGACCCTCACCGGAAGTGGCGCTCCGCACCGGAAGTGGCGCCGCGGGCGGGAACGGCGGGTGAGAGGCGAGACTGCGGTGTCGCAGCCAAACGGGACCGGGCGGGTGCGAGGGAGAGGGGTTCGGGGGTCCTGAGGAGGGGAGCGGGGAGCGGGATTTGGGGGTTCCCCTCCTTTGCTGGAGGGATTTGGGGTCCCCCTCCTTCTGGGAAGACTTTGGGGTCCCCTCAGGTGTGTGCCACCCCCTTCTGTGAGGAATATGGGGGTTCCCGCTTTTCCCTGAGGAGTTTGGGGTCCCCCCCCTTTTCCCTGAGGATTTTGGGGACCCCCTTTCTCTGAGGAATTTGGGGTCCCCCCCTTTTTCCCTGAGGAGTTTGGGATTCCTGCTTTTTCCCTAAGGGTTTTGGGGACCCCCTTTCCCTGAGGAGTTTGGGGTCCCTCCATTTTTCCCAGAGGAGTTTGGGGACCCCAAAACGGACCCAAAAACATGGAATTGGGACCCCAAAAAATTAACGGAGACCCCAAAAATGTTGAATTGACCCCCTCAAAACATTGAAAGGGACCCCAAAACATTGAAAGGGACCCCAAAACAGTGAAAGGGACTCCAAAATGTCATATGGGGACCCCAAAACGTCCAATTGGGACCCCAAAATTAATTGGCGCCCCAAAATATTGAAAAAGGACCCTGAAATGTTGAATGAGGACCCCGAAACGTCGAATTGGGACCCCAAAACGTCCCAGAAGGACCCCAAAACATCAAATTGTGACCCCAGAATGAATGAGGACCCCGAAACGTCGAATTGGGACCCCAAAACGTCCCACGAGGACCCCAAAACATCAAATTTTGACCCCAAAATTAATGAGGAGCCGGAAATATCGAATTGGGACCCCAAAATGTCCCAGAAGGACCCCAAAACATCTGATTTTGACCCCCAAATGAATGAGGACCCTGAAACGTCGAATTGGAACCCCGAAACGTCGAATTGGGACCCCAAAGCGTCCCAGAAGGACCCCAAAACATCAAATTGGGACCCTCAAATGAATGAGGACCCTGAAACGCCGAAAGGGGACCCCGAAACGTCACCTCAAGCTCCAGAAGGGTCCCCCCTTTTCCCCGTGGAGGCGAGGACGGAGCCCCCCGAAACGAGAGGCTGGGGGCACCCCGGAATGGGGGTCTGGGGGCGCTCCCGTCGCTCCCCCACCCGCACCCGCCTGCGCAACCGGCGCTACGCAGCTCTGCAGCAGCTGATCCAAGGTAGGGGGCACCCCAAAATCCTGGCGGGGGTCCCCAATATCTTGGGGGGGTCCCCGATATCCTGGGGGGGGGTCCCCCGGTATCCTAAGGGGGTCCCTGATATCTCTGGGGGTCCCTATTATCATCAAGTGGTTCCTAATGGCCCTGGAGGGGGTGAAGTCCAGGGGGGTCCCCAATATCCTGGGGGGGTCCCCAATATTCTGAGGATGTCTCTCATATCTTCGGGGGACCCTAATGTCTTGGGAGAGGGTCCTCAATAGCTCAGGGTCCCCCTCTTTGTCTGTGGGGTTTTGGGGGCCCCCCTTGTCCCTATAGGTTTTTGGGGTCCCTCTTTTTTTGGGGGGGGTCTCAGGGCCCCCCGTTTTCTTCCCCCCCCCCCCCCAGAAGGTGAATACTTCAGTGAGGAGGAGATGCGGGCGCGAGAACCTTTGCTTTATCATCACTACATTGGGCGTTATCGGGGGGCCCCTGGGGACCCCCCCGATTCTTTGGGGTCCCCCCCGGTTTTGGGGACCCCCTCCTCGCTGGCGGAACTGCTGCTGCGTTCGGTGGAGGAGGCGGAGGTGCAGCGACGGCTGCGGCGGCAGCGACTGCGCGACGGCGACTGCGGTGAGCGACCGGGGCGGGATTTAGGGGTTCAGGAGGGGGTTTGGGGGTTCGGGGAGGCATTTAGGGGTTCGGGGAGGGGCTCAGAGTGAAGGGTTTGGGGTTCAGGAGGGCTCAGAGTGAAGGATTTGGGGGTTTGAGGGTTATTTAGGGGTTCGGGGGGGGCTCAGATGGAAGGATTTGGGGTTCGGGAGGGGATTTGGGGTTCAGGAGGGTTCAGAGGGAAGGATTTGGGGGTTCAGGAGGGCATTTGGGGGTTCAGGGAGGCTCAGAATGAAGGATTTGGGGTTCAGGGAGGGGATTAGTGGTTCAGGGAGGGTTCAGAGAGGAGGATTTGAGGGTTCAGGAGGGCATTTAGGGGTTCGGGAGGCTCAGATGGAAGGATTTGGGGTTCAGGAGGGGATTTGGGGTTCAGGGAGGGTTCAGAGGGAAGGGGTTGGGGGTTCAAGGGGGCTCAGAATGAAGGATTTGGGGTTCAGGAGGGCTCAGAGTGAAGGGTTTGGGGGTTTGAGGGTTATTTAGGGGTTTGGGGGGGCTCAAATGGAAGGATTTGGGGTTCGGGAGGGGATTTGGGGTTCAGGGAGGGTTCAGAGGGAAGGATTTGGGGGTCCGAGGGGAGGATTTGGGGGTCCGGGGGGACTCAAAATGAAGGGTTTTGGGTTTCAGGGAAGGATTTGGGGTTCGGGGGGTCTCAGATTTGGGGTTCAGGGCAGGATTTGGGGGTTCAGGGAAGAATTTGGGGTTCAGGGAAGAATTTGGGGTTCAGGGGGTTTCTCAGAAGGAACGATTTGGGTTTCAGGGACGGATTTGGCGTTTGGGGGTCGCATCTCAGCTTTGGGGTTCGGGGAAGGATTTGGGGTTCGGGAGTTTCAGCTTTGGGGTTCGGGGAAGGATTTGGGGTTCGGGGGGTTCCCCTCAGCGGGATTTTGGGGTGTCCGTCCCCCCCTTTCCCAGAGGAGGCGGAGGCGGAGCCCCCCCCGTCGCCCCCTTCGCGGGCGCTGCTCCGATGGGAGTTCACGTCCCGAATGCACCAACGCTTCCTCGACGGATGCGACCCCCACTTCGACTACAGGTGAACCCCAAAAACGGCCCCTGACACCCCCGGAACCCCCAAATCACCCCCGACACCCCCTGAACCCCAAAACCCACCCCTCGAGACCCCCCAGATCCCAAATCCTTCTCTCTGAGACCGCACTGAATCCCAAATCCCCCCCTGAACCCCCAAATCCTTCTCTTTAAGACCCCCCCAACCCCAAATTCTTCCCTCCAAGACCTCCCTGAACCCCCAAATCCCTCCCCGACACCACCCTGAACCCCAAAACCACCCCTCGACACCTCCCAGATCCCAAATCCTTCTCTCTGGGACCGCACTGAATCCCAAATTCCCCCCTGTACCCCCAAATCCTTCTCTTTGAGACCCCCCGAACCCCAAATTCTTCTCTCTGAGACCTCCCTGAACCCCCAAATCCTTCTCTCTGAGACCGTCTGAACCCCCAAATCCCCTCCTGACACCTCCCTGAACCCCAAAACTACCGGGGGGGCCTCAGTTGGGAGTATTTGGGGTTCAGGGAGGGATTTGGTGTTCGGGGGGTCCCAATTGGGAGGATTTGGGGGTAAAGGATGTGGGATTTGGGGGTTCAGGGGGGGATTTGGGGTTCGGGGGGGTCCCAATAGGGAGGATTTGGGGGTTCGGGTGGTGGATTTGGGGGTTCAGGGGGGATTTGGGGTTCGGGGGGGTCCCAATAGGGAAGATTTGGGCTTTGTGTGGCTTTGGGGGTTTCTCCGTTGTGGATTTCAGCCTTTGGGGGGTGGTTTAAATATTTGGGGGCCCCCCCTGAACCCCCAATTCCTGCCCCCCCCCCCCCAGCCAGGTGGATGAAAACCCGGACCTGGATAACCTGGACCTGGAGTCGCGCGACGCCGAGGAGCGATACTTCGACGCCGAAGAGCCCAGCGCCGCCCCCCACCTCGATTAGGGCCCCCCCAGACCAGAATCAGGTGCCCCCCAAAAAAAAAAGACCCCCACACCCCAAAATCGAGGGCCCCCCAAAAAAAACCACAGCACCTGTGGCCCAAAACGAGGCGTTTGTACCCCAAAACGTGGCCTTTCTGGGTCAAAATAAGGTTCTCCTCCCTCAAAATATGGCCTTTTGGGCCCAAAATGAGGTGCCCCCCCCAAAAAAAAGACCCCCACACCCCAAATCGAGGCCCCCCCAAAAAAACACAGCATCCGTAGACCAAAAAGAGGCGTTTGTACCCCAAAACGTGGCCTTTCTGGGTCAAAATGAGGTGCCCCCCCCCCAAATATGTCCTTTTTAGCCCCAAAATGAGGTGTTTGTCCCCCAAATATAACCCTTTTAGCCCCAAAATGAGGTTCCCCCCCCCCCAGCCTCCCCATTTCCTGCCCCCCCCCCTCCCCCCGGAAGAACATTTTTATCCCTTTTCCGCCCCCCAAAAAAGCAGAAATTGAACCCCAAACCCGCCCCCCCCCCAAAAAAAAGCAGAAATGGTTAAAAATTAAATAAGGTTTTTATAAGGGGGGAATTTGGGGGTTCAGGGGGGGATTTGGGGGGGTCTGAGGGATTTGGGGGGGAGGGCAGGGAGGTTTAGGGGGGGGCTGAGGGGTTTGGGGGGGGGCCTTGAAGGATTTGGGGGGTCTGGAGGGATCTAGAGGATTTGGGGGACCCCAGGGGAGTTTGGGGGGGGTCTGAAAGGTTTGGGGGGGGCCCTTAAAGGGGGGGGGGGTCAGCAGAATCTGGAGGATTTGTGAGGCTCCAGGAGGGTTTTGGGGGGGTCTGTGAGGCCTGGGGGGGGGGGCTCTGGTGGATTTTGGGTATCCCTGGGGGGGCTCTGGTGGATTCTGGGGTGTCCTGGGTGGGGTTTTGGGGGTTCTGGAGGATTTGGGGGGTCCCTGAGTGGGGGTGTCAGGGGATTTCTGGACCATTCACGAGGCTCCATGTTGGGTTTGGAGCCATTCTTTGAGGCCTGAGGGGGGATTCTGGTGGATTTGGGGTTCTCTGGCGGATTTTGGGGTTCTCTGGCGGATTCTGGGGGGCTCTGATGGATTTTGGGGTGCTCTGGCAGATTTTGGGGTGCTCCAAGTGGGTTTTGGGGGGTCCCTGAGTGGGGGTGTCAGGAGATTTCTGGACCATTCACGAGGCTCCATGTTGGTTTTAGGGTGATTCTTTGAGGCCTGAGGGGGGGGGGATTCTGGTGGATTTTGGGGTCTCTGGCGGATTCTGGGGTGTCCCAGATGGGGTTTTGGGGAGTCTGGAGGATTTGGGGAGTCCCTGAGTGGGGGTGTCAGGGGATTTCTGGACCATTCACGAGGCTCCATGTTGGGTTTGGAGCCATTCTTTGAGGCCTGAGGGGGGGATTCTGTTGGATTTTGGGGTCTCTGGCGGATTTTGGGGTTCTCTGGCGGATTCTGGGGGGCTCTGATGGATTTTGGGGTGCTCTGGCGGATTTTGGGGTGCTCCAAGTGGGTTTTGGGGGTCCCTGAGTGGGGGTGTCAGGCAGAATCTGGACCATTCACGGGGCTCCATGTTGGGTTTGGAGCCATTCTTTGAGGCCTGAGGGGGGATTCTGGTGGATTTTGGGGTGCTCTGTTGGATTCTGGGTCTCTGTTGGATTTCGGGGTGCTCTGAGGGGTTTCGGGGTGTCCCCCGGGATCAGCTGCACTTGCAGGAGCGGACGATCATGTCGGAGAGCTGCTCGACGCGCGCTTTGCGCCCCACGTAGTAAACGATGGGGAGGGGGTCGAGGTGGAGGGGGACGCAGCACGGCGCCGCCGACGCCCCCGGGTTGTGCTGATTGTACAGCGCCAGCACCTGCGGAGACACCCCCAGAATAAAACGGGGGACCCCCCTCCTCAGGTCAGACGACACCCCAATATCTTCCAACCCCCCGAGAGCTCCAAATCTCCCCACAAAAAAGGGTTTCGGGGGGTCCCGCGGTGCCCCCAGGGCTTAAAAACGTCATTTTTGGGGGTTCCATTGTGTACCCCCCTCAGTTTTTGGGGTCCCGCTGTGCCCCCCCATCTTTAAGACCCCAATTTGGGGGGTCCTGACAAGCTCCCCCCCCGAGTGCCCCCCATTTTGGGGGTCCCTCTGCCCATTTCTGTCTCTCTTTGCCCGTTTTGGGGTGCATGTGCACATTTTGGTGTCACAGTGCCCATTTTTGGGGTCCCTGGTCCCATTTTGGGGGTCCCAGTGCCCATTTTTAGCATCACTCTGCCCGTTTTTGGGGTTTCTTTGCCCATTTTTGGGGTCCCAGTGCCCATTTTGGGATCCCTCTCCATATTTTTGGGGTCCCAATACCCATTTTTGGGGTCCCAGTGTCCATTTTGAGGGTCTCTTTGCCCATTTTTGGGGTCCCAATGCCCATTTTGGGGGTCTTTTTGTGTGTTTTTGGGGTCCCAGTGCCCATTTTTGGGGTCCCAGTGCCCATTTTTGGGGTCTCTTTGCCTGTTTTTGGGGTCCCAGTGCCCATTTTTGGGGTCCCAATGCCCATTTTGGGGTCCCAGTGCCCATTTTTGGGGTCTCTTTGCCCATTTTTGGGGTCCCTTTGCCCATTTTTGGGGTCCCTTTGCCCGTTCCGGCGTCTCTTTGCCCATTTTCAGTGTCTCTTTGCCCATTTTGGTGTCTCTTTGCCCATTTTTGGGGCCCCAGTGCCCGTTTTTGGGGTCCCTCTCCGTATTTTTGGGGTCCCAGTGCCCATTTTGGGGTCTCTTTGCCCATTTTGGTGTCTCTTTGCCCATTTTTGGGGTCTCAGTGCCCATTTTTGGGGTCTTTTTGCCCATTTTTGGTGTCTCTTTGCCCATTTTTGGGGTCCCTGTGCCCATTTTTGGGGTGTCTCTGCCCATTTTTGGGGTCCCTCTGCCCATTTTTGGGGTCCCTCTGCCCGTTTCGGTGTCCCAGTGCCCATTTTAGGCGTCTCTTTGCCCATTTTCAGTGTTTCTTTGCCCGTTTTCGGGGTCTCTTTGGCCGTTTTCGGGGGTGGGGGTGCCGTTGCTGGTTTTTGGGGTGCCGCGGTTTCGGGGTCCCACCTTGGCGTAGTGGCTGTCGGCGCTCCAGATGTAGGGGCACGGCCCCATGCAGAAATTGGCGGTGTAGCCCCGCGGCTCATGGATCCACTTCCACTGCAGATCCCGACGGAAGTCGATGTACAGCGGCCGCACGCAGCAGTTCTTCTCCTCCGTCCTGCGGGAAACGGGGGGCACCGGCGGGAAACGGGGGTCACCGGGGGGAAAGGGGGGTCCCTGAGGGGGAAATAGGGGTCCCTGAGGGGGAAATAGGGGGAAATGGGGCAGAAATGGGGGTCAATGGGGGGGAATGGGGGTCCATGAGGGGGAAATGGGGGTCAGTGGGGGAGAAATGGGGGGAAATGGGGGGGAAATGGGGTCACTGGGGGAGAAATGGGGAGAAATGGGGGAAAATGGGGGTCCATGAGGGGGAAATGGGGGAGAAATGGAGGTCACTGGGGGAAAATGGGGGTCACTGGGGGAGAAATGAGGGTCATTGGGGGGAAATGGGGGTCAATGGGGAGGAAATGGGGGTCCATGAGGGGGAAATGGGGGAGAAATGGGGGTCATTGGGGGAAAAATGGGGGAGAAATGGGGGAAAATGGGGGTCCATGAGGGGGAAATGGGGGTCAATGGGGTAAAATGGGGGTCAGTGGGGGAGAATGGGGGTAACTGGGGGGGAAATAGGGGTCAATGGGGAGAAATGGGGGTCACTGGGGAGGAAATGGGGGACAAATGGGGGTGACTGGGAGGGAAATGGGGGTCAATGGGGGAGAATGGGGGAGAAATGGGGGTCACTGGGGGAAAAATGGGGGTCCCTGGGGAGGAAATGGGGGTCCCTGGGGGGGAAATAGGGTGACTGGGGAGGAAATGGGGGTCAGTGGAGGGAAATGGGGGTCTCTGGGGCAGAAATGGGGGTCCTGGAGGGGGAAATGGGGGTCAGTGGGGGAAAATGGGGGAGAAATGGGGGTGAGTGGGGGGGAATGGGGGTCCCTGAGGGGAAAATAGGATTTTTTGGGGCAGAAATGAGGGTCCTGGAGGGGGAAATGGGGTCATTGGGGGAGAAATGGGGGTGACTGGGGGGAAAATGGGGGTCCCTCAGGGGGAAATAGGGGGAAATGGGGCAGAAATGGGGGTCCTGGAGAGGGAAATGGGGTCAATGGGGGAGAAATGGGGGTGACTGGGGGAGAAATGGGGGTGACTGGGGGAGAAATGGGGGTCAATGGGGGAGAAATAGGGGTCCCTGGGTGGGAAATGGGGGTCCCCGGTTTGAATCAGGTCCCCCCGGCGGCTCTTCCCGTGCGCACCATCACTCCTCTCCAGAGTGAACGCTTCTGCCATCACTCCGCTCCAGAGTGAACGAGAGGGGCCCATTTGCCCCTCTTTCCTCCCCGGCGCTTCCTGAACAGCTTTAGGGGGGTTCTTTACCCCTTTATGGGGGTGTCCCGGGGTTGATTTTTTGGGGGGGACACCCCTTTAAACCCCCCCAGAAGCGATCTTTTTGGGGTACCCGAAGCAGTAGTCGGTGTCGAGGTCGCGGCGGCGCCGAGCGCTGTGGAGGCTGTTGGCGCGGTCGGGGGGCAGCGCCATGGCCAGGACGTACGGCACGCGGCGGTGCTTCTGCGCGATGCCCTGCATGTCCCCTCGCTGCTGCTCGAACCCTGCGGGGGGGACCCCAAAAATCCGGGGGGGACCCCAAAAACCCAGGTGAGGGGACCCTAAAAACCCCACTGAGAAACCAACACCTTTGAGTGTCCCTCTTGGTGATGTGCGACCCCTGCGGGGACTTAGAGTGGAAATAGGGAGCCCCAAAACCCAGGGGGGACCCCAAAAATCATGGGGGGACCGTAAAATTGAAGAGGGACCCCAAAAATTCAAGGGGGACCCCAAAAATTGAGGTGAGGGGACACTAAAACCCCACTGAGAAACCAACACCTTTGGGTGTCCCCCTGGAGATGTGCGACCCCTGCGGGGACTCAGGGTGGAAATAGGGAGCCCCAAAACCCAGGGGGGACCCCAAAAATCATGAGAGGCCCCTCAAAACTCAGAAGGAACCCCCCCCAAATCCAGAGGAGATCCCAAAAACTAAAGGGGGGGACACCCCAAAAACCCACAGGGAACACCACATAACCTCAGGGACTGCCAACATCGCAGGGAACCCCCACACCAAAGGGGTTCCCCCAAGCCCCAGGGACCCCCACCCCCAAACCTCAGCCCGTCCCCCAAACCAAGGGGTCCCCCCCAAATCCCTGGGGGCCCCCCCAAACCTTCGATGGCGATTTTCATCTCTTGGGGTCCCTCTTCGCAGGCGCAGTGGACGCTGAGCTTGAACAGCCCCAGAGGCTCTGTTTGGGGGGGGTTAGAAAAGGAGGAGAGGGGGTTTTGGGGTGCGAGGAGACAAAGTGGGGTTCAGGGGGGTCCCCCCTTACCGCTGTCACTCAGCCACTGCTGCACAACGTCGGTGACATCGAACCAAAGCCACTCCTCGTCCGCCGTCGCCTCCACAGAGCGTCCGTGCAGGTACCGCCACGAGGAGTTACCGTAGCCCTGGGGGGGAAAGCGGCGTGGGGCGCCCCAAAACCGACCCCAAACGGGCCAAAAGGGACCCCAAACGGGCCAAAAGGGACCCAAAACGGGCCGAAAGGGACCCCAAACGGGCCAAAAGGGACCCCAAACGGGCCAAAACCGACCCCAAACGGGCCAAAAGGGACCCCAAATGGGCCAAAACCGACCCCAAATGGGCCAAAACCGACCCCAAACGGGCCAAAAGGGACCCAAAATGGGCCAAAACCGACCCCAAACGGGCCAAAAGGGACCCCAAATGGGCCAAAAGGGACCCCAAACGGGCCAAAAGGGACCCCAAACGGGCCAAAAGGGACCCCAAATGGGCCAAAAGGGACCCCAAATGGGCCAAAACCGACCCAAAATAGAGCAAAAGGGACCCAAAAGGGACCAAAAGGGACCCAAAATGGACCAAAAGGGACCCAAAATGGATCAAAAGGGACCCAAAACGGACCCAAAATGCCCCAAAACATCGCAAAACAGTCAAAACAGACTGAAAATGGCCCAGAACAGCCCCAAAATGGCCCAAAATAGCCCCAAAACAGCTCAAAATGACCCAAACAGCCTCAAAACAGACCCAATATGGCCCTAAACAGCCTCAAAACAGCCCCAAAACCCTTTTTCTCCCCCAAATCCCCTCTTTCTCCCCCAAACCCCCTTTGTCCCCCAAACCCCCTCTTTTGTCCCCCCAAACCCCCCTTTGTTCCCCAAACCCCCTTTTTCTCCCCCCTTTCCCCCCAAAATCCCCTTTTCCCCTCCTTTCCCCCCCTTTCCCCCCCGTCCCCCCTTTTTCCCCCCCTTTTCTCCCCCCTCGTCCCCCCTTTTCCCCCCCCTTTCCCCCCTGTCCCCCCTTTTTCCCCCCCTTTTCTCCCCACTCGTTCCCCCTTTTCCCCCCCTTTTCCCCCCTTTCCCCCCCTTTTCCTCCCCCTTTGTCCCCCCCCTTTCCCCCCCTGTCCCCCCCGTACCTGGTAGAGCTCGAGGCGCTGCCGCAGGCCGAGGCCGTCGCCGTTGGGGCGCTGGCGCAGCATCCACAGCTCCGCGCGGTGCAGCAGCGCCCGAGGGCCGAGCTCGGAGCGAACCCGCGAGGCGTTGAACACGAAGAGGGTACTGTGCCGCGAGGGGGGACCTGTGGAGGGGAGCGGGGGCGGCGCCGTTCACTCTGGAGCGGAGTGATGGCACGGAGAGCGCTATCGCGTTCCCAGCTCCGCGTTCTGCCTCGTTCACTCTGGAGCGGAACGATGGCACGGAGAGCGCTATCGCGTTCCCAGCTCCACATTCTGTCTCGTTCACTCTGGAGCGGAGTGATGGCAGTGGTGTTCACTCTGGAGCGGAGTGATGGCACGGAGAGCGCTATCGCATTCCCAGCTCCGCGTTCTGCCTCGTTCACTCTGGAGCGGAGTGATGGCAGCGCCGTTCACTCTGAAGCGGAATGATGGCAGCAGCCCCCCAAATGCCCCTCTGGAGGCGCTCAGCACTCTTTTGTCCCCCCAAACCCCCCTCTATAGGCGCTCAGCACCTTTTTGTCCCCCCAAACCCCCCTCTATAGGCGCTCAGCACCCTTTTAGCCCCCCCAAATCCCCCTCTATAGGCGCTCAGCACCCTTTTAGCCCCCCCAAATCCCCCTCTGGAGGCGCTCAGCACCCTTTTAGCCCCCCCAAATCCCCCTCTGGAGGCGCTCAGCACCCTTTTGTCCCCCCAAATCCCCCTCTATAGGCGCTCAGCACCCTTTTGTCCCCCCAAATCCCCCTCTGGAGGCGCTCAGCACCCTTTTGTCCCCCCAAATCCCCCTCTGGAGGTGGCCGTGTCCCCCCCGCACCCCAATTCCCCCCCGTTTGGGCGCTCACCTCCGGCCGAGGGTTCCATCGGGAAGCGGTGGAGCTCTTTGGCGTAATAATCCTCGTGGTTCGGCGCCGCTCGGCGCAGGGAGCGCTGCCGGAGGAGTTCGCGAGTGCTGTTGTAGAGCACTCGGACGTCGTCGGGAAGGGGCGTCGGAGGACCCTCCGGAGGTGGCGCCGAGAGCCGTAATTTGCTGAGGATTTGGCCCCGAACGGCTTCGATGCGTTTGCGTCGCGCGGCTTCGAAGTCCAAAGAGCGGCACGTGGAGAAGGCCCCGACGGCGCCCAGGAGGGGCCAAAGGAGCACCAGTTCCATCCCAGTGAGGGACTGGGACCGGGGGGGGCAAACTGGGAGAGGAGAGGCACAAACTGGGAGGGGGGGGGGGCAAACTGGGAGAGGAGAGTCCAAACTGGGAGAGGAGAGCCCAAACTGGGAGAGGAGAGACCCAAACTGGGAGAGGAGAGGCACAAACTGGGAGAGGAGAGTCCCAAACTGGGAGAGGAGAGCCCCAAACTGGGAGAGGGAGGGGCAAACTGGGAGAGGAGAGACCCAAACTGGGGGAGGAGAGTCCCAAACTGGGAGAGGAGAGTCCAAACTGGGAGAGGAGAGCCCCAAACTGGGAGAGGAGAGCCCCAAACTGGGAGAGGAGAGTCCAAACTGGGAGAGGAGAGACCCAAACTGGGAGAGGAGAGACCCAAACTGGGAGAGGAGAGTCCAAACTGGGAGAGCAGAGTCCCAAACTGGGAGAGGAGAGTCCCAAACTGGGAGAGGAGAGACCCAAACTGGGAGAGGAGAGACCCAAACTGGGAGGGGGGGGCAAACTGGGAGAGGAGAGCCCCAAACTGGGAGAGGAGAGTCCCAAACTGGGAGAGGAGAGTCCAAACTGGGAGAGGAGAGCCCCAAACTGGGAGAGGAGAGTCCCAAACTGGGAGAGGAGAGACCCAAACTGGGAGGGGGGGGCAAACTGGGAGAGGAGAGCCCCAAACTGGGAGAGGAGAGTCCCAAACTGGGAGAGGAGAGTCCAAACTGGGAGAGGAGAGCCCCAAACTGGGAGAGGAGAGTCCAAACTGGGAGAGGAGAGTCCAAACTGGGAGAGGAGAGTCCCAAACTGGGAGAGGAGAGTCCAAACTGGGAGAGCAGAGTCCCAAACTGGGAGAAGAGGATGTGAAACTGGGAGAGGGGACAGCAAACTGGGAGAAAAGCCAACCCTAACTGGGAGAACCCAACTCAAACTGGGATACAGCACCCCCAAACTGGGCTAACGCCCTTCAAACTGGGATAACGGCTTCTAAACTGGGCTAACTGCCCCCCAAACTGGGATAACCGCCCCTAATCCCGGCTAAACCCCCCCAAAACCGGATTAAGCCCCTTCTAAACCAGATTAAACCCCTCTCTAATCCGGATTAAACCCCCCCAAAGCGGATTAAAACCCCCCAAAATGGATTAACTCCCCCCCCAAACAGATTAAACCCCCCCCAAAACGGATTAAACCCCTAAAACAGATTAACCCCTGAAAATGGATTAAACCCCCAAATCGGATTAAAAGCCCCTAAAACGGATTAACCCCCCCAAAAGCGGATTAACCCCCCCCAAAGCAGATTAACCCCCCCAAAGTGGATTAACCCCCCCCAAAGTGGATTAACCCCCCCCAAAGCGGATTAAACCCCCCAAAATGAATTAAACTCCCCAAAGCGGATTAACCCCTCCCTCCAAAGCGAATTAAAGCCACTAAAGCGGATTAACACCCCCCCTCCAAACCAGATTAGACCCCCCCAAACCGGATTAAATCCCCTAAAGTGGATTAATCCCTCCCTCCAAAGCGGATTAAACCCCCCCAAAATCGGATTAACCCCTCCCTCCAAAGCGGATTAAAGCCACTAAAGCGGATTAAACCCCCCTAAAACGGATTAAACCCCCGTGAAGTGGATTAAACCCCCCCCCCCAAACCGGATTAAACCCCCCAGAAACGGATTAACCCCCCCTAAAGTGGATTAAACCCCCCTAAAGTGGATTAACCCCCCCAAACCGGATTAAACCCCCCCCGAAACGGATTACCGCCCCCCAAAGCGGATTAAAGCGGATTAACCCCCTCGATCCCGGTGCGGCCCCCCCGCCCCTCCCCCCCCCGGTGCCTCTCTTTCTGCTCCGGTTTCTGCTCCGGTTCCTGTGGTGGTGTTTTTGGGGGGGGTTCCCCCCTTTTTTTCCCCTCCCCCCTTTTCTCTCTCTCTCTTTTCTCCCCTTTCTGTCCCGTTTGGAAGCGGCGGCGGTTCGGCCCCACCCAGGAAATGGGGGGGGGGGGGGGGAGGGAGGGAAAAAGGGGGGGACACACACAGGGCAGCCCCACCCCCACCCCCCCAAAAAAAACCCCCAAAAACCCCGCCCCACAAACCCCCCCCCCCCCTTTTCCGGCGGGGGCGGAGGGGAAACTGAGTCACGGGAGGTGGAGGGGGGGGAAGAGGGGGGGGAGGAAACAGATGTCTGAGGCGCTTCCGACCACCCCCCCCCAAAGACACCCCGAAATAAAGGGACCCCTCAAAAAAAACCCCAAAGGATTAAGGGACCCCCAAAAAGGATTAAAGGACCTCCAAAGGGACCCCCAAAAAGGGACCCCCAAAAGGATTAAAGGACCTCCAAAGGGACCCCCAAAAAGGTTTAAGGGACCCCCAAAAGGATTAAGGGACCCCCAAAAGGATCCAGACCCCCCCAAAAGGATTCAGGGACCCCTAAAAAAGGCTTCAGATCCCCCCAAAAGGGACCCCAAAAGGATTCAGAGCCCCTCAAAGGGACCCCCAAAAGGATCGGGACCCCCAAAAGGGACCCCAAAAGGATCGGGACCCCCTGAAAAGGATTCAGACCCCCCCCAAAAGGATTAAGGGACCCCCAAAAGGGACCCCAAAGCATTCAGACCCCCCCAAAAGGGACCCCAAAAGGATCCAGACACCCTCAAAAGGGACCCCAAAGGATCAAAACACCCCCAAAAGGATTCAGATCCCCTCAAAAGGGACCCCAAAAGGATTCAGAGCCCCCAAAAGGATTCAGACCCCCCAAAAGGATCCAGACACCCCCAAAGGGGACCCCAAAAGGATCCAGACCCCCCCAAATTCCAGGGCAATCAAACACGGGGTACAAAACATTTTATGGGGGGCTGAGGGGGGGGGCAGAGAGGGGACAAAGCCTGAGCCCCCCCCAATGTCAACCAGGGACACCCCGAGGGACCCCAACATCCCACCCGGAGGGACCCCAACATCTCCTCTTGGAGGGATCCAAGTGTCCCATCCATGAGGGACCCCAACATCCCATCCTGGGGGACCCCAACATGTCCCCTTGGAGGGATCCAAGTTTCCCATCCCTGGGGGACCCCAAAATCCCACCCTGAGGGATCCAAGTGAACCGTCCAGGGGACCCCAACTTCTCCTCTTGGAGAGATCCCAGTGTCCCATCCCTGAGGGACCCCAACATCCCATCCTGGTGGACCCCAACATCTCCTCTTGGAGGAATTCAAGTGTTCCATCCCTGAGGGACCCCAATATCCCATCCAGGGGGACCCCAACATCTCCTCTTGGAGGAATTCAAGTGTTCCATCCCTGAGGGACCCCAATATCCCATCCCTGAGCGATCCAAGTGAACTGTCCGGGGGACCCCAACTTCTCCTCTTGGAGAGATCCCAGTGTCCCATCCCTGAGGGACCCCAAAATCCCATCCTGGTGGACCCCAACATCTCCTCTTGAGGGATCCAAGTGCTCCATCCCTAAAGGACCCCAACATCCCATCCTGGGGGACCCCAACATCTCCTCTTGGAGGAATCCAAGTGTTCCATCCCTGAGGGACCCCAATATCCCATCCTGGGGGACCCCAACGTCTCCTCTTGGAGAGATCCAAGTGTTCCATCCCTGAGGGACCACAACATCTCATCCTGGTGAACCCCAACATCTCCTCTTGGAGGAATCCAAGTGTTCCATCCCTGAGGGACCCCAACATCCCATCCTGGTGAACCCCAACATCTTCTCTTGGAGGAATCCAAGTGTCCCATCCCCTCTTGGGGGACCCCAACATCCCCTCCTGGTGGATCCAAGTGTCCAATCCCTGGTGGACCCCAACAGCTCCTCCATGCCTACGGCCCATCCCGGGTGTCCCCCACTGTCCCCCCCCTTTAACACTGAACCCCGAAGCTGTCCAGATGGCGGCTCAGCACCCCAAGTTCCAAGTGGACCACTCCGGCCGTTTCCGTGCGGAGTTGGAAGCGATCGGAACCGCCGGTGGTTATCGTTTCGGGGCTCCGAAGTTGGGGTCCCCCCCCGAGCCAGCGCTGCCGAAGGCGTTCCCACCACGTCCCCCTCGGACGCCACGTGACACAGGACAACGCGTGACATCCGGAACCGCTCGGAAGGTGACAGAAACCGTACCCCAAAACCTCAGTGCGCCCCAAATCGTCCTGATGCCACACCTCGAGGAGCAGCTTCGGCCATCCTGAGGGGACAGAGCGGGATATGGGGGGGCAGGGGGGGATTATGGGGGGGCAGAGGGGGATATGGGGGAGATATGGGGGAGATATGGGGGGCAGAGGGGGATATGGGGGATATATGGGGGATATGGGGGGATATGGGGGGAGATATAGGGGGAGATATGGGGGGATATGGGGGGATATATGGGGGATATGGGGGGGGCAGAGGGGGATATGGGGGATATGGGGGATATATGGGGGATATGGGGGGATATGGGGGGAGATATAGGGGGAGATATGGGGGGATATGGGGGGATATATGGGGGATATGGGGGGGGCAGAGGGGGATATGGGGGATATGGGGGATATATGGGGGATATGGGGGGATATGGGGGGATATGGGGGGAGATATGGGGGGATATGGGGGGATATATGGGGGATATATGGGGGATATGGGGGGATATATGGGGGATATATGGGGGGAGATATGGGGGATATGGGGGGATATATGGGGGATATGGGGGGGATATGGGGGGATATGGGGGATATGGGGGGATATGGGGGATATATGGGGGATATATGGGGGGACAGAGGGGGATATGGGGACCCCAGGGGGGCCATTAGAGGGGGAGGGACACTTGGGGGGCAGTGGGGTGTAAGGGGGACCCCCCCGGTACCTTGCAGGCCTTTGGTGGCAAAGTGGACGTCGAGGGGGTGACACCAATAGGTGACATCTCCGGCCTGGGGGGCGTCAACGTGCGTCTGCCCGGCTGCCGCCCCTTCCAGAAGCTTCCAGGCACCCCCTGCGGATGGCGGGGGGACGGGGGGGGACAGGGGGGACATTGGGGGGACATTGGGGGGATATAGGGGATAGGGGGGGACATTGGGAGACATTGGGGGGACATTGGGAGACATTGGGGGATATGGGGGGACATTGGGGGGACATGGGGACATTGGGGGACATACGGGACATGGGGGGACATGGGGGACATGGGGGGATATGGGGGACATGGGGGATATGGGGGGACGTGGGGACATTGGGGGACACATGGGGGATATGAGGGGACATTGGGGGGGACGTGGGGGATGTGGGGGGACAGAGGGACACGGGGCTCAGGGCCTCCTCAGTGTCCCCTGTCCCCCCCCCCAGTTTTGAGGTCCCCTCAGTGTCCCCTGTTCACCGCCCTGCCCCAATTTTAGGGTCCCCTCAGTGTCCCCTGTGTTGTTGTCATCCCCAGTTTTGGGGTCCCCTCAGTGTCCCCCTCCCAGTTTCGGGGTCCCCACAGTGTCCCCTGTCCCCCCCCTCAGTTTAGAGGTTCCCTCAGTGTCCCTCTCCCAGTTTCGGGGTTCCCCCCTTTGTGTTCCCCCCAGTTTCAGGGTCCCCACAGCATCCCCTGTCCCTCCCCCTCACTTTAGGGGTCCCCTCAGTGTCCCCCCCAGTTTTAGGGTCCCCTCAGTGTCCCCTGTGCGTCCCCTCCCAGTTTCGGGGTTCCCCCTGTGTGTTCCCCCCAGTTTTGGGGTCCCCACAGTGTCCCCCACGCCCCCTCTCCCCCGGTATTGGGGTCCCCTCACCTGCCTGCACCTCCCACTTGCAGAAGAGGCGACTTTGGGGGAACCCACTGCCCCCCACAATCTGCCCCATGATGTGGACCTCGGCCATCCCTGGGGGGGCACCCCAACATTGAACAAACCCCCCCTGCACCCCCAAATCCACACCTGCACCCCCAAATCCACCCCTCAACCCCCACAGCCCCCTCTCAACCCCCACATCCCCCCCTCAACCCCACATCCCCCCTGAACCCCCCAATTCCCCCCTGAACTCCAAATCTCCCCCTGAACCCGCACATCACCCCTGAAGCCCCAAATCCTTCCTGCCCTCCAAATCCCCCCGTACCCCCACATCCCCCCTGCGCCCCTAAATCCCCCTGAACCCCCGCATCTCCCTGCACCCCAAAATCCTTCCTGCCCCTCCACATCCCTCCTGCACCCCAAATCCCCCCCTGCCCCCCACAACCCCCTTGAACCCCACATACCCCCTGAACCCCCCCATCTTCCTGCGCCCCCCAATCCCTCCTGCTCCCCCACGTCCCCCCTGCCCCCCACCACCCTCCGGCACCCCCTTACCCCCCCCTTCACCCCCCCCACGCACCCCGTTTTTGCCGCCCCCCCCCCTCACTTCACGGCCTCCTCAGTCTCCTCTTCGCGCTCTTCCCTCCGCACTTCCGGTCGCTGTTGCCCTTCGCAACGCGCGGGAATCCCAACGCCGTTTTCCCATTGGCTGATGAGGAACCATTTCCTGTGCCGCCATCTTGAGAAGGTCAACTCGTCAACGAGGAAGCGCCATCTTGGTTGTACACCCCCCTTTTCCCGTCCGCCATCTTGAGGAGGTCTTAGAGTTCGAGGTGGCGCCATATTGGGTGTCCCCCTCCTCAGGGCTTCAATCCCCCCTAAAGCGGTTAATCCACACTAAACGGATCAATTCCTCTTCCAAATGGATCAATTCCTCCTCCAAATTGATTAATCCCCCCTCCAAGGCGGTTAATTCCTTCTCCAGGAAACTAAATCCCTTTCTAAGGGGGTTAATTCTCCCCTTAATGGTGGGTAATCCCACCCGAAAGGGCTCAATCCCTCTCCGAAGGGGTTCATTCCCCTCCAAAACGCTGAATTCCTTCCCGAAGGAGGTTAATTCCCCATAATCGCCCCTCCGGTGGGGTTCATTCCCCTTCCAAGAGGGATAATCCCTCCTCAAAGCGACTCAATCCCTCTCCAAGGGAGATAATCCCTCCTCTAAGGGGTTCAAATCCCTCTCCAAGAAGGATAATCCCTCCTCTAAGGGGCTCAATCCCTCTCCAAGAGGGATAATCCCTCCTCTAAGGGGCTCAAATCCCTCTCCAAGAGGGATAATCCCTCCTCTGAGGGCCTCAATCCCTCTCCAAGAGGGATAATCCCTCCTCTGAGGGGCTCAAATCCCTCTCCAAGAGGGATAATCCCTCCTCTGAGGGGCTCAATCCCTCTCCAAGAGGGATAATCCCTCCTCTAAGGGGCTCAATCCCTCTCCAAGGGAGATAATCCCTCCTCTAAGGGGTTCAAATCCCTCTCCAAGATGGATAATCCCTCCTCAAAGGGGCTCAAACCCTCTCCAAGGGAGATAATCCCTCCTCTGAGGGGCTCAAACCCTCTCCAAGAGGGATAATCCCTCCTCTAAGGGGCTCAATCCCTCTCCAAGAGGGATAATCCCTCCTCTAAGGGGCTCAAATCCCTCTCCAAGAGGAATAATCCCCCCTCTAAGGGGCTCAAATCCCTCTCCAAGAGGGATAATCCCTCCTCTAAGGGGCTCAATCCCTCTCCAAGAGGGATAATCCCCCCTCTAAGGGGCTCAAATCCCTCTCCAAGAGGGATAATCTCTCCTCTAAGGGGCTCAATCCCTCTCCAAGAGGGATAATCCCTCCTCAAAGGGGCTCAAACCCTCTCCAAGAGGGATAATCCCCCCTCTAAGGGGCTCAATCCCTCCCGAAGGCGCTGTTCCCGTGGCGGATCCCTGCGGAGCCGTTCCGGTCCTCCCTGCGGGCGTTTATTTGTCACTTCTCGAAGTGCTCGAGGGGGTAGTGCTCCCCGTAGAGCTGCAGGTGCCGCTCCAGGGCCGCGCGCTGGCGCCGCAGGTGAGGCGGCAGCTCCCGGTAAACGTCGGAAAAGAGGAGCTGCGGACTGGGTTTGGGCTTCCGCTCGGCCTCCTCGAACGCCTCCATCACCTGCCGGGCGGGAGACAGGCTGCTCGTCCCCAAGATCCCACGTTTCCACCAACGAATCCCAGGTTTTCCCACAAAAATAGCAGCTTTCCCAAAAAAAATCTCAGGTTTTCCCACAAAAATCCCAGGTTTCCCCTCAAAATCCCAGGTTTTCCCACAAAAATCCCAGGTTTCCCCTCAAAATCCCAGGTTTTCCCACAAAAATCCCAGGTTTCCTCACCAAAACCTCAGGTGTCCACCTCAAAATCCCGTGTTTCCACACAAAATCCCAGGTTTTCCCACAAAAATCCAAGGTTTCCTTCCAAATTCTTGTGTTTCTCCCCAAAATCCCAAGTTTCCCCACAAAAATCTCAATTTTTCCCCACAAAACCCCAGGTTTCCCCTCAAAATCCGAGGTTTCCCCACCAGAATCCCACGTTTTTCCTCAAAATCCCAGGTTTTCCCTCCAAAATCCCAGGTTTCCCCTCAAAAGTCCCAGGTTTCCCTCCAAAATCTCAGTTTTTCCCACAAAACTCCCAGGTTTCCACCTCAAAATCCCAGGTTTCCACCAAAATCGCAGGTTTCCGCACAAAACATCCCAGGTTTTCCCACCAAAATCCCGTTTTTCCCACAAAAATCCCTGGTTTCCCCCAAAAAATCTCTGTTTTCCCTCCAAAATCTCGTGTTTCCCCACAAAAATCCCAAATTTTCCCTCAAATTCCCAGTTTTTCCCACAAAAATCCAAGTTTTCATACCCAAAATCCCAGGTTTCACCTCCAAAATACCAAAGATCTTCTCCAAACCCCATCGGATCCTCCAAACCCCATCAGATCCTCCTCAGATCCCAAAGATCTCCTCCAAACCCCATCGGATCCTCCTCAGATCCCAAAGATCTCCTCCAAACCCCATCGGATCCTCCTCAAACCCCAAAGATCTCCTCCAAACCCCATCAGATCCTCCTCAAACCCCAAAGATCTCCTCCAAACCCCATTGGATCCTCCTCAAACCCCAAAGATCTCCTCCAAACCCCATCAGATCCTCCTCAAACCCCAAAGATCTCCTCCAAGCCCCATCGGATCCTCCTCAAACCCCAAAGATCTCCTCCAAACCCCATCGGATCCTCTCCAAACCCCAAAGATCTCCTCCAAATCCCACCAGAACCTCTCCAACCCCCAAAGCTCTCGTTGGTTACCATCTTGCGGGAGCTCTTCCTCCAGCCTTTCTCCTGCTCCTCATCCCACCATCCCCGGTTGACCATGTAGTGCCGGAGGCGGGAGATGGGATGGTCCTGTTTGTCCCAGTAGTTGACCTCATCCACGGAGCGATAGGCGGAGCTGTCGTCGCTCGTGCTGTGGTGACCGATCCTACGGCCGACAACGAGAGTCCCTCAGGAAGAACGTTCTCCAAGAAGGGCCTTCAAGAAGAACGTTCTTCAAGAAGAAGGCCATTCAAGAAGGTCCTTCAAGAAAAAAGTTCTTCAAGAAGGTTCTTCAAGAAAAAGGTTCTTTAAGAAGATCCTTCAAGAAGAAAGTCCTTCGAGAAGGTCCTTCAAGAAAAAGATCCTTCCAGAAGGTTCTTGCAGAAGAAGAAGGTCTGCCCGGAGGCCGTTCGCCGCCCGCTGTCCCCTCACCGGTAGGTCATGGCCTCGATGAGGACGGGTTGGTTCTCAGCCACGGCGCGGCGCCGAGCTTCTCGCGTGGCGTTGTAGACGGCGAAGACATCGTTCCCGTCCACGCGGATGGAGAGGAGACCATAACCAGGACCTCGTGCCGCTGCGGAGAGGACAACAGGGACCCCTCTGCCTTCCATCGCCTCCAAACCCCATGGGATCCTCCTCAGAGCCCAAAGATCTCCTCCAAACCCCATGGGATCCTCCTCAGATCCCAAAGATCTCCTCCAAACCCCATCAGATCCTCGTCAAAGCCCAAAGATCTCTTCAAAACCCCATCAGATCCTCCTCAAAGCCCAAAGATCTCCTCCAAACCCCATCAGATCCTCCTCAAAGCCCAAAGATCTTCTCCAAACTCCATCAGATCCTCCTCAGAGCCCAAAGATCTCCTCCAAACCCCATCAGATCCTCCTCAAAGCCCAAAGATCTCCTCCAAACCCCATCAGATCCTCCTCAAAGCCCAAAGATCTCCTCCAAACCCCATCAGATCCTCCTCAAAGCCCAAAGATCTCCTCCAAACCCCATCAGATCCTCCTCAAAGCCCAAAGATCTTCTCCAAACCCCATCAGATCCTCCTCAAAGCCCAAAATGACCTCTTTGGGACCTTCAACTCAACACATCCCACGTTTTGATGTGTCCAATGGTCACAACTTGGACTCAATGACCTCTTTGAGTCCCTCAACTCAACACATCCCCCACTTTGATGACCTCTGGGGTTG
The DNA here is from genome assembly GCF_017976375.1 of Cuculus canorus. Lineage (NCBI taxonomy): Eukaryota > Metazoa > Chordata > Aves > Cuculiformes > Cuculidae > Cuculus > Cuculus canorus. The sequence goes on from NC_071437.1 coordinate 752,774, forward strand.
TCCTCCACCTCCTCGATGCCCCTCACGCGTTCCTCAACGGTTCCTCCACCTTCCAACCCCCTCTTTTGGAAGCCCTTTTCCGGGTTCTTCTCACCGATTCCGTCGCCGCGATACTGTTCCGACGTCGGAGTGGAAATGGCGTAACCGTTATTCCGACAGAAGAAGACGATGGGACATTCCAACGTGGCGGCAAAGTTGAAGCCGGCGTGGGCGTCGCCTTCGCTGGCCGCCCCTTCGCCGAAGTAGCAGATGACGGCGCGATTCCCGTCGGAACGTTTGATGGCGTAAGCGGCGCCCACGGCTGAAAAGACCCAAAGAAGACTTGAGTTGAGTTGGAAGAGACCTCCAAAGCTCCAAAATTCATCCAAGGTCGCCTTCAAACCTCCAAAGATGGAGGAATCATCTCAAGAGGTCCTTCCAAACCCATTTCTTCACCTCCTTTTGGCCCTGTGGGACCTCAAGAGGTTCTCCAGAACCACTTCTCCATCTAAATCAGGTCCTTTCGGCCCTGTAGGACCTCAAGAGGTTCTTCCAACCCCATTTCTCCACCTCCTTTTGGCCCTGTAGGACCTCAGGAGGTTCTTCCAACCCCATTTCTCCACCTTCTTTTGGCCCTATGGGACCTCAGGAGGTCCTTCCAACCCCACTTCTACATCTCCTCCACTTCCTTTTGGCCCTGTGAGACCTCAGGAGGTTCTCCAGAACCAGAAGGACATTGAAGAGATGGAGAAGGAGGTGGAAAATGGAGTCAAAAGGACATTGAAGGGACAGAAAAGGTCAAGAGAAGGTGCAAAGTGGAGTCAAAAGGATGGAGAAGGTCAAGAGAAGGTGGAAAATGGAACCAAAAGGACGTTGAAGGGACGGAGAAGGTCAAGAGAAGGTGAAAAATGGAGCCAAAAGGACAAAGAAGGTCAAGAGAAGGCAGAAAATGGAGTCAAAAGAACATTGAAGGGACGGAGAAGGTCAAGAGAAGGTGGAAAATGGAACCCAAAGGACGCTGAAGAGACGGAGAAGGTCAGGATGGTTGAGGAGAAGACGGAAAAGGTGGGAAGGACTCACCTTGAGGGATCTGTGTGGCCAACGGTGAGGAGATGGTGACAAAGTGGCGCTCGCGGCAGCCGTAGTGGACGGGCATCTGGCGGCCTTTGGCGGTGTCGCTGGCGTTGCCGTAACACTGCGCCATGAAGAGGTCCAGGGGGTACCCGCGGTACATGAGGACACCTGGAGAGGAGCAGAGGGGACATCAAACCCCGGAAGCGTCACATCGGAGACGTTCGCCATCGTCCAACGCTTCCGTCGGGGTTAAATCACGGCTTTGAGGGCCTCAGCGACGGCGCTTTGAGATCCCTCCAAGGACGGAGGCGCCACCGCCGCCCTGAGAAGGTCCCGATGGGCCTTTTTGAGGACAGGGCTTCTCCCGGGGCTCCATCTGAACCTCCTCTGGTGGAGCTCGAGGCCGTTTTCCCCCATCCCATCACCTCGGGAAGCGCTCACGTTGAGTTGGAGGTCCACCACCACCTCCTTCTCCTCAAGGGAAGAGCCCAAACGCTCACTTTGCCGTTGGCTTTTTGGCCAACGTTGAGTTGGAGGTCCACCACCACCTCCTTCTCCTCAAGAGAAGAGTCCAACGCCCACTTTGCCGTTGGCTTTTTGGCCAACGTTGAGTTGGAGGTCCACCACCACCTCTGGGTCCGTCTCCTTTTCTCTTCCCCCACCCGGAGCCGCTCTGGGGGAACCTCATCCCCCCCTCCGACCTCTCCGGATCCTTCCGGAACCCCTCGAGGACCCGGAAATGTCCTCCATGTTTGGGGTCAACACTAAAGTCGTTAACAGACTTTCAATCCATGTCGTTAACAAAGATATTGAAGAGAAAGAGGGACCAAATCCAAATGAGAGACCCCCAAATCCCAACTGGGGAACCCCAAATCCCTCCGTGAGACCCCAAATCCCAACTGGGGAACCCCAAAATCCCTCCGTGAGACCCCAAATCCCTCCGTGAGACCCTAAACCCCATCGTGAGACCCCAAATCCCTCCATGAGACCCCCAAATCCCATCATGAGACCTCCAAATCCCATTGTGAGACCCCAAAATCCCTCCCTGAGACCCCAAATCTCATCATGAGACCCCAAAACCCATCGTGAGACCCCAAAACCCATCGTGAGACCCCAAAATCCCACCGTGAGACCCCCAAATCCCCCCCAATGCCTTCGTTTATGTCACGGATGAAGACGTTAAAGCCGCGGAGACACCGCGTTGGAGATGACTCCGTTCCCCATAAGGCTTTGAGGGGTTCCACCGCTCCGAGAGGTCCTCTCACCCCACGGAGAAGGACTTTGAGGGCCTCACCCGCCTCCCGGTATTGTCCGAAGACCAAATCGGAGGCGTCGAGAGCGGCGGCGCTGCCCACGTGAGTCCCTTCTTCGCCATAGTTGGTCATATAGAAGGAGATCCGACCCTGTGGGGGCAGAGGAGGACGGTCGGGGCCGACCCATAACTTGGGGGGTGAAGGTTGGGGACCCATAAGTTGAGGGGAGAAGATTGGAGACCCATAAGTTGGGGGGAGAAGGTTGGGGGACCTCAAGTTGGGGGGAAAACATAGGAGGATCCTCAACTCGTGGGATGAAGATTGGGGGATCTTCAACTTGTGGGGAGAGGATTGGGGACCCATAAGTTGTGGGGTGAAGGTTGGGGACCCATAAGTTGTGGGGAGAAGATTGTGACCCACAAGTTGTGGGGTGAGAGATTGGGGACCCCCAATTTGGGGGGTGAAGGTTGGAGGACTTTCAATTCATGGGGTGAAGATTTGGGGATCTTCAACTTGTGGGTTGAAGATCAGGACCCACAAGTTATGGGGTGAAGATTGGGGACCCATAAGTTGTGGGGAGAAGGTTGGGGGACCTCAAGTTGAGTGGAGAAGGTTGGGGGATCTTCAATTTGTGGGGTGAAGGTTGGGGACCCATAAGTTGGGGGGAGAAGATTGGGACCCCCAACTTATGGGGCAGGAAAAAAGGGGTTGGATTGAGACACCCAACTTGTGGGGCACAGATTGAGACCCCCAACTTATAGGGCAGGAAAGAAAAGATTCGATTGAGACCCCCACAACTTATGGGGCACAGATCGAGACCCCCAACTTATGGGGCAGAAAAGAACGGGTTGAACTGACACCCCCTAACTTATGGGGCACAGATCGAGACCCCCCCAACTTATGGGGCAGGAAAGAAAGGTTTGGATTGCGACCCCCCGCAGGTTGTGGGGCGCAGCCCCGCCCCCCCTCTACCACCCAAGTTGTGGGGCGCCCCCTAACCTGGCGCTGCGACTCGTAGAGGATTCGGTCCATGGTGTTGAGCAGCGTCATCGTCCGGTACAGCTTCAGCACCGCTTCCTGCGGCAGCTGAGGGGCTCCGTCGGGGGCGCAACGCCCTTGCGGGGTCCCCTCTGTCCTTTTGGGGTCCCACCGGGTCTCTTTTTGGGGTCCCAACACCCTTTCTGGGGTCCCAATTGTCTCTTTTGGGGTCACAACACCCATTTTAAGGTCCCTTTTGAGGTCCCACCACCCGTTTTGGGGTCCCACCGCCCTTTTTGGGGTCCCCTATGTCATTTTGGGGTCCCATCACCCCTTTTAAGGTCCCTTTTGGGATCCCACTACATCCCTTTTGGAGTTCCTTCTGGGGTGTCCCCCCCTTTTTGGGGTTCCTCTTGCCCAGAGGTCCCCCCCATCCCTTTTGGGGTCCCATCACATCTCTTATAGGGTCCCATCACCCCTTTTAAGGTCCCTTTTGGGGTCCCTTTGAGGGTCCCTTTGGGGTGTCCCCTCTTTTTGGGGTTCCTCTTGCCCAGGGGGTCCCCCCCGATCTCTTTTAGGATCCCTTTTGGGGTCCCATCACCCCTTTTAAGGTCCCTTTTGGGGTCCCATCACATCTCTTATAGAGTCCCATCTCCCCTTTTAAGGTCCCTTTGGGATCCCACTACATTCTTTTCGGGGTTCCTTTTGGGGTCTCCCCCCATTTTTGGGGTTCCTCTTTCCCAGGGGGTCCCCCCAATCCCTTTTGGGGTCCCCCCCCAACCTGGGGGTCCTGGTCGGGGCTGAGGACGTGTCCCTGTCGGTCCATGACGCGGTACACGGGGATCCCCGAGATGACGTTGGGTTGGATGAACTCCAAACGATCGGCAAACTCCGCCGAAGCCCCCGGAAACTGCGGCTTCTCCTCAGGCACCGGAAAATCCTGAAGGAGAGGGGGAACCCCAAAATCCATTGGTTTTGGGGGGGGGGAGGAGGGGGGCACCCCAAAATCTACTGAGAGGAATAGGGGGAACATCATAAAAGGGATCTAAAATGCAATGCGGGGGGAGATGGGGGGGGGGGGAACGCAATAAAAAGGGATCTAAAATCCACCCGGGGGGGAAATAGAGGGACACCGGAACAAAAGGAGAGGGGGACAGGGAAACAAGGGGACAGGGGGACAGAGAGGGGGACAGAAGGACAGAGGGACAGAGGCACAGATGGGGGGACAGACGGACAGGAGGACAGACAGAGGGACAGACAGGGGGACAGAGAGGGGAGAGACGGGGGACAGAAGGACAGACAGGGAAACAGATGGGGGCAGACAGGGGGACAGAAGGACAGAGGGACAGAGGCACAGACAGGGGGACAAAGGGACAGACAAGGGACAGACAGAGTAACAGAAGGACAGGGGGACAGATAGAGGGACAGAGAGGGGGACAGAAGGACGGGGACAGAAGGACAGACAGAGGATGGACAGGGGTACAGACAAGGGACAGAGGGGACAGAGGGAGGGACAGAAGGACAGGGGGACAGAGGGGACAGAGGAACAGACAGGGGGACAGAAGGACAGGGGGACAGGAGGACGGGGGACAGGAGGACGGGGGACAGAGGGACAGACAGGGGGACAGAGGACGGGGGGACAGTGCCGGTGGTGCCCCTCCACTCACGCTGAGGCGCCGCCGCGCGGCTCTCGGGCCGCTCAGGAGGCGCCATCTCAGCGCGCGCAGCGCCACCATCGCCGCCATTGCCTGAGGGGGAGTGGGCGGAGCCTGGCGGAGGATTGGCGGGAAAAGGGGCGGGGCGGGAAGGAGCATCCGGATTGGCCCAGAGCCCAGCGCGGAGGGGCGGGGCTTCAGGAGGGCGGGAAAGGAGCATTCTGATTGGCTGAGGTTGGCGGGGGCGCTCGTGATTGGCTGCGGGCTGCGCTGGGGGCGTGGCTTCACGTGAGGGGAGGAGACTTCTGATTGGTGGAGACACGCGCTGGGGGCGTGGCCTCGCCGTGGAGAGGAGCTCTCTGATTGGCTGCGCCTCTTCTTTGGGGGCGTGGCCACGAGCTCAGGGGGCGTGGCTCCAGGTCCCGCCGCGCCTCGCACCGGAAGCGCCGCCATGTTGGCGGCGAGCGGGAGAAGAAGCGGCGATGGCGGAGAGCGGCGGGTGCTGCCTGCGGCCCTTCTCCTGCGAGCAGGGGCTCCTCTCGCGGCCCGACGGCTCCGCCGCTTTCCTGCAGGGTAAGGGGGCCCCTCCACAACCCTCCGTAACCCTCCGTAACCCTCCGTAACCGGTGTTTCCCCACCCCGTTAACCGCTTTTGTTCCTCTTCCCCGTTAACCGCTTCTCCCCCCCAACCCCCCGCCCTTAACTGGTTCTTCTTCTCCCCGTTAACCGCTTCTTCTCCCCGTTAACCGCTTCCCCCTTCTCCCCGTTAACCCTTATTCTCCCCGTTAACACCCTCCCCGTTAATCCCCTCCCCGTTAACCCCCCCTCCGTTAACCGGTTAACCCCTTCCTCTCCAGGCTCCACCTCGGTGCTGGTCGGACTCTACGGTCCCGGAGAGGCCAAAGGAAACCGGGAACTCCCGGACCGAGCGGCGCTCGAGGTGCTGCTGCGCCCCAAAGTGGGGCTGCCAGGTGGGGGGGGGGCCTTTTTCTTTTGGGGGGTCCCCCCAAGCTGAGACACTCCCCTCCCTTCCTTTTGGGGTCTCTTCCTTTTGGGTCTCTGGGGGATCCCCATGTCCCTTGGGGGAGGTTTTAGGGTGGGGGTCCCCAATAGGGTCCTTCAGGGAGTCCCCAATAGGGTCCCCGGGGGGGTCCCCATGTCCCTGAGGAGGGGTCTTAGGGTGGGGGTCCCCAGTAGGGTCCTGGGGGGGTCCCCGGGGGGTCCCCATGTCCCTGTTGGGGGGTCTTAGAGTGGGGGGTCCCCATTAAGGTCCTGTGGGGGTCCCCAGGGGGGTCCCCATGTCCCTTGGGGGGCTCTTAGAGTGGAGGGGTCCCTAATAAGGTCCCTTGGGGGATCCCCAATTAGGTCCCTGGGGGGGTCCCCATGTCCCTGAGGGGGGGTCTTAGGGTGGGGGTCCCCAATAGGGTCCTGTAGGGGTCCCCAATAAGGTCCCTGGGGGGGTCTTAGAGTGGGGGGGTCCCCAATAAGGTCCTATGGGAGTCCCCGGGGGGGTCCCCATGTTCCTATGGGGTGGTCTTAGGGTGGGGGGTCCCCAATACGATCCCTCGGGGGGTCCCCATGTCCCTGGGAGGAATCTTAGTGTGGGGGTTCCCGTGGGGAGGGTCCCCATGTTGAAGTGTCATGGCAGGGGTGTCCCCTTATCCCCAGGGGGGGTCCCCAATCCCCTTTTTTTTTTGTCCCCCCATTTTTCAGGGGTTCTGGAGCGCAGTCGGGAGCAGCTGCTGCGTCAGACCTGTGAGGCCGTACTTTTGGGGGCGCTGCACCCCCGAAGCGCCGTCACCATCGTCCTGCAGGTCCTGAGCGACGCCGGTTCTGTATCCTCCGACATTTTGGGGGGGTCAAAACCGATCGTATTTGCTTTTTAAGGGGGGGTCCCCCCTTTTTTTCTGTCTCCTTGACCCCCTCTATCTCAGCTGCTGTCGTGTTGCCTGAACGCCGCCTGTTTGGCCATGTTGGACGCGGGACTTCCGCTCTCGTCCCTCTTTTGCGGCGTCACCTGCGCCATCGATCCTTCCGGAGCCATCGTCTTGGATCCCGACGCCCAGCAGGAACAGGTGAACCCCAAAAAAACCGGGATCCCCAAAACCGGAGGAGCCGCTTTAATGCCGTTTTGACCCCCATCGATATCGGCACAGGGAGCTCGCGCCGTCCTCACCTTCGCCATCGACAGCGCCGAGAGGAAAGTCCTCATGGCCAACACCAAAGGGAATTGCTCCGTAGGGGAGGTGAGGGGATTTGGGGGGGACAGAGGGGGAAATGGGGTCGAATGGCGATGAGGGGCTCCGCGGAGACATAAATGGGACTTAAAATGGGGAGAAACGGCCCCAAAAATGGAGTCAAAACAGCGATGGGGGACCTACAGCTCCATAAATGGGGGGAAACGGCGATGGGGGCTCCGCAGTTCCATAAATGGGATCGAAAATGGGGGGAAACAGCACGAAAATGAGGTGAAATGGTGATGGGGGCTCCGCAGCTCCATAAATGGGACCTAAAATGGGGGGAAACAGCGATGGAGGTTCCGCAGCTCCATAAATGGGACCCAAAATGGGGGGCAAACAGCCCAAAAATGGGATGAAACGGTGATGGTGGGGAAACAGTTCCATAAATGGCACCTAAAATGGGGGGAAATGGCCCAAAAATGGGGGGGAAACAGCGATGGGGGCTCCATGGCTCCGTAAATGGGACCTAAAATGGGGTGAAACAACCTAAAAATGGGTAAAACGGTGATGGGGGCTCCACAGCTCCATAAATGGGACCTAAAATGGGGGGAAACGGCCCCAAAATGGGGTGAAACAGTGATGTCTTCTCCGCAGCTGCAGCAGAGCCTCGTGGCCGCCCAACGCGCCGCCGACACCATCTTCCAGTTCTACCGCGACTCCGTCCAGCGCCGATATTCCAAGTCGTGACGGAGCCGATATTCCAAGTGTTCCCCCTTCTCTCCTGGTGCATCTCGGGGTCCATCGTGGGATGGATCGTATGCGTACACCCAAGATGGCGGCTGAGGGGGGGACGTCCCACAAGGGTACACTCAAGATGGCGCCTCATTGAGGTGAATGTGACCTTCCCAAGATGGCGTCTCATTGAAGTGAATGGGGTGACCTTCCCAAGATGGTGTCTCATTGAATTGAATGGGTGTGACCTTCCCAAGATGGCGTCTCATTGGAGTGAGTCTGAGAACTGTGACCTTCCCAAGATGGCGCACAACGGTACACTTTAAATGGGGTTCATTGATGCCGATGTGTGTAACCTTCCCAAGATTGTGGTTCATTAAAATGAATGTGACCTTCCCAAGATGGCGTCTGGCTGGTATTTGTGTTGGGTGGTTTGACCTCCCCAAGATGGCGGCTTGTTACAATGAACATATGTGGCCTTCCCAAGATGGCGTCTCATTGAAATGAATGTGACCTTCTCAAGATGGCGAATTGTGTGTATGGGGCAGTGTGACCTTCCTAAAATGGTGGTTCACTGCATTGCATTGGAGGTACGGTGACCTTCCCAAGATGGCGCACAAGGGAATACTCTAAATGGTGTCTAATTGGTTTAAATGTGTGGTACCTTCCTAACATGGCGTCTCGTTGTTATGAATAAGCGACCTTCCCAAGATGGCGTCGCGTTGAAATGAAGGAGTGCCCTCTCCAGGATGGCGCCTCATTGAAATGACCGTGTTTTTCCTTCCCAAGATGGCGGCTCTTTGAAATATCCGTGTGTGACCTTCCCAAGATGGCGGTCCATTGAGCTGTGTGACCTTTGCCAGATGGCGGTTCACTGCAATGAGTCTGAGGGGCTCTGTCCTTCCCAACATGGCGCCGCAGACATGTTAAACACAAGGGTACACTTAAGATGGCGGCTCAGTGCAGTGAATGTATGACCTTCCCAAGGTGGATGTTTAATGACGTAAAGGTGTGACCTTCCCAAGTATAGAGACACCCAAGATGGCGTCTCACTAATGAGCGTGTGCGGTGTGACCTCCTCAAGATGGCGTCTCACTAATGAGCGTGTGCGGTGTGACCTCCCCAAGATGGCGTCTCAATAATGAGCGTATAGGTGTGACCTACCCAAGAAGGCGTCTCAGTAGTGAGCGTGGAGGGTGTGACCTCCCCAAGATGGCGTCTCAGTAGTGAGTGTGGACGGTGTGACCTCCCCAAGATGGCGTACATGCACACAAGATGGCGGTGATGAGATGTGACCTTCCCAAGATGGCGGCGCGATGAGGTACATCTGTGACCTTCCCAAGATGGAACCCAAAATCCATTCTATATATGGGGGGGGGATGGGACAAAATGGGGGACAGGAGGGGACAAAGGGGTCACTCAGGAGGGGACATGGGGACAATGGAGGGGGTATGGGGACACTCAGGAGGGGATATAGGGACAATGTGGGGGACATGGGGACAGTGGAGGGGATATGGGGACACTCAGGAGGGGACATGGGGACACAGGAGGTGACAGCGGGGGACACGCGGCCGCTCACGGGGTCCCCGTGGTGCCACACGTGCGGGGGTGCGGTGGCCGTGTTTGCTCGGCGGTGACACGTGTGACAGTTGCGCAATGTCACCTCTGAGTCACCCACGTGTCCCTCCTCGGGGACGGCGGTGGCTTTGGGGACATCGGGGGGACCCCCTGGGACAGTAGTGATGGGGGACAGTAGAGTCCCCTCAGTGTCCCCTTAATGTCCCCTCAGTGTCCCCTCATTATCCCCTCAATATCCCCTCATTATCCCCTCAATATCCCCTCATTATCCCCTCAATCTCCCCTCAATCTCCCCTCAATATCCCCTCAGTGTCCCCTCATTATCCCCTCAATCTCCCCTCAATCTCCCCTCAATCTCCCCTCAATATCCCCTCAATGTCCCCTCAATGTCCCCTCATTATCCCCTCAATATCCCCTCAATATCCCCTCATTAGCCCCTCATTATCCCCTCAATCTCCCCTCAATCTCCCCTCATTATCCCCTCATTATCCCCTCATTATCCCCTCATTATCCCCTCATTATCCCCTCAATATCCCCTCATTATCCCCTCATTATCCCCTCATTATCCCCTCATTATCCCCTCAATATCCCCTCAATATCCCCTCATTATCAGCTCAATATCCCCTCATTATCCCCTCATTGTCCCCTCAATGTCCCCTCAGTGTCCCCTCGTTGTCCCCTCACTGTCCCGTCAATATCCCCCCACTGTCCCCTCACTCCCCCCCCAGGTGTGTCCCCACACTGTCCCCCCCCCCCCCCCCCCCCCCAGGTGTGTCCCCACACGTGTGTCCCCCCCCAGGTGTGTCCCCACACTGTCCCCCCCCCCCCAGGTGTGTCCCCACACGTGTCCCCACACGTGTCCCTTTGTCCCCGCACCTCTCCCCTCCCTTTCGTGTCCCCATAAAAGCCTCTCCGGGGGCCGAAGGTCGCATTTGTCCCCACGATGGAACCCTTCACCGCCTCCATCCTCGTCCTCCTGGGGCTCCTCGGCCTCGGCCTCCTCCTCCGGGGACAGAGGGGACCGAGGGGACAGAGGGGACAACTGCCGCCGGGGCCGAGGCCGCTGCCGCTCGTGGGGAACCTCCTGCACATCTCTCCATGGCGGACGCTGCGGGCGCTGCTCCAGGTCTGGGGACACTGCTGTCACCTCCCCCTGACCCCAATGTCACCCTCTGTCCCCCCAATGTCACCTTCTGTCCCCCCAATGTCACCTTCTGTCCCCCAATGTCACCCTCTGTCCTCCCAATGTCACCTTCTGTCCCCCAATGTCACCTTCTGTCCCCCCAATGTCACCCTCTGTCCTCCCAATGTCACCTTCTGTCCCCAATGTCACCCTCTGTCCTCCCAATGTCACCCTCTGTTCCCCCAATGTCACCTTCTGTCCTCCCAATGTCACCCTCTGTCCCCACAATGTCACCCTCTGTCCCCGCAATGTCACCTTCTGTCCCCCAATGTCACCCTCTGTCCCCCCAATGTCACCTTCTGTTCCCCCAATGTCACCTTCTGTTCCCCAATGTCACCTTCTGTCCCCCCAATGTCACCTTCTGTTCCCCAATGTCACCTTCTGTCCTCCAAATGTCACCTTCTGTCCCCCCAATGTCACCCCATGAAACTGTCACCCCATCCCAGTGTCACCCCCTGTTCTCTAATGTCACCCCATGTCCTCTAATGTCACCCTCTGTGCCCCAAATGTCACCTCCTGTCCTCTGTCACCCCTTGAAACTGTGTCACCCCATCCCAATGTCCCCCCCTGTCCCCCAATGTCCCCCCCTGTCACTCTGTGTCCCCCATCCCAGAGTCACCCCCTGTCCCCGGTCATGGATCAGAGCTTGGGGACACCCACCAGGGCTTTGGGGACTCCAACCATGACATGGGGACCCATTTGGGGCCACCAACCATGGCTTGGGGACATCAGCCATGGCTTTGGGGACCCACTTGAGGACATCAACCATGTCTTGGGGCCACCACCCATGTCTTGAGGCCATCAACCATGGCTTTGGGACCCAAATGGGGACACCAACCATGACTTGGGGCCACCAACTATGACTTGAGGCCATCAACCATGACTTGGAGACCCACTTGGGGCCACCACCCATGTCTTGAGGCCATCAACCATGGCTTTGGGGACCCCTTTGTGGCCCCCACCCATGACCTGGTGCCCCCAGCCATGGTCTGGAGGTCCCTCTGCTGAGGTGGTGGTCACAGGTTGGTCGGAACCCCCTTTGGTGCCACCTCTCGCCGTGTCCCCCCCTCTGTGTCCCCTCTCGTTCTCAGTTGAGTCGCACCTACGGCCCCGTCTTCACCATCTACTTGGGGACACGGCCAGTGGTGGTCCTCTGCGGCCACGATGTCCTCCGTGAAGCTCTGGTGGACAACGCTGAGGCCTTTGCCGGGCGCGGACGAATGCCGACGGTGGAGAGTACCTTCCACGGCCACGGTGAGGGTCTTCTCCAATGGGTTCTTCTCCAATGGGTTCTTCTCAATGGGTTCTTCTCCAATGGGTTCATCTCAATGGGTTCATCTCAATGGGTTCTTCTCCAATGGGTTCATCTCAATGGGTTCATCTCAATGGGTTCTTCTCCAATGGGTTCTTCTCCAATGGGTTCTTCTCAATGGGTTCTTCTCAATGGGTTCCTCTCCAATGGGTTCTTCTCAATGGGTTCCTCTCCAATGGGTTCCTCTCCAATGGGTTCTTCTCAATGGGTTCTTCTCAATGGGTTCCTCTCCAATGCGTTCATCTCCAATGGGTTCTTCCCCATTGGTCCCTCTCCAATGGTTCCATCTCTGTTGGTCCCTCTCCATTGGTTCCCTCTCCATTGGTTCCCTCTCCGTTGGTTCCTCTCCGTTGGTTCCCCCTCTCCATTGGTTCCCCCTCTCCATTGGTTCCTTCTCCGTTGGTTCCCCCTCTCCGTTGGTTCCCCCTCTCCGTTGGTTCCCTCTCCATTGGTCCCTCTCCATTGGTTCCCTCTCCGTTGGTTCCCTCTCCGTTGGTTCCCCCTCTCCGTTGGTTCCCTCTCCGTTGGTTCCCCCACTGTGTCCGTCCCCGTGGGTCCCCCCCGGGCCGGGTCCCCCCCGGAGGGTTCCGGCTGACGGTCCGTCCCTCCGGGGGTCCCCCAGGAGTGGTCTTTGCCAACGGCTCTCGATGGCGAACGCTGCGGCGCTTTTCGCTGACGGTTCTGAGGGATTTCGGAATGGGGCGAAAATCCCTCGAAGAGCGAATCCGGGAGGAGGCGCAGTTCCTCCTGCGGGAGCTGCGGAGCACTCACCGTGAGCCCTGCGACCCACGGAGACCCTCTGCCCCATAGAGACCTCCGACCCACAGAGACCTCTGACCCATAGAGACCCCTCTGCCCCACAGAGACCCCTCTGCCCCATAGAGACCCTCTGGACCCATAGAGACCTCCTCTGCCCCATAGAGACCTCCTCTGCCCTATAGAGATCCCTCTGGACCCATAGAGACCCCCTCTGCCCCATAGAGACCCCTCTGGACCCATAGAGACCCCTCTGCCCCATAGAGACCCCTCTGCCCCATAGAGACCCCCTCTGCCCCATAGAGACCCCTCTGCCCCACAGAGACCTCTGACCCATAGATGCCCCTCTGCCCCATAGAGGCCCCTCAGCTCCATAGATGCCCCTCTGCCCCATAGAGACCCCCTCTGCCCCATAGAGACCCCTCTGCCCCATAGAGACCCCTCTGCCCCATAGAGGCCCCTCAGCCCCATAGAGACCCTCTGGACCCATAGAGACCCCCTCTGCCCCATAGAGACCTCCTCTGCCCCATAGAGACCTCCTCTGCCCTATAGAGACCCCTCTGGACCCATAGAGACCCCTCTGCCCCATAGAGACCCCTCAGCCCCATAGAGACCCCTCAGCCCCATTGATATCCGTCTATAGAGACCCTCTCAGCCCCATAGAGACCCTCTGACCCATAGAGACCCCTCAGCCCCATAGATGCCCCTCTGCCCCATAGATTCTCTGCCCCACAGCTCGTGTTTCTGCCCCACAGAAAAGCCCTTCGATCCCACTTTCTTCTTAAGCTGCGCCGTTTCCAACGTCATTTGCTCCATTGTCTTCGGGAATCGCTTCGATTATCGCGACAAAGAGTTCCTCGAACTGCTGCGACTCATGAACGAGAGCTTCACCGAGATCAGCACCGCCTCCGCGCAGGTGGGGCCGCGCCTGGGGGCGCTTGGGGGGCACTTGGGGGGCAGGGGGGGCACTTGGGGGGCAGAGGGGGCACTTGTGGGGCAGAAGAGTCACTTGGGCAGAACTTGGGGGGCTGAGGAGTCACTTGTGGGTCAGAACTTGTGCAGCAGGAGAGTCACTTGGGGCGCAGAGGGGGAACTTGTGGGGCAGAAGAGTCACTTATGGGGCAGAAGAGCCACTTCTGAGGCAGAAGAGTCACTTTTAGGGCAGAACTTGTGGGGCAGAAGAGTCACTTATGGGGCAGAAGAGTTACTTGTGGGGCAGAGAAGTCACTTTGGCCCCTCCCCCTTTTGGCCCCTCCCCTTGACCCCTCCCCTCTGTGGCCACTCCCACCTTTGGCTCCTCCCCCTCTGTGGCCCACCCCCTTGGCCACTCCCCCTTTGCCCCCTCCCCCCTGTGGCCCCTCCTCCCCGTGCCCCCCTGGCCCCTCCTCCCCCCCTTTGGCCCCTCCTCCCCCTTTGGCCCCTCCTCCTCCCCCGTGGCCCCTCCTCCCCCCTTTGGCCCCTCCTCCCCCCTTTGGCCCCTCCTCCCCCCTTGGCCCCTCCTCTCCCTTTGGCCCCGCCCCTCCTCCTTCTGGCACCGCCCCTCTGTCTCCGCCCCCTTTTGGATGTCGTCCATTTTACATCACCCCTTCCGGGTGACGCTGACTCCTCTGTGACTCCGCCCCCTTTTGGCCCCCCGCCCTATTTGACCACGCCCCCCTCCCCCCCGCAGCTCTACGATATGGCGGAGCCGCTCCTCCGCTTCGCTCCCGGCCGTCACCGCCGCATTCCGCTCCTCCTCCGCCGCCTCCGCGCCTTCATCGCCCGACGCGTCGATCGCAACAGTCGCGACATCGACCGCCAGAGCCCGCGGGACTTCATCGACTCCTTCCTCATCCAAATGGAGGCGGTGCGACCCCCGAAGGGGCCAAAAAGGGACCCCCGAAGGGGCCAAATGGATCCCCCGAAGGGGCCAAAAAGGGATCCCCAAAGGAGACAAAAAGGGATCCCCAAAGGGGACAAAAAGGGATCCCCAAAGGGGCCAAAAAGGGACCCCCGAAGGAGACAAAAAGGGATCCCCCGAAGGGCCAAAAAGGGATCCCCCAGAGGGGCCAAATGGATTCCCCGAAGGGCCAAAAAAGGATCCCCGAAGGGCCAAAAAGGGATCTGTCGAGGGGCCAAATGGATCCCATCGGGCAAAATGGACCCCATAGGGCCAAAGGGAGCCTCTGATCCACCTGTAATCCCAGAGGGCCAAAGGGGTCCCATAGGGGCAAATGGATCCCAGAGGGCCAAAGGGATCCCATAGGGCCAAATGGACCCCCATAGAGCCAAATGGATCCCAGAGGGCCAAATGGACCCTCTGACCCAGTGGTAACCCCAGAGGGCCAAATGGACCCTCTGATCCCATCGTTGATCCTATGGGTCCGAGAGGTTCTCCAGAACCCACGGTTGATGCTATGGGTCCAGGCTGACCCCCAAGTGGCCGTGGTGGCTCTCTGCCCCCCAACAGGAGAAGTCGGACCCCAACTCGGAGTTCAATCGGGAGAATTTGGAACTCACCACTCTCAATTTGTTCTTCGCCGGTACCGAAACCGTCAGTTCGACGTTACGCTTTGGGTTCCTTCTTCTCATGAGACATCCGGACGTCCTCGGTCAGTGGGGCAGGAGGAGCTATGGGGCACACGGACCCATAGGGGCCTCCGCAGACCCATAGAAACCACCACAGACCCATAGAAACCTCTCCAGACCCATAGGAACTCTTCAGAAGGTCCTCCAGACCTTCTAAGGACCCATCATCCATTGGACCTTTCAGCCCCATAGAGACCCCCAAACCCATTGATATTCCCTTATAGAGACCCTCTCAGCCCCATAGAGACCCCCCAAATCCATTGATATCCCCCATAGAGACCTCTCAGCCCCATAGAGACCCTCAAACCCATTGATATTCCCCTATAGAGACCCTCTGAGCCCCATAGAGACCTCTCAGCCCCACAGAGACCCCTCAGACCCATTGATATCCGTCTATAGAGATCTCTCAGCCCCATAGAGACCCCCAAACCCATTGATATTCCCCTATAGAGACCCTCTGAGTCCCATAGAGACCCCTTCAGCCCCACAGAGATCCCTTCACCCCCATAGAGACCCCCCAAACCCATTGATATCCCCATATAGAGACCCCTCAGCCCCATAGAGACCCCTCAGACCCATTGATATCCCCATATAGAGACCCCCTCAGCCCCATAGAGACCCCTCTCAGACCCATAGAGACCTCTTTATCCCCATAGAGACCCCCAAACCCATTGATATTTCCCTATAAAGACCCCTCTCAGCCCCGTAGAGACCCCCTCAGACCCATACAGACCCCTCAGCCCCATTGATATCCGTCTATAGAGACCCCTCAGCCCCATAGAGACCCCCTCAGCCCCACAGAGACCCCTCAGCCCCATTGATATCCGTCTATAGAGACCCCCTCAGCCCCACAGAGACCCCTCAGCCCCATTGATATCCGTCTATAGAGACCCTCTCAGCCCCACAGAGACCCCTCAGCCCCATAGATTTGTCTCTTTTTCCGCCCTTCCGGCGTTCAGCGAAGGTGGTGTCGGAGATCGACGAGGTGCTGGGCCGGGATCGCATTCCGAGCGCGGCGGATCGGCGGCAAATGCCGTACACGGATGCGGTTCTCCACGAGATCCAGCGCTGCAGTGACCTCCTGCCCTTGAACGTCCCCCATCGCGTCACGCGCGACATCGTCTTCCGCGGCTTCTTCATCCCCAAAGTGAGGCCCACGGGACCCATAGAGACCCATAGAGACCCAAAGAGAGACCTCTGACCCACAGAGACCCATAGAGAGACCTCTGACCCATAGAGACCCATAGAGACCCACAGGGGAGACCTCTGACCCATAGAGACACATAGAGAGTCACATAGAGAACCATAGAGACCCATAGAGAGTCAAATAGAGAACCATAGAGACACATAGAGAGTCACATAGAGAACCATAGAGACCCCATAGAGACCCATAGGGATACATAAAGAGCCATAGGGGCACAGAGAGACCCATAGAGACCCATAGAGTCCCCATAGGGACCCATAGAAACACATAGAGACACCATAGAGAGACCCACAGAGGTCTCTTTTTTCCCCATTTCCCCGTATTTCCACCTCCTTTTCCTCTCTTCCCCCCCTTTTCCCCCCATTTTCCTTAATTTCCCCCCTTTTCCCCCAATTTCCCCCTTTTTCCCCCATTTCCCCCCTTTTTCCCCCATTTCCCCCTTTTTTCCCCATTTCCCCCCTTTTTCCCCCATTTCCCCCCCTTTTTTCCCCATTTCTCCCCCATTTCTGCCCCATTTCTCCCCTTTTCCCCCATTTTCTCCCCATTTTCTCCTCTTTTCCCCATTTTTCCCCCTTTTCTCCCCATTTCTGCCCTTTTTCCCCCATTTCCCCCCTTTTTTCCCCATTTCTCCCCCATTTCTCCCCCATTTCTGCCCCATTTCTCCCCTTTTCCCCCATTTTCTCCCCCTTTTCTCCCCCTTTCCCCCCCTTTTTCCCCATTTTCCCCCATTTCCGCCTCATTTCCGCCCCGTTTCCGCCCCCCCCAGGACACGGACGTGTACCCCCTCCTCAGTCCGTCCCTTCACGATCCCTCTCACTTCAAGAACCCCCAAAATTTCGACCCCCAAAACTTTTTGGACGAAAGCGGCAATTTCCGACGCAACGAGGCCTTCGTCCCCTTCTCCGCCGGTAATGAACCCCCACGGGGGGACCCCAAAAACCACACGGGGGACCCCAAAACCCCTTCGGGGACCCCCAAATCCCCTCGGGGACTCCCAAATCTCACTCAGAGACCCTCAAATCCCCCTCAGAGACCCCAAAACCCCCACAGAGACCCCCAAAACCCCCTCAGAGACCCCCAAATCCCCCTCAGAGACCTCCAAACCCCCTCAGAGACCCCAAATACCCTCAGAGACCCCCAAAACCCTCTCAGAGACCCCCAAACCCCTCCAGAGACCCCCAAACCCCTCAAAGACCCCCAAATCCCCCCACAGAGACCCCCAAACCCCCCATAGGGACCCCCAAACCCCCCGCATTGAACCCCAGAACCCTCATAATGACCCCCAGGACCCCCATAGGGACCCCATAACCCCCCCAATGACCCCCATAGGGACCCCAAGACCCCCTCAATGAACCCCATAGGGACTCCATGACACCCCCAAATGACCCCCAGGACCCCCATAGGGACCCCAAGACCCCCACAATGACCCCCATAGGGACCCCAACCCCCCCCCAAAGACCCCATAACCCCCTCCAATGACCTCCAGGACCCCCATAATGACCCCCAGAACCCCCTTAGGGACCCCAAAACACCCATAGGGACCCCATAACCCCCACAATGACCCCCATAGGGACCCTAAGCCCCCCCCAATGACCCCATAACCCCTCCAAATGATCCCCAGGACCTCCATAAAGACCCCAAGACTCCCCCAAAGACCCCATAACCCCCCCAAATGACCCCCAGGATGACCATAATGACCTCCAGGACCCCCATAGGGACCCCAAGACCCCTCCAATGTACCCCAGAACCCCCATAATGACCCCCAGGACCCCCTTAGGGACCCCAAAACCCCCAAAGGGACCCCATAACCCCTCCTATGACCCCCATAGGGACCCCAAGACCCCCCCAAAGACCCCATAACGCCCTCCAATGACCTCCAGGACCCCCTTAGGGACCCCAAAACCCCCCAAAAAACCCCCCCGTTATGACCCCCCCAGGGAAGCGCGTGTGCCTCGGGGAGTCTTTGGCCAAACTCGAGCTCTTCATCTTCCTGACGTCGATCCTTCAGCATTTGGAGCTGCAGCCGCTTTGTCCCCCCTCGGAGCTGCCCACGACCCCCCAAGAGAGCGGCTTCGGGAACATCCCCCCCCAATACCAACTCATCGTCCGACCGCGCTGAGATACCCCCCCAAAAAGAGAGAGAACCCCCCAAAAAAACCCTCACCCCAAAAAAAAGAGAGAGAAAAACCCCCAACCCCCCCCTGGAGCCCCCCATGGGATCCATTTGGTACCTTCCAGGGACCCCCCTCAAAAACAGAGACCCCTATTGGGACCCCCCAAAAAGAAAGAGACCTCACAAAAAGAGAGAGACCCCCCAAAACACCCCCAAAAAAAGAGAGAGACCCCCCAAACCCTCCCCCTGGATTCTCCCATGAGATCCATTTGGTACCTTCCAGGGACCCCCCAAAAGAGAGACCCCCATTGGGACCCCCTTAAAGAGAGAGACCCCCCCCAAAAACACCCCAAAAAGAGAGAGACCCCCAACCCCCCCCCCCCCCGAAACCCCCCTGGGAACCCCCAAAAAGAGAGAGACCCCCCCAAAACCCCCCCTGGATCCCCCCCATGAGATCCATTTGGTACCTTCCAGGGACCCCCCAAAAGAGAGACCCCCATTGGGAACCCCCCTGAGACCCCCCCAAAAAAGAGACGCCCCAAAACCCCCTCAGAGAGAGAAACCCCCAAAACACCCCCAAAAAAGAGAGAGAGACCCCTCAAACCCCCCCTGGAACCCCCCATGAGATCCATTTGGTACCTTCCAGGGACCCCCCCCAAAAACAGAGACCCCCATTGGGACCCCCCAAAACCAGAGGGACCCCCAAAACCCCCCAAAAAACAGAGAGACCCCAAAACACCCCAAAAACCCCCCAATAAAGGCCCCATTGGAGTCAATGGGTTTCGGTGTCTCTGGAGGGAAGCGGGGGCGGAGCTGAAGGGGTTAATTAATGACCCCCCCGTTAATTAATGGGGCCTTAATGAGTCATTAATGAGCACTCGTTAATGACTGAGCGGCACCGGTGCGGTGATTAATGATTGTCATTAGGCATTGATCGTTAAATCACTGATCATTAATCATTAATCATCAATCATTAATCATCGATCATTAATCATTAATCATCAGTCATTAATCGTTAATCATTAGTCGTTAATCATTGATCATCATTACTTATCAATCATTGATCATTAATCATTAGTCATTAATCATTAATCATCAGTCAGTCATTAATTGTTAATCATTAATGATCAATCATTGATCATCATTACTTATCAATCATTGATCATTAGTCATTAGTCGTTAATCATTAATTATTGATCATTGATTATGGATCATTAATCATCAATCATTAATCTTTGATCATTAATCATTGATCATCAATCATTGATCATTAATCATTAATCATCAATCATTGATCATCAATCATTGATCATCAATCATTAATCATTAATCATTGATCATCAATCATTGATCATTAATCATCAATCATTGATTATTGATCATTAATCATTAATCGTTACTCAATCATTTTTTTTTAAATCTCAAATTAAAAAAATAAAAATAAATCTTTTAAAATTTTTTTTAATTTGAGATTTTTTTTAATTTGAGTTTTTTTTTATTTGAGTTTTTTTTATTTGAGGTTTTTTTTTGCCCTTTTTCACACAATTTTTCACCTCCGGAATGGAAGAAACAAAAAAAATATTTTTTTCTTTTAAATTTTTTTTTAATTTGAATTTTTTTTTTTCCGCTTTTTTTGTTTTTTTTTTCCAGAAAAAGCCCCATTTCCCCTTTGCGCCGCAGCTCAGGGCCCCCCGGGGCCCCCCGAGATTCTCAGTGCAATAAATAACAGGAAAAGAACCCCAAAACCCCCCCCCCGCCCCTCATTTTGGCCCCTCCCCCCACTTGGGGGCAGAGGGACCCCAAAAACCCCATAGAGGACGACTTGGGGGGCAGAGGGGCCCCAGAACTCCATAGAGGACGACTTGGGGGGCAGAGGGACCCCAAAACCCCATAGAGGACGACTTGGGGGGACCCCAAAACCCTATAGAGGACGACTTGGGGGGCAGAGGGACCCCAAAACCCCATAGAGGACGACTTGGGGGGCACAGGGACCCCAAAACCCTATAGAGGACGACTTGGGGGGACCCCAAAACCCCATAGAGGACGACTTGGGGGGCAGAGGGACCCCAAAACTCTATAGAGGACGACTTGGGGGGCAGAGGGACCCCAAAACTCCATAGAGGACGACTTGTGGGGACCCCAAAACCCCATAGAGGACAACTTGGGGGGCAGAGGGACCCCAAAACCCCATAGAGGACGACTTGGGGGGACCCCAAAACCCCATAGAGGGCGACTTGGGGGGCAGAGGGACCCCTTTAACCCCATAGAGGACGACTTGGGGGGCACAGGGACCCCAAAACCCCATAGAGCACGACTTGGGGGGCAGAGGGACCCCTTTAACCCCATAGAGGACAACTTGGGGGGCACAGGGACCCCAAAACCCCATAGAGCATGACTTGGGGGGGACCCCAAAACCCCACAGAGGGCGACTTGGGGGGCAGAGGGACCCCAAAACCCCATAGAAGGCGGCTTGGGGGGCAGAGGGACCCCAAAACCCCATAGAAGGCGGCTTGGGGGGCAGAGGGACCCCCCAAAACCCCTTTGAGGACGATATTGGGGTTCAGGGGGTGACGATGACACCGAAGTGAATCCGTCGGAATCCCATCGGCGTCGGAAGGGGCTCCGTCGAGGCACGAGATCCTAAAAATAGGGGGAAATACCCCTAAAATGGGGGAAACAGCCCCAAAATGGGGGGAAATACCCCTAAAATGGGGGAAATGGCTCCAAAATGGGGGGAAATGGTCCTAAAATAGGGGGAAACGCTCCTATTTTAGGGGGGAAATGGCCCCAAAATGGGGGAAATGGCCCTAAAATGGGGGGAAATGCACCAAAATGGGGGGAAATGCACCAAAATGGGGGGAAATGCACCAAAATGGGGGGAAATGCACCAAAATGGGGGGAAATGGCCCTAAAATGGGGAAAACAGCCCTGAAATGGGGGGAAATGGCTCAAAATGGGGAGAAACGGCCCAAAAATGAGGGGAAACGGCCCAAAAATTGGAGGAAATGGGCCTAAAATGGGGGGAAACGCCCCAAAATTGAGGGGAATAAGAGGAGAGAGAGGATAAAAGTGGGGGTTCAGGGGGGTTTTGGGGTTCGGGGAGAGGTTTTGGGGGTCTCTCGGGGCTCACGGGGCTCAGCAGGTGCACGGCTGACGTTGGGGGGCGGCGGAACCCCGAGGTTGGCGGAGATGGCGGAGAGAAGCGTCTCCGTATTGGATCCCCGAACCCATTCGCTCGGGATCGAGTTCACCTGGAAAGAAAAAAGAGAGAGAGAGGGGGAAAAAAGGATCAAAATCCACAGCGGGAGAGAAAATTTGCAGAAAATCCACACCGGGAGCCAAAATTAGCAGCTCCGAGAGGGAAAACCTCCATCCCAATGATCCAAAACCTCCAATGAGGATCCAAAACCTCCATCCCAATGACCTAAACTGTCAACGAGAACCTAAAACCTCCATCCCAATGATCCAAAACCTCCAATGAGGATCCAAAACCTCCAATGAGGATCCAAAACCTCCATCCCAATGACCTAAACCTTCAACGAGAACCCAAAACCTCCATCCCAATGATCCAAAACCTCCAATAAGGATCCAAAACCTCCAATGAGGGTCCAAAACCTCCAATGAGGGTCCAAAACCTCCATCCCAACGATCCAAAACCTCCAATGAGTATCCAAAACCTCCATCCCAATGACCTAAACCTTCAACGAGAACCCAAAACCTCCATCCCAACAATCCAAAACCTCCAATAAGGATCCAAAACCTCCAACGAGAACCCAAAACCTCCATCCCAATGATCCAAAACCTCCATCCCAATGATCCAAAACCTCCATCCCAACGATCCAAAACCTCCAATAAGGATCCAAAACCTCCAATAAGGATCCAAAACCTCCATCCCAACGATCCAAAACCTCCAATAAGGATCCAAAACCTCCAATGAGGGTCCAAAACCTCCATCCCAACGATCCAAAACCTCCAATAAGGATCCAAAACCTCCAATAAGGATCCAAAACCTCCATCCCAACGATCCAAAACCTCCAATAAGGATCCAAAACCTCCAATGAGGGTCCAAAACCTCCAATGAGGGTCCAAAACCTCCATCCCAACGATCCAAAACCTCCAATGAGTATCCAAAACCTCCATCCCAACGACCTAAACCTTCAACGAGAACCCAAAACCTCCATCCCAACGATCCCAAACCTCCTCTGGGATCCAACCTCTCCCTCCCCAAGATCCAAACCCCCTGGTCCCTCATCCCAAGGAACACCGATCCGGCGTCGCCGTACCCGACTCAATTTTGTTCAGGATGGTCCGGGCGCATTTGAGGAAGGCCTCTTCCACGTTCTCCCCCGTCAAGGCGCTGGTTTCCAAGAACATGAGCTCTAGGAAGGACAACGACCTCGTTAACCCCCACCAGCGTTAATTAAAAGGCCTTAATTAAAAGGCCGCCGTTTCTCCTTTCCATCTCACCGTTCTCCTGAGCGAAGCGTGAAGCTTCCAAGAAGGTCACTTCCCGATCGGCATCTAAATCCTTCTTGTTTCCGCAGAGGATGATGACGATGTTGGGACTGGCGAGCGTCCGGGCGTCCGTCAGCCAGTTGGTCAACGCGTTGTATGTCTCCCGGCTGGAATGGAGCAAAAACCGCCATGAAATGACCCAAAATGCCATGAAATGACCCAAAAATGCCATGAAATGACCCAAAAATGCCACGAAATGACCCAAAAATGACCCAAGACACCACAAAACGCCACAAAATGACCCAAAACGCCACAAAATGACCCAAAAATGTCACAAAATGACCCAAAAATGTCATGAAATGACCCAAAACGCCACAAAATGACCCAAAAATGCCACAAAATGACCCAAAAATGCCACGAAATGACCCCAAAACGCCACGAAACGACCCCAAAATGCCACAAAATGACCCCAAAATGCCACAAAATGACCCCAAAACGCCATAAAATGACCCCAAAATGCCATGAAATGACCCTCAAATGCCAGAAGTGTCCCTAAAATACCACAAAGTGACCCAAAATGCCCTCAGAACGCCCCCAAATGCCACAAAATGACCCCAAAAGACCACAAAATGCCTTCAAATGCCCTCAGAACACCTCAAAATGCCACAAAATACCCTCAAACGCCACAAAGCGACCCAAAACGACCCAAGAAGACTCTCAAACGCCACAAGTGTCCCTAAAATACCACAAAGTGACCCAAAAATACCACAAAGTGACCCCAAATGCCCTCAGAACGCCCCCAAAAGACCACAAAATGCCCCAAAATGCCTTCAAATGCCCTCAGAACACTTCAAAATGCCTTCCAAAGTCCTCAGAACGCCACAAAATGCCCCAAAATGACCCAAAAAGATTACAAAATGCACCCAAATGCCCTCAGAACACTCCAAAATGCCATAAAACGCCTCAAAATGACCACAAAACACCCCAAAATGCCACAAAATGTCCCCAAAAGACAGCAAAATGTCCCCAAAATGCCCTCAAACATCCCCAAATGCCTTCAAATGTCCTCAGAACACCACAAAAATGCCACAAAATGTCCGAAAATGCCACAAAACACAACAAAACGACCCAAAATGCCCTCAAACACCCCAAAATGTCTTCAAATGTCCTCAGAACGCTCCAAAATGCCACAAAATTCCTCCAAATGCCACAAAACACCCCAAAACTGCTACAAAATGCCACAAAAGCGCCACAAAAGCCTCCGAAAAGGCCCTAAAATGCCCCAAAATGACCATCAATTGCCCCAAAATGACCATAAATTGCCCCAAAACACAGCAAAATGCCACAAAATGACCCAAAAGTGCCAGAAAACGTCCCAAAGCGCCACAAGTGTCCTAAAAAGACGCAAAAGGCCGCAAAAGGCCCTAAAACATCCCAAAATGACCCATAGTGCCACAAAATGCACCGAAAGTGCCGCAGAACACCACAAAAGGCCCGAAGGCACCACAAAATGACCCTAAATTGCCACAAAATGGCCCAAAATCACCCCAAAAATGCCCCAAAAGACACCAAAATGCCCCAAAATAACCACAAAATGCCCCAAAGTGACCCAAAACACACCAAAATGCCAACAATTGTCCCAAAATCACCCCAAAAGTGACTCAAAATACACCAAAATGCCCCCAAATGCCCTCAGAATGCCACAAAGTGCCACAAACCCCCCCCGAAAGCACCACAAAATGCGCCCAAACTTCCCCAAATTGCCCCAAAATGCCCTCAGAATGCCCCACAACGCCCCCAAAGCGCCCTAAAATGACCCACAACGCCCTAAAATGACCCAAAAGCCGGGGGTTGAGCCCGAATTTTTCCTGATTCCAAAGGATTTTTGGGATTTATGGACCCACCTGGTGATGTCGTAGACCAGCAACGCGCCGGCTGCGCCCCGGTAGTAACTCCTGGTCACTGACCTGAGGAGGAAGAGGAGGAGGAAGGAACGGGTGGGAGAAGACCACCCGGAGGCTCCGGTTTGGGGGACTCGGAGGCTCCGGTTTGGGATTTTGGGAATGATTCCTTCATGGAAAGACTGGTGAAGCCCTCCAGGCGCTGCTCAGGGAGGTGGTGGAGTCTCCATCCATGGAGGGTTCAAAAGCGGTGGAGATGAGGTGCTCGGAGATGGTTTAGTGGTGGACAGGGATGGATGGACTCCATCATCTCCAAACTCTTTTCCAACCAAACCATTCCAGGTTTCCATAGGTGCCGTTTTGGACAAGAAGAGGAGCCCAAAAAAGCCATCGGACGCCGCCGGGAAGGATTTGGTTTTGCCATACCTGAACCTTTCCTGCCCGGCCGTGTCCCAGATCTGGAGCTTCACCGTCTTCCCACCAACGTTGACCACTTTGGAGCCAAATTCTACCCCGATCGTGTGGTTGGAATCCTGTTTGACTGCGGGAAATCAAGGAGACGGAGGAAGAAAGGATTGCAAAATGCTCCAAATGCCTTCAAAACACCCTCGAATGCCACAAAACGCCCCAAAATGCCACCGAATGCCACCAAAAATGCCACAAAAGGCCCTAAAACGCACCCAAAACACCCCCAAATGTCCTCAAAACACCCTCAAATGCCACAAAACGCCCCAAAATGCTGCAAAATGATCCCAAACACCACAAAGCGACCCAAAATGCCAGAAAAGTGCCCCTAAAATGCCCCAAAAGTACCCCTAAAACGCCACAGAGTGACCCAAAATGCCACAAAATGCCCTCAAACACCACAAAAAGGGCCCCCAAAAGGCCCCAAAACGCCCCAAAATGCCACAAAATTGTCCCAGAATGCCCCAAAAATGCCACAGAGTGACCCAAAAAGCCACAAAATGCCCTCAAACACCACAAAAAGGGCCCCAAAAAGGCCCCAAAACACCCCAAAATCATCCCAGAACGCCCCAAAATGCCCCAGAGTGACCCAAAATGCCACAAAATGCCCTCAAACACCACAAAAAGGGCCCCAAAAAGGCCCAAAATCGTCCCAGAACGCCCCAAAATGCCACAGAGTGACCCAAAATGCCACAAAATGTCCTCACACACCACAAAAAGGGCCCCAAAAAGGCCCAAAATCGTCCCAGAACGCCCCAAAATGCCACAGAGTGACCCAAAATGCCACAAAATGCCCTCAAACACCACAAAAAGGCCCCAAAAGGTCCCAAAATCGTCCCAGAACGCCCCAAAACGCCCCCAAACGCCCCCAACTCCGCCATTCACATTTGTTCTCGATGAACTGGTGCAGCAGACAGGATTTTCCGGTGCCGGCGCTCCCGATCACCAGGAATTTGAAGAGGAAATCTGAGGAGAAAGAGGGCAAAAAAAGGAGGATTTTGGGCCATTTCTGTTCGCTTTTGGGCAACGGTGGTTCTTCGCTTTTTTGATCCCACCCGGAGAAAGCCCCAAAAAGCAATGGGTTTTTGCCCTCATTTTGGTGCTCGATGAAAGCGGAAGGAGCCCAAAGGGGCCCCAAATCCCAACCCGGACCCCTATAGTCCTTATAGGGCCCCCCCATAGCCTCCCCCAGACCTCCTATAAGAGCCCCCAGACCCCCTATAGCCCCCACGACCCCCTGTAGGAGCCCCCAGACCCCTATAGAGCCCCCAGACCCCGTTTAGGAGCCCCCAGACCCCCTATAGCCTCCCCCAAACCCCCTATAGGAGCCCCCAGATCCCCCTACAGCCTCCCCCAAACCCCCTATAGGAGCCCCCAGATCCCCTACAGCCTCCCCCAAACCCCCTATAGGAGCCCCCAGATCCCCTATAGCCCCTCCAACCCCCTATAGGAGCCCCCAGACGCCCATAGGAGCCATATAGACCCTATAAGGACCCCCAGACTCCTATAACGCCCCCCTCCCTGACCCACTATAGGGACTGCAGACACTTATAGGAGCCCCCAGACCCCCTATAGCCCCCCCGACCCCCTATAGGAGCCCCCAGACACCCATAGGAGCCCCCCGACCCCCTATAGGAGCCCCCAGACCCCCTATAGGAGCCCCCAGACTCCTATAACGACCCCCTCCCTGATCCACTATAGGGACTCCAAGCACTTATAGGAGCCCCCAGACCCCCTATAGGAGCCCCAATCCCCTATAGGAGCCCCTAGAACCCCTATAGGAGCCACATAGACCCTATAGGGACCCCCAGGCTCCTATAACGCCCCCCTCCCCGACCCACTATAGGGACTGCAGACACTTATAGGAGCCCCGAGACCCCCTATAGGAGCCCCCAGACTGCCTATACGCCCCCCCCGAGCTGCTATAAGAGCCCCCAGGGCCCTTATAGGAGACATTTAGGCCCTATAGGGGCTCCCAGACCCCTATAGGAGTCCTCACACCCCTATAGGTGACCCCCCCAGACACCTATAGGGCTTATAGAGCCCCTACAGGACCCTTAGAGATCCCCTATAGGGCCTCCCAGACACCCCCCACCCCCCACAGGGGCCCTCACACTCCCTATAGGCCCCTCTATAGATCCCATATAGTCCCCATAGGACCCCTATAGGCCCCACAGACCCTCTACAGATCCCATATAGTCCCTATAGGACCCCTACAGGCCCACTGGAGGGCTCATATAGCCCTTATAGGACCCGCAGAGCCCCTATAGGATCCCTATAGATCCCTTACAGGACCCACACAGGCCCTCATAGAGCCCCTACAGGACCCATATAGTCCCTATAGGACCCGTACAGACCCCCCATAGGCCTCCGAGAAGCCCTATATGACGCATAAGAGCCCCTACAGACACCCTATGGGGCTCATATAGGCCCTATATAGGGACCTGTAGGGGTCCCCTTTAAGACATAGAGGACCCCTCAACCTCCTATAGGGTTCCTATAGGACTCATAGAGCCCCTACAGACCTCATATAGGGTTCCTATAGAGCCCCTACGGACCCCTATAGGACGCCCATAGGACCCATAGAGCCCCTATAGGACACCCCCAGACCCCCTACAGAGTTCCTATAGTCTCTATAGGACCCATACAGAGCCTCCTACAGGGCCCCGAGAACCCCTATACAATGCATAGAGCCCCTACAGGCCCCCCTATAAGATATATAGGGCCCCCATAGGACCCACAGAAACCCTATAGGACCCGCCCCGACCTCCTATAGGGTTCGTGTAGTCCCTATAGAACCCTGATAGAGCCCCTATGGACCCTCTATAGGGCTTCTACAGTCCCTACAGGACCCATAGAGCCCCTATAGACCCCCTCTAGACCCCATACAGGTCCCCTATAAGACATATAGGGTCCCCATGGGACCCACAGAAACTCTATAGGATTCCTCCAGACCTCCTATAGGGTTCTCAGAGGACCCACAGAGCCCCTACAGACCCCCTATAGGGCCCATATAGTCCCTATAGGACCCATAGAGACCCCCCATAGGGCCCATATAATCCCTATAGGGCCCCAAAGGACCCCTACAGACAGCCCCCATAGAACCCAAAGAGACCCTATAGGACCCCTACAGTCCCTATAGGATCCACAGAGCCCCTACAAATCCCCCGTAGGACCCCAACAGAGCCCCTACAGCCCCCCTATAGGACCCATAGAAATCCTATAGGACACCCTCAGGTCCCCTACAGTGTTCCTATAGTCCCTATAGGACCCGTACAGACCCCCTACAAGACATATAGAACCCCCATAGGACCCATAGAGCCCCTACAGAGCCTCTATAGTCCATATAGGACTCCTATAGAGCACCTACAGAACGCTATGGGACACCTACAGGACCCAAAGAGTCTCTACAGACCCCTACAGAGCCCCTACAGACCCCTTCAGGACCCATAGAGCCCCCACAGACCCCCATAGAGCTCCTACAGGATCCATACAGCCCCTACAGGACCCCTACAAAGCCCCTACAGGACACATACAGGACCCATAAAGCCCCTACAGGACCCCTACAGACCCCTTCAGGACCCACAGAGCCTCTACAGACCCCTACAGACCCCTATAGAGCCCCTACAGGACCCATAGTGCCCCTACAGGACCCCTATAGACCCCCCACAGGTCCCTCCCTCCCCTATAGGGCGCCCCCATCCCCCCCCTCTGACTCCTATAGGCGCTCTCAGCCCCCTATAGGCGCCCCCCCCCTCCCCCCCCGGCCCCACCGTAGGTCTCGGACATGGCTGTACGGAACGGAGCGCGGCGCAATATGGCGGCGCCCAGGAGCCGCTTTTCCGGGTCTGTGCGCATGCGCCAAACCGAGAGCTGCCAGTACTTGGGCGTGGCCACGAGGCGGGGGGCGTGACCACAGAGGCGCCTGCGGGCCAGTGCGCATGCGCACAGCGAGACGATACTAATAGGGAGACAAGTGGGGGCGTGGCCAAGGCTGGAGGGCGTGGCCAGAGGGACGCGGCGCTCCTGGGTCCTAAACTCGACCCTCACCCATTCAAGGAGGTCTCCCAGCCCTGAACCCCCCCCCAAATCCATTCCACCCCCCCCACTTTGGCTCTATGAGCCTCTCTCAAGGCCCCCCCGCAGCCCCAGGGACCCCCCCCAGCCCCCAAAATCCCAAATCCCCCCAAAATCCACACCCATAAACTCCCCCTGAACCCCTCAAACACAACCTGGAACATAGGGGGAGGGTTTATTTTTTTGTGGGGGGCATAATTTGGGGGGGAGGGGGGGGGCAGCTCCAGGTGCAATGTCTGCAGAGAGACTCTGGGTACAATGCGGGGGGGGCCCCGAAAACCCCCTGTGTGGCAGTGAGGGGGGGGGAAGAGAGGGGGGGGGGGGAAAAGGGGGGTGGAGGTAAAAAAAGAGGGGTAAAAAAGGGGGGGGGCAAAAATAATGGGGTAAAAAGAGGGCCCGGCGTCAAAAAAGGGGGGTGGGGGTAAAAAAAAGTGAGTAAAAAGGGAGGGTGGGAATGAAAAAAGGGGCATAAAAGGGGGGGTGGGGGTAAAATGGGGCTGGGGGGCAAAGAAAGGGGGGTGGGGGTAAAAAAGAGGGGGTAAAAAGGGGGTTGGGGGTAAAAAAGGAGTGTGTGTGTGGGGAAAAGGGGGGTAGAAATGGGGTGGGGTAAAAAAAAGGGGTAAAAAGGGGAGTGGGGGGAAAAAGAGGAAAGGAAAAGAGGGACAGGGCAAAAAATGGGGGTGGGGGGCAAAATAGAGGGTAAAAAGGGGAGTGGGGGCAAAAAAAAGGGGTTAAAAGGGGCGGTGAGGGCCAAAAAGGGGGGTAAAATGGGGGGTTGAGGGGTAAAAAAAGGGGTGGGGGCAAAAAAACGGGGGTGAGGGCCAAAAAGGGGGGTAAAATGGGGGGGTTGGGTTAAAAAAGGGGGGTTGGGGCCAAAAGAGGGGGTAAAAAGGGGGTTGAGGGCCAAAAATGGGGGTAAAAAGGGGGGCTTGGGGTATAAAAGGGGGTGGGGGCAAAAAAAGGGGGTGAAAAGGGGGGGTGAGAGCCAAAAAGAAGAGGTAAAACTGCGGTGGGGACCCAAAAAAGGGTCAAAAAAGGGCTTTAAAAGGAGGGGGGGCCGAAGGGTCGGCTGCCTGAGGGCAAACTTACCTTCGAGGGGGAGGTACAGGGGGGTTTTGGGGTTCAGGGGGGATTTTGGGGTGCAGGGGGGGGTCACTTTTTGGCGAAGGAGATCTTCATGGCGTTGCTCTGAGTGATCTTAAAGCCCTGAAGGGCTTCACGCGCCGCTCCCGCCTGCACTTCGCCCTCAAACTCCACGAAAGCGATGTCGTGGCGACCCGGAACCAAGCGAACCTCCTTGAATCCCGGGAATCTGAGGGAAAAAAGGGTGAGGGGAACCCCAAAATCCAACACAGCACCTCAAAAAAACCCCAAAACACCTCACAGGGCCCCAAAACTCCATAAAACCCACAAAGAACTGCTAAAATCCACGCAGAATAATCAAAATCCAGACAGAATTGCCAAAATCCACACAGAACCATCAAAATCCTGGGAATATGAGAGAAAAAGGGGTGAGGGGAACCCCAAAATCCAACACGGCACCCGAAAAAAATCCCCAAAACACCTCACAGAGACCCAAAACGCCACAAAATCCGCACAGAATCGCCAAAATCCACATAGAATAGTCAAAATCCAAACAGAATTGTCAAAATCCACACAGAACCATCAAAATCCTGGGAATCTGAGGGAAAAAGGGGTGGGGGAACCCCAAAATCCAACACGGCACCTCAAAAAAAACCCAGAACACCTCACAGAGCCCCAAAACTCCCCCAAATCCAGAGAGAATAGTCAAAATTCACACAGAATCGTCAAAATCCCAGGAATCTGAGGAAAAAAGGGCTGAGGGGAACCCCAAAACCCACGCAGATCCCCCCAAAACCTCACAGAGCACCCCCAAATCCCTCCAGGGCCCCCCCAAACCCTCAAAATGCCCATGGATGCCCCCAAAACCCTCAGGAATCCCCCCCAAACCCCCCCGGATGCTCTCAAAATCCCTATGAATCCCCCTAAAACCCCCCTGGATGCCCCCCAAATCCTCACAGAGCCCCCCAAAACTCCACCCCCCCCCAATACTCACTGGTTGAAGAGCATGGAGAGCATCAGCTCGTTGGTCTCCTCGGGGAGATTGGTGAGGAAGAGGATGTGGTTGGGAGGATTTTCCGAGAGCTGGTGGGGAGGGGAGGCAAAAAATAAACCCCCACCTCTAAAATCAGCCCCCCCGTACCCCCCAAAAATTTTTTGGGGTACTCACAGGCTGCGAAGCGGGGAGCTGCCCCGGCAGGACGGCGGCGGGAGCGACGGCGCCGGGAGGGGCCATCCCGGGAGGGGGGATCATACCCGGGGGGGGCAGGTAAGGGGGCTGCCCCCCCATATGGTGAAGCAACCGCGGCGCCTGCGCCATCGCCATTCCCTGCGGAAAAAGGGATCCGAAGGGTTGAGGGGGGTCCTATGGGGGTTCTATAGGGGGCTGGGGGGGAGCCTGGGGGGGTTAGGGAAGTGTTTGGGGGGGTTCTATGGGGGTATAGGGGTTCTATGGGGGGTTTGGGGGGGTCTTATGTGGGATAGGGAAGTGTTTGGGGGGGTTCTATGGGGGGTTTGGGGGGTCTTATGTGGGATAGGGAAGTGTTTGGGGGGCTCTATGGGGGGTTTGGGGGGTCTTATGTGGGATAGGGAAGTGTTCGGGGGGTTCTATGGGGGTAGAGGAGTTCTATAGGGGGTTTGGGGGGGGTTATGTGGGTTAGGGAAGTGTTTGGGGGGGTCCTATGGGGGTAGAGGGGTTCTATAGGGGGTTTTGGGGGGTTTATGTGGGATAGGGAAGTGTTTGGGGGGGTTCTATGGGGGTAGAGGGGTTCTATAGGGGTTCGGGGGGGTTTTATGTGGGATAGAGAAGTGTTTGGGGGGGTTCTATGGGGGTAGAGGGGTTCTATAGGGGTTCAGGGGGGTTTATGTGGGATAGAGAAGTGTTTGGGGGGGTTCTATGGGGGTAGAGAGGTTCTATAGGGGGTTTGGGGGGGTTTATGTGGGATAGGGAAGTGTTTGGGGGGGTTCTATGGGGGTAGAAGGGTTCTATAGGGGGTTTATGGGGTCCTGTGTGGGGTGGAGGGGGTCCTGTGTGGGTTAGGGAAGTATTTGGGGGGGTTCTATAGGGGTAGAGGGGTTCTATAGGGGGTTCGGGGGGGGGGGTTTGGGGGGTTTCCTATCAGGATATAGGGGTCCTATAGGGGGTCTGGAGGGCCCTATAGTGATTATATGAGCTCTCTAAGGAATATATGAGCCCCCAAGCAAATATATTACCTCTATAGAGTTCTGTGGGGCCCTCTAGGAAATATATGGGCCCCATAGAGGTCTCTGGGCCTCCCCTAGGGAATATATGGGCCCTATAGAGGTCTTTGGGGCCCTCCTAGGGAATATATGGGCCCTATAGAGTCCTCTGTAGAAGTCCTATAAAGCTCTGTAGAGATCCTATACGGCTCTGTAGAGGCTCTATAAGGTTCTGTAAAGGTCCTATACGGCTCTGTAGAAATCCTATAAGGCTCTATAGATGTCCTATACGGCTCTGTATAGGTCCTATAAGGCTCTATAGAAGTTCTATACGGCTCTGTAGAAATCCTATAAGGCTCTATAAAAATCCTATACAGCTCTATAGAAATCCTATAAGGCTCTATCCTATAAAGCTCTGTAAAGGTCCTATACCACTCTATAGAAGTCCTATAAGGTTCTGTAGGGGTCCTATAATACTCTGTAGGAGTCCTATAAGGCTCTATAGAAGTCCTATACGGCTCTGTAGAGATCCTATAATGCTCTGTAGAGGTCCTACATGGCTCTGTAGAGATCCTGTAATGCTCTGTAGAGGTCCTATACGGCTCCGTAGGTGCCATATAGGGATCCTATAGGAGCTCTATGGATTCCATACTCCCCCCGGAAGCCCAAACGACTCACGGCTACGGCGCCCTGGGCGGGCGCGGCGGTGCCGGCGGCGCTTTTCTTGGTGGCCGGAGCGTCCTGCCCTTTGGGTTTACGTTTCTCCCGTTTACGGTCGCGTTCCACGAAGGTTCCTTTCATCTTAGCAATGATGTCCGAGTCCGTCTTGGCGTACTGGATACGCTGCCGGAGGAGACGGAGGGGTTTGGGGGGGCCCTAGAGGCATTTGGGGGGCTCCAGGGGGGGATTTCGGGGTCTCCGTGGGGATTTGGGGGTCAGAGTTGGGATTTTCAGGGGCTCTATAGGCATTTCAGGGCCTCCATGGGAGTTTTGGGGAGGCTCTATAGGCATTTTGGGGCTCCACGGGAGTTTTGGGGAGGCTCTGTAGGCATTTTGGGGGCTCCAGGTGGGATTTGGGGGTCATAGTTGGGATTTTGAGGGGCTCTATAGGCTTTTCAGGGCCTCTAAGGGAGTTTTGGGGGTCATTATATGCATTTTGGGGGCTCCGGGGGGGGGAATTTTGGGGTCTCCATGGGGATTTGGGGGTCATAGTTGAGATTTTTAGGGGCTCTATAGGTATTTTTGGGGCTCCAGGAAGGGGTTTGAGGGGTTCTATAGGCATTTTAGGGCCTCCAGAAGGAGATTTGGGGAGTGCAGATGGGATTTTGAGGGCTCTATTGAGGGTTTGGGGGGGCCCTAGAGGCATTTGGGGGGCTCCAGGTGGGACTTTGGGGTCTCCGTGGGGATTTGGGGGTCATAGTTGGGATTTTGAGGGGATCTATAGGCATTTCAGGGCCTCCATTGGGGTTTTGGGGGGCTCTATAGGCATTTTGGGGCCTCCATGGGAGTTTTGGGGGGCTCTATAGGCATTTCGGGGCCTCCATTTGGGTTTTGGGGGGGCTCTATAGGCATTTTGGGGCCTCCATCGGAGTTTTGAGGGGGCGTAAACGAGATTTTGGGGTGGCTGGGTGGATTTTGGGTGCTCTGGATAGATTTCAGGGTGCTCTGGATGGATTTCGGGGTGTCTGGGTGGATTTTGGGACTCCCTGGGTGGATTTTGGGGTGTCCCGCGTTCATTTTTGGGGTCTTTTAGGTGGATCTATGCGAGTTTTGAAAACCTTTTTAGGATTTACAGAAGTTCTACCAAACTTTTAAAAAGATCTCTCAAACTTTTGAAGGTCCCACCAAGATTTGGGGTGTCTGGGGTGGATTTTGTGGTTCCGCGGGTGGATTTTGGGGTGTCCGGGTGGATTTTGGGGGTCCTCCAAGAACGTTTTAGGTGGATCTATGTGAGTTTTGAAGACCTTTTTAGGATTAACGGAAACTCTATCAAACTTTCGAGAGGATCTATGAAACTTTTGGAGGTCCCACCAAGACTTGGGGGGTCTGGGGTTGGATTTTGGGGTTCCGCGGTTGGATTTTGGGGTGCTGACCATGGGTTTGTCGTAGAAGGGGAAGCCCTGCATGGACCGTAGAGCGTTGGAGGCGCTGCTCAACTCTTTAAAGATGACGAAGGCTTGACCGCGCATCCGGAGGCTCCGCGACACCAAAATGTCCAAAATTTGACCAAACTGCGAGAAAATGGCGTATAACGACTTCTTCAACTCTAAAAGACGGGAGAAGAGGGTCAAAGGGGGGGTTCCCCCCAAAAAAACACCAGGAACCCCCAAAATACCCCCAGATCGCCCCAAAACAACCTCTTGGTTCCTCTTGGATCTTCTCAAGGTCCTCCAAAACCCCCTGAGATACCCCCAAAAAACCTCTCGATCCCTCTCGGATCCCCTCAAGGCCCTCCAAAAGCCCCTGAGACCCCCCCAAAAACAACCCCTCAGTCCCTCTTGGACCCCCCCAAAGTCCCTGTAAATCCCCAAAACCCCCTGAGACCCCCCAAAACAACCCCTTGGTCCCTCTTGGACCCCCCCAAAGTCCTCCTAAACCCCCAAAACCCCCTGAGACTCCCCAAAACAACCCCTCGGTCCCTCTTGGACCCCCCAAAGGACCTCCTAAACCCCCAAAACCCCCTGAGACCTCCCAAAACAACCCCTTGGTCCCTCTTGGACCCCCCAAAGGTCCTCCTAAACCCCCAGACCTCCCCCAAACCCCCCCAAAACAACCCCTCGGTCCCTCTTGGACCCCCCAAAGGTCCTCCTAAACCCCCAGACCTCCCCCAAACCCCCCCAAAACAACCCCTCGGTCCCTCTTGGACCTCCTCAAGGTCCTCCAAAACCCCCTGAGACTCCCCAAAACAACCCCTCGGTCCCCCTTTGGGCCCCCCCAAGGGTCCTCCTAAACACCCCCAACAACCCCTTGGATCCCCCCAAGGTCCCCCTAAACCCCCAGACCCACCCCCAAACGAGCCCCCCAACTTCCTCACCGTCCTTCTTGATCTTCTCGTTGAGGTTGTTGATGTAGATGGTGTGGTTGGGGCGCGCCTCTTGCACCGCCATGTTTTTTGGGGGGTCGGGGGGTGTTTTCTGGGGGGGAAGAGAGGGAATTGGGGGGGCTGAAGGGGGAGAAGACACACTCCAAACCCCCCCCTAACCTCCCCCATCCCCTTCAGGACTCCCCCTCAAACCCCTCTGACACCCTTAATGCCCCCCCAGACACCCCCCCACCCCAAATCTCTCCGAGTGAATCTAGACCCCCCCCCAAAACCCTCTAGGACCCCCTCAGACCCCCCCTCAAATCCCTTTAGGACCCCCTCAAACCCCTTTAGGACCCCCCAACCTCTTTAGAACCCCCTCAGACCCCTTAAACCCCTTTAGGACCCACTCAGACTCCCCCAAACCCCTTTAGTACCCCCTCACACCCCCTAAAACACCTTTAGGACCCCCTCAAACACCCCAAACCCCTTTAGGACCCCCTCACACTTCCCTAAATCCCTTTAGGACCCTCTCAGACCCCCAAACCCCCTCTAGACCCCCCCCAACTTCCCTAGGACTCCCTCAACCCCCCCAAACCCTTCCAACACCCATTCACACCCCCCAAACCCCTTTAGGACCCCCTTCAAACCTCTTAGAACCACCTCAGACCCCCCCAAACCTCTTTAGGACCCCCTCAGACCCCTTAAACCCCTTTAGGACGCCCTGAGACTCCCCCAAACCCCTCTAGAAGTCCCTCAGACCCCTCTAGAAGCCCCTCATACCCCCCTAAACCCCTCTAGAACCCCCTGAACCCCCCCCAAACCCCTTTAGGAAGCCCCAAACCCCTCTAACAACCCCTCAGGCTCCCCCAAACCTCTCTAGGACCCCCCCAACCCCTCCTCACCTCCCGCCTCTCCCTCAGCCGCGTGCGCTCCCAACCAGAGCGCGGGCCGAGCCTCTAAGCCCCGCCCACCGCGGCCTCGGCTAATCAGAGCGCGGGGGAGAGCCCTTAAGCTCCGCCCACCGCGTCCTCGGCCAATCATAGTGCAGACTAGCCAAGGTGACAGCCAGTCCCGCCAATCAGAGTGCAGACTGCACCCAGAGCCACGCCCCCTAGGCTCAGCCCCCTCGAAGCCCCACCCACTCCCGCGTCGTCCAATCAGAACGCGCCTCCCTTTTGATTGACAGATGCGTTACCCAATCACAGCGCCGATTGTGGGTTCATACTGGGACCAGGACCCCCTCCCAGTTCATACTGGGACTAGGACCCCCTCCCAGTTCATACTGGGACCAGGACACTCTCCCCAGCCCATACTGGGACCGAGACCTCTCCCACTTCCCCACTGCTTTCCCCCCCTTTCCTCTCCCCCATTAGGCTCCGCCCACTTCTCTCCCCGCCAGTCACAGCGCGCCTTTCCCTCACCGACACCACGTGACCCAACAACAGCGCACGCCCCCTCACAGCCCCATTTACGTCACACTTAAGCCACGCCCACATCTTCACCCTCCAATCAGCGCGCGCGCCTCACTCTGACTGACAACCGAATCACCCAATCAGAGCGAGGTTATAATTTAATCCGCGCCCACTCTACGCAAAAACCAATCAGCGCGCGTCTCACTCTGACTGACAACAGCATTATCCAATCAGAGCGCGGGCGATATTTAGGCCACGCCCACTCCGGCCGCTCTGGCCCCGCCTCCCCCACCCCACGCGCGCTCCTGTCATGGCTCACCGCGCGCCGCCCCCTCCGCCCCCCCCGCCGGGACCCCCTCCGCCCCCCCCAAAAGCGACCCCGAGTCTGAGAGAGGCTCTGGAGAGGGCGGGAAAGGAGATGGGGGAGGAGGGGGAGATCGAGAACCTTCTGAGGAGGAGGAGGGACAGGTATGGACTGGGACCAGTATGGACTGGGACTGGGACCAGTATGGACTGAGGGGGGGACTGGGACCAGTATGGACTGAGGGGGGAACTGGGACCAGTATGGACTGAGGGGGGAACTGGGACCAGTATGGACTGAGGGGGGGACTGGGACCAGTATGGACTGAGGGGGACTGGGACCAGTATGGACTGAGGGGGGAACTGGGACCAGTATGGACTAGGATTTGGTTTCCTTCTCCCAGTCTATACTGGGATGGCTTTTCCTCCTCCCAGTCTGAACTGGGATTGGGTTTTCTGCTTCTGGTTTATACTGGGGTTGGGTTTCCTCCTCCCAGTCTATACTGGGATGGGGTTTCCTGCTCCCAGTATAAACCGGGAATGGATTTTCTGCTCCTGGTTCATACTGGGATTGGGTTTCCTGCTCCCAATCTATACTGGGATTGGCTTTTTATGCTCCCAGTCTATACTGGGGTGGGATTTCCTCCTTCCAGTCTATACTGGGGTGGGATTTCCTCCTCCCAGTCTATACTGGGGTGGGATTTCCTCCTCCCAGTCTATACTGGGGTGGGATTTCCTCCTCCCAGTCTATACTGGGGTGGGATTTCCTCCTCCCAGTCTATACTGGGGTGGGATTTCCTCCTCCCAGTCTATACTGGGGTGGGATTTCCTCCTCCCAGTCTATACTGGGGTGAGATTTCCTCCTCCCAGTCTATACTGGGGTGAGATTTCCTCCTCCCAGTCTATACTGGGGTGGGATTTCCCCCTCCCAGTCTATACTGGGGTGGGATTTCCCCCTCCCAGTCTATACTGGGGTGGGATTTCCCCCTCCCAGTCTATACTGGGGTGGGATTTCCTCCTCCCAGTCTATACTGGGGTGGGTTTTTCTTCTCCCAGTCTATACTGGGATGGGGTTTTCTCCTCCCAGTGTGAACTGGGATTGGGTTTCCTGCTCCCAATCTATACTGGGATTGGGTTTCCTGCTCACAATCTATACTGGGATTGGGTTTGCTGCTCCCAATCTATACTGGGATGGCTTTTCCTCCTCCCAGTCCATACTGGGGGGGTCACTGGGCTGCTCCCCCCATTCCCCCCCCCAGCCTCACGCCGCCCCTCCAGTGGCTCCTTTTCCACCGTCCCGTCCCGTCCCTCATCCAGGATGGACCGCAGTGAGTATTTTGGGGGGGTCCCATTTTGGGGGGCCCTTCCTGTCCCCCTCCTCCTCCTGACCTGTCCCCCCCCCCCCCAGGTGTGGGCTGGTGGCCCTGTGGCTTGCGGGGTGGCTCTTGGCCCCCTCCCACGGCGTCGATCTGCCGCGGATCCTCGGAACCGCGCGGGAACGCGGCTACAGCGCCCGCGGGGAGATGTTCTCAGGTTTTTTTTGGGGGGGGTCCTAGAGAGGTTTGGGGGGTTCATAGTGGGGTTTGAGGGGGTTTGGGGTGATCATAATGAGGTTTGAGGGGTCCTAGATGGGTTTGGGGGGGTCCTAGAGGGGTTTGGGGGGGTCATAATGGTGTTTCGGAGGGTCCAAGTGAGGTTTGAGGGGGATTGTCGGGGTCTTAGAGGGGTTTGAGGGGGTCCAAGTGAGGTTTGGGGTGATCATAATGAGGTTTGGGGGGGTCCTAGAGGGGTTTGGGGGATTCCAAGTGAGGTTTGGGGGATCTTAGAGGGGTTTGGGGGGATCTAGAAGGGCTTGGGGGGGTTCTGGAGGGATTTTGGAGGAGCTTGAGGGGGTCTTAGAGGGGTTTGGGGGGGTCCAAGTGAGATTTAAGGGGGTTTGGCATGATCATAATGAGGTTTGGGGGGGTCCAAGTGAGGTTTGAAGGGGATTGGGGGGGTCTTAGAGAGGTTTGGGGGGGTCTTGGAGGACTTGGGGGGGTCTTAGAGGGGCTTGGGGGGGTCTTAGAGGGGCTTGGGGGGGTTGAGGGGCTCTTAGTGGGGTTTGGGGGGTGTTAGAGGGTTTTTGGGGGTAGTAGTGGGGTTTGGGGGGGTCGTAATGGGGTTTGGAGGAGTCTTAGGGGGGTTTGGGGAGTCTTGGAGGAGTTTGGGGGGTTCCAAGTGAGGTTTGGGGGATCTTAGAGGGGTTTGGGGGGATCTAGAAGGGCTTGGGGGGTTCTAGAGGGGTTTTGGAGGAGCTTGAGGGGGTCTTAGAGGGGTTTGGGGGTGTTCTAGAGGGGTTTGGGGGTGTCCTAAAGGGGTTTGGAGGTGGCTGAAGGGTCCTAAAGGGGTTTTGGGGATTGGGGGGTGGGGTGGGTCCTAGTGGGGGGGTTGGGGGGGTCCTGAAGGGTTTTGAGGGGTTCTAGAGGGGTTTGGGGGTTCCTAAAGGGATTTTGGGGGGTTCCTAAAGGGATTTGGGGGGGATCATAGAAGGATTTTGGGGGTCCCTCAAGAGGTTTTAAGGGTGACTTGGATTGTCCTACAGGAGTTTTGGATTTTGAGGGGAATCTTAGAGTGCTTTGGGGGTTCTCAGTAGGCTCTCACCCCAAAATCCCCCCCTGAGCACCCCAAAATCCTCCCCTAGCACCCCAAAATCCCCCCTCAGTCACCCCCAAATCCTTCCACCCCCCCCCCCAGTGGCTGATATGGCCCTTTTGGCCGAAGAGCTCTTCCCGTGTCGCGCCGAGTTGATTTCGGGGGGCTTAGACGGCCCCAACCGCCCCCTCGTCCTTCGACACCTCATTTTGGGGCTCCCCCTCCTCGTTCCGTATCCTTTAACTTCATATTTTTTGGGGGGGACGGACGGACACCCCCAAATTTCTTTCATTTTACCCCCACCCTTAACCCCTTCCTTTCCAGCTACGACGAAGACAACAACCACGAACCGTGTTGTCGACGCGGCCACAAAGCGCATTGGGCTGTGCTGACGGGTAATTTTGGGGTGGGGGCACCCCAAAAACATCCTTAGAGGTATAACGGGGAGCGCTTTCAATTTGGGGGGGCCCTTCATTTGATGCCGTACCCCCTTTTTCTTTCATTTGAGGTGTTTTATTAGGTTTACGGACATTGAGCCCTTCGTGTCGCCGAGACCCCGAAATCCCCAACCTTTTCCACCCGCCGGATTTTGGGGGGTTTAAGGAAGGTTTTTGGGGTGATTTTTTACAAGGGGGGGGTCCCCAAGAAGTTTTAGTAGTGGGGAGACAGGGGAAGAGCCCCCGCTGTCAGTTGTGGGCTTTTGGGGGGCTGGCGGAGAGCAACGCGCAACTCGGGGAGCTCAGCCCTCGCCGCCTCGACGACGGCCACGTCTACGTCCTGCCCCGCGGCGGGGTGGGGGCCGGGCTGGGGGGGAAGGCCCTGCTGCTGCACCCCAAAAATGGGGGGTCCCCCGACCCCTCCCAGTAAAAAGGGGGGGGGGGAACCCCACCCCCTCTGCCATCCTTTGGGGGGCAGGAGGGGGGGTTTGGGGGGTCCCTATGGGGCAAAGGGGGCAGCGAAGGGGGGTCCTTGGGGGTTTTGGGGGGGTCCTTGTGGCTTTTAGGGGGGTCCTTCTGGGTTTTGGGGGGGTCTTAGGGGGCAGGAGGAGGGATTTGGGGGGTCCTTATGGGGCAAATGGGGCAGCAAAGGGGGTCCTTGGGGGGTTTTGGGGGGTCTTAGGGGGCGGGAGGAGGGATTTAGGGGGTCCCTGTGGGGCAAATGGGGCAGTGAAGGGGGTCCTTGTGGGTTTTGGGGGGTCCTTGAGGGGTTTGGGGGGTCTTTGGGTGTCAGAGGGGTCAGATAGGGGTTTTTGGGGGATCCTCGTGGGTTTTGGGGTGTCTTTGGGTGTCAGAGGGGTCAGATAGGGGTTTTGGGAGGGTCCTTGTGGGTTTTGGGGGGTCCCCTGGATGATTTTTGGGTCCCCTTTCTCATTTTTGGGGTCTCCTGTGTCATTTTTGGGTCCCCTTTGTAATTTTTAGGTTCTTCTGTGCCATTTTTGGGGTCCTCTGTGCCATTTTAGGGCTCTCCTCTGTCACTTTTGGGGTCCGCTCTGTCATTTTTGGGGTCCCCTTGTATTTTGGGGGCTCCCCCCGTGTGTCCTGTGCAGTTTTGGGGGGTCCCTCCAGTTTTGGGGGGTCCTGTGGGGGGTGTGTTGGTTATTCCCCCCCTCACCCCCAGCTTTGGGGATGGGGCAATGGTGGCGGCTTCGCTCTGCGCATGCGCCGCGCCTGGAGGTGGGCGTGGCTTAGAGTGCGGGAACGCGTTGCTTGGAAACCAAAAGAGCGCGCTTGGAAACCGGAAGTACGCCCCCCTTGCAAACCGGAAGCGCTTGAAAACCGGAAGTGAGGCGAGGAGCCGAGCTGCGGGTATTGGGGGGGGGCTCGGAGAGGGGATTTGGGGGTCTTGAGGGATTCTGGGATGGGATTTGGGGGACTTGAGTGGTTGGGGATGGGATTTGGGGGTCCCAACGGGGCTGTAGGGTGGGATTTGAGGGTCTCGGGTGGATTTGGAGGGGTCTCGGGGCAATGGGGATGGGATTTGGGGGTCCCAAGGGGACTCTAGGATGGGATTTGAGAGTCTCAGGGGGATTTGGGGGGGGGTCTCAGGGGACTGGGGATGCGATTTGGGGTTCCCAAGGGGCTCTAGGGTGGGATTTGAGGGTCTCAGGGGTCTTGGAAGGGGATTTAAGGGGAGATTTGGGGGTCTCAAAGGACTCTAAGATGGAATTTGGGGGTCACAGGGGACTCTAGGCTGGGATTTAGGGGTCTCAGGGGTCTGGGAATAGGATTTGAGGGGGGATTTGGGGGTCTCGGGGGACTGGGAAGGGGACTTGAGAGAGGATTTGCGGGTCACAGAGGAATCTAGGGTGGGATTTGGGGGTCCCAGGGGTCTGGGAATGGGATTTGAGGAGAGATTTGGGGGTCACGAAGGACTCTAGGGTGGGATTTGGAGGTCTCAGGGGTCTGGGAATAAGATTTGAGGAGAAATTTGGGGGTCTCGGGTGACTCTCGGGTGGGATTTGGGGTTCCTAGGGGACTGGGAATGGGACTTGAGGGGGGATTTGGAGGTCTCAGAGGAATCTAGGGTGGGATTTGGGGGTCCCGGGTGTCTGGGAATGGGTTTTGAGGGGGGTTTTGGGGGTCTCAGGGTGCCCTTTGCCTCCCGCAGCCCCATGGCGACGCGGATCCGGTCCTTCCGCAGCGCCGCGGCCCTTCGGGGCCTCTCGGCCGAGGAAATCAAACGAGCGAGAGAGTCGCGGGGCCGCTCTGAGCCCCCCCGGCAGCGGGTAAGTGTGGGGAGGGGGTGTACGGGGAACCGGGAGACCCCCCCCCTTCCCCCGGGACCCCTAAATCAGGATTTGAACCCCCTTCTGCAGCTCAGTGAACGCGCTCGGGAGCGCAGAGTGCCTGTGTCCCGCCTGGGGCGGCTGGCGAGCTTCGGAGGTACCCCCTGGAGGGAGATTTGAGGGACAAGGAGGGGGATTTGGGGGTCCTAGAGGGGTTGGGAGGGGATTTGATTGGGGATTTGGGGGTCACAGTGGGGCTGGGGGGGATTTGGGGGTCCTGGAAGGGTTGGGAGGGGATTTGAGGGGGGATTTGGGTGTATTAGAGGGGTTGGGAGGGGATTTGATTGGGGATTTGGGAGTCACAGTGGGGCTGGAGGGGGATTTGGGGGCTCTGGAAGGGTTGGGAGGGGATTTGAGGGGGGATTTGGGGGTCGAGGAGGGGTTGGGAGGGGGGTTGAGTGAGGATTTGGGGGTCCCAATGGGGCTGGAGGGGGATTTGGGGGTCCTGGAAAGGTTGGGAGGGGATTTGACGGGGGATTTGGGGGTCGAGGAGGGGTTGGAGAGGATTTGAGGGGGGATTTGGGGGTCCCAGTGGGGCTGGAATGGGATTTGTGGGTCTTACAGGAGTTGGGAGGGGATTTGAGGGGCAGATTTGGGGGTCCCAGTGGGGCTGGAGGGGGATTTGGGGGTCTTAGAGGGGTTGGGAGGGGATTTGGTGTCCCGGCTGGATTTTGGGGTCCCATTTTTGGGGGGGGTCCCCTCTTCCTGTGTCCCCCAGGCCTCGCCGTGGGTCTCGGGGCGGGAGCGGTGGTGCGAGCGGCTCAGGCTCGGCTCAGCGGTGAGGGTAAGTATTTAGGGGGGGTGTTGAGGGGGCATTTTGGGGGTCCTGCCCCCCGTTTTAGGGGTTCACCTGCTTTCTCTGACCCCCCCCTTTTTGTTTTTCCTCCCCCCTCAATAGCTCCGAGCCCCCTCCTCTCAGAAGCCAACGCGGAGCGGTTGGTGGCCACGCTGTGCCGGGTGCGGGGGGCCGCCCTCAAACTGGGGCAGATGCTCAGCATCCAAGGTGGGGGGCACCCCCAAAAACAGGGGGACACCCCACCCCCCCCAGGGGCAGGGGAGGCAGATTTAGGGGTCCCAGTGAGGTTGAGAGGGGGAAGTTGGGCGTCGTAGAGGAGTTAGAAGGGAATTTGAGGGGGGATTTGGGGGTTCGAGTGGGACTGGAGGGGGGTTTGGGGGGTCCTAGGGGGCTGGGAGGGGATTTGAGAGGGGATTTGGGGGTCCCAGATGGGCTGGAGGAGGATTTGGGGGAGATTTGGGGGTCCCAGATGGGCTGGAGGGGGATTTGGGGGAGATTTGGTGGTTCAGTTGAGGCTGGTGGGGGATTTGGGGGGCCTAGGAGTGTTGGGAGGGGATTTGAGGGAGGATTTAGAATTCCAGGCTGGGATTTTGGGGTTCCAGGATGTGATTTAGGGTTCCAGGATGGGATTTTGGGGTTCCAGGATGTGATTTAGGGTTTCAAGATGGGATTTTAGGGTTCCACGATGGGATTTGGGGGTTCCAGGGTGTGATTTAGGGTTCCAGGGTGGGATTTTGGGGGTTCCAGCGTGAGATTTTGGGGTTCTAGGGTGGGTTTTTGGTGATGCTGGGTGGGATTTGGGGTTCCAGGGTGGGATTTGGGGTTCCAGGATGGGAGTTTGGATTCGAGGATGGGTTTTTGGTGATGCCGGGTGGGATTTTGGGGTTCCAGGGTGAGGGATTTTGGGGGTTCAGGGTGTGACTTAGGGTTCCAGGGTGGATTTTGGGATTCCAGCATGAGATTTTGGGGTTCCAGGGTGTTTTGGGGAGGTTCAGGGTGAGATTTTGGGATTCCAGGGTGAGATTTTGGGGGTCCAGCATGGGATTTTGGGGTTCCAGGGTGTTCTATGGGGGGGTTCAGCCTGGGATTTTGGGGTGCCATCTCCCCCCCCCCCCAGATTCCAGCTTGCTGAATCCGCAGTTACAAGGAATCCTGGAGCGCGTCCGACACGGAGCCGACTTCATGCC
Source organism: Cuculus canorus (assembly GCF_017976375.1). Taxonomy (NCBI): domain Eukaryota; kingdom Metazoa; phylum Chordata; class Aves; order Cuculiformes; family Cuculidae; genus Cuculus; species Cuculus canorus. Next base: position 797,634 of record NC_071437.1, read on the forward strand.
GCGCTGGCAGAGCACCGTGAGTTCCAAAGTTTTGGGGGGGGTCCCCCTCCTTGTTTTTTTCAGGGGGGCCCAAGAGGGGGATTTTTGGGGGTTCACTGAGCACCCCCCGATCCCGCAGCGCGTCCTGGATGAGGAATTGGGCTCTTCCTGGCGGGATAAACTGACCGAGTTCGAGGAGATCCCGTTCGCCGCCGCCTCCATCGGACAGGTCCATCGCGGAGTCCTTCGCGACGGCACCGCTGTGGCCGTCAAGATCCAGGTTGGGGGGTTTTGGGGGGCAGGAGGAGGAATTGGGGGGACTGGGGGGGGCTCTGGGGTGGGATTTGGGGGTCCTGGAGGGGTTGGGAGGGGGATTTGGGGGGTCTTAGAGGGTTGGGAGGGGATTTGGGGGGGATTTGGGGGTCCCAGTGGGGCTGGAATGGGATTTGGGGGTCCTAGAAGGGTTGGGAGGGGATTTGAGGGGGGATTTGGGGGTTCTAGAGGGGTTGGGAGGGGATTGGGGGCGGATTTGGGGGATCGGGAGGGGACTTGAGGGGAATGTGGGGGTCCTAAAGGGATTGGGAGGGGATTTCGGGCAGATCTGGGGGACCTGGAGGGGTTGGGAAGGGATTTGGGGGTACCAGTGAGGCTGGAGGGGGGTTGAGGGAGGATTTGGGGGTTCTAGAAGGGTTGGGAGAGGGATTTGGGGGGGATTTGGGGGTTCTAGAGGAGTTTTGAGGTGGGATTTGGGGGGCCTGGAGGGATTGGGAGGGGGATTTGGAGGAGATTTGGGGGTCCCAGTGGAGTTAGAAGGGGATTTGGGGGTCTTGAGGGACTCTGGGATGGGATTTGGGGGTTCTGGGATGGGATTTGGAGGTCTCAATGGGCTCTGATGGGATTTGGGGGTGTTGAGGGACTCTGGGGTCAGATTTGGGGGTTCTGGGATGGAATTTGGGGGTTCTGGGGTGGGATTTGGGAGATTTGGGGGTTCTGGGGTGGGATTTGGGGGTCTTGCGGGCCTCTGGATGAGGTTTGGGGGCTCTGGGATGGTATTTGGGGGTCTCGAGGGACTCTGGGATGAGATTTGGGCATTCGAGGTGAGGATTTGGGGGTTCCCAAAGCATCTCAGGTGGGATTTTGGGGTACCCCTCATTCTCCCTTTTCCCCCCCAGTACCCCGGAATCGCCCAAAGCATCCGCAGCGACGTCTCCAACGTCCTGACTCTGCTCAAACTGAGCTCAGCGCTGCCCGAGGGTGAGCTGCCCCCCAAAAACCAAGAAGGGGGGACACCCCAAAACCCTCCTTGGGGGTGAGGGGGGGTCCCCAAAATTCCCTGAACCCCCCTTTTTTTTCATCCCAGGGCTGTTTGCCGAGCAGGCGCTGGAGGTGCTGCAAACGGAACTGGAGTGGGAATGCGACTACCGGCGCGAGGCTGAGTGCACCAGAGCCTTCCGGTGAGGATTTGGGGGTACGGGGGGGGGGGTTGGGGGTCCCAGAGGGGCTGGGAGGGGGATTTGGGGGTCCTGGGGGGGTATTCAGGGGTCCCAAGGGGGGATTTGGGGGTCCCAGAGAGGCTGGGAGGGGGATTTGGGGGTCCTCGGGGAGGATTTGGGGGTCCCAGAGGGGCTAGGGTGGGATTTGCGGGTCCTGAGGGGGAATTTGGGGGTCCCAGAGGAGCTGAGGGGGGGATTTGGGGTACCTAGTGGGGTATTTAGGGGTCCCAAGGGGGGATTTGGGGGTCTCAAGGGGGGATTTGGGGGCATTTGGGGGTCCTAGGGGAGGATTTGGGGGTTCCAAGGTGGAATTTGCAGGTGCCAGAGGGGCTAGGGTGGGATTTGGGGGTCCTGAGGGGGAATTTGGGGGTACCAGAGGAGCTGAGGGGGAATTTGGGGGTCCTCGTGGGGGATTTGGGGGTTCTGGGGGGACATTTGGGGATTCCAGAGGAGGTTGGGGGGGTCCCTGGGTGGTTTTTGGGGTGCTGAGGGGCTCCCTGGGTGGATTTTGGGGTGCTGGGGGGGGTCCCTGGGTGAGTTTTGGGGTGCTGGGGGGTTCTGGGTGGGTTTTGGGGTGCTGGGAGGGTCCCTGGGTGGGTTTTGGGGTTCTGGGTGAGTTTTGGGGTGCTGGGGGTGTGTGTGGTGAGGTTTTCAGGGGTGCTGAGTCCCCCCTCCTCTTTCCCCTCCCCCCCCCCCCCCCCCCAGGCAGCTTCTTGGGGGGGACCCATTTTTTGGGGTACCCCGAGTGGTCCCCGAGCTCTCGTCCAGCCGCGTTCTCGCCACCGAGTTGGGGAGTGGGGTCCCCCTTGACCGGTGTCGCCCCCTCCCCCAACACCTCCGGGACCAGGTCAGAGCCCCCCCAAAATGAGGCGGGAGGGGACCCCAAAACTCATAATCCGCCCCCAGAGGGACCCAAAAACTCATAACCCCCCCAGAGGGACCCCCAAAATCCCCCCAAAAACCCCTCCTAGACCCCCCCCAGACTCTCATAATCCACCCGAACCCCTCTTAGACCCCCCCAGACCCCCCAAATCCCCCCCAAATCTCTTATAGTCCCCCATAACCCCCCCAAAACCCCTCTTAGACCCCCCCAGACCCCCAAAATCCCCCCCAAATCTCTTATAGTCCCCCATAATCCCCCCAAACCCCTCTTAGACCCCCCCGGACCCCCATAATCCCCCCAAACCCAATTTTAGACCCCCCCTAGACCCCCAAAATCCCCCCCAAATCTCTTACAGACCCCCATAATCCCCCCCAAGACCCCTCTTAGACCCCCCCAGACTCCCAAAATCCCCCCAAATCTCTTACAGTCCCCCATAATCCCCCCCAAAACCCCTCTTAGACCACCCCGGACCCCTATAATCCCCCCAAACCCTTATTAGACCCCCATAATCCCCCCCAAACCCCCATAATCCCTCCCCCAGACCCCCATAATCCCCCTCCCAGATCCCCCTACCCCCCCATCCCTCCCCCAAACCCCCCAATAACCCCCCCTTCACCCCCTTTTTTCTCCCCCCCCCCCCCCAGCTTTGCACCCACCTCCTCCGCCTGTGCCTCCGTGAGCTCTTCGAATTCCGCTTCATGCAAACCGACCCCAATTGGACCAATTTCCTCTACGACTCCCGAAGCCACCGCGTAAGAACCCCTCCCCTGAACCCCAAAATCCACCCTTACCCCCCCTCCCCTAAAGAAATACCCCCCTGAACACCCCCCTTTTTCCTTTCTTTCTTTCCAGGTGATGCTCTTGGATTTCGGAGCGAGTCGTTCCTTTGATAAAGAATTTACGGATCATTATATAGAGGTAAAAAGAAACTAGGGGGGGGCAAAAAAAAAAGGGGGGGACGCACCTCATTTTTGTGTGGGTCCCCCCAAATTCTGGTTTTGCCCCCCCCCCCAAAAATAAAGATGATCCGAGCTGCGGCCGAGAGGGATCGGGATAAAGTGGTGCAGAAATGCCGGGATCTCAAGTTCCTGACGGGCTACGAGAGTGAGGTGGGGGGTTTTGGGGGGTCGTGGGGGAGATTTGGGGGTGCAAAGAGGTCGGGGGGGGGCCCTGGGGGGTCTCAAGGGGTTGGGGGGAGTGTATTGGGGTGCCGATATGGGGGTTTGGGGGGTCTCAGAGTGAAGTTTAGGGGGCCTGGGGGGGCTCTGGGGGTCTTGGGGGTGAAGTTTGGGGGGTCTGGGGGGGCTCTGAGTAAAAATGGGGGGGTCCAAGTGGTTTGGGGTGAAGTTTGGGGGGGTCTGTGGGGGCTCCGGGGGTCTCAGAGTGAAGTTTGGGGGGGCTCAGGGGGGGCTCTGGGGGTCTCACGGTGAAGTTTTGGGGGGTCCAAGGGGGCTTTTGGGGTGTTTCCTATTGCTTTTAGGGGTGTCTCATGGATTTTGGGGGGGGGGGTCTCAGCTTTTGGGGAGTCTCCTATTGCTTTTGGGGGGGGTCTTAGCTTTTGGGGTGTCTCCTGTTGCTTTTTGGGAGGGGGTCTCAGCTTTTGGGGGTGTCTCATAGCTTTTTTGGGGGGTCTCAGCTTTTGGGGTGTCTCTTGTTGCTTTTGGGGGGGTCTCAGCTTTTGGGGTGTCTCCTACCTTTTTGGGGGTGCCTCCTATTGCTTTATTTTTGGGGGGGCAGGGGGGGATCCCCCCATTTTTCCTCTCTATCCCCCCCTTTTCCTTTAGGAGCAGGAGACGGCTCACGCGGAGGCAGTTTTGGTTCTGGCGGAGGCGTTTTCGGGGGTTCAACCCTTCGATTTTGGGGGTTCGGGGCGACGGGTGAGGGAATTACTTCCCCCCCTTTTCCGCCACCGCCTCGCGCCCCCCCCGCCCCCCACTTACTCTCTACACCGTAAATTGGGGGGAACACTTTTGGGGTGCGCCCGTCTCGGGGGGCGCGTCCACTGCCGACAGCTCTTCGAGGAGCGCTATGAGCTCTATTGGGGGATAGACCCCCCCAAAAAATAGGGGGACCCCCCCCAAAATGGGGGAGACACCCCCTCCCTCTGCCCTGGAATTGGGGGTCAGGACCCCCCAAAAGTGATGGGAACCCCCCAAAAAGCAAAGGGAGTGGTGCTCAGGCTGTGCCCCCCCCCCCCAATAAAAGGATGGAGTTAGAAGTGTGGGTGATCATTTTGGGGGGGGTGGGAGGAGGTTGGGGAGTCTAAGAGGGGTGTTGGGGGGGATCTGGGGGTCCAGGAGGGGTTTGGGGGGGATTTTGGGGGTCCGGAGAGGTCTAAGAGGGGGTTTGGGGGGGGATTATGGGGGTCCGGGGGGATCTCAGAGGGGATTTTGGGGGTCGGGGGGGTCTAAGATGGGTTTCGGGGGGATTTTAGGGGTCTGGGGGGGTCTAAGGGTTTTGGGGGGGGATTATGGGGATCTAAGAGGGGTTTAGGAGGGATTTTGGGGGTTTGGGGGGATCTAAGAGGGGGTGTGGGGGGGATTATGGGGGTCTGGGGGGGTTCTAAGGAGGGGTCTCGGGGGGGGATTTTGGAGGTCCGGGGGGGTCTAAGAAGAGTTTAGGGGGTGATTATGGGGGTCTAAGAGGGGGTTTTGGGGGGAGGTTTGGGGTCCGGGGGGGTCTAAGAGGGGGTTTCGGGGGGATTATGGGGGTCTAAGAGGGGTTTTGGGGGTCGGGGGGGCCCTGCAGCGCCCCGTTATGTTTTGGGGGGGCTGTGGGTTCCGCCGTCTCCTCCGCATCTCCTCAGCCTCAATCGCTGCTCCTGTGTTCCCATCGGCGGTGGTGGGCAGAGACTGCTGAGTCAGCACATTGCTGGGATGCTTTTGGGGGTGTGGGGGGGCACCCAGGAATCCCGGAGGTGCTTTGAGTCCCATTTTGGGGCTCCCTGAGGCGTTTTGGGATTCCCAGAGGTGCTTTGAGTCCCATTTTGGGGCTCCCTGAGGAGTTTTGGGGTTCCCGGAGGTGCTTTGAGTCCCATTTTGTGGTCCCTGAGTAGTTTTGGGGTTCCCGGAGGTGCTTTGAGTCCCATTTTGTGGTCCCTGAGTAGTTTTGGGGTTCCCGGAGGTGCTTTGAGTCCTATTTTGTGGTCCCTGAGTAGTTTTGGGGTTCCCGGAGGTGCTTTGAGTCCCATTTTGGGGCTCCCTGAGTAGTTTTGGGGTTCCCGGAGGTGCTTTGAGTCCCATTCTGGGGCTCCCTGAGGAGTCTTGGGGTTCCCGGAGGTGTTTTGAGTCCCATTTTGGGGCTCCCTGTGTAGTTTTGGGGTTCCCGGAGGTGTTTTGAGTCCCATTTTGGGGCTCCCTGAGTAGTTTTGGGGTTCCCAGAGGTGCTTTGAGTCCCATTTTGTGGTCCCTGAGTAGTTTTGGGGTTCCCGGAGGTGTTTTGAGTCCTATTTTGGGTGTACCTGAGGAGTTTTGGGGTTCCCGGAGGTGCTTTGAGTCCTATTTTGGGGGTCCCGGGGGGGGTATTTTGGGGGTTCGCGACTCCCGAACTCCTCTCCCCCCCCTCAGCCCCCCCACATTCCCCACATTCCTTTGGGGGCGCCCCAGGACAATCCCCTCCTTTGTTTGGGGTTCGGGGGGGGCTGGGGGGGGGGGGAGGGGACACAGGGGGTGGGACTTTGGGGGGGACCCGGGGGGGGAGGGGGGGTTTTGGATTCTTGGGGTTCGGGGAGGGACACACAGACACAGTGAGAGCCGCGGTGAGTGCGGAGCTGCCGGGTTTGGGGGTGAAAGGGGGGATTTGGGGGTCTGAAATGGGGAGTTTTGGGGTGAAAAGGGGGTTTTGGGGGTGAAATGAGGGGAGTTTGGGGGTGAAATGGGGATTTGGGGGTGAAATGAGGGGTTTGGGGGTCTGAAATGGGGAGTTTTGGGGTGAAATTGGGGGTTTTGGGGGTGAAAAGGGGGTTTTGGGGTGAAATGAGGGGAGTTTGGGGGTCTGAAACGGGGGGTTTGGGGGTGAAATTGAGGGTTTGGGGGTGAAAGGGGGAGTTTGGGGTGAAAAGGGGGTTTTGGGGTGAAATAGGGGGTTTGGGGGTCTGAAATGGGGGGTTTGGGGGTGAAATGAGGGAGTTTGGGGGTGTTGGGGGGTGAAATGGGGGGGTTGGGGGTGAAATGAGTTTTTTTTTGGGGTGAAATGGGGGTTTTGGGGGGTGAAATGAAGGTTTTTTTGGGGTGAAATGGGGGTTTGGGGGTGAAATGAGGGTTTTTTGGGGTGAAATGGGTTTGGGGGTAAAATGGGGGAGTTTGGGGGTCTGAAATGGGGAGTTTGGGGGTGAAATAGGGGGTTTGGGGGTGTGAAATAAGGAATTTTGGGGTGAAATGGGGGGTTTTGGGGTGTTGGGGGGTGAAATGGGGGATTTGGGGGTGCAATGGGGCACTTGGGGGGCGCAGTGGGGCAGTTTTGGGGTCCCTTTTGCAGGAGCTGAAGGTCTCAGGACCCCCCGAGAGCCCCAATGGAGGTTTGGGGGTGTCATGGGGGGGGGTTGGGGCTCAGTTTTGGGGGTGCAATGGGGGGGTTGGGGTGAGATTTTGGGTGTCATGGGGTGAGTTTTGGGGTGCAATGAGGGGTTGGGGTGAGTTTAGGGGTACAATGGGGGGTTGGTTGAGTTTTGGGGTGTCATGGGGTGAGTTTTGGGGTGTCATGGGGGGGTTGGGGTGAGTTTTGGGGTGTCATGGGGTGAGTTTTGGGGGTGCAATGGGGGGTGTTGAGTTTTGGGGTGTCATGGGGTGAGTTTTGGGGTGCAATGGGGGGGTTGGGCTTTATTTTGGGGTGTCAGGAGGGGGTTTGTTGTGAGTTTTGGGGTGCAATGAGGGGTGTTGAGTTTTGGGGTGCAAATGGGGGGGTTTGGGCTGACTTTTGGGGTGTCATTGGGGGGGTGTTGATTTTTGGGGTGTCCGGGGGGGGTCCCCGTTTCTCCTCTGCAGTTGGAACTGGAGACGCGCCCCGAAGTTGGGGTGTCGGGTGTCACCGTCGCCCGCGATCGTCGCGGCCTTTACGTCCTCCGCGCCCCAAAATCCCTTCGGATCCAACAAGGTGAGACCCCCCCCCCAGGGGTGGGGGTACCCCCAAAATCCCCCCCATTTACCCCCACAATTTGGTGCTTTTAGGGGTCCTCCATATCCCCCCAAATCTCCCCCCCAACAGCTCAATTTGGGGTCCCCCCCCATGTACCCCCTCCATATCGCATTTTGGGGTCCCCCATGGCCCAATTTGGGGTCCCCCCGTTATATCCCCCCCCAATGTGTGGGCCTCCCCAAAATTCCCCCCCAAACCCCCCAATTTGGGGCTTTTTGGGGTGTCCCCCCTGTATCCCCCCAATGTCCCAATTTGGGGTCTTTTTGGGGTCCCCCCAAACCCTCCCCCATGTCCCCCCCCATATCCCATTTTGGGGTCCCCCATATCCCAATTTGGGGGGTCCTCCCTATATCCCCCTAGATCCCATTTTGGGGTCCCCCATGTTCCCCCCCATGGCCCAATTTGGGGTCCTTTGGGGGTCCCCCATATTCGCCCCCCAATCCCCCCATGGCCCAATTTGGGGTCCCCTCCCCATACGCCCCCAATCTCCCAATTTGGGGTCCTCCCCATATGTCCCCCCCCAGTATCCCATTTTGGGGGTGTCCTCCCTCATATCCCATATTGGGGTCCCCCATATCCCCTTTTCCCCCCTATCCCATCATTTTGGGGTCCCCCCTATCCCGGTTTTTGGGGTCCCCCTATCCCATTATTTTGGGGTCCCCCCTACCCCGGTTTTGGGGTCCCCCATATCCCATTATTTTGGGGTCCCCCCTATCCCGGTTTTTGGGGTCCCCCCTATCCCATTATTTTGGGGTCCCCCCTACCCCGGTTTTGGGGTCCCCCCTACCCCGGGTTTTGGGGTCCCCCCTACCCCGGTTTTGGGGTCCCCCCCAGGTGATCTCTTGGAGGGCATTCGAGTGTCCTTTGAAGACGTTGAGGTGGAAGAAGTCCACAAAGTTCTGGAAAGTGCCGGAAAGTGCCGCGTGTCCTTCAGCCTCCGGAGAGCCCGCGAGGAGCCCGGGGTGAGGGGGGACCCGCGGGTGCTGGGGGGGACCCATGGGTGCGGGGGGGGACCTATGGGTGCTGGGGGGGTCTATGGGTGCTGGGAGGGTCCTGAGAGGGTCTGTGGGTGCTGTGAGGGACCCATGGGTGCTATGAGGGACCTATGGGTGCTGTGAGGGACCTTTGGGTGCTGTGAGGGACCTATGGGTGCTATGAGGGACCTATGGGTGCTGTGAGGGACCTTTGGGTGCTGGGGGGGACCTATGGGTGCTGTGAGGGACCTATGGGTGCTGGGAGGGACCCATGGGTGCTATGAGGGACCTATGGGTGCTGGGAGGGACCCATGGGTGCTATGAGGGACCTATGGGTGCTGGGAGGGACCTATGGGTGCTGTGAGGGACCTATGGGTGCTGGGAGGGACCCATGGGTGCTATGAGGGACCTATGGGTGCTGGGAGGGACCTATGGGTGCTATGAGGGTCTATGGGTGCTGTGAGGGACCCATGGGTGCTATGAGGGTCTATGGGTGCTGAGAGGGACCCATGGGTGCTATGAGGGTCTATGGGTGCTGGGAGGGACCTTTGGGTGCTGTGAGGGACCTATGGGTGCTATGAGGGTCTATGGGTGCTGGGAGGGTCTATGGGTGCTATGAGGGACCTATGGGTGCTGGGAGGGTCTATGGGTGCTGGGAGGGTCTATGGGTGCTATGAGGGACCTATGGGTGCTGGGAGGGTCTATGGGTGCTGTGAGGGTCTATGGGTGCTGTGAGGGACCTATGGGTGCTGTGAGGGTCTATGGGTGCTGTGAGGGACCTATGGGTGCTGTGAGGGACCTATGGGTGCTATGAGGGTCTATGGGTGCTGGGAGGGACCTTTGGGTGCTGTGAGGGTCTATGGGTGCTGGGGGGGACCTATGGGTGCTGTGAGGGTCTATGGGTGCTGTGAGGGTCTATGGGTGCTATGAGGGTCTATGGGTGCTGTGAGGGACTATGGGTGCTGGGAGGGTCTATGGGTGCTGGGGGGGACCCATGGGTGCTGGGAGGGTCTATGGGTGCTGGGAGGGTCTATGGGTGCTGGGGGGGACCCGTGGGTGCTGGGGGGGACCCATGGGTGCTGGGAGGGTCTATGGGTGCTGGGGGGGACCCATGGGTGCTGTGAGGGTCTATGGGTGCTGTGAGGGTCTATGGGTGCTATGAGGGATCTATGGGTGCTGGGAGGGTCTATGGGTGCTGTGAGGGACCGTTGGGTGCTGTGAGGGACCGTTGGGTGCTGGGAGGGACCTTTGGGTGCTATGAGGGACCTATGGGTGCTGGGAGGGTCTATGGGTGCTGTGAGGGACCTTTGGGTGTTGTGAGGGTCTATGGGTGCTGGGAGGGATCTATGGGTGCTATGAGGGTCTATGGGTGCCTATAGGTGCCGGGGGGTCCCTATGGGTGCCGGGAGGTCCCTATGGGTGCCGGGGGGTTCTTATGGGTGCCGTGAGTTCCGATGGGTGCCGGGAGGTCCCATGGGTGCCCATCTCCCCCCACAGCCGCCATCACCGTCTCTGGAACTCTGCGTTCCGTCCTTTTCCAAACTGCTTCCGTCGCGACTCCGTTCCCTCTCCTCTGACACCGCATCGCCGCCGCCACCGGCGCCACCCGCTCGCCTCACCGTGAAGGCCGCGGCCGCCGCCGCCAAAACCCCAAAGATGGCCGACGCCGACGCCCCCCAATTGCCGACGGTTGAGTTGGCGCCTCCCAACCTCTCCGTTGGGTTGAGTTTGACCACCAAAGAGCCGTCACCGCGTCTCCCGCGGGTGGAATTGGTTGTCCCGGCGTCACCGCAACCCCAAACCATCGACGTGGAACCCCCTCCCGCGTTGGGTTTGGCGTTACCGTGCGTCGATTTGGCGTTGGAAAGCGCCAAAGGGCTCTTCGAGCTCCAACGGGAAGCGCCGAGCGTGGAAATCGCCACCAAACCGGCGTTGCCGCGCTTCGCTTCGGCTCTCGCCAAACTCAAAGCGGGCGCCGGCGCCGACGTCGCCTCAACGCCCACCGCCGGCGCCAAAATGAAGGTCCCCAAATTGTCGCTGGTGCCGTTCGGCGCCGCCGGCGCCGCCGTGAAGCCGCCGAAGGGCTCTCCGGCCTCGCGCTTGCCTCGCGTCGCCATCGCTTTGCCGTCGCCGGTTATGCGTCGCGTGCCGAGTTTGCCGAAACTTCCCGCCACGCCGGAAGTGGAGGTGAAGTTACCGAAATTTGGCGGTTCCAGTCCTGATTTAAGGCTTCGGAACGACGCCGGAAAACGCCGGGAAAGCGACGGAGGAGGAGGAGGGAAAGCGCCGCTCGGCACCGCGACGGCGGCGAAGGTCAAAGCCAAGATGGCGGCGGCGGTTTGGTGGGCGATTCCCGATGTGGGATTTACGGCGCCGGAAGAAGAGGGAAAGAGGAAGAGTCCGAAATCCGTGACGGCGTTGAAGATTCCGGTGTTGGAATTGGCGCCGCCGGGAATGGAAGAGGGCGACAAGAAGGGAACGGCGCGACGGCGATCCGGGGCCAAACCGCCGAAATATGGAGCATCCGAGGGCACTGGGAGGGACTGGGAGGGGACTGGGAGGGACTGAGGGTGTACTGGGAGGGACTGGGAGGGACTGGGAGGGGACTGGGAGGGACTGAGGGTATACTGGGAGGGGACTGGGAGGGACTGAGGGTATACTGGGAGGGACTGGGAGGGACTGGGAGGGATCAGAAGGGGACTGGGAGGGACTGGGAGAAACTGGGAGGGACTGAGGGTATACTGGGAGGGACTGGGAGGGACTGGGAGGGACTGAGGGTATATTGGTAGGGACTGGGAGGGACTGGAGGGGACTGGGAGGGACTGGGGCCATACAGGGAGGCACTGGGATCATACTGGGAGGCACTGGGGTCATACTGGGAGGCACTGGGATCATAAAGGGGTTTTGGTTCCCGTTGGGATGAACTGAAGAAAATGAGAGGAAATAAAGGATGAAGTGAAGAGGGGAAACGGCTGAGATATACTGGTGATACTGGGAGGGACTGGGGGGGACTGGGAGGGCACTGGAAGGTACTGGGAGGGATTAGAAGGGGACTGGGAGGGACTGGAAGGGACTGGGAGGGGACTGGAAGGGACTGGGAGGGATTAGAAGGGGACTGGGAGGGACTGGGAGAGGACTGGGAGGGACTGGGAGAGGACTGGGAGGGGACTGGGAGGGACTGGGAGGGATTAGAAGGGGACCGGGAGGGACTGGGAGAGGACTGGGAGGGACTGGGAGGGACTGGGAGGGACTGGGAGGGGACTGGGTGCCACTGGTTCCCTGTGGGCCGGGCCTGTGTGGGCGGGGCCTGTGTGGGCAGGGCCTGTGTGGGCGGGGCCTGTGTGGGCGGGGCCTGTGTGGGCCGGGCCTGTGTGGGCGGGGCCTGTGTGGGCGGGGCCTGCGCGGCGCGGGCCGTAGCGATGGCGGCGCCCGTGGTTCTCGGTGGGGGCTCCGTTTCCCTCACCGTCAGCAGCAGCGGCAGCGGCTTCCGCGCCCTCCGCCGCTTCGGCACCGGCCTCAGCATCGCCGAGCTCAAGGTACCGGGGAGGCGGGGGCGAGCGGGGCCTCAGCCGGGGCCTCAACCGGGGCCAACCGGGACCCGAACCGGGGCCTCAACCGGCGCTTGAACCGGTCCTGAACGGGACCGACCGGGGCCCGAACCGAGGCCGGAACGGGACCGACCGGGGCCCGAACCGAGGCCGGAATGGGACCGACCGGGGCCCGAACCGAGGCCGGAACGGGACCGACCGGGGCCCGAACCGAGGCCTGGACGGGACCAACCGGAGCCGGAACCGGTGCTTGAACGGGGCCTGAATGGGACCAACCGGGGCCTCAACCGGATCCCGGCGCTCAGGGCTGGAGTCCGGATCCGGACACCCAGCGTTGAATACCGGTGCTCGGGGCCACAGCCCGGGACTGGATCCCGGTGCTCAGGGCTGGATCCCAGTGCTCAGGACTGGATCCCAGTGTTTAGGGCTGATCCCAGTGCTGATCCCAGTGCCGATCCCAGTGCTCAGGACTGGATCCCAGTGCTGATCCCAGTGCCGATCTCAGTGCCGATCCAGTGCTCAGGGCCGATCCCAGTGCCGGATCCCAGTGCCGGATCCCATCCTTTGGAGTTGGATCCCATTCTTTGGGGTTGGATCTCTTTCCTCGTGGTCGGATCCCGTTCCTCGGGTTTGGATCCCTTTTCTCGGGGCTGGATCCCATCCTTTGGAGTCGGATCCCATCCTTTGGGGTCAGATTCCGTCCTTTGGGGTCGGATCCCTTTTCTCGGGGTTGGATCCCATCCCTCAGGGTCAGATCCCATTCCTCGGGATCGGATCCCTCCGCCTGATCCCTCCTCCGGATCCCGCAGGGGAAGTTGGAGCTGGTGGTCGGCGCTCCGGCGGCGGCGATGGATTTGGAGCTCTACAGCGCTCAGGATGAGCTCCTTTCCCGCCTCGACGCCGACGACGCTCCGCTCGGATCCTTCCCCGTATCCGACGGCTGTCGCCTACACGTGGGTCTCCTTCCGACACCCCAAAAACCCCCATTGCACCCCAAAATCAGCCTCTTCTGCCCCCAAATTCCCCGTTTTTCACCCCAAAACTCAGCGCTCCCCCTCTCTGTCCCCCAAAATCCGCCTCTGCTGCCCCCAAATTCCCTGTTTTTCACCCCAAAATCCACCTCTTCCGCCCCCAAATTCCCGTTTTTCCCCCCCGGATCCCGTGTCCCCCCCCGCGCTGTCCCCCTTTGTCCCCGGGGGGGAGTTTTGGGGGGTCGTTGGTGACAGGGGGGTCCCCCTTAGGTCATCGATCGCAGCGGAACATCCGCGGAGCTCTTCGAGGATCTCTCGCGAGTGGAGAAGTATCAAATGGACGACAGCGAATACGATCGGCGCTCCGGTCAGAGGGCCCCAAAGTGTCCCCAAATGTCCCAAAATGGCCCCAAAGTGGCCTCAAATGGCCCCAAATGTCCCCAAATGTCCCCACAGTGTCCCCAAATGTCCCCAAATGGCCCCAAAGTGGCCCCAAATGGCCCCACAGTGTCCCCAAATGACCCCACAGTGGCCCCAAATGTCCCCACTGTGTCCCCAGATGACCCCACAGTGGCCCCAAATGACTGCACGGTGGCCCCAAATGTCCCCAGATGTCCCCACAGTGGCCCCAAATGACCCCACGGTCTCCCCACACTGTCCTCATCCCGTGTCCCCACATACCCACGGTGTCACCAGCCCTGTATTTCCCTGTCCCCGTGTCCCCACAGTGTCCCCACGGTGTCCCCACGATGTCCCCACGATGTCCCCCCGGTGTCCCCACTGCCGCCGCTCAGACGCCACCGCTCTGTCCCTTTGTCCCCAGAGTCCCTTCGTTCTTTCCTTCGTCAGCGCCGTTGGGGACGTTTTGCGGCGGAGGGGACGCAGCGGCCGGAGCGTCACCGTCCCCGAGCGCAGGAGCGGCCGCGGGCCGACGCCATCGTCACCGGGGGACGGTGTTGGGTACAGCTCGAGGGACAGCCCTGCTGCCGCGCCACCGTCACCTACGTCGGTCCGTGGCCCCAATGTCCCCAACTGTCCCCAAGTGGCCAAAACTGCCACCAGTGACCCCCTTTTGCCCCCTTGTCCCCAGCTGCCACCATTGTCCCCCCCTTTGTCCCCAACTGCCACTATTGACCCCCTTTGTCCCCTCCTTTGTCCCCAATTGTCACTATTGACCCCCTTTGTCCCCTTTGTCCCCAGTGACCCCCCTGTCCCCCCTTTGTCCCCCCTCTGTCCCCAGTGACCCCCCTGTCCCCCCCTTTGTCCCCAGTGACCCCCCTGTCCCCCCCTGTCCCCCCCATTGTCCCCAGTGACCCCCCTGTGCCCCCCTCTGTCCCCTCTGTCCCCAGTGACCCCCCTGTCCCCCCTTTGTCCCCAGTGACCCCCCTGTCCCCCCATTGTCCCCCCATTGTCCCCAGTGACCCCCCGTCCCCCCCTCTGTCCCCAGTGACCCCCTTGTCCCCCCCTTTGTCCCCAGTGGTGACCCCCCTGTCCCCCCTCTGTCCCCAGTGACCCCCCTGTCCCCCCTTTGTCCCCAGTGACCCCCCTGTCCCCCCTTTGTCCCCAGTGACCCCCCTGTCCCCCCCTTTGTCCCCTCTGTCCCCAGTGACCCCCCTGTCCCCCCTTTGTCCCCAGTGACCCCCCTGTCCCCCCCCCTGTCCCCCCATTGTCCCCAGTGACCCCCCTGTCCCCCCCTCTGTCCCCTCAGGTCAGACCTCCTTCCAGCCGGGTTTTTGGGTCGGACTCTGCTGCGATGATCCCGTCGGGAGACACGACGGCAGGTGGGGGGGGGCGGTGTTTGGGGGGGGCTCCGTTTTGGGGGGGCCATTTTGAAGGAACTCCTTTTCGGGGGGACTCGTTTTTTTGGGAGGACTCCTTTTTGGGGGGGTCGTCTCTTTTGGGGGGGTCTTTTTTGGGGGAACTCCTTTTGGGGGAGGAGTCCTGTTTTGGGGGGGCTCTTTTGGGGGAAGGTCTCCTTTTGGGGGGGTCTCTTTTAGGGGCACTCCTGTTGGGGGTACTCTCTTTTGGGGTGTTCCTTTATAGGGGGGAGTCTTCATTTTGGGGGGGGTCCTTATTTTGGGGGGTTCCTTTATAGGGGGGTTTCAATTTTGGGGGTGTCTCCATTTTGGGGGGTCCTTTTTAGTGGGGTCTCCATTTTGAAGGGGTCCTTTTTAGGGGGGGTCTCCTTTTGGGGGGGGTCTCCTTTTGGGGATGTCCTTTTTAGGGGGGTTCTTCTTCTGGAGGGGTCTCCATTTTTGGGGGGGTCCTTTATAGGGGGAGTCTCCATTTTGGTGGTGTTCTTTTCCGGGGGGTGGATCTCCATTTTGGGGGTTCCCCCCCTTTTTTTTTCTTTTGGGGGGGGTGTATATCCCTCTGACCCCCCCTCTCCCCGTTTTTTTTCCCCCCCTCTCCCCCTTTTTCCCCCCCCCAGCGTCGGCGGCCGCCGGTACTTCGAGTGCCCCCCCGGCCATGGGGTGTTCGTGCGCCCCAATCGCATCCTGAGGGGCGATTGGGAAATCGAGGGGGGGGACGATGAGGAGGGGGGGGGGGACGAGGAGGAGGAGGGGGGGGACGAGCTCTGAGGGGAGGGGGGGAACCCCTCATTTTGGGGGCGCAGTGTTGTGTGTGTCCCCCCATAAAGTGCTGTTTTTGGGGGGGAATAAAAGGAGGTGTTTTGGCTCTCTTTGCTTTTTTGGTCCCTGAAGGGGGGGGGGGGGGAGGGGGTGTGACCCCCCCAAATGTCCGTCTGTCCGTCCGGTGCGGCGCAGAGAGGGTTAAACCCCGTGACTGGGGGTTAAAGCGGTTCTTACTGGTTCCCAGTTTAAGGCGCCCAAAGCCCAGTTCCAACTGGTTCCCGATTGGCGCCCAGTTGGCTCCCAGGTCCCAGTTAGTTCCCAGTTGGTTCCCAGTTCCCACTGGTTCCCGGTTGGCTCCCAATTCCCAGTTGGTTCCCAGTTGGTTCCCAGTTGTTTCCCAGTTCCCGCTGGTTCCCGGTTGGCTCCCAATTCCCAGTTGATTCCCAGTTGGTTCCCAGTTCCCACTGTTTCCCTGTTGGCTCCCAGTTGGCTCCCAGTTGGTTCCCAGTTCCCACTGGTTCCTGGTTGGTTCCCAGTTGGCTCCCAATTCCCAGTTGATTCCCAGTTGGTTCCCAGTTGGTTCCCAGTTCCCGCTGGTTCCCAGTTGGTTCCTAGTGGGCTCCCAGTTGGTTCCCAGTTCCCACTGCTTCCCAGTTGGCTCTCAATTGGTTCCCAGTTGATTCCCAGTTGCCCAGCCCAATTCCCACTGGTTCCAAGATGATTCCCAGTTTCCATTGCTTCCCAGTTGGTTCCCAGTTGGTTCCCAGTTCCCACTGGTTCCCAGTTGCCTAGCCCAGTTCCTACTGGTTTCCAGTTGGCTCCCAGTTGGTTCCCAGTTCCCCAACCCAGTTCCCAGTGGTTTCCAGTTGGCTCCCAGTTGCCCAGCCCGGTTCCCACTGGCTCCCAGTCTGTTCCCAGTTGGTTCCACTGGTTCCCAGTTGGCTCCCAGTTGCCCAGCCCAGTTCCCATTGGTTCCCAGTTGGCTCCCAGTTGGTTCCCAGTGGCTCCCAGTCTGTTCCCAGTTGCCCAGCCCGGTTCCCAGTGGCTCCCAGTCTCTTCCCAGTTGCCCAGCCCGGTTCCCAGTGGCTCCCAGTCTGTTCCCAGTTGCCCAGCCCGGTTCCCAGTGGCTCCCAGTCTCTTCCCAGTTGCCCAGCCCGGTTCCCAGTGGCTCCCAGTCTGTTCCCAGTTGCCCAGCCCGGTTCCCAGTGGTTCCCAGTCTGCTCCCAGTTGCCCAGCCCGGTTCCCAGTGGCTCCCAGTCTGCTCCCAGTTGCCCAGCCCGGTTCCCAGTGGCTCCCAGTCTGTTCCCAGTTGCCCAGCCCGGTTCCCAGTGGCTCCCAGTTGCCCAGCTCGGTTCCCAGTTGGCTCCCAGTCTGTTCCCAGTTGCCCAGCCCGGTTCCCAGTTGGCTCCCAGTCTGTTCCCAGTGGCTCCCAGTTTGCTCCCAGTCGGCAGTGCTCTCACTCGGGTCTCTCAGAGGCTCTTGGAGGGTTTTTACTGTACAGGGGGGGGGGGGGAGGGGCGAGGCCTCACCTTTTCCTCTTTCCCAATAATTTACGTCCTTTTCCCGACGCTCCGACGGCTCCGATGGGACGATCCGACCCCGTCGGGAGCCCCAAATCCCCCCAAACCGCAGCGGCTCCGGCGACCCCTGACCCGGCCCCACTCGGCCCTTTTTGGCCCCAAATTGGCCCTTTTTGGCCCCAATTGGGCCTTTTTGGCCCCAAATTGGCCCTTTTTTGACCCAAATTGGGCCTTTCTGGCCCCACTCCGCCCTTTTAGGCCCCAATTGGCCCTTTTAGGCCCCACTCCACCCTTTTAGGCCCCAACTGAGCCTTTTAGGCCTCAACTGAGCCTTTTAGGCCCCAATTGACCCTTTTAGGCCCCAATTGAGCCTTTTCTGCCCCAATTGAGCCCTTTTTTGCCCCAAATTGGACCTTTTTTGCCCCCAAATTGGGCTTTTTTGGCCCCAAATCCTTGGGCAGCACTGAAGAACCCCCCGGAGGCTCCTCCGTCCGCACCAAAATGCTCCAAAATCCCCTTTTTTAACACAAAACCCTTTTCCTCGGCGAGAACTGGGGGCGCTGAGGGTATATTTTTTCCTCCTTTTCTGTTTTTCCTTCTTCGATTTTTCTCCTTCTTTTTGTGTTTTTCTCCTTTTCTGTTTTTTTTCTCCTTTTTTTTCCGCTTTTGTTTTTTCCCCTTTTTCTTTTCTTCTGATTTTCCTTTTCACAATTTTCCTTCTTTTTCACTTTTTTCCTTCTTTTTCACATTTTTATTCTTCACTTTTTCCCTTCTTTTTCCATTTTTTTCTTCTTTTCCACTGTTTTTCCTTCTTTTTTTTCTTTTTCACTTTTTTCCTTTTTCATTCTTCCCTTTTTTTTTGTTTTTTTCTTTTACACTTTTTTCCTCCTTTTTCAACTTTTCCTTTTTTTTTTTGTTCCTTTTTCTTTTTCACTTTTTCTCCTCCTTTTCCACTCTTTTTCCTTCTATTTTTTTCCTTCTTTTCCCCCCACTTTGATCCAATCCCCCCTCCCGCTCCCCCCCTTCCACTTTCAAACCCAAACCAGGAGGAACCGTGGTAACGCCGAACCCTTCCCGATGGATTTTGGGGGACGGAAGGAGCTCCCGGGGGGCACTTTGGGGCTCTTTTTGTTACCGGGAGGGGAGTTTTGGGGCGTCTTTAAAGTGCGAAGAGAGGCGGGAGGGGCGTCGGGAGCCTCTCTGCGCCCCCGGCGGTACCGTGAGAAACCAGTTCGGAGCCCCCGGCGGATACTGGGAATACTGGGAGGGGGGCGCGGTCGGGGGTTCCGTTTCGCCGCAGCCAAAATCCGCTTTTCTTATCCCAAAGAAACCCCCCAAAAATCAGCAGAAATCCCCGAAGTGGGGTCGGAGCGGGAGATCCAAGAGGCGCCAAGTGCTTCACGCAGCCGCCAGGAGGTCCCGGAGAGCCTCGGGATGTGGCGGGGGAGTCTCAGGAGGCTTCGCGTGGCCTCAGATGGGCCGAGGAGTCTGGGGATGCTCCGGGGGGTCGGGGAGGAGCCTCAGCCCATCGCCCAGGAGTCTTGGAATGTGCCAGAGGAGCCTCACGTCACACTGGACCACAACGGGGGAACCTCAGGCCATGGTGGACCACCGCGGATGAGCCTCAGGCCATGGTGGACCACTGCGGATGAGCCTCAGGCCATGGTGGACCACTGCGGATGAGCCTCAGGCCATGGTGGACCACTGCGGATGAGCCTCAGGCCATGGTGGACCACTGCGGATGAGCCTCAGGCCATGGTGGACCACTGCAGATGAGCCTCAGGCCATGGTGGACCACATTGGGTGAACTTAAGGCCATGGTGGACCACGTTGGATGAGCCTCAGGCCATGGTGGACCACAATGGATGAACCTCAGGCCATGTTGGACCATGTTGGGTGAACCTCAGGCCATGATGGACCACCATGGATGAGCCTCAGGCCATGGTGGACCACAATGGAAGAACCACAGGCCATGTTGGACCACAATGGATGAGCCTCAGGCTATGGTGGATGCGCCTCAGGCCATTGTGGACCATGATGGAAGAACCTCAGGCCATGGTGGACCACAATGGATGAGCCTCAGGCCACGTTGGATGAACCTCAGGCCATGGTAGACGACATTGGGTGAACCTCTGACCATGGTGGACCACAATGTTGAACCTCAGACCATGGTGGACCACAATGTTGAACCTCAGGCCATGGTGGACCACGTTGGGTGAACCTCAGGCCACGGTGGACCATGTTGGGTGAACTTCAGGCCATGGCAGATGAACCTCAGGCCATAGTGGACCACAATGGATGAACCTCAGATGCTGCCACATCCCATGGGACGCCGGGGGGGATGTTCTGGTGGCACCACGGCCGAGCCGAAAAGTCCAGGAGCAGCCGGAGAGGCGTCCACCCTACGGAGCGTCCCGGCACGCGGGTCCAGCAGCTCCGCTCCTCATCTCCCAATCCACAAAAGGTCCTCTCGGGGCCCTCCGGTCGGCGTTGGCTGCGCCGGAGCGGGAGAGCCCAAGCCCCGGAGCTCGTCGGCCATCTCCGTCGGCCGTGCCGGTGGGATGTCTCCGTTGTCCGTCTCACAGCGGGTGTTGCTCGTCGAGGAGCGTCGGTTGGACGGGAGATGGCGGCGACGGCGTCCGCGGAGGAGGAGACGGTGGAGCCGTCGTGGAGGGGAGGAAAGAGGCGGTGGGAAGAGCGGGCGCCGGAGAGGCCGGAACGGCGCCGGGAGCGTCGAGGAGGGGACGGTTGTAGAAAAAGAAGGGGCACTGTTGGATGAAGAGTTCGATGATTGTCTGATAGGTTCGCGTGGCGGTGAGAGCGTCCATCGTGCTGAAATCCGGACGCATCAACGTGGGCCAAAAGCAGATGGAGAGGTTCTCGCTGGTCATGAGGTTCACCCGGTGGTTGTGGCTGACCCTGAGGAGAAGACGGAGGAGAGGACGGAGAGAGGACGGAGAGAGGTGGAGGAGATGGAGGATGGAGAGGGTGGAGGACAAGACGGAGGAGAAGACAGAGGAGAGGACGGAGAGAGGTGGAGGAGATGGAGAGAATGGAGGAGATGGAGGATGGAGAGGGTGGAGGACAAGACGGAGGAGAAGACAGAGGAGAAGACGGAAGAGAAGATGGAGAGGATTGAGAGAGGATGGAGGAGATGGAGAGAGGACGGAGAGAGGACGAGGAGAAGACGGAGGAGAAGACGGAGGAGAAGACGGAGGAGAAGACGGAGGAGAAGACGGAGGAGAAGACGGAGGAGAAGACGGAGGAGAAGACGGAGGAGAAGATGGAGAAGATGGAGAGAGGATGGGGAGAGGAGGGAGAGAGGAGGGAGAGAGGAGGGAGAGAGGAGGGAGAGAGGAGGGAGAGACGATGGAGGAGAGGATAGAGAGGATGGAAAGAGGATGGAGGAGAAGGAGAAAGGATGGAGGAGATGGAGAAGATGGAGGAGAAGATGGAGGAGAAGATGAAAGAGGATGGAGAGAAGATGGAAGGAGAGAAGATGGAAGGAGAGAAGATGGAAGGAGAGAAGATGGAAGGAGAGAAGATGGAAGGAGAGAAGATGGAAGGAGAGAAGATGGAAGGAGAGAGGATGAGGAGATGGAGAGAATGATGGAGGAGAGGATGGAGAGAGGAGAAATTTGGGCAAATTGGTGTCTGAAAGGGCAACTGGGAGCACTGGGAATGCAAACTGGGAGGCAGTTGAGGGCACTGGGAAGGGCTTTGGGGCCCAACTGGTCAAACTGGGATGGGAGAGAGGAGATTTGGGGCAAATTGGGGTCTGGAAGGGCAACTGGGAGCACTGGGAATGCAAACTGGGAGCACCGGGAATTCCAACTGGTGCTCTGCGATTGAGTTGGATCCCATCGAGGGGTCACCGGAGGGCCCCGAGAGGGTCAAACTGGGATGTGGTGGGAAGGAGATTCGGGACAGGTCGGAGGTCCCAACAGGAGGAGTTGAGGTCTTCTCCACCTTTATGGATTCGGTGCTTCCACGAAGCTGTTGAGATCCCCTCAAAGGGTTCTCCGGGAATGTTTTCCGGGTGGATTTTGGGGTTCCTCAAAGCCCCCCCGAGATCTCAGGAGGTCCCAAACTTACTTATTTAAGTGCCCAATGACGTATTTAAAGACGTCGTAATTTTCCTTCGGGAATTTCCGGAGAACTTCACGGAGCGCTTGAAGTTTCTGATCCCGATCGTTAATCTCTGCCGGAACGGAAAGAGGGAGTCGAGAAGAAACGAACGGAGAGAGAGAAAAGGGACCTCCAGGTAACGAACGGGGGGAAAATTAACGGAGAGAGGAGCCCCAAAATGGGATTTGATGGGATGAGTTAACGAGGCCTTATGCAAATGAGCTTTTAGGGTGGGAATTAATGAGGTGAGGAGCCCAAAAATGGGATTTTATGGGATAAGTTAACGAGACTGCGCACAAATGAACTTTTAGGGAGGGAATTAATGAGGAGAGGAGCCCCAAAATGGGATTTTATGGAATGAATTAATGAGGTCTTATGCAAATGAGCTGGGAGGGTGGGAATTAATGAGGAGAAGAGCCCAAAAATGGGATTTTATGGGATGAGTTAACGAGGCCACATGCAAATGAGCTTTTAGGGTGGGAATTAATGAGGAGAGGAGCCCAAAAATGGGATTTTATGGGATGAATTAATAAGGTCTTATGCAAATGAGCTTTTAGGGTGGGAATTAATGAGGAGAGGAGCCCAAAGCTGGGATTTTATGGGATGCGTTAACGAGACGGAGCGGAAAGGAGTTGGTGGGGTGGGAATTTATAGGGAGTGGAGCCCACAAATGGGATCTTCTGGGATGAATGCAGGTGGCCTCGTTAATTGAGCTTAATTAGCGAGGGCCTAAGGGCTGGGCCGGGGCAGGAGGTGGCACTCACTGTGGGCCTCCACCAACTCCACCTGCATGGAGTAGGGAACGAGCGGCTCCGGCAGTTCGGAGAAGAAGCTCTTCATGGCGCCGGCCACCGTGTTGACGGTGAAGTCCTTCTCGGCCAGGTCCAACCCGTGGTCTGAGGGACAGAAGGTCCCGGTTACGCCGCGAAGGGGTTCCGTCTTCCCCCACCAGCAGAACCCCCAACCCCGAGATGTTGACTCAGATGTCCAAAAGTCAACGTTTGGAAGCCGAGAGATGGCACCAAACTGGAGAAACCACCATGAAATCTGGAGTGCCACCACCACGTTGGGCTTCTCCGGGTCGTCAAACCAAGTAGGTTTCAGTGTGGACAACCTGGAAAGGCCGCGGGAGTGGTGGTGGTGGTGGGATGTGGGAAAAGGAGGAATTCTTGGGGTGGAGGGTTACCCTGGTCGAACTGGCGCTGTAGGCTCTCCATCTCCGACTTGTTGCCGCTCACGCGGTAGATGCCCTCAGTGCTCAGTCCTGGAGAGGAGGAGAGGAAAGAGGGGGAGAGGAAAGAGGGGGAGAGGAAAGAGGGGGAGAGGAAAGAGGGGGAGAGGAAAGAGGGGGAGAGGAAAGAGGGGGAGAGGAAAGAGGGGGAGAGGAAAGAGGGGGAGAGGAAAGAGGGGGAGAGGAAAGAGGGGGAGAGGAAAGAGGGGGAGAGGAAAGAGGGGGAGAGGAAAGAGGGGGAGAGGAAAGAGGGGGAGAGGAAAGAGGGGGAGAGGAAAGAGGGGGAGAGGAAAGAGGGGGAGAGGAAAGAGGGGGAGAGGAAAGAGGGGGAGAGGAAAGAGGGGGAGAGGAAAGAGGGGGAGAGGAAAGAGGGGGAGAGGAAAGAGGGGGAGAGGAAAGAGGGGGAGAGGAAAGAGGGGGAGAGGAAAGAGGGGGAGAGGAAAGAGGGGGAGAGGAAAGAGGGGGAGAGGAAAGAGGGGGAGAGGAAAGAGGGGGAGAGGAAAGAGGAGGAGAGGAAAGAGGAGGAGGAGGAAAAGGAGGAGGAGGAAAAGGAGGAGGAGGAAAAGGAGGAGGAGGAAAAGGAGGAGGAGGAAAAGGAGGAGGAGGAAAAGGAGAAGAAAGAGAAAGAAAGAAGAAGAGGATTCAACATTGAGGCTTTAAATGCCCAATTCCCGCCCCCTCCGAGACATTCCGCCCCTTTGGGCCGTCCCAGAGCGGAGCCGTTGAGCCGTGGGTCGGTGGTTCCTTTGAGTAGCGGAACACCACCAGGACTTTGTTGAATTCCATCAGGAGAAATTCCAACAATTAACGCTGAGGTCAAAACGAATTCGATTGGAATTTCTCCCTCCTGATCTCCCGCGGGAACCTCGTGAGGTTCAAGAAGGACCAAAAGGGAGGTCCTACGCGGTGGGTTGGGGCGATCCCAAATCCATGTTGGGTGGAGAATGGATTGGGAGGAGCTCTGAGGAGAAGGACGCGGTGGGGGGGATGGAGGAAAAGCTCCGCAGATATGGGGCCACCACAGCTTCTCGCGGCTGGAGATGTTCTCCAGCTTCTTCGGTCATGGGTTGGGTTGGAGGGGCCTTCCAATCCCATCCAGTTCCACCTCCTGTCATAGGCAGGGACATCTCCCACTGGATCCGGTTGCTCCAAGCTCCATCCAACGTGGCCTTCAACACCTCCAGGATGGAGCAGTGAGAACTTCCCTGGACAACGCGTTCCAGGATCTCCACACCCTCAGCGTGAAGAAGTCCTTCTTGATGTCCAATGTCCAATTTGAAGCTGTTCCCCCTTCTCCCGTCTCTCCTGTCGGAAAAAGCCCCTCCGCAACCAAAGCCGTGCGGCCAACAGGGGGTTCTCCAGCTCTGCTGCATCCTCGGGAGATCCCACCTGGAGCGTCGCGTCCAGTTCTGGAATCTCCACCGGGAGAAGGAGATGGAACTGTTGGAGCGGGTCCAGAGAGGCCCACGAGGATGAGCGGAGAGCTGGAGAAGCTCTGCTGGAGGCCACGGTGGGAGAGGTGGGGTTGGTCAGCCTGGAGAAGGCTCCGAGGAGACCTCCGAGCAGTTGCCAGAACCTGAAGGAGCTCCAGGAAAGCTGTGGAGGGGCTTTTTCCGACGGGAGTAACGGGAGAAGGGGGAACTGCTTCAAATTGGACATCAAGAAGGAATTCTTCACGCTGAGGGTGTGGAGATCCTGGAACGCGTTGTCCAGGGAAGTTCTCACTGCTCCATCCTGGAGGTGTTGAAGGCCACGTTGGATGGAGCTTGGAGCAACCGGATCCAGCGGGAGATGTCCCAACCCATGGCAGGAGGTGGAACTGGATGGGATTGGAGGTCCCTTCCAACCCATCCCATGACAGAAGACGCTGGAGAACATCTCCAGCCACGAGAAGCTGTGGTTGCCCCCTATCTGGAGGTCTTCCAGCCAACTTGGATGAGAAGGAGGTGTCCCCATGGATCTGGATGACCTCAAGAGGTCCCTTCCAACCCACCCCATCCCATGATCCCATGAAAGCGCCGTTGGGAAGACAAAGGCGGAGTTCATTGTGGCGCCGGCGGTCGCTTACCCGTCGCTTCGATGTATTCGATGCAGCGTTCGATGAAGATGGGAATGGGTTTCTCCAAAGTCACCACGTTGGCCAAAGGGACTCCGAAATAGTTGCTCTCCCACGTGGTTTTGGTGATGGACGGCCGAGGTTTGGGCTTTGGTTTCTGCCGGAAGAAGAAGAGGAGAAGGAATCATTCCACCCGTTCCCGTTTGAGACACTCGGGAGCCGCGTCTCGCCCCGTTCCCACCCGGAGAACGGGGAGGTGGGATCTCAAAAGCTTCATCCCCGCAACCTTGATTCCGGATGGATCTCCGGCCCAAGACCACCCATCGGAGAACGTCCTGATGGACTCCTGGACCACCGGAAGAGCAAAGCCCGAACCACCGCCACCTCTTTGCCCGGATGAATTCCCACTTGGGTTGGATTTGGTTTGGAGAACCCTCCTGGAGAACCCTGGAGGTCATCCACAGCCTTGGAGAGAGCCGGAAAAGGCCTCGGATTCAGGCGTTGCCGTTGATCCAAGCGCTTCATTCTTAATTCCGAAGCTTTCTTCTTGATTCCAAGGGATGGAGATTGATCCCATTGGAAGAAGGTGAAGGTGGAATCCAGAGGGATGTGGCCAAGTTGGAGAAGTTGGACCCCACGAACCTCCCCAAGACCAAAGGCAACGTCCTACACGTTGGGGAGATCCCAAATCCACGTTGGGCGGAGACCGGATTGGGAGAAGCTTTGAGGAGAAGGATGTGGTGGTGGGAATGGAGAACGTGAGGCTCCACCTGGAACCCCGTGTCCAGTTCTGGAAGCTCCAACGGGAGAAGGAGGTGTTGGAGCAGATCCAGAAGAGCACCTGAGAGCTGAAGAACCTCTCCCGGGAAGAGAAGTTGAGAGGACAATTCTGACTCAAAAAGGCCAATTTTGACCCCAAAAGGCCACCTCTAAACCCCAAAAGGCCAACTCTGACCCCAAAAAGGCCAACTCTGACCCCAAAAGGCCAATTCTGACCCCAAAATGGCCGTTTCTGCCCCCATTACGGCCCTGCGCTGCCGCAGCTCCTCCCGCGCCGGATCACGGGTTCTTCCCCGCGTTCACGAGCGCTTCCAACGTGGACGGAGAGCACATCCCAACGCTTCGGTCAACCCTACGCCGAGAATCAACTTCCAAAGACGGAAAGAGCTTTTGTGGGAGAACGTTGGACAAAACCGGTGGAGCCGAAGGGTGGAAACAACGGTAAAGGACAACGGAGAGATGAGGACACGGAAACCACGAGGAAACCACAAGGAAACCACGACCATGAGGACACGGAAACCACGATCATGAGGACACGGAAACCATGACCACAAGGACACAGAAACCACGACCACGAGGACACTGAAACCACCACCACGAGGGCATGGAAACCACAACCACATGGACACAGAAACCACGACCACAAGGACGTGGAAACCATGAGGACATGGAAACCACGAGGACATGGAAACCATGAGGAGCACAAGGACATGGAAACCACGACCACAAGGATGTGGAAAGCATGACCATGAGGACACAGAAACCAGGAGGACATGGAAACTGTGACCACGGGGACGTGGAGACCACGGGGACGTGGAGACCACGGGGACGTGGAGACCACGGGGACGTGGAGACCACGGGGACGTGGAGACCACGGGGACGTGGAGACCACGGGGACGTGGAGACCACGGGGACGTGGAGACCACGGGGACGTGGACAGAGAAACCATGAGGACGTGGAAACCACGAGGACGTGGAAACCACGAGGACATGGAAACCACGAGGACATGGAAACCACGAGGACATGGAAACCACGAGGACATGGAAACCACGAGGACATGGAAACCACGACCATGAGGACATAGAAACCATGAGGACATGGAAACCACAAGGACGCAGAAACCATGACCACGAGGTTATGGAAACCACGAGGTCATGGAAACCATGAGGTCATGGAAACCACGACCATGAGGACATGGAAACCACGAGGACACAGAAACAAAAACCATGAGGACACGGAAACCATGAGGACATGGAAACCTTGACCACGAGGAAATGGAAACCACCACCATGACGACATGGAAACCATGACGACATGGAAACCACAACCACGAGGACATGGAAATCACGAGGACACGGAACCCACGACCATGAGGACACGGAACCCACGACCCCGAGGACGCGGCAGCCCCGCTGGCGGCATCCCGTGGCTTTGCCCAGAAGGCGTGGCTCCCTCCCCAACCCACCTTGGTGGTCCTCCTGAGGCTGCGCAGGATGTTCCTCCTTCGCGGGTCTTCGCCGTCGGCCGATTCGTAGGGGATAACGGCGCCGTCGCCTTTGTACCCCTGCGACGTTTGGTCTTCTTCTTTCTTACGGATGGGACCCAACTCATCGTCGCTGCCGACGCTGAAACTGGTGCGGTAAGTGGCGAACCTTCCCAACCGCGTACACCGCGCCCGGTAAAGGACGGGTTTGGTTACGGTTGATACCTTCCGGCCTCGTTCTAAGGAACTGGTGTCCATTTCGCTGTCGGAGCCGTTGCCGCTCCCGTTGGATTGGGTTTTGTTGATGTTCCGGATGGTGATGATTTTGCCCTGAGTGCTGTCGTGAGGCACCGAGTAGATGTTCTCCTCTTCGTTTCTGGGTTTGACCACAGCGTCCATAGGTTCGGCGTAATCGGAAGGATCGAAACAATCGGCGGGTAACCAACTACTCGTGGACATGGACTTCCTTTGGCCGTCGCGGTGGCTTTGCTCTAAGTAGGACAAATCGCCCTTGGTGATGTCGAAATGAACCGGTGGCTTCGGCTTCACCGGAGGAGGCACTTTGTTGTTGAGTTTGCTTTCAAAAGTGCTCATGACGGAGATGAAGGACAAACCGTCGTTCCCTTCCAGCTCCATGGAAAGCTTCGAGTGGTCCTTGGGCAACGCGGGGACGCACGGCTCCTCTCGTAAAGGGCTGTAACTCGGAGGTTCTACGTCTTCCTCCGAGTCTTGAAGGTTGGAGTTACACAGCGGAGAACCGGCTCGCGGCGAGTTGAACACCTCCTCGGTGGTGCTACAGCCTTCGGCCACGTTGTCGTACATGTGGGTGGCTTCGATGATGGTTTTTTTCTCCACCGCTTCCTTAAAGAAAGAGTGGAAGAGCTCCAGCTTGTGTTGAGGTTGGCTGCAAGGGATGGCGGTGAACTTGCCGTCGATCTCCTGGGCGATCTCCTCGCCTTCGGTGAGCTGCTCTCGGCTCAAATCGTTGTCGAGGATATCGACGGAAGCGTCGGTCAACGCCACCACTTGGATGGGGACGATGTCCTGTACTTCGCAGAGAAAAGCTCGCAACATGGCCAACGAGGCTTTGCGTTTGGCCGAGTAGAAGACGATATAACCGTGGACGAGGCGGCTCTTCCGAACGCTAAAAGACGAATGGTAGGAAAGGAGGGAGAGCTCCACGCGTCTCCGGTGAGGACCGACGGCCAATTCCAGGAGGACGGAGCTGCCGCTGCCGCCGCACTGCGCTGCTTTGTAGCTCTGGCACTGCAGGATGGGTTGGAGGATGTCATCGGCGTTGAAGGGATCTCCACACATCAAACACATCACGACGCGAAGGTCGACGTCCGTCAGCTCTTTGATGCTGGAGGTGGAGCTGACGAGGTTTAAGTTGCGTTTCGAGTCCAGTAGACCCTTCAAGACTTGGCTGATCTGCTTCTCGTTGATGTTCCGGCCGTAGCCGATGCCGGCCGACGCCGGATCCAAGAAGACGCACTGCAGTTTGCTGGCGATCTGCTGGCCTTGCTGGATCAAGCTCTGCAGCGTCTCCCCGCTGGTGTCCCCTCTCTTGTTGACGAGGATGAGCGTCAGCGGGAGGTGAATTAAGTGGTTTTCCCTCCTCCCGATGGTCGACTCGCGGCTCTTCTCGATGCTTTCCACCACGTAGGAGAGCGATTCCTTGGAATTGTAGAGGCAGAGGCAGCCGTGGGGTTGGAAGGTGGGAGTCTGGAAGGAGTTGACGGGAAGACGGACGTTACCCTCGATGGGTCGTAGGGATAATTCGTACATTTTCCCTTCGATGACGTATTTGTCGTCGTTGGTGCAGAGCGCCCGGATCTCGTTGGCCAACTCGCGCGCCAAACCGTCCTTGCCGAGGATCACCAGGTTGATCCGATCGATGTTGGAGTCGGACAACAAGTTCTTCTGGTTGTGCTCCGAAGGTCTGATGAAGCGGGAGCTGATGAGGTGTTCGATCTTGGAGTCAACGCAGTTCGGGCAGCTCGGACACGTCTCCTTGGTTGGGTGATAGACAAAGTGGATGTGCTTCAAAATGAGGGCGTCTCGCTCGGCCTGAAGCTTCTGCAGAGCTTTGAACCTTTGCTCTTCGCCCAAAACCTCTTGGATGACTCCCATTTTTTCTTTGCTGGGTTTAGCGTCGAGTTCCAGTTCGTAAAACAGCTCCGAATACTCCAAGAGCAGCTCCTGGAACTCCTCCTTTGCCTTCTCGATGATCTGTTTTTGGTGCTTACTGTAGATGTCCATATAAATGGACTCCTCCAACCACATGTAGAAGTCTTCGTTCATGATGAAGCTTCGCGCTTCCTCCCAGGGTTTCCCCGGCGTGATGAAAGGCGAAGTCTCCAAGTTTTCTTTGAAAGCTCTTCTCATTTCCGCCCTTTTCCTCTCGTTCCTCAGTTTCTCCAAGTGAGCTTCGTAGAGCTGCTCGGCGGGTTGGGTCTCCATCAGGTCGAAAGGAATCCGTTCGTTCTCCATGTTGTCGATGTGGCCGGTGGTATCCCACGGCGTCTCCTCCAGGACAACAAACCACTTCAGGAAGTCCGTCTTCGTCTCCAAGAGCTTCTCCACTTTGACGTAACTCAAGTGATCGATCTCATCCAGGTCCGGGATGAGGGCTTCGAAGGCCTGAGGAAGGACGGCGAGATACATCTTCCGCCGACGTTCGATGTGCTCTTGTTTGAGGCGATGGATGTGCTGCAAGAAGAGCTTTTTGGCTTTTTGAGTCCCTTCCAGGTAGACGTAATCCTGATATTCCGGCGACGACTGCATCTTACGGCTCACGTTGGACCACGTCTCGTTATGGTTCTTAACGATGCGGCTGACGAGCCACTCGTACTTGTCCTTGGCGGCGGCGATCTGTTGGCTTTGCTGCTTCAAAGCCTCGAAGTAGGGGATGATTTTGGTCTTTCCTCGGCTCTTATCGAGCAGCTGCACCAAAGTGCCGAAGGCCAAGTCGACGTTCACGTTGGATCGAGCCGACGTCTCCACCACTTGGAGGTTCTTCTTGCTTAAGGCAAAGGTGTGCGCATCCCGAATGTACCGCTCGACGCCTTCGTCGCACTTCGTTAACACCACCACGATGGGTTTTTTCGTTTTCGCTAATTGATTGTAAAGGTTAGAAACGAATTTGAGTTGATCGTCAAAGTTCCTGTTCATCCCTCGACTGACGTCGATGCAGAGAAGGAAACCGTCCACCAGCAGTTTCCCTTCCGGCATCTGTTTCTGCTCAAAGTCCTGTTCCAAACCCAACTGATCGGTGCAAAAATACATGAGTTTCTCCGCCGACGCCAGTTTGGTGGCGGCCGCCCTCTTGATATAGGGCTGCAAAGCCGTACTGCGGTGGGGTTGGAAGGTTTGGTCGTCGATGAACTCCGTCTGCTCCACCACGTGCATTTTGCACTCCACGCAGTCCTCCAAAGAACGCCCAACCTCTCCCCAGTAGAGGAAGTGGTCGTTGTTGACCACTCTTCCTCCAAAGTCACTGGTGCTGAGAACCGACGTGTGGTCCAAATGGAACTCGTCGGCGCTCGGCCGCACGAACCGGTTGCAGAGGCACGATTTGCCGATGCCGCACTGCCCCTTCTCCTTCTCCGTTCCCGACAGCCCCACCACGCTAACGTTATAGGTGGGAACGCGGACATCTTGCTTCCTCGCCATCATCATCGTCCGCACATCCTGTCCCAAATCAAGCGCTTCCGAGAGGATCGACGTCGCCGGGCTGAAGCGGAAGGACGGTTCTCACGCCAGGCGGGACGACGCCGGGGCGGTGACGTTCGCCGTTCCCATCCTGCGCGGTCAGTGCTCGCCGGGCCCCGCCGTCGGGCGGCCCACGGTTCCCCCTACGAGAAGAAGAAAGGAGCGTCAGTGTCGCAGCGCGGAAAGGGAAGAGTGGGATCTCCAACGGCGGCAATGACGCCGGTGAGGTGGCAACGGCAAAGGTGGGACGATCGCAGCGTCCGAACGAGCGTCGACTGCAGCCTCTGACCCCCAAAAAGGCCAATTCTGACCCCCAAAAGGCCACTTCTGACCCCAAAAGGCCACTTCTGACCCCAAAAAGAACAAATCTGATCCTAAAAAGACCACCTCTGACCCGAAAAGGCCAATTCTGACCCCCAAAAGGCCACCTCTGACGCCAAAAAGGCCAATTCTGAGCCAAAAAGGCCACCTCTGACCCAAAAAAGGCCAATTCTGAGCCAAAAAGGCCACCTCTGACCCAAAAAAGGCCACCTCTGACCCAAAAAAGGCCAATTCCGAACCCCCAAAGGCCAATTCTGACCCAAGAATGCCTGTTCTGACCCAAAAAGGCCACCTCTAACCCCCAAAAGACCAATTCTGACCCAAAAAAGGCCAATTCTGACCCAAAAATGCCACCTTTGACCCCAAAAAGGCCCGTTCTGACCCAAAAAGGCTAATTCTGACCCCAAAATGCGACCTCTGATGCCAAAAGCCCAGTTCTGACTCCAAGAAGGCCACTTCTGACCCTCAAAAGGCCATCTCTGACCCCAAAAAAAGAATTTTGACCCCCAAAAGGCCAATTCTGATCCCAAAAAGGCCAATTCTGACCCCAAAAAGGCCTGTTCTGATCCCAAAAAAGGCCACCTCTGATCCCAAAAAGGCCAATTCTGATCCCAAAAAGCCAATTTTGATCCTAAAAAGACCAATTCTGACCCCAAAAAGGCCAATTCTGACCCCAAAAAGGCCAATTCTGACCTAAAAATGCCACCTCTGACCCAAAAAGGCTAATTCTGAACCCAAACCGTGACCTTTAATGCCAAAAGCCCAGTTCTGACTCCAAGAAGGCCACTTCTGACCCTCAGAAGGCCATCTCTGACCCCAAAAAAACAATTCTGACCCCCCAAAAGCCACTTCTGACGCAAAAAGGCCACCTCTGACCCCAAAAAGGCCAATTCTGAACCAAAAAGGCCACCTGTGACCCAAAAAGGCCAATCCTGACCCTAAAAAGGGCTGTTCTGACCCTAAAAGGCCAATTCTGTCCCCAAAAAGGAATCTTCTGACGCCAAAAATACCAATTCTGAACCAAAACGCCACCTCTGACCCCAAAAGCCCACTTCTGACGCCAAAAAGACCAATTCTGACTCAAAAAGGCCACCTCTGACCCCCAAAAGGCCAATTCTGACCCAAAAAGGAAACTTCTGACGCCAAAAATACCAATTCTGAACCAAAACTCCATCTCTGAGCCAAAAAGGCCAATTCTGACCCCAAAAAGGCCAATTCTGACCCGAATCCCGTTGGTGGAGACGCCTTCGGGACCACGGATCCCACGAGTTTTGCCAACGGAAGAGAAGGCGGTGGTGAAAGTGGAGGGTCCACACCGCGGGGTCGGTGGTATCCGGAGGGACCCGGACAGCCCGGAGAAGCGGGAGAGGGTGAACCTCATGAGGTTCAACAAGGCCGAGGGTAAGGTCCTACGCCTGGATGGGGCCATCCTGAATCCGGGTGGGATGGAGACGGGATTCGGAGCAGCTCTGAGGAGAAGACCGCGGGATTCCGTGGTTCTACAAGTGGAAGAAGCTCAAGAGCGGCTTCTACAGCCCTGAGAAGTGTGGAACGGTGGGATTGGAGCCGGCAGCCGGGATTGGAGAAGCTTCTCCAGCGTGTCCAGGTCCCTCTGGAAGCCATTCCGTCCTTCCAGTGTGGCAACTGCCGCACTCCGCTCGGTGTCACCTCCGCAGGGGCTGAGGGTGCACTCAATGTCGTTGTCTCTATCCTTGGAGAAGCTATGGGACAGCTTCGGACCTTGAGGGACACCACTCGTCACGGATCTCCATCCGGACTTGGAGACATTTGACCACCGTTCTCCGAATACGACCATCCAACCGGTTTCTCATCCACCGAACCGTCCATCCATCAAATCCACCTCACTCCAGCTTAGAAAAGGACCTTGTTTGGACCACATCCGAAGCTTTACATAAGTCCACATAGATCCCATCCATCCGTCATCCATCCGTGATCCCAACGGAACCCCACGACGCGACCCTGAGGCCACAACGCAGCGTTCGCACCTCAACTCAAAGGAGTTTGGGCGTTTCCGGAGCCTCTCGGCTCTTCCAAGGATACGTTATTCCCTGCAGGGAATTATTCCCTACCGTCAAGCTTCTAATTACTTCTACTAATTACTCGTCGCCCAATTTGGAGGAAGGAGATTGTTCCCCAGGATGGGACTCGCGGTTGCCGACGCGGCTTCTGCCGGTGCTTTGCCGGGAACGCCGCTCCTCGTGCCGTGGTTTCCTCAATCCTTGTTGTTTCTCCTCTTTCCTTCATGGGAAGAGCGGTGAAGGCCTCCTAATTAACACCCAAATTAGCATCGGGCTTTGTTCCCAACGACACAGTCATGGAGACATGGGATGGGTTGGAAGGGACCTCCAATCCCATCCAGTTCCACCTCCTGCCATGGGTTGGGACATCTCCCGCTGGATCCGGTTGCTCCAAGCTCCATCCAACGTGGCCTTCAACACCTCCAGGATGGAGCAGTGAGAACTTCCCTGGACAACGCGTTCCAGGATCTCCACACCCTCAGCGTGAAGAATTCCTTCTTGATGTCCAACCTCCAATTTGAAGCTGTTCCCCCTTCTCCCGTCACTCCTGTCGGAAAAAGCCCCTCCGCAGCTTTCCTGGAGCTCCTTCAGGTTCTGGCAACTGCTCGGAGGTCTCCTCGGAGCCTTCTCCAGGCTGACCAACCCCACCTCTCCCACCGTGGCCTCCAGCAGAGCTTCTCCAGCTCTCCGCTCGTCCTCGTGGGCCTCTCTGGACCCGCTCCAACAGTTCCATCTCCTTCTCCCGGTGGAGATTCCAGAACTGGACGCGACGCTCCAGGTGGGATCTCCCGAGGGTGCAGCAGAGCTGGAGAACCCCTGTTGGTCGCGGCTCAGGACGCTGGAGGCCACGGTGGGAGAGGTGGGGTTGGTCAGCCTGGAGAAGGCTCCGAGGAGACCTCCGAGCAGTTTCCAGAACCTGAAGGAGCTCCAGGAAAGCTGCGGAGGGGCTTTTTTCCGAGAGTCTGGAGAGAAGGGACAAGGGGGAACAGCTTGAAATTGGACATTGGACACATCAAGAAGGAATTCTTCACGCTGAGGGTGTGGAGATCCTGGAACGCGTTGTCCAGGGAAGTTCTCACTGCTCCATCCTGGAGGTGTTGAAGGCCATGTTGGATGGAGCTTGGAGCAACCGGATCCAGCGGGAGATGTCCCTGCCTACGACAGGAGGTGGAACTGGATGGGATTGGAAGGCCCTTCCAACCCAACCCATGACCGAAGAAGCTGGAGAACATCTCCAGCCGCGAGAAGCTGTGGTTGCCCCATATCTGGAGGTCTTCCAGCCAGGTCGGATGAGGTTTGGAGCCGCCTGCTCCGGTGGGAGGTGTCCCCATGGCAGGAGTGGGACTGGATGGCCTCAGAGGTCCCTTCCATCGCAAACCCTTCCGGTATTGTAGGATTTAGGGAGGAGCCGGAGCCGTTGCCGGTGTTCCACCAGCGCCAGAAGCACCTGACGCAACGGGAATTGTCCCCGGAACACAAACTGCCCAAACTCCAACCGCGTTCCCAAAGAAAACAAACCGGGGCAACGTCCAAATGAGTCAACTCAGCCGAGGCCAAAGGATGGATCCGATCGGAGCAAGGCCGGGCCGCTGTCTCCCAGCCGGACACTCCCTAATTAAATCAACCCTGGAGATAACGACTAACGAGGTTTGGAACATAAATCCCCTTCCATGGCCGCCCAAAGCTCAACTGGGAAGGAAGATGGAAGGAAACCGGAAGAGCTTTCCGGTTCCCAAGGGAAGAGGTCCTCAGCCATCGGCACCGGGAAAGGCCACCGCGGTCTTGGCGACGGCAGAGGTGAAGCTCCACGGGAGACATTTCCACTCGGGATACGTCGCTCCGGCCAAGGAGGAGCTTCCCAACCGCTATCCGACACAACGAGAAGCACCAAATCTCTCCAAAACTCACCGGCACCGCGAGGACAGAGGGAAAACCCACCCGGAGCCGCGGCTGAGGATACGCTGGGAGGGAATGGACCACTTGGGAAGACGCTTTGGCCACTTGGGAGGTGTCTACGGCGCTGAGCAAAGGGAGCCCAAAGCCGGATATATCGGAACCACCGCGCGGCAACGGGAAAAGCGGAGCTTCCCGAGGGAATGAGGATGGAGCAAGCGGTTAAATCGGAATGGGTTTGACCAAAGCTGTGCCGGGAGCGGGCGAAGGATTGAGGAACGCAGTGGGATTCCCGGAGCTGGAATCCTCGCCGGCGCCGCGCCGGTTTGGAATTGGATTTCAAAGCGGTTTCTTAAATGTGAAAAAAAAAATCCCGGAATCCCGACTATTTGCAATTCCAACCCCGCGGAGCCCAACGCCGGCACTCAACGCCGGTTACCGGCGGCGAACTAAACCGTCTCCAAGAGGGAAATCGCCGCCGTGGCTTCCGTGAAATCCCGAAGGATTGTGGTGCGGAGTGGCCGATGCTACGGAATCCTCACGCCGGAGAGGGAAGAAAAAGGAGCTTTTTCATCATCGGTTGCACCGACCGGAAAAGGCGACGGAACGAAGCCGGAGCGCTCGGAAAAATGAATGGGGGGGGGGGGGGAGGAAAGGGAAACCGTGGAGGGGTGTGTGTCCCCCCCCCCCTCAAATCCAAGGGGGGACACCCCAAAACCCACATTGAACCCTCCGTTGCGGAGGAGATTTGGGGCTCAGCCCCTGCTGGGGGGTGGGGGGGGGAGGAAAAAGGGGAGGCAATGATGGCGCGCCCCAAAAGAAGGGGATGAGGGGGTCAACCACAGCCCCAAAGTGGGGGGACGGGGGGGTCACCTCCCGTTCAATAAGGGGCATTGGGGGGACTGACACCCCCCCACAAAAGAAGGGACCCAGAGGGCATCAGCCCCCCCAAAACAGGGAGAAAGGGGACCCCTTCCAAGACACCCCCCCCTTTGAATTTGGGGGGGTCTCCTCGCCCTGGACCCCCCCCTTAAATTTGGGGGGGTCTCCTTGCCCTGGACCCCCCACTTAAATTTGGGGGGGGCGGGAGTCTCCCATATTGGACTCCTCCTCTTAAAAGGGGGTGTGGGGGGGTCTCCCCTTCCAGACCCCCCCCCCCCTTAAGGTTTGGGGGGTGGGGTTCCCCCCCAAACCTCCTCTTTTTAAGGTGTTTTTTTTTGGGGGGGTGTCCCCCCCCCCGAATCGCCCCTTTTAAGGTGAGGGGGGTGTCTCCCCTTCCAGGGCCCCTTTCCCTAATGCCCCTCCCTTGAGGGTTTGGGGGTCCCCTATTGGACCCCCATTTAAAAGATGGGGTGGGGGGGTGTCCTCCTGTTCTAAGACCCCTCCCCTAAAAGTGGGGGGGGGTCTCCTCTATTGCCCCCCACCCTTAAAGGAGGAGGGGGTTCCCCTATAGGGTGGGGGGCGGTCACCATTCCCTGCACCGCACCCCTAAACTGGGAGGGGATACCTCCCCTATTGGACCCCCCCTTTAAAATGGGGGGGAGGGGTCTCCCCTTGCACCCCCCCATTAAGGTTAAGGGGGATCTCCCCCCTTCAATTAATGTTAAAGGGGGGGATCTTCCCCCCCCAAGCTGAAGGGAGGGGTCTCCTTTCCCCACCCATAAGGTTGAGGGGGGGTCTCCCCCCTATTAATGTTGAGGACCCCCATTTTAAAGACGGGGGGGGGTCCTCCTGTACTAAGACCCCTCCCCTAAAAGAGGGGGGTCTCCTCTATTGCCCCCCACCCTTAAAGGAGGGGGGGGTTCCCACCTCGTCCCCCCATTAAGATTGAGGGGGTCTCCCCCCTCTCTCCCCATTATATCTGCGGGGGTCTCCCCTTCTCTCCCCCCATTATATCTGGGGGGGGTCTCCCTCCCTCTCTCCCCCCCTCTCTCCCCCATTACATCTTGGGGGGGTCTCCCCCTCTCCCCCCATTATGTCTGGGGGGGTCTCCCCGTCTCTCCCCCATTATGTCTGGGGGGGTCTCCCCCTCTCTCCCCCATTATGTCTGTGGGGGGGTCTCCCCCCTCTCCCCATTAAATCTGTGGGGGGGTCTCCCCCTCTCTCCCCATTATGCCCGGGGGGGTCTCCCCTCTCTCCCCCTTCATGCCTGGGGGGGTCTCCCCCCCCCATTATGTCTTGGGGGGTCTCCCCCTCTCCCCCCATTATATCTGTGGGGGGGGTCTCCCCCTCTCTCCCCCATTATGTCTGTGGGGGGGGTCTCCCCCTCTCTCCCCCATTATGTCTGTGGGGGGGTCTCCCCGTCTCTCCCCATTATATCTGTGGGGGGGTCTCCCCCCCTCTCCCCATTATATCTGGGGGGGGGTCTCCCCCCTCTCCCCATTATATCTGGGGGGGGTCTCGCCCCTCTCCCCATTATGTCTGGGGGGTTCTCCCCTCTCTCCCCCCTCATGTCTGGGGGGGGTCTCCCCCTCTTCCCCCATTATGTCTGGGGGGGTCTCCCCTCTCATGTCTGGGGGGGGTGTCTCCCCCTCTCTCCCCATTATGTCTGGGGGGGTCTCCCCCTCTCTCCCCCCATTATGTCTGGGGGGGGTTCTCCCCCCTCTTCCCCTCAGGCCACAGCCGGGGGGGGGGGGGGGGGCGGGGCGGCCCCATTGTCTCAGCCCGGGGGGGGGCGTTGGTGCCTCAGCTCTCCCCTTACCGTGACGGCGGCGTCGGCCCAGGCGGGGGGCGGCGGGCGGCGGGGCCATGGCCGGCTCGGCGGGGTCGGTTGCTGGGGAGGGGGCGGCCGGGGGCTGCCGGGGCGGTGCAGGGCCTGTAATGGCGGCGGCGCCTTCCTCCCCCTCCTCCCTCCCCTTCTCCTCCTCCTCCTCCTCCGCCTCCTGCGCGCGAGGGGGCGGGGGAGCAGCGCGCGCCGCCGGAGGGTCCGCGCTGCGCATGCGCGGAGGGGAGGGGGGAAGAGGGGGAGCGCGAGGGCGGGGCGAGACGTGCCGAATGCGCATGGGCAGGGAGCCGGGAGGGGGGAGTGGGGAGCAGGGGTTGAGCGTGAGTGCGCATGCGCGAGGGAGGGCGGGGCAAGCGCGGGGGGCGCTGTGCTCGAGACACAGTGCGCATGCGCGGAGGACTGGGCCTCGCGGAGGTGGTGAGGAGGGATGCACATGCGCGGAGGAGGGAGAGAGTGGTGGAGGGAGCGCTCATGAGCAGAAGGTGAAGTAGCGCAGAATCGTTTAGTCGAACGAGGAGGGAGGGGCGGGAGTGAGGAGGAGCGCGCATGCGCAGAGAAAGTCCGGGAGGAAACCGACAGGCTGGCAGTGCGCATGCGCAAAATGTGGGGCGGGGCTCCGTGCCTCGCGCGCAAAGCACATTGGGAAATGTAGTCCTCGCGCGGGTTAATGGACGGCGGAACTACAAGTCCCGGCGTGCCCCGCGGCGGCAAGTTGGGCGGGGCTTAGGAGAGAGGGGCGGGGGAGGCAGCGCCGAGCGGGGCAGGGAGCGGCCGCCATGGTGAGGGGGGAGATGGGGGGCGGGGGGGGGGGGCTGATGGTGTCCTGTGAGGGGGGGGAGATGGAGGGGGGGCTGATAGTGTCCTGTGAGGGGGGGGGAAATGGGTGGGGGGCTGATGGTGTCCTGTGAGGGGGGGAGTTGGGGGGGGGCTGATAGTGTCCTGTGAGTGGGGGGGAGATGTGGGGGGGCTGATAGTGTCCTGGGGGGGGGGGGGAAGATGGGGGGGGGGGCTGATAGTGTCCTGTGAGTGGGGGGGAGATGGGGGGGGGGGCTGATAGTGTCCTGTGAGGGGGGGGGAGATGGGGGGGGGCTGATAGTGTCCTGTGAGGGGGGGGGAGATGGGGGGGCCACTTTTACCCCAATCCCCCCCCATTTTGCCCTCTCTCTGCCCCCCCTCACAGGACATTTTGTCCCTACTCTGCCCCCATGTCCCCATTTTGCCCCCTACTCTGCCCCCTTTTACCCCCACACCCCTGTTTGCCCCCTGCTCTGCCCCCCCTTCCCCATTCTGCCCCCTCTAACCCCCCGTTTTGACCCCACTCCCCTGTTATGCCCCTCAACTCACCCTCTTTTGCCCCCAAACCCCTCTTTTGCCCCCTGCCCTGCCCCCCAACACCCCCCTTTTACCCCAACCCTCCTGTTTTGCCCCCTACTCTGCCCCTCAACTCACCCTCTTTTGCTCCCATTCCTCTCTTTTGCCCCCTGCTCTCCCCCCCATTTTGTCCCTTGCTCTGCCCCCCCAAAACCCCTCTTTTGCCCTCTCTCTGGCCCCCAACCCTCCCGTTTTGCCCCTACTCTGCCCCCATGTCCCCATTTTGCCCCCTACTCTGCCCCCTTTTACCCCCACACCCCCGTTTGCCCCCTGTTCTGCCCCCCCCTCCCCATTCTGCCCCCTCTAACCCCCCGTTTTGCCCCCTCCCGGGGCAGATCCGCTTTATCCTGATCCAGAACCGGGCGGGGAAGACGCGTCTGGCCAAGTGGTATATGCAGTTTGACGACGACGAGAAGCAGAAGCTCATCGAGGAGGTCCACGCCGTCGTCACCGTCCGCGACGCCAAACACACCAACTTCGTGGAGGTAATACCCCCAAACTGTTCCCTTTCCACCTCAAAATATGCCACCACCGTTTCCCATCCGATGCTCCAGGATCAGGTTTGAATCTGGAGCTCCAGGATCAGTTTTGAGTCCAGAGCTCCAGGATCAGTTTTGAGTCCGGAGCTCCAGGATCAGTTTTGAGTCCAGAGCTCCAGGATCAGTTTTGAGTCCAGAGCTCCAGGATCAGTTTTGAGTCCAGAGCTCCAGGATCAGTTTTGAGTCCAGAGCTCCAGGATCAGTTTTGAGTCCGGAGCTCCAGGATCAGTTTTGAATCGAGAGTCTCTGAATCGGTTTTCAATTCAGAGGTTCTGGATCAGGTTTGAATCCAGAGCTCCAGGATCAGTTTTGAATCCGGAGCCTCTGGATCTATTTTCAATTCAGAGTCTGGATCAGCTTTGAGTCTGGAGCTCCCGGATGGGCTTTGAATCCAGAGTCTCTGGATCAGTTTTCAATCCAGAGTCTCTGGATCGGCTTTGAGTCTAGAGACCCCCAATCACCTTTGAGTCCGGAACTTCCGGATCAGCTTTGAGTCTGGAGCTCCCAGATGAGCTTTGAATCCGGAACCTCTGGATCAGTTTTCAATTCAGAGTCTCTGGATCAGGTTTGAGTCTGGAGACCCCCGATCACCTTTGAATCAGGAGCCCCCGGATCAGCTTTGAATCCAGAGCCTCTGGATCAGCTTTGAGTCCAGATCAGCTTTGAGTCCGGAGCCCCCGGATCAGCTTTGAGTCCAAGCCCTCTAGATGAGCTTTGATTCCAGATCCTCTGGATCAGCTTTGATTCCGAATCCTCCGGATCAGCTTTGATTCCAGATCCTCCGGATCAGCTTTGAGTCCGGATCAGCTTTGAGTCCGGATCAGCTTTGAGTCCGGATCCCACAATCACTTTTGATTCTGGAGCCCCTGACTCGGCGTTGCCCCAGCGCTGTGGTTTTGCCGCGCGTGGCCCTGCTCCGCCTCCTCCCAGTGCTCCCAGTGCTCCCAGTTCCCTTTTTTCCTCTCTCGCCCCTCCCAGTTCCGTAACTTCAAGATCATTTATCGCCGCTACGCGGGGCTCTACTTCTGCATCTGCGTGGACGTCACCGACAACAACCTCGCCTACCTGGAGGCCATCCACAACTTCGTCGAGGTGACCCCGCTGCTAATTAATGCACTAACGAGGGCTCCCTCATTACCCTCTCCCTGCTGACGATGCCCCCTCGTTACCCCGACTCTGCTAACGAGGCTTCCTGCCCCCTCCAGGTCCTTAATGAGTATTTCCACAACGTCTGTGAGCTCGACTTGGTCTTCAATTTCTACAAGGTGGGAAAAATAGGGTGGGGCATTTTTGGGGGGGTCCCTGAGCCCCCCCGACACCACTGAGGGGGTTTGGGGGGGTCCCTGAGGCCCCCCTGACAGCACTGGGGGTTTTGGGGGATCCCATGGGGGCAGTTAAGGGGAGCCGGAGACCCCGGGGGGCGGTTTGGGGGGGAACCTGAGCGCCCCTATACACCACTGGGGGGGGAATGGGGGTGTCCCTGAGCCCCCCGACACCACTGAGGGGGTTTTGGGGGGTCCCTGAGCGCCCCCCAACACCACTGGGGGTTTTGGGGTGTCCCATGATCCCATGGGGGCAGTTATGGGGACACTGAGACACCATGGGGGGATTTGGGGGGGTCCCTGAGGCCCCCCCCAACACCACTGGGATATGTCTTGTGGGTCTTTGAATGCTTTCTGATACCTTTTGGGGGTGTCCCAGAATCCAGTGGGGGGGGTGGTTAAGGGTACCGAATACCCCCTGACTCCATGGGGGGTTTTGGGGGGTCCCTGAGCCCCCCCTGACGTGTGAGTGGGGGTTCGGGGGGGGGCACAGGACACCACAGGGGAGGGGCTCACAGGTTCCTGGATGCTCCCTGGTACCACTCGGGGATTTGAGGGGTCCCAGAATCCAATCAGGGGGTGGGGGTTAAGGGTACCCCAAGACCCCCTGACTTCATGGGGGGGTTTTGGGAGGTCCCTGACATGTTGGGGGGGGGGATTTGGGGGGGCCACAGGTGTACACGGTGGTGGATGAGATGTTCCTGGCGGGGGAGATCCGTGAGACGAGCCAGACAAAGGTGCTGAAGCAGCTGCTGATGCTGCAGTCACTGGAGTGAATGCGGCCAAACCCCCCACCCCCCTTGGGACCAGGACCCCCCCTCGGGACCAGGACCCCCCCAAAACACC
Organism: Cuculus canorus; assembly: GCF_017976375.1. Lineage (NCBI taxonomy): Eukaryota > Metazoa > Chordata > Aves > Cuculiformes > Cuculidae > Cuculus > Cuculus canorus. The sequence continues at coordinate 839,159 of NC_071437.1, forward strand.
CCCCCGGGGGGCACCAGGGGCTCTCGGTGTCACCTCCCCACACCCATGTCATTGTGTCACCCTCCCCCCCGTGGCCCTTTAATGGTGAATAAAGGTGGCTGTGAATCATGGGGGGGGCTAAGGACAACTTGGGGGGGGGTCCCATGGGGGGGTCTCCAGGGTGGCTTTAGGTCTGGGGGGGGACTGGGGTGTCAAGGGGGTCATTGGAGGGGAGACTGGGGGTCTTGGGGGGGGGGGGGGGGGCAGGTTCCCCCCTGGGGGGGTTGGCTTTAGGTTGGAGGGGGTCTGGGGGGGGGTCTCTGGGGGTGACTTTGGGTCTTGGGGGGGGGAGAATGGGGTGTCAAGGGGGTCCTTGGAGGGGAGACTGGGGTTTTTGGGGGGCTCTGGGGGGGCCCAAGTCCCCCATGGGGGGGTCTCGGGGTTGGCTTTAGGTCTGGGGGGCGACTGGGGTGTCAAGAGGGTCCTTCGAGGGGAGACTGGGGGTTTTGGGGGGCTCTGGGGGGGCACAGGTCCCCCATGGGGGAGTCGGGGGGGGGAGACTGGGGTGTCAAGGGGGGTCCTTGCAGGGGAAACTGGGGGTCTTGGGGGGCTCCAAGTCTCCCATGGGGGGGTCTGGGGGTGTCAAGGGGGTCTTTGGGGGGTCAGGTAGTGGTTTGGGGGGACCAGAGGGTGTCAAGGAGGGGTTCAGGGGGTCTTGGGGGGGTGGGGTGGAGTCTGGGGACAGGTAGGGTGACAGAGGGACCCCTGGGGGGGGTATTGTCACCAAAGGGGTTTTATTGTCATCAATGGGGGGTTATTGTCATCGAGGAGAGGGTTTATTGTCACCGAGGGGAGTTTATTGTCATCGATGGGGGTTTTATTGTCATCAAAGGGTTTTTATTGTCATCGAGGAGGGACTTTATTATCATCGATGGGGTTTTATCGTCACCGAAGGGGTTTTACTGTCACCGGGGGGGGGTTTATTGTCATCGAGGAGAGGTTTTATTGTCATTGAGAGGAGTTTATTGTCATCAATGGGGGGTTTATTGTCACCAAAGGGGCTTTATTGTCATCAGTGGGGGGAGTTTATTGTCACCGAAGGGGTTTTATTGTCATCGAGGGGAGTTTATTGTCATCAATGGGGGGTTTATTGTCACCGAAGGGGTTTTATTGTCACTGATGGGGGTTTTATTGTCACCGAAGGGGTATTATTGTCACCGATGGGGGGTTTATTGTCACCGAAGGGGTTTTATTGTCACTGATGGGGGGTTTATTGTCACCGAAGGGGTTTTATTGTCACCGATGGGGGTTTTATTGTCACCGTAGGGGTTTTATTGTCACCGATGGGGGGTTTATTGTCACCGAAGGGTTTTTATTGTCCCTGAAGGACTTTTATTGTCCCCAAGGGGGGTTTCATTGTCCCCGAGGTGGAGGGGACACCCCCTCAGCTGCTCCTTCCAGCCGTTTGACGGCCGGATTGGGATATTCGGGTTTCTCGATGGCTCCGGCTCCGAACTTGAGCTCGAGGAAAGCGCGGGCGTTGTTGGGCGCCATTGCGGTGACGCCGGCGAAGGGCACCGGCACTCGCGGCACCAGGAACCTCTCCGGGAACTCCACGTCCTGCGGGTGCCCGAGCCACGTGTCTTTGGTCATCACGGCGCCGCGGGCGTAGAACGGCCACAAATCCACGTGTAAGCGATTACTCCGACTATAATGAACCCGATAAAAATCCCCTTCGGTCGCTTTCTCCCATAAAAACCCTTCGGCGTCTTCCACCGGCGCCGTCGCCGCCGCCGCCAACCACCGGCATTTACCCACATCTTCGCGGTAAATCCCCAAATCCACGTCGTAATCCCAAGGGATGATATCGCCGAGGCGAACGGCTCCCAGTAAAGACCCTCCTTCCAACCAGTACCGCACGCCGGCCGCTTCCAACGCCGCCACCACGTGCCGGGTGGTTTCCCGCAGCGCCCGAAGGCAACACGGAGGCGTCCAGCGCCCGGCGAGCAGGTACTGCGGCGTTTGGGCGTGAACGGTGCCGAAACAGCGCGCCGTCTCCTTGCCGCAGCCGTACCAGCGCTCGCTGCCGTCGGCCAACACCTCCCGTTTGATGCCGAGGTCGCGCATCAAACGCCGACGACGGTTTACTGCCAAGTTTTCAGCTTTCCAACGCCCGTGAGGGGATACCGGAGCTCGGCGAGCGGCTGGAAACGCCGCCGGCATCACCAAGAGCCGCCAACGGCGCAACGCCGCTTGGATGAAGAGCGCGGTGGGCACCGGGCGCGCCAAAGGGAAGGGAAGCGCCAAAAGGTCGCGGGTGCGAAGGAGTAGCACGGCGGCGCCTTCCACCGCGCCGCACGTCCTCGGCGGCGCCGCCAGTGAGGAGAACCGCGCCGTCCACTCCCGCGGCTCTACGTGAAGCTCCAAACACCGTACCGGCTTAGATCCCACCGGCGCCGCCACCAACCGCGCGGCGTCACCCGCCGCCTCCAACGCGTTCCGCATGCGTTCCAACAGTCCCGGCGCGGCGCGGGCGCCATCCGGTACCAAAGCCACGTGGCGGGTGTGGATGTTCATCTCGAGGCGCGGCGGCGGTTCGGCGGCGTCGGGGTGTAACCGTAAGAGCGCGACGCCCGCCGGTAACGGCACCGGTGGATACGGAGGCGTTTCGGCCACCACCAAGACCGGCACGGGAAGCGCGGCGAAAGAACGCGCCGTCCCCGCCAAATCGCTCTCGAAGTCTTCGAAGTCGCGGAGGATAACGGTGACGCCGGGGACGGCGCGGGGGGAGCGGCAAAGGGGCGCCGGCGCCCCCGGGTTCCGCCACGCGCAGAAGAGGAGGAGGAGGTTGAGGGCGATGGCGCTCACCAGCGCCGCCTGGCACGGCCTCACCCGCATGGCCGAGCCCTAATTAACCCCCTCCGGTTAATTAATTAACGGACGATGTCGTCCCGGTGGGTCGGACCGGGGTTGCCGCGCATGGGGTTGGTTTGGTGGCAGCGCTGAGGGGGAGAAAGAGGCATTAATTCGTTAACGAATGATGGCGTTAAGGTGGTGCCTTATTAAGGAGTGCGCTCGTTAATGAAGGGACTGATTAATGAGGGGGGGTCGTTAATGGGGAAACCCATTCTCCGCCCTCTCTCAGTTCTCTCCCCCCCCAAAAAAAGCGGAGCCCCAGTGATATGTTGCCATGGCAACCCCATCCCAGTTGCTATAGCAACGTTATAGGCCCCGCCCCCCTCGGGAAGGGCAGCCCCTATAGGCGCCATCCCAGAGACGGGGCGGGAACCTATGGGGGCAATGGCCCCCACAAACCTATAGACCCCCTGTAGGCACCCCCACGCCCCTATAGGCCCCCCAAAACACCCCTATAGACCCCCTATAGGCACCCCCGCACCTCTATGGACCCCCTATAGGCACCCCTGCACCCCTATAGACAACCCTATGCCCTTACACATCCCTATAGACGCTCCCACACCCCTATAGGCACTCTCACACTCCTATACACCCTTAGAGACACCCCTATAGGCAGCCCTGGGCAGCCCCACGCCCCTATAGATACACTATAGACAACCCCATGCCCCTATAGGCACCCCCACACCCCTACAGACACCCCTATAAGCACCCCCACTCCCCTATAGACGCTGCTATAGACAACCACAGACCCTAACACACCCCTATAGCCCCCCCCACCCTATACACCCCTAGAGACGCCCCTATAGGCACCCCCACAACCCTATAGACACCCCTAGGCAGCCACACGCCCCTACAGGCACCCCTGTACACCCCTATAGACACCCCATGATACCTACACGCCCCTATAGGCACCCCATGGCACACACACGCTCCTATAGACACCCCTATAGACACCCCATGGCACACACACGCCCCTATAGGCATCCCTGTGCACCCCTATAGACACCCCATGGCACCTACATGCTCCTATGGACACCCCATGGCACCTACACGCCCGTATAGGCACCCCCATACACCGCTATAGACACCCCTGGGTGCCCCCATACCCCTCAGCCCCCCTACAGGCAGCCCTGGGTCTCTTATAGCCCCTTATAGCCCCCGTACCCCTCTCTCTCTGCGTCCCCCGCAGCCCCGTGTCTCCTCTGGGCTCCCGTACCCCCTCCCATCCGCAGCCCCGTGTCCCCTCTGGGCTCCCGTACCCCCTCCCATCCGCAGCCCCGTGTCCCCTCCGAGCCCCCGTACCTCCTCCTATCCCCGTCCCTGCAGACCCGTGTCCCCTCCGAGCCCCCGTACCTCCTCCTATCCCCGTCCCTGCAGCCCCGTGTCCCCTCCGAGCCCCCGTACCTCCTCCTATCCCCGTCCCTGCAGACCCGTGTCCCCTCCGAGCCCCCGTACCCCCTCCTATCCCCGTCCCCGCGGCCCCGTGTCCCCTCTGAGCCCCCGTACCTCCTCCTATCCCCGTCCCTGCAGACCCGTGTCCCCTCCGAGCCCCCGTACCCCCTCCTATCCCCGTTCCCGCAGCCCCGTGTCCCCTCCGAGCCCCCGTACCCCCTCCTATCCCCGTTCCCGCAGCCCCGTGTCCCCTCTGAGCCCCCGTACCTCCTCCTATCCCCGTCCCTGCAGACCCGTGTCCCCTCCGAGCCCCCGTACCCCCTCCTATCCCCGTCCCCGCGGCCCCGTGTCCCCTCTGAGCCCCCGTACCTCCTCCTATCCCCGTCCCTGCAGACCCATGTCCCCTCTGAGCCCCCGTACCGCCGGCTGGCGCCGTTGCCTTGGTAACGCTGGCCCCGCCCCTCCCTTCCGGCTCCCTTTGTGGCAGGAAGCGCCGGCGCCGTGGCTCCCTTTGTGGCAGCCGCTATGGCGGCGGAGAGGGCCCCGGTACCCCCCGCGCCGCCGCCTCCCGGGCCGGGGCTCAGCCTGCCCGGTGTACTGCACTTCATCCAACACGAGTGGGCGCGATTCGAGGCCGAGAAAGGGCGTTGGGAGGCGGAACGGGCCGAGCTCCAGGTACCGGCACCGGGGGGACCCAAACCTGGAGCCTCAGGCCTTGACACGGGTCCCGGGACCGGAGCCGCCGCCTCGGGGCAGCGCGGGGAGAGAGACGGGATTGGGGACCCCCCCCCCCCCCCCGGTATCAGGGACCCCCATGTCCAGTATCGGGGACCCCCGTATTGGGGACCCCCAATGTCAGGGAGACCCACAGACTGGGGATCTCCGGTATTGGGGTCCCCCAAGTCCGGTATCAGGGACCCCCTGGTATTGGGGTACCCCCCATATTGGGGACCCTCCATGTCTGGTATCGGGGACCCCCCCACTCTCAGGCCCACCCCGGTATCATGGACCCCCCCCTTTGCACCCCGATATTGGGGTCCCCTTCATTGTTCTAGTATTGGGGACCCCTATGTCCAATATTAGGGACCCCCATATTGGGGACCCCCACGTCTTGTGGTCCGCTGGTATCAGGGATCCCCCTGGTATTGGGGTCCCCCCCGTATTGGGGACCCCCCCCGGTATCAGGGAACCTCCTGATATTGAGGACCCCCCCCCCCTTACACCCCGGTATTGGGGTCCCCTCCGTCACTCTGACATTGGGGTCCCCCCATATCTGGTTTCAGAGACCCTCGGTATTGGGGACCCCCCCCCTGTATCGGGGACTCCCCCTTTGCACCCCGGGATTGGGGTCACCCCCATATTGGGGACCCCCTCCTGGGCCTCCACCAATGTCCCCATCTCCCGTCTCCATATGCCTCTGTCACCTCTCACTGTGGCCCCGTGTCACCCCCTGTCACCCCCCTGTCATCCCGTCACCCCTTGTCACCCCCCTTGTCACCCCATGTCACCCCCTCCGTCACCTCTCTGTCCCCCGTGTCTCCCCTGTCCCCATCCCCATGTCTTTGTCCCCCTGTCCCCCCTGTGTCCCCCCGTCCCCCTCTGTCCCCATGTCTTCATCCCCCCATGTCCCCCCATGTCCCCCTGTCCCTGTGTCCCCCTGTCCCCCCATGTCCCCCGTCCCTGTGTCCCCATCCCCATGTCTTTGTCCCCATGTCCTCCTTTCCGTCTGTCCCCCTGTCTGTCCCCCCCATGCCCCCCTGTCCCCCCGTCCCCCTCTGTCCCCCCCTGTCCCCCTGTCTGTCCGTCCCCCCCCGCAGGCGCAGCTCTCGTTCCTTCAGGGGGAGCGGAAGGGTCAGGAGAACCTCAAGTCCGACCTCGTGCGGCGCATCCGCATGTTGGAGCTGGCCCTCAAGCAGGAGAGGTGGGCTACCAACCCTGACCATGGGCTACCGACCCCTGACCATGGGCTACCGACCCCCGGGCCTGGGCTACCGACCCCTGACCATGGGCTACCGACCCCCGGGCCTGGGCTACCGACCCCTGACCATGGGCTACTGACCCCTGACCATGGGCTACCGACCCCCCGGGCCTGGGCTACCAACCCCTGACTCTGGGCTACCTCCATAATGTGGTCACCAACCCCCCCAATTTGGCCACCAACCCCCCCAATGTGGCCACTAACCCCCCAATTTGGCCACGAAGCCCCCCAGTGTGGCCCCCAACCCCCCCAATTTGGCCACCAACCCCCCCCCCCAGGTCCAAGTACCACAAACTGAAGTTCGGCGCCGATCCGGCCTCGCGGCGATCGGAGGGTCCAGACCCGGGTGAGCATTTTGGGGGTACCTTTGGGGGGGGGTGGGTTTGGGGGTTCTTCCTTTTCCTTTTTGGGGTGGGCCTTGACTCCCCCATCTTTTTGGGGGGCCGCTGACCCCCCTTTATCCCCCCTTTTGTGTCCCCCCCCCCCCTCAGTGGCCAATGGCGCCGCGGAGGTGACGGTGCCGGAATGGCGAGAGGGACGGGAGCTGCTGCGCCAGTGAGTGATGGGATTTTGGGGGGCGGGGGTGGAATTTGGGGGTGCAAAAAGGATTTGGGGGGGGTTTAGGTGCTCTGGGCCCCCCCTTTTTTGTTGTGTCCCCCCCTTTTTTTCCCGTAGGTACCTGGAGGAGGTGGGGTGCGGTGATACCGTAGTGGAGTTGCGGTCGCGGCGGCTGCGGTCGTTATTGGGGCGCACGACGCCCCCCCCCAGGGCCCCCCCCGGGGCTCTGTTGGCGCAGAGAGTGCAGGAGCAGATCCAGAGGTGAGGAATTGGGCGGGTTTTGGGGTTCACTGGGGCCCCCCCAAATTCCAACAGGGTCATTCCCAGTCTTGGGAATACTGGGAGGAATGTTGGGGTGCGGGGGGGGGCACTGGGAGCCCCCCAATTCATCCCAGTGACTCCCAGTGCCAAAACACCGGGAGGGATTTGGGGGTTCACTGGGAGATTGGAGAGAGTTGGGGTTCACTGCAGGGAATTTGGGGTTCACTGACCCCCCCCAACTCGACACTGGGGGGGATTTGGGGGTTCACTGGGAGATTGGAGAGAGTTGGGGTTCACTGCAGGGAATTTGGGGTTCACTGACCCCCCCCAACTCAACACCAGGAGGGATTTGGGGGTTCACTGGGAGGTGGGAGAGAGTTGGGGTTCACTGCCCCCCCCAACTCGATACTGGGAGAGATTTGGGGGTTCACTGGGACATAAGAGAGAGTTGGGGGCCACTGGGGGGGTTTTGGGGTTCACTGCCCCCCAATTTCATCCCCGTTCTCCCCCAGGAACGCGGGGCGGGATTTTGGGGGGCTCCTCTTGGCACCCGAAGATGAGGACAGTGACGAGGACGAGGACAGTGACAGCCCGCGGCCCCCCCCAGGTCCCCCCGAACCGCGGGCGAAGGCAAGGGGGGGGTCCCCAAAACCTGAATGGGGTTCCCCAAAACCTCAGAGGGATCCCCCAAACCTGAGTGTCCCCAAACGCTGGGGAAGGGTCCCAAAAGCTGAGTGTCCCCAAACCCGGAGGGGGGGTCCCCAAAATCACGAGCTCCCTAAAACCTGGGGGGGGTCCCCCCAAAACCTTGGAGGGGTCCCCAAAACCCTGAGGGGGATCCCCAAAACCTGGAGGGGTCCCCAAAATCAAGAGCTCCATAAACCCAGTGGGTGTCCCGAAACTCTGGGTCCCCCCAAAAACTGGGTGTCCCCAATCCCCCCGGGGGGTGTCCCCAAAATCAGGAGAGGTCCCCAAAGCCCTTAGGGGGTCCCCAAAACCCTGAGGGGTTCCCCAAAATCCTGGTGGGTGTCCCCAAACCCTGGAGGGGGGTCCCCAAACCTCTTGGGAGGGTCCCCAAAACCTGAGTGTCCCCCCAAAACCTCAAGAGGATTCCCCAAAGCTGAGTGTCCCCAAACCCTGTGGGGGGATCCCCAAAATCAGGAGAGGTCTCCAAAGCCCTGAGGGGGTCCCCAAAACTCTGAAGGGGTCCCCAAAGCCCTGAGGGGGTCCCTAAACCCTCGGGGGTTGTCCCCAAACCCCTTAGGAGGGTCCCCAAACCCTGTGTGTCCCCCCAAAACCTCAAGAGGATTCCCCAAAGCTGAGTGTCCCCCAACCTCAGAGGGGGGTCCCCCCAAACCTTGGGGTCCTCCCTGACCCCCTGTGGTTTTGGGGTACCCCCCCAGCTGCCCCCCAGCCCCCCTCCGCCCGAGGACGAGGACGACTCCGAGGACGCTTTGGCCGAGTTCGACTTTTTGGGCTCCGGAGCGGCGCTGCAGCTCGGTGAGGGCTTTATTTTGGGGGGGGGGGACACCCCCAAATTTCTTTCCCCCCCTTCTACTATTTTGGGGGGGTCCCCCCCAAATTCTGACCTCCCGCCACCCCCCCCAGAGTGCCACCGCGACCGCATGCGCCCGCGGGACACCGAGGGGATCCCCCCAGAACCCCCCCCGCGAGGCCTCGACGGTAATGGGGGGACCCCAAAAATCGAGGGGGGGTGTTCCCAAAACTGGGGGAGGGCGTCCCCAAAACTGAGGGTGTCCCCAAAACTGAGGGGGTCCCTGTCCCCCTCGGGGGTTCCTATGTCCCTTGGGGGTCCCCAAAACTGGGGGTGTCCCCAAAACTGAGGGGGTCCCTGTGTCCCTCTTGGGGGGTCTCTGTGGTCCTTGGGGGTTCCTGTGTCACTTTGGGGGTCCCCAAAACTGAGGGGTATCCCCAAAACTGAGGGGGTCCCTGACATCCTCGAGGGTCCCTGTGTCCCTTTAGGGGTCCCCAAAACTGGGGGGGTCCCCAAAAATTAAGGGGTGTCCCCAAAACTGAGGGGGTCTCTGTGTCCCCTGAGGGGGGTCCCTGTCATCCTTGGGGGTTCCTGTGTCCCTTTTGGGTGGGTCCCTGTGTCCCTTTGGGGGTTCATGTCACCTTTGGGGGTCCCCTTGTCCCTTTGGGGTCCCTGTGTCCCTTTGGGGGTCCATGTCACCCTTGGGGGGGGTCCTCGTGTCCCTTTGGGGGTCCCCGTGTCCCCTCGGGGGGTCCTTTGGGGGTCCTTGTGTCCCATTGAGGGTCCCTGTGTCCCCTGGGGGGGTCCTTTGGGGGTCCCCGTGTCCCTTTGGGGGTCCCTGTGTCCCCTGGGGGGGGGTCCTTTGGGGGTCCCCGTGTCCCCCAGCAGCCGCTGCTCCCCGCAGGCTCTCTGGGGGTGTCCCCCCCCGATGGCTCTGTTCTGTCCGACCTCGGGGACCCCACGGGGCGGAGTGTCCCCAACGACGGCTGCGACGTGAGATGTGTCCCCAACCCTGTCCCCAACGTGTCCCCAACTCTGTCCCCGTGTCCCCAACCCTCTCCCCAACGTGTCCCCCAACACGTCCCCAACGTGTCCCCAACCCTGTCCCCAATGTGTCCCCAATGTGTCCCCACCCTGTGCCCAACCTTGCGCCCAACGTGTCCCCAACATGTGCCCAGTGTGTCCCCAATGTGTCCCCAACCCTGTCCCCAACGCGTCCCCAACCCTGTGCCCAACCTTGTGCCCAACGTGTCCCCAACGCGTCCTCAATGTGTCCCCAACGTGTGCCCAACGCATCCCCAACCCTGTCCCCAACGCGCCCCCAACGCGTCCCCCGCTCTGCTGTCCCCCCGCTGTCCCCCCTTTCCCCGCGCACCCTCAGCCCTTTTGCCGTCCCCGCTCCGCTGTCCCCGCGCTGTCCCCTGCCACTGTCCCCGTGTCCCCTCAGCTCCCGCCGAAGCCGTGGAGCCCCCGCTTGACCCTCCGCGGTCACTTTGACGCCGTGCGGGCGTTGGCGTTCCACCCGGCCGAGCCGGCGCTCCTCACCGCCTCCGAGGACGGAACCCTCAAACTCTGGAACCTCCGCAAGTCATCGCCCCCTAAAAAGTAGGTGACAACGCGGTGACACCGGGACAACGCCACCTCCTTTTGGCGCTGCCGTCACCTCCTCTCCATTTCCAGGAACGCGGCGCCGGACGTGGAACCCATCTACGCTTTCCGCGGGCACAGGTGGGGACGGGAGAGAAAGGAGGAAAGGGTTTTGGGGACACTTTAAGGTCCTTGTCACCGTGGTTTGTTGTCACCGCAGGGGCCCGGTGCTGGCGGTCACCGTGGGCTGTGACACCGCGCTGTGCTGCAGCGCCGGCGTTGACGCGCGGATCCGCGTGTGGCGGCTCCCGGATTTGGACATCGATCCCTACGACGGTTACGGTGCGGTCACGGCCACCCCCTTTCCTCTTGGGGACACAGGGGACAGCGGGGACAGCTTTCCTTTGGGCACGGTGGCATCTCTTTGTGGTGGTGTCACCACCTCCCGGTGGCCCCCGTGACCCCTTGACCCTGATCCCGGTGTCCCCAGTGTCCCCACGTCCCCTTGGCCCCGATCCCAGTGTCCCCATGTCCCCTCACCACCACCGTCCTTGATCCCTGTGTCCCTACATCCCTTTGTCCCCAATCCCTGTCCCCCCACATCCCTTTGTCCCTAATCCCGATGTCCCCGCATCCCTTTATCCCCAATCCCGATGTCCCCATGTCCCTTTATCCCTGTGTCCCCACGTCCCTTTGTCCCTGATCCCAATGTCCCCACATCCCTTTGTCCCCAATCCCCGTGTCCCCACATCCCTTTATCCCCGTGTCCCCACATCCCTTTGTCCCCAATCCCCGTGTCCCCACATCCCTTTATCCCCGTGTCCCCACGTCCCTTTGTCCCCAATCCCCGTGTCCCCACATCCCTTTGTCCCTTTATCCCCAATCCCGATGTCCCCACATCCCTTTATCCCTGTGTCCCCACGTCCCTTTGTCCCTGATCCCAATGTCCCCACGTCCCTTTGTCCCCAATCCCCGTGTCCCCACATCCCTTTATCCCCGATGTCCCCGCGTCCCTTTGTCTCCAATCCCGATGTCCCCACGTCCCTTTGTCCCCAATCCCTGTGTCCCCACGTCCCTTTATCCCCATGTCCCCACGTCCCTTTGTCCCCAATCCCTGTGTCCCCACATCCCTTTATCCCCGTGTCCCTGCGTCCCCGCGTCCCCCTCCCTCTCCGCGGTGGTGACACTGCCGTTGTCCCCAGATCCCGGTGTTCTTCGAGGGGTCCTTTGCGGCCACTCAGACGCCGTCTGGGCTTTGGCCTTCAACGCCGCCGGTGACCGCGTGGCCTCGTGCTCCGCCGATGGCACCGTCCGCCTTTGGGACCCGCGGCGCGGTGACGCCGCCGCCTGCCTTCGCACCTTCGACGCTCAGAGTGGTGAGTGGGTCCCTGTCACCTCTTTTGTCACTTCTTTGACCCCCTTTGGTCACCTCTTTGTCCCCTTTTCTTTCTTGCCAGAGCACGGTGTCCCCACCTCTGTCACCTTCTCGGCCACCCAACCCGGCGTGGCCGTCACCGCCTTCCGGACGGGCGTCACCGTCCTCTACGACGTGGAGGCGGCTCGGACGGTGCTGGTCATGGAGTCCCCGACTGGTGCGGGTCCCCAGGTCCCCTCTGTCCCCTTCACCCGGAGCCTGGTGTCCCCTGTGTCCCTGTGCCACCACTGTCTCTGATCCTGGTGTCCCCCGTGTCCCCTTGGCCCTGATCCTGGTGTCCCCTCTGTCCCTGTGTCCCCTTGGCCCTGGTGTCCTCCATATCCCCTTGTCCCTGATCCCGGTGTCCCCCATGTCCTCTTGTCCCTGATCCTGGTGTCCTCCATATCCCCTTGGCCCTGATCCCGGTGTCCCCCATGTCCTCTTGTCCCTGATCCTGGTGTCCCCCATACTCCTCTGGACCTGGTGTCCCCTGTGTCCCCTTGGCCCTGATCCCGGTGTCCCCCATGTCCCCCTGCCACCACCGACCCTGATCCCAGTGTCCTCGGTGTCCCCTTGGCCTTTGTCCCGGTGTCCCTCGTGTCCCCCTGCCACCACCATCCATGGTCCCGGTGTCCCCCGTGTCCCCTTGGCCCTGTTCATGGTGTCCCCTCTGTCCCCGTGTCCCCTTGGCCCTGGTGTCCTCCGTGTCACCTGTGTCCCTGACCCCGGTGTCCCCATGTCCCTGTGTCCCTGGTCTCAGTGTCCCTATGTCCCCCACATCCCTGTGTCCCAGACACTGTTGTCCCCTTGTCCCCTGTATTCTGGTGTCCCCGAGTGCGGTGTCCCCATGTCCCCTCTATTGCGGTGTCCCCGTGTCCCCTGGCAGGTGACACTCCGGTCAATCAGGTGATCAGTCACCCCTCGCAGCCGCTCTCCATCACCGCCAGCGACGACCGCAGCATTCGTTTCCTCGACAACCGTACAGGTGGGAGGGGACTTCGTTAGCGCTAACGAGGCCGGAGGGGGGGGGGGGACGGGGGACACAGAGGGGTTGGGGACGTCCCTGTCACCGCTGCCACCACCCCTCTTTGTCACCGTCAGGTCAAGTCGTGCACTCCATGGTGGCCCATTTGGACGCTGTCACCTGCCTCGCCGTGGACCCCAACGGCGCCTTCCTCATGTCGGGCAGTGAGTGGCACTGTCCCCGTGTCCCCATCCCTGTCCCCGTGTCCCCATCCCTGTCCCTGTGTCCCCGTGTCACTGTCCCTGTGTCCCCGTGGTCCTGTCCCTGTGTCCCCATCCCTGTCCCCGTGTCCCCATCCCTGTCCCCGTGTCCCCGTGGTCCTGTCCCCATGTCCCCATCCCTGTCCCTGTGTCGCCGTTTCCATCCCTGTCCCCGTGTCCCCATCCCTGTGTCCCAATTCCCGATGTCCCCTTCTCCGTCTGTGTCCCCATCTCTGTCTGTGTCTCTGTCCCCGTGTCCCCATCTCTGTCCGTGTCCCCATCTCTGTCCGTGTCCCCATCCCTTTGTCCCTATCCTTGTGTCCCCGTGTCCCTGTCCCCGTGTCCCCCCCCATGTCCCCCCAAACCACAACTGCTCTCTGCAGCTGTCCCCCCTCCTGTCCCCCACCGTCCCCCCGTGTCCCCTTTGTCCCCCCCCACTGTCCCCCCCAAACCACTCCTCTCTCTGCAGCTGTCCCCCCTGTCCCCTCCTGTCCCCTTTTAACCGTGTGTCCCCCCGTGTCCCCCCAAACCCAAACTGCTCTCTGCAGCTGTCACCCCTGTCGCCTCCTGTCCCCCCTGTCCCCCATGTCCTCCCTGTCCCCCCGTGTCCCCTTTGTCCCTCCTGTGTCCCCCCAAATCACGACTGCTCTCTGCAGCTGTCCCCCCCGTGTCCCCCCTGTACCCCTGTCCCCTCTGTCCCCCGTGTTCCCCCCTGTCCCCCTGTCCCCCCCCTGTCCCCCTGTCCCCCCCTGTGTCCCCCCCATCCCCGTTGAACCGTGTCCCCCCCCCAGGTCACGACTGTTCGCTGCGGCTGTGGCGTTTGGCGCAGGGTTCGTGCCTGCAGGACGTCAGCGCCCATCGCCGGAAGCACCACGAGGGCGTTCTCGCCGTGGCCGTTCACCCGCGGCGCCCTCTGAGCGCCAGCGCCGGCGCCGACGCCATCGCCAAAGTCTTCGCTTGACGGGGGGGGGCACAGCTAAAGCCTCTCTGTGCCCCCCCCGGGGCAGTTATGGGCTCTGTGCCCCCCCGGGGCAGTTAAAGCCTCTCTGCTGCCCCCCCCGGGGCAGTTAAAGCCTCTCTGCTGCCCCCCCGGGGCATTTATGGGCTCTGTGCCCCCCCCCTTGGGGCAATTATGGGCTCTGTGCCCCCCCCTTGGGGCATTTATAGGCTCTGTGCCCCCCCTTGGGGCAATTATGGGCTCTGTGCCCCCCCCTTGGGGCATTTATAGGCTCTGTGCCCCCCCTTGGGGCAATTATGGGCTCTGTGCCCCCCCCTTGGGGCATTTGTAGGCTCTGTGCCCCCCCCTTGGGGCAATTATGGGCTCTGTGCCCCCCCCTTGGGGCATTTGTAGGCTCTGTGCCCCCCCCTTGGGGCATTTATGGGCTCTGTGCCCCCCCCTTGGGGCAATTGTGGGCTCTGTGCCCCCCCCTTGGGGCATTTACGGGCTCAATGCCCCCCCCTTGGGGCAATTATGGGCTCTGTGCCCCCCCTTGGGGCATTTACGGGCTCAATGCCCCCCCCCTTGGGGCAATTATGGGCTCTGTGCCCCCCCCTTGGGGCATTTATGGGCTCTGTTACCCCCCCTGGGGCAGTTAAAGCCTCTCTGCTGCCCCCCCTTGGGGCATTTATGGGCTTTGTGCCCCCCCTTGGGGCAATTAAAGCCTCTCTGCTCCCCCCCCGGGGGCATTTATGGACTCTCTGCCCCTCTCTGGGGCAATTAAGGGCTCTGTGCCCCCCCCCCAAGGGGCAATTTTGGGCCTTAAAGCCCCCCCCCCCTATATATTTGTACAGCCCTGACGCCCCCCCTCCCCCCCGTACCCACCCCCCCCTCGGGGGGTTTATCACTGCCGCCCTTATCACTGTGTGATAGATGCCCCCCCCCAACCCCCAAACAAATCTTCTTTGACCCCCCCGGGGAAGAGGGGGGGTGGCACCTCAATAAAAGCCCTTTGCCAAGAACTGGTGCTGCTGAGGGGGGGGAACAGAGCCCCCCCCCCTTGGGATTGGGACCCCCCCCTTGGGACTCCCCCCCTTGGGACACCCCCCAGTGCTACCCTTCAGTATTGGGGACCCCCCCTGTGCCCCCCCCATTGGGACCCCCCCCAGTGCCCCCCCCGGGATTGGGGACCCCCCACCAGTGCCCCCCCCGGGATTGGGGACCCCCCACTAGTGCCCCCCCCAGTGCCCCCCCCGGGATTGGGGACCCCCTCCCCGAGGGATTAAGACCCCCCCCCAGTGCCCCCCCCGATTGGGACACCCCCCCCTCCCTAGGATTGGGACACCCCCCCCCCAGTGCTACCCCTCAGTATTGGGGCCCCCCCCCCAGTGCCCCCCCCGGGATTTGGACACCCCCCCCCAGGGATTAAGACCCCCCCCCAGTGCCCCCCCCAGGATTTGAACCCCCCCAGTGCCCCCCCCCGGGATTGGGACCACCCCCCCAGTGACATCGCCCCCCCCCCCCCCCACATTGGGACCCCCCCAGTGCCCCCCCCCGGGATTGGGGACAGAGAGGGGATGTCGTGGGGGGGGGTCATAGGCTATTGTGGGGGTGACAGGGGGGGGGTCATGGGGACGGGGGGGGGGGGGCACAGGGCTTGGGGGGGGGTCAGAGGGAGGGGGTGTCCCCTCTCTCACGTGACAGCGCTGGTGTCACATGTGTCCCCCCCCGTGTCCCCCCCCCGTGTGTCCTTCGTGGTGGCAAAGGACATCGCGCTGAGCATGAGGGTCCTGCGGGTACGGGGGGGGCACCGGGGGGGGGGATAATTGGGGGGGGTCAGCGGAGGGGGGGAATTGGGGGGGGGAGCATGGGAAGAGCCCTGTGAAGGGGTTCGGGGGGACTGCGGGGGGGGGGGGGGTCCAGGGGGTTGTATTTGTGGGGGTGTAGGGGGGTTATTGGGGGGGTACAGAGTTCTTTTTGGGGGGGTACAGGGGGGGTATTTGGGGGGGGCATGGGAAGAGCCCTGTGAAGGGGTTGGGGGGGCTGTGGGGGGGGGGGCACAAAGAGCATTATTGGGGTGGGGGGGTCCAGGGGGTTGTATTTGGGGGGTACAGGGGGGGTTATTTGGGGGGGCCATGGGAAGAGCCCTGTGAAGGGGTTGGGGGGGGCACAAAGAGCATTATTGGGGGGGGGGTCCAGGGAGTATAGGGGGGGCTATTTGGGGGGGTACAGGGGGACCATTTGGGGGGGCATGAGAAGAACCCTGTAAAGGAGTTGGGGGGGGCTTGGGGGGGGGGGGTTCGTGCCCCCCCCCTTGCCTGACACCCCCCACCCCCCCCAGGCCGCCCCCCTGCGCTCCATTGGGGTCTTTCCCCCCCCCCGACACCTCCACAATCGCGTTGCGGAGCACCAGAAACTGTTCCAGGTGAGGGGGGGGGGTGAATTTGGACTTTTTTTTGGGGGGGGGGGTAGGAGGGGGTCAGGACCCCCCCCCAACTCCACTGCCCCTTTTTGTGTGTCCCCCCCTTTTCTGCCCCCCCCCAGGAGGACAATGGGCTCCCGGTGCATCTTAAAGGAGGTGCGATGGACGCTGCGCTCTATCGGTTCACGACATTGGTGTGCAGTGCTGGTAGGGGGGGGGGCAACTGCCGTGGGGGGGGGCAACTGCCATGGGGGGGGGGTAAGAGCCATGGGGGGGGGCAACAGCCATGGGGGGGGGGGGTAAGAGCCATGGGGGGGGGCATCAGCCATGGGGGGGGGCAACAGCCATGGGGGGGGCAACAGCCGGGGGGGGGGCAAAAGCCATGGGGGGGGGGTAAGAGCCACGGGGGGGGGCATCAGCCATGGGGGGGGGCAACAGCCATGGGGGGGGCAATAGCCGGGGGGGGGGCAACAGCCATGGGGGGGGCAACAGCCATGGGGGGGCAACAGCCGGGGGGGGGCAACAGCCATGGGGGCGGGGGTAAGAGCCATGGGGGGGGGCAGGAGGGGGGTAATTGGGGAGCAAAGGTCATGGGGGGGGCAGGAGAGGGGGAAATGGGGGGTGAGAGCCCGGGGGGGGGCAGTTGGGGAGCGAGGGGGGGGATAAGGGGTGCGGGGGGGGGTAGATTGTGGGGATCAGGAAGTATGGGGAGGCAAAGGGGGGGATGGGGGGGCAGAGATGGGGAGAAGGGGGGGGGGCACGGGTGTCTTTGGGGGTCCCCGGGGGGGGCAGGGGTGTCTTTGGGGGTTCCCGGGGGGGATAAGGGGTGCGGGGGGGGGGTAGATTGTGGGGATCAGGAAGTATGGGGAGGCAAAGGGGGGATGGGGGGGCAGAGATGGGGAGAAGGGGGGGCACGGGTGTCTTTGGGGGTCCCCGGGGGCGGTTTGGGATTTCGGGGGGGTCCCTGATGGGGTGTCCCCCCCCCCCCAGGCACCCTGTACTCGCTGTGGTCACTGGTGCAGGCGTCGAGGCCCAAGAAGAACTGAGGGGGGGGGACCGGACCCCCCCAAATAAAAGGCTGTAGAGAAGCTATTGGTCTCGTTGGGGACACGGGGGGACACGGGGGGACATGGGGAGGGGGGGTCATGGGGATGAGGGGGGCACAGAAGGGACACCAGGGGGATGGGGGGGACACAGGGGGGACACAGGAGGTATTGGGGGGACACAGGGGGGCATAGGAGGTATTGGGGACACATGGGGATGGGGGGACATGGACATGGTGACACGGGGGACATATGGTGACATGGGGGGGACACGGAGGGGACACGAGTGGGACAGAAACACCAAAGGGATTTTATTGTCCAACACAGTGAGCGTCGCTGGGACAGAGGTGACGAGGGGACAGCTGTGTCCCCAAAGTGTCCCCTTTGTCCCCCCCCTCCCATCCCGGGTGGAGAACGAGACCGTGGAAATAAATAGTTTGGGGGTTAAAACCAGTGGGGACAGGGATGGGGACATCAGGGGGACAGGGATGGGGACATCAGGGGGATGAAGATGGGGACATCAGGGGGATGGGGACCTCATGGGGACAGGGATGGGGACCTTCTGGGGACGGGGATGGGGACATCCTGGGGACAGGAATGGGGACATCCTGGGGACAGGAATGGGGACCTCCTGGGGACGGGGATGGGGACCTCATGGGGACAGGAATGGGGACCTCATGGGGACGGGGATGGGGACATGGGGGGATGAGGATGGGGACCTCATGGGGACAGGCAGAGGGGCGCGGGGGGGTCACTGTCGGTGTCCCTGTCCCCGTCCTGCTCGGGCCGCATCGCTCGGTCGTGCAGACGGCTGAAGCGTCGGGCCCAGCGGCTGCGGGGACAGAGGGGACACTGTGGGGACACTGGGGGGACACTGCGGGGGACCCCAGTCCGTCCCAGTCCATACCAGTAAGGCTGACGCTGCTCAGGGCTGAGGAGGTGCCAGAGCCGCGCCAGCTCCTGTGTGGCCGCCGTGGACGACACCCCGGGGTGGGCGCTGCAGGGTCACCGTGTCCCCAACACTGTCCCCAACACTGTCCCCAACACTGCCCCCATGGCCCTTCCCCCCCCCACTGTCCCAGTGTCCCCCCGGGATCTCCATCCTCCCCATTGTCCCCGTGTACTCTTGTCCCCTCCTGTCCCCATATCCTCCTGGGGTCCCCCCCTACTGTCCCCATGTCCCCCCATCCCTGTGTCCCCGATATCCCTCTGTCCCCGTGTCCCCCCATCCCTGTGTCCCCAATATCCCTCTGTCCCCATGTCCCCCCATCCCTGTGTCCCCCAATATCCCTCTATCCCCGTGTCCCCCATCCCTGTGTCCCCCCATATCCCTCTGTCCCCCCATCCCTGTGTCCCCCGATATCCCTCTGTCCCCGTGTCCCCCATCCCTGTGTCCCCCCATATCCCTCTGTCCCCCCATCCCTGTGTCCCCCGATATCCCTCTGTCCCCGTGTCCCCCATCCCTGTGTCCCCCCATATCCCTCTGTCCCCCCATCCCTGTGTCCCCGATATCCCTCTGTCCCCATGTCCCTCCCATGTCCCCCCCATCCCCGTGTCTCCTCTCTGTCCCCCCCCATGTCCCCATGTCCCCCCTCATGTCCCCTGTCCCCATCTCATGGAAGGTCTCTGGTGTTCCCCCCCTCCCTTGTCCCCCCATATCCCTGTGTCCCCCCCTTCTCCCTGTGTCCCCCCCATATCTGCACCTGATGGAGAGTCTCTGGTGTCCCCCCCCCTGTCCCCATGTCCCCTCCGTGTCCCCTGTCCCCACCTGATGTACACTCTCCGGTTGAGGCGGCAGAACATGATGAAGCCGTTCACGCATTTCTTTTTGCGCTGGGGGGGCCATTGGCCCTGGCCTTGTCCCCATCCTTGTCCCTTTGGGGACCCCTGTGTCCCCACGGCCACCCTGGGGGTCCCCGTGGACCCCAACCCCTGTGGGACAGAGGGGACATGGGGTGAGACGGGGGGGGGGGGACAAGGGGAGGAGAGAGGGGGACGGGGGGACAATGGGGGGGACACAAGGCTGAGACTGGGGGGGGGACAAGGGGACAAGAGAGGGGGACAATGGGGGAGACACGGGTGAGACTGGGGGTGACAAGGGGAGAAGAGAGGGGGACAGTGGGACAATGGGGGGGACACAGGGGTGACACTGGGGGGGACACAAGGCTGAGACTGGGGGGGGGACAAGGGGAGAAGAGAGGGGGACAGGGGGACAATGGGGGGGACACAGGGGTGACACTGGGGGGGGACACAAGGCTGAGACTGGGGGGGGACAAGGGGACAAGAGAGGGGGACAGTGGGGGAGACACGGGTGAGACTGGGGGGGACAAGGGGAGAAGAGAGGGGGACAGGGGGACAATGGGGGGGCACAGGGCTGAGACTGGGGGACACTGGGGGGAACGAGGGGACAAGAGAGAGGGATGGGGACAATGGGGGGACACAGAGGTGAGACTGGGGGGGACAATGGGACAAGAGGGGGGAGATGAGGACAATGGGGGGACAGGGACACTGGGGGGGACACTGCGGGGGACACGGGGACAAGAGGGGGGAGACAATGAGGGGACACTTCGGGGGGACAATGGGGGACATACGGGGGGACAGGAGGACGCGGGGTGACACTGGGGGGGGTGGCGGGGGGGGACGCTGGGGGTACCCGGGGGGAATAAGGGGAGAAGAGAGGGGAGATGGGGACAAGGGGGGTGACACGGGGGGGGACACACACAGGGGATGAAACTGGAGGGGGACGTGGGGGGGACATGGGGGGGGGGGCTCCCGACCTGGGGGCTGAGGCAGATGTCTGGGAAGAGCTCTGGGGGGGACACAGTGACACTGTGACCCCCCTTTACCCCCCCTCCTCCCATCCAGCCCCCCCCCTTTTGCCCCCCCTTTCCTTCTCTTTGCCTTCCCCCCAACCTCACTCTCACCCCCCGATCCCTCATTTGCCCCCCCTTTGCCCCCCCTTTTGCCCTCTCGACCCCTCATTCCCCCCCCTTCCCCCCCCTCCTCCCCTCCCAACCCCACTTTTGGCCCCCCCCGACCCCTCATTTGCCCCCATGACCTCCCCCTTTTTGATGCCCCCCTCTCTCCCCTTTCGCCCCCCCCACCTCTCACCACATCCTCGGGGGGGCCCGGGGGGGGCGGTGAGGCGAGTAGGGAGGGGCTGAGCCCCAGCAGAGCCCCCCCCCGCCGCGGAGGGGGGGTCATTGGGACTCCCCCCTCCAAAAAGAGCTCAGCCGAGGGGGGAAACCAGGGATCCCCCCCCAATTCCTCCATCTCCTCCTCGTAGGGCACCAAACCCTGCCGGGGGGGGCTAGGGGCAAAAGTGGGGGGTTAAGAACCCGGGGTGGGGGCAACAACCCTATCTGCCCCCCCCCCTTTTGCCCCCCCCCCCAAAAATGTCCCCTACCTTGGTGGTACAACAGCGCTCGGTCCCGGCTCTGCGGGGTCACTGGGGGGGTCTGGGGGGGGGGCCAAATAGGGGGGTAAAGGGGGAGATTAGGGGGCAAAACAGGGGTCGGGGGGTAGAATTGGGGGTCCTGGGGGTGGTCTCATACCTGCCCCCCCCCTTGCTGCGCGTAGGGTGCTCTGCAGGAACTGGATGTAGTTCAGGACGTTCTCCAGCACCTCCACCTGGGGGGGGGGGGGGGCACGGTTGACACCCTCACACCCCCATATTCCCCCCCCCCAGGTCCCTACAGACCCCCCCAAACCCCCCCCAGGTCCCTTCAGGCCTCCCCCCATCCAGAAATCCTCCCCCTCGGGCCCCCATGCACAAAGACCCCCCCCCAGTCCATCACCCCCAAGCACCCCCCCCTTATACTTGCCTTTGGGGTCCCCCCCAGCCCCACTCTCCCCCCCCTCCATGCCCTCCCCCCCAATACCTCGGTTGGGGCCCCCCCTCCGTGGGGCCAGGGCACCATGCGGGCCAGATCCGGGAGAAGAGACCGCCAGTCCCGGGGGGGGCGGCTGGGGGGCACGGGGGGGGGGCATTGGGGACATTGGGGGGCATTGGGGGACATGGGGGGCATTGGGGGGACATGGGGGGCATTGGGAACATGGAAGACATCGGGAGGTGGGGGGGCATTGGCAATATGGGGGGTCATGGAGGGACATGGGGGGGCATTGGGGACATTGGGGGGGGCATTGGGGGGACATTGGGGACAAGGGGGCATATAGGGGGGCATTGGGGGACATGGGGGGCATTGGGAACATGGAAGACATGGGGAGGTGGGGGGGCATTGGCAATATGGGGGGTCATGGAGGGACATGGGGGGGCATTGGGGACATTGGGGGGACATTGGGGACAAGGGGGCGTATAGGGGGGCATTGGGGGACATGGGGGGCACTGGGAACATGGAAGATATGGGGGCGGGGGGCATTTGGAGCATGGGGGTTCATGGAGGACGAGGGACATGGGGGGGCACAGGGGGGGCATTGGGGCCATTGGGGGCCATTGGGGGGGCATTGGGGACAAGGGGGGATATGGGGGACATTGGGAACATGGAAGACATGGGGGAGCGGGGGGGCATTGGGAGCACGGGGGGTCATGGAGGGACATGGGGGTCACAGGGGGAGATTGGGGGGGTCATTGGGGCTATGAGGGGCACTGGGGGGAGGTTGAGGGGGTCACTGGGGCTATGGGGGGCACTGGGGGAGATTGTGGGGGTCACTGCCCCCCCCCTCACCGGCGGTGACCGGGTGGCCTCGGGCGCCGAGCGCTGCCTCGTGGGGGGGACATCTTGGGGGGAAATGGGGGGGTCACACGGTTTGGGGGGGTTCCTGGGGGGGGGCAGGAAAGGGGAGGGTCAGGGAGGTCCAGGAGGTGTCCCAGGTGGGGAGGGTTCCAGGTTTGGGGGTGTCCTAAGAGGGGGGAACCCCGGCCCAGGTGTTGGGGGGGGCCCCAGGTGAGGGGGGAGGTCTGGGGGGGGTAGGGGGCCCCAGGCCCAATGGGGGGTCTCAGGCCAAGAGGGGGGCCAGGAGGGGGGGTCAGAGGCCCAATGGGGGTCCCCAGGCCAAGAGGGGGGTCAGGAGGGGGTGTCCAAGGCCCAATGGGGGTCCCCAGGCCAAGATGGGGGCCAGGAGGGGGTGTCAAAGGCCCTATGGGGGTCCCCCGGCCAAGAGGGGGGGCCAGGAGGGGGGGTCAGAGGCCCAATGGGGGTCCACAGGCCAAGATGGGGGCCAGGAGGGGGTGTCCAAGGCCCAATGGGGGTCCCCAGGCCAAGAGGGGGGCCAGGAGGGGGGGTCAGAGGCCCAATGGGGGTCCCCAGGCCAAGAGGGGGGTCAGGAGGGGGGGTCAGAGGCCCAATGGGGGTTCCCAGGCCAAGAGGGGGGCCAGGAGGGGGGGTCAGAGGCCCAATGGGGGTCCCCAGGCCAAGATGGGGGTCCAGGAGGGGGTGTCCAAGGCCCAATGGGGGTCCCCAGGCCAAGAGGGGGGCCAGGAGGGGGGGTCAGAGGCCCAATGGGGGTCCCCAGGCCAAGAGGGGGGCCAGGAGGGGGGGGGTCAGAGGCCCAATGGGGGTCCCCAGGCCAAGAGGGGGGTCAGGAGGGGGGGTCAGAGGCCCAATGGGGGTCCCCAGGCCAAGAGGGGGGCCAGGAGGGGGTGTCCAAGGCCCAATGGGGGTCCCCAGGCCAAGAGGGGGGCCAGGAGGGGGTGTCCAAGGCCCAATGGGGGTCCCCAGGCCAAGAGGGGGGGCCAGGAGGGGGGGGTCAGAGGCCCAATGGGGGTCCCCAGGCCAAGAGGGGGGCCAGGAGGGGGGGGTCAGAGGCCCAATGGGGGTCTCAGGCCAAGAGGGGGTCCGGATGGGGGGGTCCCAGGCCTTGGAGTCGCAAGATGGGGGGGGGCCCCGGGGGGGGAGGAGTGTCCCAGAGCTCTGTGGGCGTGGCCAATACCGAGGGGGCGTGGCCAAGATGGAGAGGCGTGGCCCAGCCCGGGTTCCCGCACACACCTGGGCCCTGGCAGCGGACTGCGGGGGGCGGGGCCTGTGCTGGGAAGGGGCGTGGCTTGGTCATGGGGCGGGGTCAGACCACGCCCCCTTTCCTCAAGGCCACGCTCACTTTTCAGGGTCATCGGGGGAGGGGGGAATTATTGATCCAAGGGGGGCCTTTATTGATCCACAGGAGGCATTTATTGATCCACAGGAGGCATTTATTGATCCAAAGGGGGCATTTATTGATCCAAGGCGGAATTTATTGATCAAAAGGGGACATTAATTGATCCAAAGGGGGAAATTATTGATCCAAGAGGGGAATTTATTGATCGTGTGTGGGCATTTATTGATCCCTGGAGGTATTTATTGATCCAGGAGAGGCATTTATTGATCCAAGGGGGGGCATTAATTGATCCAAAGGGACCATTTATTGATCGGGGGGGGGCATTTATTGATCCCTGGAGGTGTTTATTGATCCAGGAGGGGCATTTGTTGATCCATGAGAGGCATTTATTGATCCGAGTGGTGCGTTTAGTGATCCCAGGGGGCATTTATTGATCTCAGGAAGTATTTATTGATCCAAGGGGGCATTTTTTGATCTGGGGAGGGCATTTATTGATTCGAGGGGGGGCATTTCTTGGTCAAGGGGTGGCATGTATTGCTCCAGGGGGGCATTTATCCATCCACGTACCATAAATAAATGCCCCTACACGATCAATAAATGCCCCCCACAATCAATAAATTCCCTCCCTGGATCAATAAATGCTCCCCACGATCACTAAATTCCCTCCCCGGATCAATAAATTCCCCCTTTGGATCAATAAATACCTCCCATGATTCAATAGATTCCCTCCTTGGATCAATAAATGCTTCCCACAATCAATAAATTCCCTCCTTGGATCAATAAATGCCCCCCCCGGATCAATAAATTCCCCCCTTGGATCAATAAATTCCCACCTTGGATCAATAAATGCTCCCCACGATCACTAAATTCCCTCCCCGGATCAATAAATTCCCCCCTTGGATCAATAAATTCCCTCCTTGGATCAATAAATGCTGCCCACGATCACTAAATTCCCTCTTTGGATCAATAAGTTCCCCCTTTGGATCAATAATTCCCTCCCATGGATCAATAAATTCCCTCCTTGGATCAATAAATTCCCCCTTTGGATCAATAAATTCCCCCTTTGGATCAATAAATACCTCCCATGGATCAATAGATTCCCTCCTTGGATCAATAAATGCTCCCCATGATCAATAAATTCGTGGTATTTGTGGATAAGGCCTTGAGACCCTTCGGAGGAAAACATGGAATTGTCGGTATATCACTATATGGACGATATATTGATAACCGCCCGAAATTTAGAAGGAATAAACCCACAACTGTGCCAAACATTGGGTGAAATCAAACTCCAGGTGGCGCCGGAAAAGGCGGAAGAGAAAGCGATATTTGCGGCGGAAAATTCAAGACCACAGCGTTGTACCTCAAAAGGTGAAACGATTCGAGTCCGAACGCTTAACGATGTGCGGAAACCTCGTTGGAGATATTAATTGGATACGGAATCTGTTAGGAATCGGCGATGGAACTTTACAACCCTTTGAGTTACGGAGATTCATAATTAACGGCGTCCCCAAATCGGATGAAGGAAGCGGAAAAAGGCGTCGCAAGAAGTTGGAAATTGATTCATGAGAGACGTCGCGTAGTGTACGGTCAACCGATTAATGGGTTGATTATCAACGATGGAGAATAACCCATAGGAATAATGACGGAACGGCCAAAGGGGAAAAACAGGGAAAGATTAAAATTGTTAGAACGGCAATTTATGCCACACGAGTCTATCCTGACTCGGCCAGAAATGTTTGCCAAATGAATGATGGAAATAGGAATAGAATGGTAGAATTAATCGGAAAAGAGCTGCGGGTAATTGTTATTCCTACGGCAGAAGACTATTTACGACGGTGTCTGCAGAACAGCCAAGTTCTACAAAGGGCTTTGATGGGTTTTAGTCGACAGAGGCAAATCCATCACCCCCAGCCAGAAATTAATGACATTTTTAGAGCAATGGGTGATAGAAACCAAAGCCAAAATGCCGAGACGTTCCAGTTCAAGGACTCACCGTATTTCCAGAGAAATAAACACGGAAAAACAGGTACGGCAGCGGAAAAACAGGTAGGGCTGTGCCCTCACATGGTTAAAGGACTGCAGGTGGAAATGAGATGTGATAACGCTACAGACGTCACCTCAGATTGTGGAGCCGAGAGCCGTAGGAGAGGCTTTTAGCGGATGGAGAGAACCCCCAATCGATGGAGTCACAGATCCGGCGTACGACCTCTTCTAAACCCAACGGAATCGAAAGACCTCTTCTAAACCCAATGGAATCGAACGACCTCTTCTAAACCCAATGGAATCAAAAGACCTCTTCTAAACCCAATGGAATCGAACGACCTCTTCTAAACCCAACGGAATCGAAAGACCTCTTCTAAACCCAACGGAATCGAAAGACCTCTTCTAAACCCAACGGAATCGAAAGACCTCTTCTAAACCCAACGGAATCGAACGACCTCTTCTAAACCCAACGGAATCGAAAGACCTCTTCTAAACCCAACGGAATCGAACGACCTCTTCTAAACCCAACGGTTGTTGTTCAACCGTCTGAAAAACCGTTATGGTGGGAAAGTCAAAAGAGAGAACGTCAAATGTTACGTTTGTCGTCACCGCAGCCACGCGTCACCACCCGGGGTTGGTGCGGAGGGAAATAGGAGAGCAATGATATCAACACAACCCCATTTTCACGTCGCCTGTACCTAAATTACGGCAACGGGCGCGAATATCACCTGAATTTTTTCACCAATCTGCCAGGGTACTGAAGGGACAATATCAGATCCCCATTCCGGAGGCAAAGGCGATAATCCAAGCATTAAACCTTCCTGCCACTACGCGACAGACTGAGGTAGGATTCAGCCTCGCCCCACTAAAGGGGGACATTTCTTGATCCACACACCCCAACACGAGGCAGAAAAGGACCAGCTTGGGTCACCCTGGGGTCTCTCCCCAGCAGTGGACATGGGAAAACCAGCGGGTGCGATCAATCTGGACTTCTAGAAAGCCTGGGACATGGCTACCCTGGATCAATAAATGCCCGTCTTGGATAAATAAATTCCCCCCAGAATCAATAAATGCCCCCCTGGATCAATAAATTCCCCCCATGGTCAGTAAATGCCCCTCCTAGGTCAGTAAATGCCTCTCTTAGATCAATAAATGCCCCCTTGGATCAATAAATGCCTCCCCTTGAACAATAAATGCCTCCCCTTGATCAATAAATGCTCCCTTTGATCAATAAATGCCCCCCACGGTCAATAAATGCCTCTCTTAGATCAATAAATGCCTCCCCTTGATCAATAAATGTCCCTCCTAGGTCAGTAAATGCCTCTCTTAGATCAATAAATGCCTCTCTTAGATCAATAAATGCTCCTCTCGATCAATAAATGCCCCCCATGGTCAGTAAATGCCTCTCTTAGATCAATAAATGCTCCCCTCGATCAATAAATGCTCCTTTTGATCAATAAATGCCCCCCATGGTCAATAAACATCTCTCTTAGATCAATAAATGCCTCCCCTTGATCAATAAATGCCCCCCCATGGTCAGTAAATGCCTCTCTTAGATCCATAAATGCTCCCCTTGATCAATAAATGCTCCCTTTGATCAATAAATGCCCCCCACGGTCAATAAATGCCTCTCTTAGATCAATAAATGCCTCCCCTTGATCAATAAATGCCCCTCCTAGGTCAGTAAATGCCTCTCTTAGATCAATAAATGCTCCCCTCGATCAATAAATGCCCCCCATGGTCAATAAACGTCTCTCTTAGATCAATAAATGCCTCCCCTTGATCAATAAATGCCCCCCATGGTCAGTAAATGCCTCTCTTAGATCAATAAATGCTCCTTTTGATCAATAATTCCCCCCCATGGTCAGTAAATGCCTCTCTTAGATCAATAAATGCTCCTCTCGATCAATAAATGCTCCTCTCGATCAATAAATGCCCTCACACCACTCGATAACCCCAGCAAAAGGGGGGAGCAGAGCTGGCCACGCCCCCATCCTTTGAGACCCCTCCCACCTTTTGTGACCTCCACCCTTTGTGACCTCACCATGGGAACCCTCCTTACCCCCGAGAGCACCCAAGCCCTCAGTGTCCATCAGGACAGTGGTGGGAGAGACCTCAGAGCTCACAGCTCCTGAGCAGAGCTCACGTCTTCCCCCGTGGTGCTGAGGCGTTGGCCGAAGCTTCTTCATTCTCAAGGTCTACGCTTTGACCTCCATCCCCAACGATGGCCAAGAGACCTTCTGGCAGACCCCGGCTGGCCTGGAAGGAGGATGAGTCTCACCAAGAGACCACCTCTACCCCAGAGCCCGATGAGGTGACCATGGTGTGGCCCCTGAAGATCAGTGAGTGAAGGGTCCTGGTGGGTTGGGCAGGGCTAGACGACAGGGTCAGGGTGGGGATGTGGTTCCTCTGCTCTAGTGAGACCTCAGCTGAAGTCCTACGGCCAGTTCTGGAGGCTTCAACACAGGAAAGTCATGGAGCTGTGAGATCAAGTCCAGAGGAGGTCACCAGGATGATCTGAGGGTTGGAGAACCTCCTGTAGGAGGACAGGCTGGGAGAGGTGGAGAGGAGAGGAGATGGAGAGGGCTCTGGGGAGATCTTAGAGCAGCTTCCAATACGGAAAGGTGCTCCAGGAGAGCTGGGGAGGGTCTCTTGTTGAGGGAGCCCAGGGACAGGACGAGGTGGAACGTTCTTGAGATGAAAGAGGGGAGATTGAGATGAGATCTTGGGAAGAAATGTTCTTCTGTGAGGTTGGTGAGGGCCTGGCCCAGGTTCCCCAGAGATATTGTGGCTGCCCCATCCCTGGAGGTCTTCAAGGCCAGGTTAGATGGTGTCACACACCGAGGGAGACAGAGGAGGACCCAGAACTGTGTTTAAACCTTTAGTTTATTATTCTATACCGTTACAATTCTAAGTCAAGAGTATTAAGCTTAAATCCAACCAATATTAGCGTCCTATAAGGGTTTGTGAGGGACCATACGATCCGTACGGAGTTTGGTGATAAAGCCTTTAGATGTTTCTCCGAAGAAGTTGCTGCCGGTGAAGTTTCTGCAAATGCTCCGGTGTTCGTCGATTGTTGACGTCAGTGGGGGATCTCGGACCATCCGAGACGGAGCTCCGATTAAGGCTTGCTCCTCTCGTCCTCTTACAGTCCATTGTGGAGTGATAACATCTCGGGTACCATCTCCTTTCCTTTGGTCAGTGGTGCCCGATGGTACGGGACACAGTGGATTCCTTAATCCCCACCAACCGTGTAGGAATCCAGAACATCCAGGGTGGTAGATCAGGATGTTTCCATTACAAACCCCCATAGTCCGAATCACCCAAGCGCAACATACGTAGATTTCTTTTCATGAACCTTATGAATACTTTTGGTTTGAGGATCACCTCTGAGTCTTTGTTGTGAAATCTATGGTGTAAATCCGATAAGGGAGGGGATGACCGGGGGACGGTGTAGTCATCCCGATGGGGAAACGAGTGGCAGAGACGTCATGGCTCGTTCTCCCCGACTCATCCTTTGCTGCACAGGTGGGCTTTGATACGGACGCTGATGTGGAGTGGCCACCAGACCTCCGCCTGGGCCCTCTCCACCCCGCGACTCACAAACACAGCCCCTCTTCAGCAGCTTCAAGAGGGGGAAGGATATCTCAGATGGGCCTTGGTGCAACCTGACCCAGTGGGAGGTGTCCCTGCCCACGGCAAGGGCTGAATCTGGATCATCTTGAAGGTCTCTTCCAACCCAAACCGTTCCATCACTCCATGATTTTGGACTCAACGATCCTTGTGGGTCCCTTCCAACTTCTACCAAGAATGGAACGATCAGAGGGGACCCACCTCCTGCTCTGGGACAGAGGCAGCGATGCTTGGGGACAGGGACCTTCCCTGCCCTCAACCCAGCGTCACTGGGGCTTTCGCAGACTCGTCGTCTCCAGCACGGCAGCCCAACTGCATGTGGTGGACTTGTGGTGACCCAAGAGCAGGACCCGGCCAGGCAGACACTTTTGGCCCAAGCAGAGTCTCCTGCCTCCTTCCACCACACCCTCTCTTCTCCTTCTTTCTTAGGTGTCTCCTGGTTGCCCATCTACTCCAAATTGAAGGGGACGGTGGACTTTGTCTGTTCCTTCCTCGACTGCACGGAGAAGGTAACCCTTCTGCTCTCTGCCTGGGCAGAGCTGCTTCTCCCAGGTCTCCACCTCCTGCTGGCCATGGGTGTCCCCCTCTCACGCTCCCTGTTTGTTCTTGGTGGCAGGAGGTCGGCAGGAAATTGGAGTTTCTATGGAGCATTGAGAAATTGTGCCAAGCCGCTAAAAACTTCTGCTTGTCACGAGGCCTGGATGTGTTCTACCAGACGTACAACGTGGTGGGGAAGATCAAGGTGAGAGGTCAAGCAGGAGCTCAGGGGAAGAGGGCAAAGAGGGCAGGGAGAGGAGAAATGACCTCCGGGTGCTCCAGGGGAGGTTTCGATTGGATATTGGAATGATTTGGGTATGGAAGGAGTAGTGAAGCATTGGAAGAGGTAGTCCAGGGAAGTGATGGAGTCTCCATCCATGAGGGGGTTCAAAGTACGTGGACATGCGGTGCTTCAGGATATGGAGTAGTAGACATGGTGGGGTTGGGCTGATGGTTGGACTGGATGAGCTTAAAGGTCTTCTCCAACCTTAATGGCTGTATGATGCTTTGAGAGGACCTGAAGGCCCTGGGTGTGAGGGTCTGGAGGCCCTGGGTGTGAGGGTCTGGAGGCCCTGAGTGTGAGGGTCTGGAGGCCCTGGGTGTGAGGGTCTGATGGCCCTGGGTGTGAGGGTCTGGAGGCCCTGGGTGTGAGGGTCTGATGGCCCTGGGTGTGAGGGTCTGATGGCCCTGGGTGTGAGGGTCTGGAGGCCCTGGGTGTGAGGGTCTGATGGCCCTGGGTGTGAGGGTCTGGAGGCCCTGAGTGTGAGGGTCTGGAGGCCCTGGGTGTGAGGGTCTGATGGCCCTGGGTGTGAGGATCTGGAGGCCCTGGGTGTGAGGGTCTGGAGGCCCTGGGTGTGAGGGTCTGATGGCCCTGAGTGTGAGGGTCTGATGGCCCTGAGTGTGAGGGTCTGGAGGCCCTGAGTGTGAGGGTCTGATGGCCCTGAGTGTGAGGGTCTGGAGGCCCTGGGGGTGAGGGTCTGATGGCCCTGAGTGTGAGGGTCTGGAGGCCCTGGGTGTGAGGGTCTGATGGCCCTGGGTGTGAGGGTCTGATGGCCCTGGGTGTGAGGGTCTGGTGGCCCTGGGTGTGAGGGTCTGGAGGCCCTGAGTGTGAGGGTCTGATGGCCCTGGGTGTGAGGGTCTGAAGGCTCTGAGTGTGAGGGTCCGGAGGCCCTGAGTGTGAGGGTCTGAAGGCTCTGAGTGTGAGGGTCCGGAGGCCCTGAGTGTGAGGGTCAGGTGGCCCTGGGTGTGAGGGTCTGGAGGCCCTGGGTGTGAGGGTCTGGAGGCCCTGGGTGTGAGGGTCTGGTGGCCCTGGGTGTGAGGGTCTGGAGGCCCTGGGTGTGAGGGTCTGATGGCCCTGGGTGTGAGGGTCTGGTGGCCCTGGGTGTGAGGGTCTGGTGGCCCTGAGTGTGAGGGTCCGGAGGCCCTGGGTGTGAGGGTCTGGAGGCCCTGGGTGTGAGGGTCTGATGGCCCTGGGTGTGAGGGTCTGGAGGCCCTGGGTGTGAGGGTCTGATGGCCCTGGGTGTGAGGGTCTGGTGGCCCTGGGTGTGAGGGTCTGATGGCCCTGGGTGTGAGGGTCTGGAGGCCCTGTGTGTGAGGGTCTGGAGGCCCTGGGTGTGAGGGTCTGATGGCCCTGGGTGTGAGGGTCTGGAGGCCCTGAGTGTGAGGGTCTGGAGGCCCTGGGTGTGAGGGTCTGATGGCCCTGGGTGTGAGGATCTGATGGCCCTGGGTGTGAGGGTCTGATGGCCCTGGGTGTGAGGGTCTGGTGGCCCTGGGTGTGAGGGTCTGGAGGCCCTGAGTGTGAGGGTCTGATGGCCCTGGGTGTGAGGGTCTGATGGCCCTGGGTGTGAGGGTCTGATGGCCCTGGGTGTGAGGGTCTGGTGGCCCTGAGTGTGAGGGTCTGAAGGCTCTGAGTGTGAGGGTCCGGAGGCCCTGAGTGTGAGGGTCTGAAGGCTCTGAGTGTGAGGGTCCGGAGGCCCTGAGTGTGAGGGTCAGGTGGCCCTGGGTGTGAGGATCTGGAGGCCCTGGGTGTGAGGGTCTGGAGGCCCTGGGTGTGAGGGTCTGGTGGCCCTGGGTGTGAGGGTCTGGAGGCCCTGGGTGTGAGGGTCTGATGGCCCTGGGTGTGAGGGTCTGGTGGCCCTGGGTGTGAGGGTCTGGTGGCCCTGAGTGTGAGGGTCCGGAGGCCCTGGGTGTGAGGGTCTGGAGGCCCTGGGTGTGAGGGTCTGGAGGCCCTGGGTGTGAGGGTCTGATGGCCCTGGGTGTGAGGGTCTGGAGGCCCTGGGTGTGAGGGTCTGATGGCCCTGGGTGTGAGGGTCTGGTGGCCCTGGGTGTGAGGGTCTGATGGCCCTGGGTGTGAGGGTCTGGAGGCCCTGAGTGTGAGGGTCTGGAGGCCCTGGGTGTGAGGGTCTGATGGCCCTGGGTGTGAGGGTCTGATGGCCCTGGGTGTGAGGGTCTGGAGGCCCTGGGTGTGAGGGTCTGGAGGCCCTGTGTGTGAGGGTCTGGAGGCCCTGGGTGTGAGGGTCTGATGGCCCTGGGTGTGAGGGTCTGGAGGCCCTGAGTGTGAGGGTCTGGAGGCCCTGGGTGTGAGGGTCTGATGGCCCTGGGTGTGAGGGTCTGATGGCCCTGAGTGTGAGGGTCTGGAGGCCCTGAGTGTGAGGGTCTGGAGGCCCTGGGTGTGAGGGTCTGGAGGCCCTGAGTGTGAGGGTCTGGAGGCCCTGGGTGTGAGGGTCTGATGGCCCTGGGTGTGAGGGTCTGATGGCCCTGGGTGTGAGGGTCTGATGGCCCTGGGTGTGAGGGTCTGGAGGCCCTGGGTGTGAGGGTCTGGAGGCCCTGAGTGTGAGGGTCTGGAGGCCCTGGGTGTGAGGGTCCGGTGGCCCTGGGTGTGAGGGTCTGGTGGTCCTGAGTGTGAGGGTCTGATGGCCCTGGGTGTGAGGGTCTGGTGGCCCTGGGTGTGAGGGTCTGGTGGCCCTGGGTGTGAGGGTCTGGAGGCCCTGAGTGTGAGGGTCTGGAGGCCCTGGGTGTGAGGGTCTGGTGGCCCTGGGTGTGAGGGTCTGGAGGCCCTGGGTGTGAGGGTCTGGAGGTCCTGGGTGTGAGGATCTGATGGCCCTGGGTGTGAGGGTCTGGAGGCCCTGGGTGTGAGGGTCTGGTGGCCCTGAGTGTGAGGGTCTGATGGCCCTGGGTGTGAGGGTCTGGAGGCCCTGGGTGTGAGGGTCTGGTGGCCCTGGGTGTGAGGGTCTGGAGGCCCTGGGTGTGAGGATCTGATGGCCCTGGGTGTGAGGGTCTGGTGGCCCTGGGTGTGAGGGTCTGGAGGCCCTGGGTGTGAGGGTCTGATGGCCCTGGGTGTGAGGGTCTGGAGGCCCTGAGTGTGAGGGTCTGATGGCCCTGGGTGTGAGGGTCTGATGGCCCTGGGTGTGAGGGTCTGGAGGCCCTGAGTGTGAGGGTCTGATGGCCCTGGGTGTGAGGGTCTGATGGCCCTGGGTGTGAGGGTCTGGTGGCCCTGGGTGTGAGGGTCTGGTGGCCCTGAGTGTGAGGGTCTGGAGGCCCTGGGTGTGAGGGTCTGATGGCCCTGGGTGTGAGGGTCTGGTGGCCCTGGGTGTGAGGGTCTGGAGGCCCTGAGTGTGAGGGTCTGGTGGCCCTGGGTGTGAGGGTCTGGAGGCCCTGGGTGTGAGGGTCTGATGGCCCTGGGTGTGAGGGTCTGATGGCCCTGGGTGTGAGGGTCTGGAGGCCCTGGGTGTGAGGGTCTGATGGCCCTGGGTGTGAGGGTCTGGAGGCCCTGAGTGTGAGGGTCTGGTGGCCCTGGGTGTGAGGGTCTGGAGGCCCTGGGTGTGAGGGTCTGGAGGCCCTGGGTGTGAGGGTCTGGTGGCCCTGGGTGTGAGGGTCTGGTGGCCGTGGGTGCCTCTGTTTGTCAGGTCCCACACCAACTGGGCTTTGCAGGTGCTGCTAGAAGAGGAAAGTGCTGAGAAGCGTCTCCAGTTTGAGCTGTGGCAGAAAGCCATGTGTGTCATCACCGAACTGAGGTACCTCACCACCCCTCATGGGCACACCTGAAGTCCTCGTCCATCTGTACGAGGCCTCCTGGCACCGCTCCCAGCACCAGTATCCAAGCGGTTCCCCTCTCTCTCTCTGCAGTTCCTTTGAGAGAGTGCTGGAGGGCCAGGAGAAACTCCTGCTGGAAATCTGCCTCACAACTCTCTTGTCCGTCTCTCTGAAAGCCAAGAAGTTCTTGCAGGTAGAATCCACCCTTGAACGCTTCACCTTGGTAAGTGCTGAGGGAGCTACAGGAGCCTCCAGGCCCTCTGAGCTCCTCCCTGGCCACCCCATGCTGTGATACCACCAGAGGTCCAAGGCAGGGGCTCAGCTTTGCTTTCCCATCCTCATCCCTTCATCCTCTTCTCATGTCCTGGTCAGCTCCACAGGATGTTCTGCACACAACCTTACCACAACTCTTTGTCCTCTTTGCAGACTCTGGAAACCTTGGATGTGATGATGGAGAAGTTGGTGGGCATCATTCCAGTCAATAGACTCGGTCAGGAGCTGCAGAGCATCTTCCAGGTCTGCATCTGCAGGGAGGGGCTGCTCATCACCCTGGGGGAAGGGGGTGTCCACTCTGGAGTCGATGGTCCCCACCTCAGTGCCAGGAGGAGACAGTGCCTCAA
The DNA here is from genome assembly GCF_017976375.1 of Cuculus canorus. Classification (NCBI taxonomy): domain Eukaryota; kingdom Metazoa; phylum Chordata; class Aves; order Cuculiformes; family Cuculidae; genus Cuculus; species Cuculus canorus. The sequence continues at coordinate 873,221 of NC_071437.1, forward strand.
GGGGGGTTCTCAGCTCCTCGAGGAACCAGGGAATGCCCACCGGGCTCTTCTGGAGCACAGAAGGTGGCATCTGCCTTCTTGCTTGGCCACAGAGTTGGCCCCGTAGGATATGTCTCACCACCCAGGGCCCCCAGACCCTCGCCTTCCAGGGTCTCCAGATCCTCATAGCATCGTATAATCATTGAGGTTGGAGAAGACCTTTAAGCTCATCCAGTCCAACCATCCGCCCAAGTTTGCAAGGTCTCCTAGGGCAGGGTCCCCACAGAGAGCACAGGAAGTCTCCATGGCGTGGGCGAGTCCAGCCCAGGAGCTCAGCAGTGTTGCTTCTGCTGGAGGAGGACTCTGCTCTGAGAGCTCACTGGGACCTTCTCTCTTCCCAGACCCTTCTGGAGCTCATGAACTCCAACAGATCAGTTGTGCGCGAGAGGGCCCTGGGCAGGATCAGGAAGCTCATTCGCCTGCTGACCAATAAGCCCAAGCTGCAGGTTAGGAGCGAGGAGGCCTCCAGCCCGGCCATGTCCCCTCCCTACCCACCAGAGTGGCCAAAGGTCTCCCTGCGTGGAGCTCCTGCCCACTTGGCTGCTCTGGGAGCTGGAGCCGGCATCGTCCGGCAAAGCCTTCACTCTCCAGGGATGCAGCCCTTAATCCTCCCGCTCTTCTGCCTCTGTCATCCAGGTCCAGAACAAAGAGCCAAGGCCCACGGACAGCCCCACCAGCTTTGAAGAGCTGCAGATCCCCATCCTGGGCCAACTCCTTGGTCACCTCTTCGTTTTCCCACATTCTATGGCAAGGAAAAAAGTTCTGGCTTCGGAAACCCTTTATCCTCTCTATGACCTCCTCAGCAATCAAGAAAGTAAGAGACGTTGTGGTGGGCTTCATCTCTCCACACCCACATCTCCTGATAGCTCTGCTTCTGCTTCATTAGATCTTAAGGATGGTGATGATAGGGTTGACCTTGCTGGCCACCTACTTTGTCCTATTGACCCTTCTGCCTTTTCCCTGCTTCTTCAGGCAGGTCAACGGCAAGGAATGAAGGAGAACAGATCCAGAACGACCTTGAGGACACCACTATGGTGGATTGGCTCTCCACCAGAGAACTTTGCAGGGTAAGGAGCTTCTCCGTTGCTGGGACTTCCGTCTGAGGCATTGACTTGGAGGGGCAAAGGTGTGGAGACTCAGTGGGGCAAGCGTGGCCTCGCTGTGCCTGCTGAGAAGGTTCCTGCTGTCCCCAAGCAAGGCTGCACTCCAGGGTGCCAGCAGGACCTCCAGCCCCCTGGCCAAGGCCTGGATTTCTTGAGGGTCACCCACTGCACCCATGAGCCTAACACTTTCCCGTGGGTGTTGCCTCCAAGGCTCCCGCTGAGACACCTCTTCCCTCCCTTCCTTCCTCTAGAGATTTGCAGGACACCTGCATGCTGTGGAGAAGACCGACGTCGTCTGCGTGGCCATCAATGCCTTGAAAGAGTCCAGCGTCTTAGACAAAGAGTCGGCGAGGAACGTGTTGGACGTGGCCATGAGTGCCCCCAAGTGTTGGCTGGTGGATGTAAGTGGCCTGGGGCTGGATGGCCCAACCCTTGAGCCTCACCAGACCTTCTACCTCCATCCCTCCCTCCTAAACGCAGGCGTCTTGGGCACCTGTAGCCACCTGAAGCCAGCAGAGAGGGATGGAGCTGAGGAGATGGCTGCTCCATCCTCACCTGTGTCCCCTCCAGGTGCCCAACATCGTAAAATGCATCCATGGAAATGTTGAAGGCATCAAAATGGAATCAGCCCGGCAGAGCATGGGGGACCTTCTGCTCCTCCTGACCAAGAAACACCTTACCGAAGTGGTCTCAGTGCTAATGAAGATCGCTCCACCGAGTGACAGGTCCTGGCCCTGACAGCCTGGAGGGTTGTCCAGTGTGGGAGAGGGACACGGGGACCCTTTGGTTGCCACAGCCAAGGAATCGAGAAGGACAAGTGTGGGGAGTAGGGCCCTCCTTCCCACCACCTTTGGTCTTTGGCCTTTGGCCTTTGGTCAATGCTCTCAGACACACGGGGTTGGTTTTAGGGTTGTCCTGTGCAGGGACAGGAGCCGGAACTTGGTGACCCTTCTTGGCCCCTTCCAACTCAAGGCATTCCGTGGTTCGATGGTTTTGGGGTTGTCCTGTGTAGGGACAGGAGTTGGGCTTGATGACCCTTCTGGGTCCCTTTGAACTCTGGACATTGCACCATCCACCACGCTCCTCCCAGCCCCACAACGAACCCCCTCTTGCTCCTCTCCTGCTGCCCAGGCCACCCCAGCCAAGGTCCAAGGTCCCCAGGCCATGCTGTGGTGGCTAAGGCTGGCCTGCTGATGGAGCTCTTCACCTTGCAGTTCTGCAGTGCCCATGTGGGAGATGATGTTCTCCGACCCCCAAATTATAGAGAAGGTCTTGATGGAGGTGTTCAGGTGGCACCAGGCAAAACACGATAGGATCCTTTGCATGCTGCCTGAGGACACCGGCATCCTTCAGCTGATGGTGAGTTACCACCCAAAGCCCTGGTGGCCTTGGCCTCAGCTGCTGGTGGAACCCAGAGCTGTACGGTCCCTGCTGTATTTCTTCCAGGTCCTGGCCTGCAAGGACTTTAAAAATGAGAACTTGGAGGAACTCTGCAAATTCTGGAGATTCCTGAGGCGCCCAAACCCAGCCTTGCACCCACTGGTTCTCCAAGGACTCATGACGCTCTCTCAGAGAGCTGAGACGGTGAGCACGGCGTGGGCAAAGGTGGTGGCTTGGCCTTGGCTGGAGTTGGGTGGTGGGGTGATGGCCCCAAGCGCCATGCCTGCCATGGTGGCCACCTGGGCAGCTTTCCAGGCATGGAGCTTTTCCCAACAAGGCAATTCTCTTCTTCCCGCAGGCAAGAAGGATGAAGATCCTCCTGCCAGACATGACTGAGGACCTGCAGGACAGCAACGGAGATGTCATTAGGAAGGCCCTGGTGATCCTCCAAAACATGATGGATCACCTAAAGAAGAAGGAGACCAGTTCCATCGCCGTGCAGCTGCTGGAGAAGCTGCTGCCCCTCTTTCATCACGTAAGGCTGATGGGAGAGCCTGAGCCCCGCAGTTGGGCACCAGGCATGGACAACCGCAGCACCTGGAGCAGGGGTTCTTCTTGCCTTCCTCCCTTGGGTTTTGCAGCTCAGGTTCTCCCTGAGAGCAGCTCTGAGGGCTCCTGCTTCCCGAGCTGCACTGGGGAACAGGACCAGGTCTTCTCCCCAGGCAGCGTGGCCAGGAATGTGAGGCCCGTAGGCATTGCTGAGGACCAGCCCGGTCTCCTCCTCAGCCCATTTTGGTGGGAACTCATCCCTTACATGGCTGGTGGAGCTGGTAAGGAGCACTGGGTGGTCAGGAGAACCCGTTGAGGGGCCTTTGACAAGTTTTGAGGCCATTCAGTGAGTTGCCCCACACCTCCAGTGACCAAATCCAAGCCTGGAGCATCTCCCCACCCATCAGCCATGATGACGCTCCTGCTCACCGCGGGCAAAGCGATATTGGTTCTGAAGTCCTGTGAGGGGATTGAGATTCGGACTCCTGAACTTGTGTTAACAGAAGACCCTTTATGATCAAAGCAGCTGCTTTCACACAGCTCTGCTAAATCTCAAAAAACACGGCGTTATCTGATTGGTTACAAACAATTGTCCCCGCGCTCAAACTTCCAAACAACCGGGCAATGGGTGACTGATCCCTCGCTGTTCCCGCGCAGTCCCAACGCCTTCTTTGGGCAACGGAAGGCTACAATTGTCTCGTTGGTTCTTCCATTTACGGTACCCATCGTAGGTGCTTTCCTGGCAATGTTCCTCTGTTGTCCACTTCTTCTCTAAGGTCGCTCACGGGCACTCTCCAGCTCGGCCGATCCGGACACTGGTGCCGAGGGAAGAACTCCCCACATTCCTGGTGTCTTTCTCCCTTCCAGGAGCTCAGCCAGGTGAGAGAACAAGCCGTCAGGCTCTTCACCAGGCAGCTGAAGTGCGTGATGAGGAACCACAAGAAGATGATGACGGAGAAAGTGCGAACTGCCCTCTTGCCGCTCTTCTCTCACCTATGCGACCCAACGCCGAGCGTGGCCAAGGTACAGATCTCAAAGCGGAGCTGTGGCACAGGGAAGAGACTCCCAGGCACTTGAGCCAGGGCACATCCCACCTTCCTAAGGCCACCATTGCCCCACCAACACGCCAAAAGGAGGAGGACGCACAGTCTCCTTGCCCGGGCTGTGATGCCATCTCCCACCTTCTGCTGCTCCACAGGCCTCCCAGGAAGGTCTCCTGGCTGCAGCCAAGTTCCTGGGCTGGAAACTGCCTGAAGAGCTCGTCCAGGCAAAGCTGCAATGGAACACTGCAGAGTGCTTGGTGAGAAGATCCCCTAAACCCCAGGCCCCAGGCTGGACGAGGGCTGCCCCACATGTCTGGGCTGTGGGTCTCACCCACCTTGCTCCAGCCTGGAGAAGCATCCTTGCTCCCTGTCCTCAAGAACAGAGCCCCCAAGGGCTCTTCTTCACCCTCTATGGAGGGAGAGCTCCCAGAACGGGAGATACTGGGAGCAGAGACTGGTGTGGCCAGCTGGGGAGGGACTGGGACATCCCCATAGCTTTGTGGTCTCTCCAGATGAAGCAGGACAAGAAGAGGGCTGAGGACTACATCAACCAGAGCCTGCGGTACCTGGATGCTCCTCAGGATGCTGTGCGAGAGGCAGCTGTGATGTTCCTTGGTGAGCCACCACCCCTCGATTCCTCTTTGGGGACACCCTGGCCCCAGTTCCCACCACGGCACTGGGGAGCAAGGGGGATCTGATGGAGCTCTGTCCCCAGCGGTTGCTGCTCGGCCTTTGAAGGACACCAACCCAGAGAAGATGGCAGAGATCTACAGGGGTAAGGAGGGGCAAGGTTGGGTTGGCCGGGGCTGGTGGGACAGGGAATGGGGTTCTACCATGCCAGGTCCTGCTCCGGGGAAGCCTGTGAGGGGCAGTTGGGGCATTCCTGCCCAACAGCTGTCTTCTGGATGGGCTTGGTGGGATCTGGAGGGGATGCTCGGAGGTCTCTGTAGACACAGGGCTTCATCTCAGCTCTGCTTTTCTCCATCTCAGCCCTTCAGCCCCTCAAAACAGACCCCTCAACCTCAGTCTGTAACGTGACAATTCAGGCCATGCTCACGCTGGGCCCTCGAAGCAAGGACCGAAGGAAAGAAACCCTTCTACAAAGGGTCTTCTGCTGCCGGTGCTGAGCCAGGCTGAGGGGCAGCGTTCCTCAGGAACCTTAGAATCATGGAACGGTTGGGTTGGAAGTGTGAAGAGTGTAGATGTCATTCGAAACGCGGTGTAATGCCTGTTGGGGGCACAACAGGGAAAACAGCGTTACAGACGATAGGGAAAAAGGCCTTCTGGGATGATTCGGAGCGTGAGTAAAGGTCAGGACCTCCGAAGGAGGCATGGAACAATAGCAGGACATCTTGCGGATTAACTCGATGGCGATCATGAAGAACGCGTTGTGCGAGAAACGGAGCTCCAAGCGCGGGAGTGAAGATAGGGAAGAAGAAAGGAAAATTGCCTCAAAGGGAATTAAGGAATTAAGCCTTGAGAAAATGCCACATCGACAATATCGATGAAGTGGCAGATGTTTATTCCTCATCTTACATTAAAGAGAAGATAGAGGAAAAACGCTATCTTGGAATTTTTGATATACATAATAAAATTCAAACTATCCTTACGCTGTGTTTTTGTGATTACCTTCGGCAATGTCATAATTTCACTTACAGACATAGTTTCGGACGTAATGTCACACGTAGAGAGTAGATAACGTCAATACAAATTGTGCAGTGAATTTCACAGAATCACAGAATCACCAGGTTGGAAAGGACCCACTGGATCATGGAGTCCAACCATTCCTAACACTCCCTTAAACCATGTCCCTCAGCACTTCATCCACCCGTTCCTTAAACACCTCCAGGGAAGGCGACTCCCCCCTCCCTGGGCAGCTGTTCCAGTGCCCGATGACTCTGTCTGTGAAGAATTTTTTTCTGATATCCAACCTGACCCTCCCCTGACGGAGCTTCAGGCCATTCCCTCTTGTCCTGTCCCCTGTCCCTTGGGAGAAGAGCCCAGCTCCCTCCTCTCCACAACCTCCTTTCAGGTAGTTGTAGAGAGTAATAAGGTCTCCCCTCAGCCTCCTCTTCTCCAGGCTAAACAACCCCAGCTCTCTCAGCCGCTCCTCATAAGACTTGTTCTCCAGCCCCCTCACCAGCTTTGTTGCTCTTCTCTGGACACGCTCCAGAGCCTCAACATCCTTCTTGTGGTGAGGGGCCCAGAACTGAACACAGTATTCGAGGTGCAGTCTCACCAGTGCCGAGTACAGAGGGAGAATAACCTCCCTGTTCCTGCTGGTGACCCCATTTCTGATCCAAGCCAAGATGCCGTTGGCCTTCTTGGCCACCTGGGCACACTGCTGGCTCATATTCAGTCGGCTGTCAACCAGCACCCCCAGGTCCTTCTCTTCCGTGCAGCTCTCCAGCCATTCTTCCCCCAGTCTGTAGCGCTGCATAGGGTTGTTGTGCCCCAAGTGCAGGACCCGGCATTTGGCCTCGTTGAACCTCATCCCATTGGTCTCATCCCATCCATCCACCCCGTTCAGATCCCTTTGGAGCCTCCCCACCCTCCGGCAGATTCGCGTATCCATAACCAGGTTTTTTTCTATATATATTTGCGGTGAACATAGATTTCTAAAGCTAATCCTCTCTTTATGCATTTTCCTTCGAAAGAAAAAGGCACTCATGGGATTCCTCGTATCGAGTCTCGGTTGAGGTTATTTCTCTGATGAACCATTTGACTTTTACAGGAAAATAAAGAGGAATGATTTTCACAATCAGTGCTGAAATAGGGGGAGGAGGAGAGTTGTATTCTGGAGAGTAATGGAAAATTTTTTTGAGGGAAGGATTTCTTTAAAATATTTTGAATTTTCAGCAGACGGTGAGACTTTAAAAGGGTAATAGAGTGCTTTAATATATATATATATATATATAAAATATATATATAATATATATATAATATATATATAATATATATATATAATATTATATATATTATTATTAAGGATATATATATCTCCATAAGTGTTTTTAGATCTCACAGAGATATCACATTGGTAATTATTTGTATCATTTGACCGCTCAACTAAGTCACTGCTGACAGTAAGATTGTGCATCTAATCCCAACCCTAACCCTGACCCTGACCCCAACTCTAACCCTAATGACGCTGACCCCGACCCCAACCCTAACCCTAATGACCCTGACCCCGACCCTAACCCTAATGACCCTGACCCCGACCCCAACCCTAACCCTAATGACCCTGACCCCGACCCTAACCCTAATGACCCTGACCCCGACCCCAACCCTAACCCTAATGACCCTGACCCTGACCCCAACCCTAACCCTAATGACCCTGACCCCAACCCTAACCCTAATGACCCCGACCCCGACCCCAACCCTAACCCTAATGACCCTGACCCCGACCCTAACCCTAATGACCCTGACCCTGACCCCAACCCTAACCCTAATGACCCTGACCCCAACCCTAACCCTAATGACCCTGACCCCGACCCTAACCCTAATGACCCTGACCCCGACCCCAACCCTAACCCTAATGACCCTGACCCCGACCCTAACCCTAATGACCCCGACCCCGACCCCAACCCTAACCCTAATGACCCTGACCCCAACCCTAACCCTAATGACCCCGACCCCGACCCCAACCCTAACCCTAATGACCCTGACCCCGACCCTAACCCTAATGACCCTGACCCTGACCCCAACCCTAACCCTAATGACCCTGACCCCAACCCTAACCCTAATGACCCCGACCCCGACCCCAACCCTAACCCTAATGACCCTGACCCCGACCCTAACCCTAATGACCCTGACCCCGACCCCAACCCTAATCCTAATGACCCTGACCCCAACCCTAACCCTAATGACCCTGACCCTGACCCCAACCCTAACCCTAATGACCCTGACCCCGACCCCAACCCTAACCCTAACCCAACCAAGATCCCTTTAGGGGCTCCAGGGACCATCCAGGAACTCCTACAACCACTCCAGGACACGCTCGACCCCTCTAGGGGACCCCGGACAGTTCTAAGACCCTTTTAACGATCCCCGGGACCCATTTAGGCCCCTCTAGAACCCCTCTAGATACCCCCAGAACCCTCATAGAGACATCTTGGATGCTTCTAGGACTACCGGGACCCCTTTAGGAACCCCCAGGGCCAATCTACGTACTCCCAACACCCCTGAAGGAACCCACTGAGACCCCTCTACAGCCGGCCAGGACCTCTTTAGTTACACCCACGACCTCTCTATGCCCCCCAGGACCCCTATAGGACCACCAGGAGCAGTTCAGGACTACCAGAACACCTCTAGAATGCCTAGGAGCCCTCTAGAGCACCCCAAAACCCTTCAAGGGACAACCATGAGACCCAGGAGGCTCTCAGTACCCCCTAAATCCCTGTAGAGAGCCCCAGGAACCTCTCAGTAACCCCTGGAGCCCTGTAGAAGGGGTTTTGGGGGTCCTAAGAGGATCCTGGGGGGCTCTGGAGGGGTGTTGGATGCCCCAAAGGGCTCCTGGAGGGCTCTAGAGGGGTGTTGGGGGTACCAAAGGGCTCCTGAGAGGCTCTAGAGTGGAGTTGGGGGTACCAAAGGGCTCCTGAGAGGCTCTAGAGTGGAGTTGGGGGTCTTGGAGAAGTCCTGGAAGGCCTTAAACGGTTGCCATGGAGCTCTAGAGGCATTCAGAGGGTCTCAGGTGGGTCCTAGAAGGCACTAAAGGGGTCCCAGGGGGCTCTAAAGGGGGTCTGGGCGTCTTACAGGGGTCCTGGAAGGCACTAAAGTCCTCCCAGGCCATTCTAGAGGGGTCCTGTGGGTCCTAGAAATGTCCTGGAAGGCCTTCAAGGGGTTCCAGGGTTACCTCGAGGGGTTCTGGGGGTCTTAGGGTGGTGCTGTGAAGCTCCAGAAGAGTCCTGGAAGGCTTTAAAGGGATCCCATGGAGGATTAGAGGGGTCCAGAGGGTCTTTGATGGGTACGAGAAGTGGTTAAAGGTGTCCCAGACAGCTCTAGAGAGGTCGTGGAGGTCCTCTAACCCTAAATCTAATCCAAACACTAACCCTAACCCTAAACCTAACCCTAACCCTAACCCTAACCCTAACCCTAACCCTAACCCTAACCCTAACCCTATCCCTAACCCTAACCCTAACTCTAACCATAACCCTAACCCTAACCCTAACCCTAACCATAACCCCTAACCCTAACCCTAACCATACACCTAACCCTAACCATACACCTAACCCTAACCCTAACCCTAACCCTAACCCTAACCCTAACCCTAACCATAACCATACCCCTAACCATAACCCTAACCATAATCATAACCCTAACCCTAATCATAACCCTAACCCTAACCCTAACCCTAACCCTAACCCTAACCCTAACCCTAACCCTAACCCTAACCCTAACCCTAACCCTAACCCTAACCCTAACCCTAACCCTAACCCTAACCCTAACCATAACCATAACGCTAACCCTAACCCTAACCCTAACCCTAACGCTAACCCTAACCCTAACCCTAACCCTAACCTAACCCTAACCCTAACCCTAACCCTAACCCTAACCCTAACCCTAAACCCTAACCCTAACCCTAACCCTAACCCTAACCATAACCATAACCATAACCCTAACCCTAACCCTAACCCTAACCCTAACCCTAACCCTAACCCTAACCCTAACCCTAACCATAACCATAACCATAACCCTAACCCTAACCCTAACCATAACCCTAACCATAACCATAACCCTAACCCTAACCCTAACCCTAACCATAACCATAACCATAACCATAACCATAACCATAACCATAACCGTAACAGCCCAGGAGGTTCGGGTGCTCCAGGATAGGTCCTAAGGGGCTCCAGATGGGTCCCTAAAGGAGTCCTGGGGGTCCATTGGGGTTCCTGGGGGTCCCTAGATGGGACCTCGGGGGCTCGAGAGGGGTCCTGGGGATCCCCAAGGGGGACCGTGGGGTCCATAGAGGGGTCCTGAGGGGTTCATGAAGCTGCTGTGGGGGTCCTAGGTGGGTTCTGGGGGGTCCCTAAATGGGTCCTGGAGTCTTAGGGACACTCTGGGGGGTCCCTAAGGGGGTCTGGAGGGCTCTAGAGGGTACCTGGAGGTCCTCAAAGGGGTCCTGGGGGTTCCCAGAGTGGTCTTGGGGGGTCCCTAAATGGGTTCTGGAGGAGTCGCAGAGACTCTACAGTCGCTTTGAGGGTCCTTGAGGGGCTTTGGGGTCCCCAGAAGGGTCTTAGGGGGTCCCTAGAGGGGCGTTGGTGTTCCTAAAGGGGTTCTGGAGGTCCTGGAAAGGTCCTGAGGTTCCCTTGAAAGGTCCTGAGGGGCTCCTGGGGGGCTCTAGAGGGGTTCTGGGGGTCCTAAAGGGCTCCTGGGGGGCTCTAGAGGGGTGTTGGGGTGTCCCAAAGGGCTCCTGAGGGGCTCTAGAGGGGTGTTGGGGTGTCCCAAAGGGCTCCTGGGGGGCTCTAGAGGGGTGTTGGGGTGTCCCAAAGGGCTCCTGTGGGGCTCTAGAGGGGTTCTGGGGGTCCCAAAGGGCTCCTGTGGGGCTCTAGAGGGGTTGTGGGGTTCCTAAAGGGCTCCTGGGGGGCTCTAGAGGGGTTGTGGGGTTCCTAAAGGGCTCCTGGGGGGCTCTGGAGGGGTGTTGGGGGTCCCAAAGGGCTCCTGGGGGGCTCTAGAGGGGTTCTGGGGGTCCTAAAGGGCTCCTGGGGGGCTCTAGAGGGGTTTTGGGGGACATAAAGGGCTCCTGGGGGGCTCTAGAGGGGTGTTGGGGTTCCCAAAGGGCTCCGGGGGGGCTCTAGAGGGGTGTTGGGACTCCAGGTGGGGGTTTGGGGGGGTTCAGGGGGTTTTGGGGGTCCCTGGGGGGAATTTGGGGGTCCCTGGGTAGGGTTTTGAGGGGTCCCGGAGGGGTGTAGGGGTTTTGGGGGGGGGTCCAGGGGATGTTGGGGGTCTCCAGGTGGGGGTTTGGGGGTCCCGGGGGGTTTTGGGGGTACCTGGGGGGGTTTGGGGGGTCCCTGGGGGGGGCTGGGGGGGGTTCAGGGGGGTTTGAGGGGTCCCGGAGGGGTGTAGGGGTTTTGGGGGGGGGGGGTCCAGGGGGTTTGGGGGTCTCCAGGTGTGGGTTTGGGGGTCCCTGGGTGTTTTGGGGGGTCCCTGGGGGGGGGGGTTGGGGGTCCCTGGGGGGAATTTGGGGGTCCCTGGGTGGGGTTTTGGGGGGTCCCGGAGGGGTGTAGGGGTTTTGGGGGGGTCCCAAGGGGTTTTTTTTTTGGGGGGTGTGGAATTGAGGTGGTTTTGGGGTTCCCGGGTGGGTTTTAACCACACCCCTCTCGGGCCCCGCCTCGCCCTAATTAACACTCTGAGTTAATTAAGGTCACCCGGGGGGGGGGGGGGGGGAGCTGTGAGCCCTCCCCACTGCCCCCCCCACTGCCCCCCCACTGCCCCCCCCTTTCTTAAAGGGCCATGAGCCCCATTATGGTGCCCCCCCCCATTTGATTTTGGGGGGATCCTCACTCCCCGTTTGATTTGAGGGGTCCCCAAGGGGGTCCTGTCCCCCCCTCTTTAATTTGGGGGTCCCCAATGGGGTTCCTGTCCCCCTCCCTTTAATTTGGGGGTCCCCAAGGGGGTCCTATCCCCCCTCCTCTTTGATTTGGGGGACCCTCAGGGGGGTCCTGTGTCACCCCCTTTTGATTTGAGGGATCCCCAAGGGGGTCCTTCCCCCCCCTCTTTAATTTGGGGTTCCCCAAGGGTGTCCTATCCCCCCTGCCTTTGATTTGGGGGACCCTCAGGGGGGTTCCTGCCCCCCCTTTTAATTTAGGGGGTCCCCAATGGGGTTGTGTCCCCCCCTCTTTGATTTGGGGGACCCTCAGGGGGGTTCCTGCCCCCCCCTTTAATTTGGGAGTCCCCAAGGGGGTTCCTGTCCCCCTCCCTTTAATTTAGGGGGTCCCCAATGGGGTTCCTGTCCCCCCCTCTTTAATTTAGGGGGTCCCCAATGGGGTTGTGTCCCCCCCTCTTTGATTTGGGGGACCCTCAGGGGGGTTCCTGTCCCCCCCCTTTGATTTAGGGGGTCCCCAAGAGGGTCCTATCCCCCCCTCTTTGATTTGGGGGTCTCCAAGGGGGCTCCTGTCCCCCTCCCTTTAATTTGGGGGTCCCCAAGGGGGTTCCTGCCCCCCCCATTTAGATTTGGGGGTCCCCAACCCCCCATTTCTGGGCTGTGTCTGTGTCTCAATGCCCCCCCATGAGGGACCCCGAGTTGGGGGGGGTTTGGGGGGTGTCGGTGCTCCGTCCCCCCAATAAGGGGAGGGGGGGGCGGGGCCGCAGCGCGGGGAGAGTACAGCGGGGGGGGGGGGGGGGGGGGGGGGCAGAGGGACACGAGCAGAGGCGGCGGCGACATCGGGGACCCCCCCGGGACCCCCCAAAAAAACACCTTGGACCCCCGGGACACCCCAATACCGGTAACGGGAACCCCCCCCCACAGAGACCCCCCCAGTTTGAACTGGGGACCCTCCCCGGACCCCCAGAACCCCCTCCCAGTTTGAACTGGGACCCCCCGGACCCCCCCAGTTTGAACTGGGGACCCCCCCCGGACCCCCAGGACCCCCTCCCAGTTTGAACTGGGACCCCCCGGACCCCCCCAGTTTGAACTGGGGACCCCCCCCGGACCCCCAGGACCCCCTCCCAGTTTGAACTGGGACCCCCAGGACCCCCAGGACCCCCCCACTGGGGACTGGGACCCCCAGGACCCCCCCAGTTTGAACTGGGGACCCCCCCCGGACCCTCCCAGTTTGAACTGGGACCCCCGGACCCCCCCAGTTTGAACTGGGACCCCCCCCGGACCCCCAGGACACCCCCACTGGGGACTGGGACCCCCCCAGTTTGAACTTGGACCACCCCAGGACCCCCTCCCAGTTTGAACTGGGACCCCCCGGACCCCCCCAGTTTGAACTGGGAACCCCAGGACCCCCCCAGTTTGAACTGGGACCCTCCCCAGACCCCTCCAGTTTGAATTGGGACCCCCAGGACGCCCCCACTGGGGACTGGGATCCCCCCAGTTGGAACTGGGACCCTCCCCGGACCCCCAGGACCCCCTCCCAGTTTGAACTGGGAACCCCAGGACCCCCCCAGTTTGAACTGGGACCCCCCTGGACCCCCAGGACCCCCTCCCAGTTTGAACTGGGAACCCCAGGACCCCCCCAGTTGGAACTGGGACCCTCCCCGGACCCCCAGGACCCCCTCCCAGTTAGGACTGGGATCCCCAGAACCCCCCAGTTGGGGACTGGGACCCCCCCAGTTGGAACTGGGACACCCAGTACCCCCCCCTCCCCTCCCCAGTACTGGGACCCCCCCCAGTAACCGGTACCCACTGGTGCCCAGTGCCCCCCAGTAAGGGGTCCCAGTGCTCCCAGTAAGGGGTCCCAGTGCTCCCAGTCATGGCCGAGGGCGACGGTGAGGATGATGTCCAGTTCCTGCGGACGGTGAGTGGGGGGGTACTGGGGATACTGGGAGGACTGGGAGGGGGTACTGGGGGCAGGAAGATACTGGAAGATACTGGGGAGATAGGACTGGGGATACTGGGGAAACTGGTGTGAGGGCACTGGAGAGACTGAGGGGGCTGTTTGGAGGGGTCCAGCCTGAACTGGGAGCACTGGGAGGCACTGGGAGGCACTGGGAGGGCTGTTTGGGGGGGTTCAGCCTAAACTGGGAGCACTGGGAGGAACTGGGAGGGCTGTTTGGGGGGTTCAGCCTAAACTGGGAGCACTGGGAGGCACTGGGAGGGCTGTTTGGGGGGGGGTAACCTAAACTGGGAGCACTGGGGAGCACTGGGAGGGCTGTTTGGGGGGTCCAGCCTAAACTGGGAGCACTGGGGGAGCTGCTGGGGGAGGTCCAGCCTAAACTGGGAGCACTGGGAGGCACTGGGAGGGCTGTTTGGGGGGGTTCAGCCTAAACTGGGAGGCACTGGGAGGCACTGGGAGGGCTGTTTGGGGGGGTTCAGCCTAAACTGGGAGCACTGGGGGGCACTGGGATGGCTGTTTGGGGGGGTTCAGGCTAAACTGGGAGTACTGGGAGGCACTGGGATGGCTGTTTGGGGGGGTTCAGCCTAAACTGGGAGTACTGGGAGGCACTGGGATGGCTGTTTGGGGGGGGTTAACCTAAACTGGGAGTACTGGGAGGCACTGGGAGGGCTGTTTGGGGGGGTTCAGCCTAAACTGGGAGTACTGGGAGGCACTGGGAGGGCTCTTTGGGGGGGGTTAACCTAAACTGGGAGCACTGGGAGGCACTGGGGGAGCTGTTTGGGGGGGTTCAGCCTGAACTGGGAGCACTGGGAGCACTGGGATTCCCTCCCCCCTCCCCACCTGTTCCTTTACTCCCATTATAGCAACTGGGGGGGGGGGGGGCGCAGCTGCTGGGAGGGCGAAACCAAATCCCTTTGGGGGGGGGGGATGGGGGTGTCCCAGTTCCATCCCAGCGCGTCCCAGTTCCTCCCAGTTCGTCCTCAAAACCTGAACTGGGAGCCCCAAAGGGGGTCTTTACATTCAAAGGGGGGGGGGGGGGGGGGTACGGATGTGCCCTTTTTTTTGGGGGGGAATGCTGAGCTCAGCAGAATTTCCCCCCCCCTCCAAAAAGGGGCCCCCAAAGGCCCCCCCCCCCCCTTTGGGAATTCGAGGATCGAAGGATGGAATCCGACCCCCCCCCCCCCCCCCCAAAAAGAGCGATGGGAACAGCTGAGGGGGGGGAGGGAGGGGGGGGGCATTAAGGTCACCCCCTCCTTTTTTTCCCCCCCTCCTTTTTTTGCCCCCCCTCTTTTTGCCCCCCCTCTTTTTGCCCCCCTCCTTTTTTTGCCCCCCCTCTTTTTGGCCCCCCCTTTTTTGCCCCCCCCCCAAACTCCTTGGGGGGGGGGGGGGGAAGAAGAGTGTCCCATTTTTACCCCCCCATCTTCTTTTCTTGGGGGGGGGGTCTCAGCCTTTTTGGGGGTGTTGATGACCCCCCCTTTTTTGCCCCCCCTTTTTTGCCCCCCCCCTTTTTTGCCCCCCCTCTTTTTGCCCCCCCCCTTTTGCCCCCATTCCAAGCAGGATGCAGGGGGAGATGCTGGGGGAGGGGGCACTCTCATTTTGGGGGTCCCCCCAGCTTTTTTTGGGGGTGCAGGGGGGTGTTGATGCCCCCCCCCATTTTTGCCCCCCCTTTTTGCTCCCCCTTTTTCCCCCTTTTTGCCCCCCAGGAGCACAAAGTGATGCTGAGGGTCCCCTTTGGGGATGCAGGGGAGATGCTGAGGGGGGGCGCTCTCATTAAGGGGGGGTTCCCCAGATTTTTTGGGGGTGCAGAGGGGTGTTTATGCCCCCCCTTTTTGCCCCCTTTTTGCCCCCCACCCTTTTTGCCCCCCTTTAACCCCCACTTTTTTGCCCCCCCAGGAGCACAAAGTGATGCTGAGGGTCCCCTTTGGGGATGCAGGGGAGATGCTGAGGGGGGGCGCTCTCATTAAGGGGGGGTTCCCCAGATTTTTTGGGGGTGCAGAGGGGTGTTTATGCCCCCCCTTTTTGCCCCCTTTTTGCCCCCCACCCTTTTTGCCCCCCTTTAACCCCCACTTTTTTGCCCCCCCAGGAGCACAAAGTGATGCTGAGGGTCCCCTTTGGGGATGCAGGGGAGATGCTGAGGGGGGGCGCTCTCATTAAGGGGGGGTTCCCCAGATTTTTTGGGGGTGCAGAGGGGTGCATGGGGGGGTGTTGATGCCCCCCCATTTTTGCCCCCCCTTTTTGCTCCCCCTTTAACCCCCCCTTTTTGCCCCCCCAGGAGCACAAAGTGATGCTGAGGGTCCCCTTTGGGGATGCAGGGGAGATGCTGAGGGGGGGCGCTCTCATTAAGGGGGGGTTCCCCAGATTTTTTGGGGGTGCAGAGGCGAGCGGGGAGGGGCGTTGATGCCCCCCCTTTTTGCCCCCCCTTTTTGCCCCCCTTTAAACCCCCCTATTTTGCCCCCTAGGAGCACAAAGTGATGCTGAGGGTCCCCTTTGGGGATGCAGGGGAGATGCTGAGGGGGGGCTCTCTCATTAAGGGGGGGTTCCCCAGATTTTTTGGGGGTGCAGAGGGGTGCATGGGGGGGGTGTTGATGCCCCCCCATTTTTTTGCCCCCCCAGGAGGACGAGGTGGTGCTGCAGTGTACGACGACGCTGCTGAAGGAGCAGCTCAAGCTCTGCCTTTCGGCTGAGGGTTTCGGCAACCGTTTGTGCAACCTCGAACCCACCTCCAACGCTCAGGTTTGGGGGGGGGGGTCCCCAAAATCCATCCTTAAAGGTTGGGGTTGGGGGGACCCCAAAAAACCACAGTAAATATCCAGAGTTTAGGGGGAACCCCAGAAAGCAGCTTGAAAGGGCAAAGGGGGGGGCATGGATTTAGGGGGGAAAAGAGGGGGGGCTGTGGGGGATGAGGGGGTACGGGGGGGGAGGGAAAGGAAGGGGGTCCCCAAAATCTATTCTCAAAGGTTGGGGTTCGGGGGACCCCAAAAAACCACAGTATATATCCAGATTTTAGGGGAACCTCAGAAAGCAGATTGAAAGGGACGAGGAAGGGGGGGGAGAGGGAAGAAGGGGGGAACCCCAATATCTCCTTATAGGGATATGGGGGACCCCAATATCTCTGGGTGGGGGGACGGGGGGGACCCCAATATCTCCTTATAAGGACATAGGGGACCCCAATATCCCTGGGTGGGGGGACAGGGAGGGACCCTAATATCACCTTATGGGGTCCCCAATATCTCATTATAGGGGACATGGGGACCCCAATATCTCCTTATGGGGATCATGGGGGACCCCAATATCCCTGGGTGAGGACCTGGGGACCCCAATATCTCCTCATGGGGACCCCAATATCCCTGGGTGAGGGCCTGGGGACCCCAATATCTCCTTATGGGGACCATGGAGGACCCCAATATCCCCGGATAGGGACCTGGGGACCCCAATATCTCCTTATGGGGACTATGGGGACCCCAATATCCCTGGATGGGGACCTGGGGACCCCAATATCTCCTTATGGGAATCATGGAGGACCCCAATATTGCTTGGTATGAGGACATCGGGGACCCCAATATCTCCTTAATGGGACCACAGAGGACCCCAATATCCCTGGATGGGGACCTGGGGACCCCAATATCTCCTCATGGGGACCATGGGGACCCCAATATCTCCTTATGGGGACCATGGGGACCCCAAAATCCCTGGATGGAGACCTGGGGACCCCAATATCTCCTTATGGGGACCCCAATATCTCCTCATGGAGACCATGGAGGACCCCAATATCCTTAGATGGGGATCTGGGGACCCCAATATCTCCTTATGGGGACCCCAATATCCCTGGATGAGGACCTGGGGACCCCAATATCTCCTCATGGAGACCATGAAGGACCCCAATATCCTTAGATGGGGACCTGGGGACCCCAATATCTCCTCATGGAGACCCCGAAATCCCTGGATGGAGACCTGGGGACCCCAATATCTCCTCATGGGGACCCCAATATCCCTGGGTGGGGACCTGGGGACCCCAATATCTCCTCATAGGGACCCCAATATCCCTGAGTGAGGACCTGGAGACCCCAATATCTCCTTATGGGGACTATGGAGACCCCAATATCGCTTGCTATGAGGGCATGGGGGACCCCAATATCCTTGGTTGGGTCCCTACGGACCCCAATATCTCCTTATGGGGACCCCAATATCCCCGGATAGGGACCTGGGGACCCCAATATCTCCTCATGGAGACCCCGAAATCCCTGGATGGAGACCTGGGGACCCCAATATCTCCTCATGGGGACCCCAATATCCCTGGGTGGGGACCTGGGGACCCCAATATCTCCTCATGGGGACCCCAATATCCCTGAGTGAGGACCTGGGGACCCCAATATCTCCTCATGGAGACCCCGAAATCCCTGGATGGAGACCTGGGGACCCCAATATCTCCTCATGGGGACCATGGAGACCCCAATATCTCTTGCTATGAGGGCATGGGGGACCCCAATATCCTCAGTTGGGTCCCTACGGACCCCAATATCTCCTTATAAAGACCAGAGGGGACCCCAAAACCCCCCCTTCCTCACGGGGATGTTCCTCCTGCATCCCTTTGAGATGCTTTTTTTTTTGGGGGGGGGTGTCTGTGGGCTTTGATTTTTTTTTTGGGGGGGGCGATGGTGCTCTTTGGGAGGTTTCGGGGTGTACCCTCACCCCTTCTTTTCCCTGATGGCCCCCCCAGAATGTGCCCCCCGACTTGGCCGGCTGCTGTTTCGTGCTGGAGCAGTCGCTGTCGGTGCGAGCGCTGCAGGAGATGTTGGCGAACACCTCGGAATTGGGGGGCGAGGTACGTATTTTGGGGTGTCGGGGGGGGGGGGTGTGAAAGGTTTTGGGGGACCCCCCCCCATCCCCCCTTTCTTTTTTAACCCCCCTTTTCTCTCTTTGCCCACCCAAGGGGGTCGATCTGGATAAGTGGGTAGGTGTGGTACCCACCCCCCCAATTCCTCCTCTGACCCCCCCAAAACAAAAATAGAGCTTTTGGGGTACCCCTCACCCTAAATTTGGGGGGGGTTTGCCCCCCCCCCAAATTTTGGGGTGTCCTCACTCCACCCCCGTCTCTTTGCGGTGTTCGAGTGTGCCCCCCCCACCCCTCACATCCATCCCATCCTTTTTGCCCCCCCATTTCCATCCCATCACCCCAATTCCGCATGGATCCTGCGACCCCCCCAAAAAAAAAGTGGGGACCCCCCCAAAAAAATGGGGATCCCCCCAAAAAAGTGGGGACCTCCCCAAAAGTGGGGACCACCCAAAAAAAGTGGGGACCCTCCAAAAGTGGGGACCCTCCAAAAGTGGGGACCCTCCAAAAAAAGTGGGGACCCCAAAAAAGTGGGGACCCCCCAAAAAAGTGGGGCCCACCCAAAAAAGTGGGGCCCCTCCCAAAAAAAGTGGGGACCCCCCAAAAAAGTGGGGACCCTCCAAAAGTGGGGCCCACCAAAAAAAAAGTGGGGCCCACCCAAAAAAAAGTGGGGACCCTCCCAAAAGTGGGGACCCCCCCAAAAAAGTGGGGACCCCCCAAAAGTGGGGACCACCCAAAAAAAGTGGGGACCCCCAAAAAAATGGGGACTCCCTCAAAAGTGGGGACCCCCCTAAAAAAAATAGGAGACCCCCCCAAAAAATGAGGAGGAGCGTAGAGTTTGGGGGGGTATATCCTGAAAATGGGGGTGCCACCCCCAAAAATAGGGGAGGGGGGGTGGATTTTGGGGGGGACTCTGTAAAGGAGGGTCCTAAAATAATGGGGGTGCAAAGCTTGGGGGACCCCCAAAAATGGGGGGGTACAAGGCTTGGGGGACCCCCAAACCCCTCCTGCATGAGGGGGTGCAATGGGGTCCCCCAAAAATGGGGGGGTACAAGGCTTGGAGCCCCCCCAAACCCCTCTTGCATGAGGGGGTGCAATGGGATCCTCCAAGAAATGGGGAGGACCCCAAAAATCGGGGGGTGTACAAGACTTGGTGGACCCCAAAAAGGTTTTGGGGTCCCCCTTCTGACCCTGTACCCCAAAACCAAAGTCATCGCAGGGCGGGGGGCACCGAACGCTGCTCTACGGCCACGCCATCCTCCTGCGGCACTGCCACAGCGGAATGGTGAGTTTTGGGGTTCGGGGGGGGCCGGAGGCCTGGGGAGGGGCTGGGGGGGGGCCTAGAGGTTTGGGGACCCCCAAATCGGGGTGCTGCCCCCCAAGTTCCCAAGGTTTGGAGGTCCCCAGGGGAGTCCTGGAGGGGGGTTTGGAGGGTATAGAGGGGAGTTTTGGGGGGCTCTTGGGGTTTGGGGGTGTCCTTGCAGTGCTGGGGGGGTCCTAGAGGTTTGGGGACCCCCAAATCGGGGTGCAGTCCCCCCCAATTCCCAAGGTTTGGGGAGCCTTGGTGGAGTCATGGAGGGGTTTTGGAGGGTATAGTGGGGAATTTTGGGGGGCTCTTGGGGTTTGGGGGTGTCCTGAAGTGCTGGGAGGGTCTTAGAAGTTTGGGGACCCCCAAATCGGGGTGCAATCCCCCCAGTTCCCAAGGTTTTGGGGGTCCCTAGGGGAGTCCTGGGGAGGTTTGGAGGGTATAGAGGGGAGTTTTGGGGGGCTCTTGGGGTTTGGGGGTGTCCTGAAGTGCTGGGAGGGTCTTAGAAGTTTGGGGACCCCCAAATCGGGGTGCTGCCCCCCCAGTTCCCAAGGTTTGGGGGGCCCTAGGGGAGTCCTGGAAGGGTTTTGGAGGGTATAGAGGGGAGTTTTGGGGGGCTCTTGGGGTTTGGGGGTGTCCTGGAAGTGCTTGGAGGATCTTAGAAGTTTGGGGACCCCCAAATCGGGGTGCAATCCCCCCAGTTCCCAAGGTTTTGGGGGGCCCTGGGGGAGTCCTGTAGGAGTTTGGGCTCTTGGGGTTCTTGGAGCCCTTTGGGGGTTCAGGTGGGGTATTGGGGGGGGAGTGGGATTTTGGGGGGCTCTGGGAGGGGGGAGAGTTTCTTGGAGAGGGGGACTTGGGGGGCTCTGAGGGGGGGTTGGTGTTGTTGGGGGGGGTTTTGGGGGAGCTCTGGATGGGGGTTGGGGGTTCTTTTTGGGGGTGGTTTGGGGGTCCCCCCCTAACGTTGCCCCCCTGCACCCCAGTATCTGAGCTGCCTCACCACCTCCCGTTCCGTCACCGACAAACTCGCCTTCGATGTGGGGCTGCGGCGCGACAGCACCGGTGAGGGGGGGCAGAGGGTTTTGGGGGGGCCAGGGAGGGGTTGGGGGTCCCAGGGGGGGGATTTGGGGGTCTCTGAGGGGGATTTGGGGATCCCAAGGGGGGATTTGGGGGTCTCTGAGGGGGATTTGGGGGTCCCAGGGGAGGGATTGGGGGTCCCAAGGGTGGTTTGGGGGTCCCAGGGGGGATTTGGGGGTCTCTAAGGAGGGATTGGGGGTCCCAGGGGGGAATTTGGGGGTCTCTGAGGGGGATTTGGGGGTCCCAGGGGGGATTTGGGGGTCTCTAAGGAGGGATTGGGGGTCCCAGGGGGGAATTTGGGGGTCTCTGAGGGGGATTTGGGGGTCCCAGGGGTGGTTTGGGGGTCTCTGAGGGGGATTTGGGGATCCCAAGGGGGGATTTAGGGGTCTCTAAGGAGGGATTGGGGGTCCCAGGGGTGGTGTTGGGGGTCTCTGAGGGGGATTTGGGGGTCCCAAGGGGGGATTTGGGGGTTTCTAAGGAGGGATTGGGGGTCCCAGGGGCGGTTTGGGGGTCTCTAAGGAGGGATTGGGGGTCCCAAGGGGGGATTTGGGGGTTTCTAAGGAGGGATTGGGGGTCCCAGGGGTGGTTTGGGGGTCTCTAAGGAGGGATTGGGGGTCCCAAGGGGGGATTTGGGGGTTTCTAAGGAGGGATTGGGGGTCCCAGGGGCGGTTTGGAGGTCTCTAAGGAGGGATTGGGGGTCCCAGGGTGGGATTTGGGGGGCTCTAGGGAGGGATTGGGGGTCCCAGGGTGGGATTTGGGGGGTTCCAGGGGTGGTTTGGGGGTCTCTGGGGAGGGGTTGGGGGTCCCAGGGGGGATTTGGGGGTCTCTAAGGGGGATTTGGGGGGTCCCAGGGGTGGTTTGGGGGTCTCTGAGGGGGATTTGGGGGTCCCAGGGGAGGGGTTGGGGGTCTCTAAGGAGGGGTTGGGGGTCTCTAAGTAGGGATTGGGGGTCCCAGGGGTGGTGTTGGGGGTCTCTGAGGGGGATTTGGGGGTCCCAAGGGTGGTTTGGGGGTTTCTGAGGAGGGATTGGGGGTCCCAGGGGTGTTTTGGGGGTCTCTAAGGAGGGATTAGGGGTCCCAGGGGTGTTTTGGGGGTCCCAGGGGGGATTTGGGGGTCTCTGAGGGGGATTTGGGGGTCCCAGGGGGGATTTGGGGGTCTCTAAGGGGGATTTGGGGGGTCCCAGGGGTGGTTTGGGGGTCTCTAAGGAGGGATTGGGGGTCTCAGGGGGGGATTTGGGGGTCCCAGGGGGGGATTTGGGGGTCCCAAGGGTGGTTTGGGGGTTTCTAAGGAGGGATTGGGGGTCCCAGGGGTGGTTTGGGGGTCTCTGATGAGGGATTGGGGGTCCCAGGGTGGGATTTGGGGGGCTCTAGGGAGGGATTGGGGGTCCCAGGGGTAGTTTTGGGGGTCCCAGGGTTGGATTTGGGGGGTTCCAGGGGTGGTTTGGGGGTCACTAATGAGGGATTGGGGGACCCGGGGGGGATTTTGGGGGTCTCTGAGGGGGATTTGGGGGTCTCTGAGGGGGATTTGAGGGTCCCAGGGGAGGGGTTGGGGGGCTCTAAGGAGGGATTGGGGGTCCCAGGGGTGGTTTGGGGGTCTCTAAGGAGGGATTGGGGGTCCCAGGGGGGATTTGGGGGTCTCTAAGGAGGGATTGGTGGTCCCAGGGAGGGATTTGGGGGTCCCAGGGGTGGTTTGGGGGTCTCTAAGGAGGGATTGGGGGTCCCAGGGGGGGATTTGGGGGTTCCAGGGGTGGTTTTGGGGTCTCTGGTGTGGTTTTGGGGGATCCCAGGGTGGTTTGGGGGGTCTCTGGGGAGGGATTTTGGGGTCCCTGGGTGTGTTTTGGGGTGCAGGGGGTGTGTTCTGGGGTCCCTGTGTGTGTTTTGGGGTGCAGGGGGTGGGTTCTGGGGTCCCTGGGTGTGTTTCGGGGTCCCGGCTGATCCCGGGGCCCCCCCCGATGTTGGGGTGCAGGGGGTGGGTTCTGGGGTCCCTGGGTGTGTTTCAGGGTCCCTGGGTGGGTTTCGGGTTGCAGGGGGTGTGTTCTGGGGTCCCTGGGTGTGTTTTGGGGTGCAGGGGGTGTGTTCTGGGGTCCCTGGGTGTGTTCTGGGGTCCCTGGGTGTGTTTCGGGGTCCCGGCTGATCCCGGGGCCCCCCCCGGTGTTGGGGTGCAGGGGAGGCGTGTTGGTGGACGATGCACCCCGCGTCCAAACAGCGCTCCGAGGGGGAGAAGGTCCGAGTGGGCGACGACCTCATCCTCGTCAGCGTCTCCTCCGAACGCTACCTGGTACGGGGGGGACTTGGGGGGCACCTGGGGGCACTTGGGGGGATCAGGGATTGGGGGGCACTTGGGGGGCACCTGGGGGCACTTGGGGGGCACCTGGGGGGCACTTGGGGGGATCAGGGCTTGGGGGGCACTTGGGGGGCTGAGGGGAACTTGTGGGGTGGGGGTTTGGGGGACTAAGGGCACTTGGGGGGCACTTAGGAGGCACTTGGGGGGCACTTGGGGGGCACTTGGGGGGCTCAGAGCTTGGGGGGCACTTGGGGGGCTCGGGGGCACTTGGGAGGCACTTGGGGGGTACTTGGGGGGCGCTTGGGGGGCACTTGTGGGGCTGGGGGGCACTTGGGGGGCACTTGGGGGGCTGAGGGGCACTTGTGGGGTGGGGGTTTGGGGGACTAAGGGCACTTGGGGGGCACTTGGGAGGCATTTGGGGGGCACTTGGGGGTCTCGGGGGGACTTGGGGGGCTGAGGGTTTGGGGGGCTGGGGGGCATTTGGGGGGCACTTGGGAGGCATTTGGGGGGCACTTGGGGGGCTGGGGGGCACTTGAGGGGCTGAGGGTTTAGAGGACTTGGGGGGGGCTTGGGGGGCATTTGGGGGGCTGAGGGTTTGGAGGACTTGGGGGCACTTGGGGGGCACCTGGGGGGCACTTGGGGGGGTGAGGGTTTGGGGGGCACTTGGGGGACTTGGGAGGCACTTGGGGGGCACTTGTGGGGCTGGGGGGTTGGGGGGCTGGGGGGCACTTGGGGGGCACTTGGGGGGGCTCAGGGGTTGGGGGGCACTTGTGGGGCTGGAGGTTTGGGGAGACTGAGGGCACTTAGGGGGCTGGGGGGCACTTGGGGGGCACTTGGGGGGCACTTGGGGGGCTGAGGGAGGCACAGGGGCTGCACTGTGGGGGGCGTTGGGGGCGTTTTCCCACTCTCTATCCTTTTCTCCCCCCATTATTCCCCCCATTATTCCCCCCATTATTCCCCCCATTATTCCCCCCATTATTTCCCCCCATTATCCCCCCATTATTCCCCCCATTATTCCCCCCATTATTCCCCCCATTATCCCCCCATTATTCCCCCCATTATTCCCCCCATTATTTCCCCCCATTATCCCCCCATTATTCCCCCATTATTTCCCCCCATTATTCCCCCATTATTTCCCCCCATTATTCCCCCCATTATTTCCCCCCATTATTCCCATTATTCCCCCATTATTCCCCCATTATTCCCCCCATTATTCCCCCATTATTATTTCCCCCATTATTCCCCCCATTATTATCCCCCCATTATTCCCCCATTATTATCCCCCCATTATTATCCCCCCATTATTCCCCCATTATTCCCCCATTATTTCCCCCCATTATTCCCCCATTATTCCCCCATTATTCCCCCCATTATTATCCCCATTATTATTCCCCCATTATTATTATCCCCCCATTATTCCCCCCATTATTTCCCCCCATTATTCCCCCATTATTCCCCCATTATTTCCCCCCATTATTTCCCCCATTATTCCCCCATTATTCCCCCCATTATTCCCCCATTATTCCCCCATTATTTCCCCCCATTATTCCCCCCATTATTATCCCCCCATTATTCCCCCCATTATTCCCCCATTATTCCCCCCATTATTTCCCCCCATTATTCCCCCATTATTTCCCCCATTATTCCCCCATTATTCCCCCCATTATTCCCCCATTATTTCCCCCCATTATTATCCCCCCATTATTTCCCCCATTATTCCCCCCATTATTCCCCCCCATTATTTCCCCCCATTATTCCCCCCATTATTCCCCCCCATTATTTCCCCCCATTATTCCCCCCATTATTCCCCCCATTATTCCCCCCCATTATTTCCCCCCATTATTCCCCCCATTATTCCCCCATTATTTCCCCCCATTATTATCCCCCCATTATTCCCCCCATTATTCCCCCCATTATTCCCCCATTATTCCCCCATTATTCCCCCATTATCCCCCCATTATTTCCCCCCATTATTCCCCCCATTATTTCCCCCCATTATTATTATCCCCCCATTATCCCCCATTATTCCCCCCATTATTATTCTCCCCCCATTATCCCCCCATTATTCCCCCCATTATTTCCCCCATTATTATTTCCCCCCATTATTATTTCCCCCCATTATTATTATCCCCCCATTATTCCCCATTTCCCCCCATTTTTCCCCTCTCAGCACCTCTCCACCGCCTCCGGAGAGCTCCAGGCCGACGCCTCTTTCATGCAAACCCTTTGGAATATGAACCCCATTTGCTCCGGCTCCGAAGAGGGTACATTTTTCACACCTTTTTTTTTTGGGGGGGGGCTCCAACCCCTCCCTTTCCTTTCTGACCCCCTTTGTCCCCCCAAAACCTCAGGTTACGTCACGGGCGGCCACGTCCTTCGCCTCTTCCACGGCCACATGGACGAGTGTTTGACCACCTCTGCGCCCGAGCAGGGGGAGGAACGCAGGTCTGGGGGGGTCCTTTGCTTCCAAAGGATTAGGGGGGACGGGTGAAGGGGTTTGGGGGTCCCCCTGTGACCCCCACTCCCCTCGTTATCCTCACAGCAGCGTCGTCAGCTACGAGGGAGGCGCCGTCTGCGCCCACGCCAGATCCCTGTGGCGCCTCGAGACGCTGAGGATCAGGTTTGGGGGGGCCTGGGGGGGGTTTGGGGGGGGGCTGGGGGGGTTTAGGGGGAGATGGAGTATATTGGGAGGGGGTTTGGGGGGGCTTTAAGGGGTCCTGGTGGGGTTTGGAGGGGTCTTGGGGGCTTTTTGGGGGATCCAGGGGAGGAACTGGGGGGTCTTGGAGGGGTTGGAGGGGTCTTGGGGGGCTTTGGGAGGGTCTTGGGGGGGTCTTGGGGGGGGGTTGGGGGGTCCTGGGGGGAAAATGGGGGGGCCTTGGAGGGGTTGGAGGGGCTTTGGGGGGGTCCTGGGGGGGTTTAGGGGGAGATGGAGTATCTTGGGAGGGGGTTTGGGGGGCTCTAAGGGGTCCTGGTGGGGTTTGGAGGGGTCCTGGAGGCTTTTTGGGGGGCGCAGGGGGGAAAATGGGGGATCTTGGGGGGGTTGGAGGGGTCTTGGGGGGCTTTGGGAGGGGGTTTGGGGGGTCTTGGGGGGGTTTTGGGGGGTCCTGGGGGGAAAACGGGGGGTCTTGGAGGGGTTGGAGGGGTCTTGGGGGGCTTTGGGAGGGGGTTGGTGGGCTCTAAGGGGTCCTGGTGGGGTTTGGAGGGGCTTGGAGGGGTCCTGGGGGCTTTTTGGGGGGCACAGGGGGGAAAATGGGGGGTCTTGGAGGGGTTGAAGGGGTCTTGGGGGGCTTTGGGAGGGATTTGGGGGTGTCTTGGGGGGGTTTTGGGGGGTCCTGGGGGGAAAATGGGGGGTCTTGGAGGGGTCTTGGGGGGTTTTGGGGGGATCCTGGGGGGGTTAGGGGGAGATGGAGTATATTGGGAGGGGGTTTGGGGGGCTCTAAGGGGTCCTGGTGGGGTTTGGAGGGGTCCTGGGGGCTTTTTGGGGGATCCAGGGGGGAAACTGGGGGGTCTTGGGGGGGTTGGAGGGGTCTTCGGGTGCTTTGAGAGGAGTTGGAGGGGTCTTGGGGGGGTTGGAGTGGTCTTGGGGGGTTTTGGGGGGAGATGGAGTATCTTGGGAGGGGTTTGGGGGGGCTCTAAGGGGTCCTGGTGGGGTTTAGCGGGGTCTTGGGGGCTTTTTGGGGGATCCAGGGGGGAAACTGGGGGGTCTTGGAGGGGTTGAAGGGGTCTTGGGGGGCTTTGGGAGGGGTTTGGGGGGCTCTAAGGGGTCCTGGTGGGGTTTGGAGGGGTCCTGGGGGCTTTTTGGGGGGCGCAGGGGAGGAACTGGGGGGTCTGGGGGGGGTTGGAGGGGTCTTGGGGGGCTTTGGGGGGGTCTGGAGCGTCTCGGGGGGTCTCTGAGGTGTTGGAGGGGACCGGGGGGGGGTTTTGAGCCTGTCCTTACGTGTCCCCATCCCTGTGTCCCCATCCTCGTGTCCCCATCCCTGTGCCGTGTCCCCATCCCCGTGTCCCCATATGTCCCCATCCCCGTGTCCCCATACGTCCCCATCCCTGTGTCCCCCCACGTGTCCCCATATGTCCCCATCCTCACGTCCTCCCGTGTCCCCATATGTCCCCATCCCTGTGTCCTCGTGTGTCCCCATACGTCCCCATCCTGATGTCCCCATCCCCATGTCATCATGTCCCCATCCTGATGTCCCATGTCCCCATCCCTGTGTCCCCCCACGTGTCCCCATGTGTCCCCATCCCTGTGTCCCCATCCCCACATCCTCACATGTCCCCACGTGTCCCCATCCCCGTGTCCCCACCTCCATGTCCTCACCTGTCCCCATCCCCACATCCTCGCGTGTCCCTATCCTGATGTCCCGTGTCCCCATCCACGTGTCCCCATGTGTCCCCATCCCCACATCCTCGCGTGTCCCTATCCTGATGTCCCATGTCCCCATCCACGTGTCCCCATGTGTCCCATCCCTATGTCCTCACGTGTCCCCATCTGTCCCCATCTCCGTGTCCCCGTGTGTCCCCATACGTCCCCATCCTGATGTCCCATGTCCTCCCCATCCTCGTGTCCCCATCCTCACGTCCCCATGTGTCCCCATCCCCGTGTCCCCATCCCTACGTCCTCCCATGTCCCCATATGTCCCCATCCTGATGTCCCATGTCCTCCCCATCCTCGTGTCTCCATCCCCATGTGTCCCCATGTCCCCATCCCCGTGTCCCCGTGTGTCCCCATGTGTTCCCATCCCTGTGTCTCCATCCTCACGTCCCCATGTGTCCCCATCCCCATGTCATCGTGTCCCCATCCTGATGTCCCATGTCCTCCCCATCCTCGTGTCTCCATACTCATGTTCCCCATGTGTCCCCATGTGTCCCCATCCCCATGTCCCCGTGTGTCCCCATATGTCCCCCTCCTGATGTCCCATGTCCTCCCCATCCTCGTGTCCCCATCCCCATGTCCTCACCTGTCCCCATCCCCACATCCTCGCGTGTCCCTATCCTGATGTCCCATGTCCCCATCCACGTGTCCCCATGTGTCCCCATCCCCATATCCTCACGTGTCCCCATCTGTCCCCATCTCCGTGTCCCCGTGTGTCCCCATACGTCCCCATCCTGATGTCCCATGTCCTCCCCATCCTCGTGTCCCCATCCCCATGTGTCCCCATGTCCCCATCCCCGTGTCCCCGTGTGTCCATGTGTTCCCATCCCTGTGTCTCCATCCTCACGTCCCCACGTGTCCCCATCCCCATGTCATTGTGTCCCCATCCTGATGTTCCATGTCCCCATCTGTCCCCATCCCCGTGTCCCCATATGTCCCCATCCTGATGTCCCATGTCCTCCCCATCCTCGTGTCTCCATCCCTGTGTCCCCACGTGTTCCCATGTGTCCCCATCCCCATGTCATCGTGTCCCCATCCCCGTGTCATCGTGTCCCCATCCTGATGTTCCATGTCCCCATGTGTCCCCCTCCTGATGTCCCATGTCCTCCCCGTCCCGGTGTCCCCGCGGTGTCCCCCAGCTGGAGCGGGAGCCACCTGCGTTGGGGACAGCCGTTCCGCCTGCGCCACGTCACCACGGGACGGTACCTGGCGCTGACGGAGGACAAGGGCCTGGCCGTGGTGGAGGCGGCCAACGCCAACACCCGCGCCTCCGCCTTCTGCTTCCGCGCCTCCAAGGTCAGCTCCGGCCCCGGCCCAACCTCATCCCATCCCAACCTCATCCCATCCTTCTTGGACCCCATCCTCATCCCGTCCTGCTCCTCATCCCATCCTGGTCCTCATCCCATCCTGGTCCTCATCCCATCCTGCTCCTCATCTCATCCTGGTCCTCATCCCGTCCTGATCCTCATCCCATCATGGTCCTCATCTCATCACGGTCCTCATCCCATCCTGGTCCTCATCCCATCCTTCTTGGACCCCATCCTCATCCCATCCTGCTCCTCATCCCATCCTGCTCCTCATCCCGTCCTGCTCCTCATCCCATCCTGCTCCTCATCCCATCCTGCTCCTCATCCCATCCTGCTCCTCATCTCATCCTGCTCCTCATCTCATCCTGCTCCTCATCCCATCCTGCTCCTCATCCCATCCTGCTCCTCATCCCGTCCTGCTCCTCATCCCGTCCTGCGCCTCATCCCGTCCTGCTCCTCATCCCGTCCTGCTCCTCATCCCGTCCTGCTCCTCATCCCATCCTGCGCCTCATCCCATCCTGCTCCTCATCCCATCCTGCTCCTCATCCCATCCTGCTCCTCATCCCATCCTGCGCCTCATCCCGTCCTGCTCCTCATCCCATCCTGCTCCTCATCCCATCCTGCTCCTCATCCCATCCTGCTCCTCATCCCGTCCTGCGCCTCATCCCATCCTGCTCCTCATCCCGTCCTGCGCCTCATCCCATCCTGCTCCTCATCCCGTCCTGCTCCTCATCCCGTCCTGCTCCTCATCCCATCCTGCTCCTCATCCCGTCCTGCTCCTCATCCCATCCTGCTCCTCATCCCGTCCTGGTCCTCATCCCGTCCTGCTCCTCATCCCATCCTGCTCCTCATCCCATCCTTCTTGGACCCCATCCTCATCCCGTCCTGCTCCTCATCCCATCCTGCTCCTCATCCCGTCCTGCTCCTCATCCCATCCTGCTCCTCATCCCATCCTGCTCCTCATCCCGTCCTGCTCCTCATCCCATCCTGCTCCTCACCCCGTCCTGCTCCTCATCCCATCCTGCTCCTCATCCCGTCCTGCTCCTCATCCCGTCCTGCTCCTCATCCCGTCCTGCTCCTCATCCCGTCCTGCTCCTCATCCCATCCTGCTCCTCATCCCAACCTGCTCCTCATCCCATCCTGCTCCTCATCCCATCCTGGTCCTCACCCCATCCTGCTCCTCATCCCGTCCTGCTCCTCATCCCATCCTGATCCTCATCCCATCCCGGTCCTCATCCCATCCTGCTCCTCATCCCATCCTGCTCCTCATCCCATCCTGCTCCTCATCCCATCCTGGTCCTCATCCCGTCCTGCTCCTCATCCCGTCCTGCTCCTCATCCCATCCTGGTCCTCACCCCATCCTGCTCCTCATCCCGTCCTGCTCCTCATCCCATCCTGATCCTCATCCCATCCCGGTCCTCATCCCATCCTGCTCCTCATCCCATCCTGCTCCTCATCCCATCCTGCTCCTCATCCCATCCTGGTCCTCATCCCGTCCTGCTCCTCATCCCGTCCTGATCCTCATCCCGTCCTGCTCCTCATCCCATCCTGGTCCTCATCCCGTCCTGCTCCTCATCCCATCCTGCTCCTCATCCCAACCTGCTCCTCATCCCATCATGGTCCTCATCCCATCCTGCTCCTCATCCCATCCTGCTCCTCATCCCGTCCTGCTCCTCATCCCGTCCTGCTCCTCATCCCGTCCTGGTCCTCATCCCGTCCTGCTCCTCATCCCATCCTGGTCCTCATCCCGTCCTGCTCCTCATCCCATCCTGGTCCTCATCCCGTCCTGCTCCTTATTCCGACCCCTTCTTGGGCCCCATCCTCAACCTGAGCTGGTTCTCATCCCAACCTGGTCCTGACCCCTTCTTGGTGCCCATCCTCATCCCATCCTGGTCCTCATCCCATCCTGGTCTTCATCCTAACCTGATCCTCATCCTTTCTTGGTCCCCATCCTGGTCTTCATCCCATCCTGCTCCTCTTCCCATCCTGCTCCTCATCCCATCCTTCTTGGACCCCATCCTCATGCCAACCTGCTCCTCATCCCATCCTGGTCCTCATCCCATCTTTTTTGGTCCCCATCCTCATCCCATCCTGGTCCTCATCCCATCCTTCTTGGTCCCCATCCTCATCCCATCCTGGTCCTCATCCCAACCTGATCCTCATCCTTTCTTGGTCCCCATCCTGGTCCTCAACCCATCCTGGTCCTGACCCTTTCTTGGCCCTCATCCTCTCCCAGTCCTCATCCCATCCTACTTGGTCCCCATCCTCAACCTGAGCTGGTCCTGACCCCTTCTTGGTCCCCATCCTCATCCCATCCTGGTCCTCATCCCATCCTGGTCCTCATCCCATCTTTTTTGGTCCCCATCCTCATCCCAACCTGATCCTCATCCTTTCTTGGTCTCCATCCCATCCTGGTCCTGACCCTTTCTTGGTCCCCATCCTCATCCCATCCTGGTCCTCATCCCATCCTGATCCCCACCCCATCCTGGTCCTCATCCCATCCTGGTCCTCATCTCATCCCGGTCCTCATCCCATCCTGGTCCTCATCCCATCCTGATCCTCATCCCATCCTGCTCCTCAGTCCATCCTGGTCCTCATCCCATCCTGGTCCTCATCCCATCTTTTTTGGTCCCCATCCTCATCCCATCCTGATCCTCATCCCATCCCGGTACCCACCCCATCCTGGTCCTCATCCCATCCTGATCCTCATCCCATCCTGCTCCTCATCCCATCCTGGTCCCCACCCCATCCTGGTCCCCACCCCATCCTGGTCCTCATCCCATCCTGGTCCTCACCTTCGCGCTTGTCCTGACCCCTTCTTTGCCCCCAACCTGACCCCATCGCGCTTCCATCCCCATCCTGGTGGGATCCCTCTCCTGCTCCCACCCTGGTCCTCATCCCCGCGCTGGTCCTGACCCCTCCTTGGTCCCCATCCTGGTCCCCATCCCTGTCCCTGCAGGAGAAGCTGGAGGTGGTGGCCAAGCGGGACGTGGAGGGGATGGGACCCCCCGAGATCAAGTACGGGGAGTCGCTCTGCTTCGTGCAGCACGTGGCCAGCGGGCTCTGGCTCACCTACGCCGCCGCCGACACCAAGGCCATGCGCCTCGGGATGCTCAAGAGGAAGGTGGGGGTTCTTGGGACATCTCCGGGAGGTTCCGGGGTCATGGGGGCATCTCTGAAGGGATCCTGGAGCACCTCAGAGGGGTTCTGGGGTCCTTGAGGCATCTCTGAAGTGTTCTTGGGGCATCTCAAGAGGGTTCTGGGGTCCTTGGGGCATCTCCGAGGGGTTCTGGGGTCTTTGAGGCATCTCTGAGCGGTTCTTGGGACATCTCTGAGGCATTTGGGGTCTTTGGGGCATATTAGAGGGGTTCTTGGGGCACCTCAGGGGGGTTCTGGGGTCTTTGAGGCATCTCTGAAGGTTTCTTGGGGCATCTCAGGGGGTTCTGGGGTCCTTGGGGCACCGCAGAGGGGTTCTGCAGTCCTTAAGGCATCTCTGAAGGGTTTTTGGGGCACCTCAGGGGGTTCTTGGGGCATCTCAAGGGGGTTCTGGTGTCTTTAGGGCACCTCAAGAGGGTTCTTGGGGTATCTCAAGGGGGTTCTGGGGTCCTTGAGGCATCTCTGAAGGGTTCTTGGGGCATCTCAAGAGGGTTCTGGGGTCTTTGGGGCATCTCCAGGGGGTTCTGAGGGCATCTGTTGGTGGTTGTGGGGTCCTTGGGGCACCTCAGGGGGGTTTTGGAGTTCTTGGGGCATCTCAAGAGGATTCTGGTATCTTTGGGACATCTCAAGAGGGTTCTTGGGGCATCTCAACGGGGTTCTGGGGTCTTTGGGGCATCTCAAGAGGGTTCTTGGGGTATCTCAAGATGTTTTTGGTGTCTTTGGGGCATCTCAAGGGGGTTCTTGGGTCATCTCAAGGTGGTTCAGGGGTTCTTGTGGCATCTCAAGGGGGTTCTGGGGTCTTTGGGGCACCTCAAGAGGGTTCTTGGGGCATCTCAAGGGGGTTCTGGTGTCTTTGGGGCATCTCAAGGGGGTTCTTGGGGCATCTCAAGGGGGTTCTGGTATCTTTGGGTCATCTCAAGGGTTTCTGGAGCCCTTGGGGCACCTCTGGGGGGTTCTTGGGGCCCCTCTTGGTGGTTGTGGGGTGTCTCGGGGGGGTCTCACCGCCCTGTCCCCCCCCCCAGGCCATGCTGCACCAGGAGGGCCACATGGACGATGCGCTGTCGCTCACGCGCTCGCAGCATCAGGAGTCGCAGGCGGCGCGGATCATCTACAGCACGGCCGGGCTCTTCGGGGTCTTCATCAGGTTGGGGGGGGGGGGGCATGGGGGGGGTCTGTGGGGGTGCCATGGGGGTCTATGGGGGGTTATGGGGGTGTATGGGGGTCAATGGGGAGGTTATGGGGGTCTATGGGGGGGTTATAGGGGTCTATGAGGGGGTTATGGGGGTGTATGGGGGATTGGGGGGGTTATGGGGGGTCTATGGGGGTCAATAGGGAGGTTATGGGGGTCTATGGAGGGGTTATGGGGGTGTTATGGGGGTGTATGGGGGATTGGGGGGGGTTATGGGGGTCTATGAGGGTTAATAGGGGAGTATGGGGGGGGCCATGGGGGTCTATGGTGGTCAATAGGGGTCTATGGGGGGTGTTTATGGGGGGCTGTGAGGGGTTCTGGGGGGGTTCTGGGGGTCTATGGGGGTCAATAGGGGTCTATGGGGGTGCCATGGGGGTCTATGAGGGGGTTATGGGGGTGTATGGGGGATTGGGGGGGTTATGGGGGTCTATGGAGGGGTTATGGGGGGCTGTGAAGGGTTCTGGGGGTGTTCTGGGGGTCTATGGGGGTCAATAGGGGTCTATGGAGGGGTTATGGGGGTCTATAGGGGTCTGGGGGGGTTATGGGGGTCTATGGGGGGTTTATGGGGGTCTATGGGGGAGTTATGGGGGGTCTATGGGGGTCAATAGGGGTCTATGGAGGGGTTCTGGGGGGCTTTGAGGGGGTTATGGGGGTCTATGGTGGTCAATAGGGGTCTATGGGGGGTTTATGGGGGGCTGTGAGGGGTTCTGGGGGTCTATGGGGGTCAATAGGGGTCTATGGGGGGGCCATGGGGGTCTATGGTGGTCAATAGGGGTTTATGGGGGGGCCATGGGGGGCTGTGAGGGGTTCTGGGGGGGTTCTGGGGGTCTATGGGGGTCTATAGGGGGTCTATGGGGGCTTATGAGGGGCTATAGGGGGCCTATAGGGGAGTATGGGGGGGCCATGGGGGTCTATGGGGGGACTATGGGGGGCTATGGGGGGTTATGGGGGTCTATAGGGGTCTATAGGGGTCTATAGGGGTCTATGTGGAGTTATGGGGATCCTGGGGGGGTCCCATTGGGCTGAGAGGAGCAATAAGAACATTGGGAGGTTCCTGTGCGGGGGTGTCCCCCTGACCCCTGTGCCCCCCCAAATCCTAAAGTGGGGAGTGTGTACAATAACTCTTCATCCTTTGGGGGTGTCCTATGGAGAAGAATCGATATATATTTTTTGGGGGGCGGATCTTTCCTGGGATTTTAAGGGGGGGGTTCCCCTCAAATGTATGTCCCGTCCCCCCCCCCCAGGAGCCTCGATGGTTTGGGCCGCGGCGCTCGCGGGGCGCCGCCCCCCCCTCTGCCGCTCTCCGCCGTCGCCCTCAGCCTCCAGGACCTCATCGAGTACTTCCAACCGCCCCCGGCGGAGCTGCAGCACGAGCGGAGGCAGAGCCGCCTCCGAGCCCTCCGCAGCAGACAGAACCTCTTCCAGCAGGAGGTGTGGGGAGGGGGGGCACGGGGTAACCCCCCCCCCAAAAAAAATGGGGGGCAATGGGGGGAAAAGGGGGGGTTCTGAGGGTCCAAAGGGGCAGAGATGCTCGTGGGATGCAGGATGGGGACCACACAAAGCAGGAGGCCAGGATGATCCCCCAAAAAAATAGGGGAGAGAGGACACCCCAATAAAATGGGAGGCAGAGGACACCCCCAAAAATAGGGGGCACAAGACACCCCTAAAAAACTGGGGGTCAGGGGGGCAGTGGGTCCTATGGGGCAGAGATGCTCGTGGGATGCAGGATGGGGACCACACAAAGCAGGAGGCCAGGATGAACCCCCCAAAAATAGGGGAGAGAGGACACCCCAATAAAATGGGAGGCAGAGGACACCCCTAAAAAAATGGGGGGCAGAGGACACCCCAATAAAATGGGGGGCAGTGGGGGTTCTGAGGGTCCAAAGGGGCAGAGATGCTCGTGGGATGCAGGATGGGGACCACACAAAGCAGGAGGACAGGATGATCCCCCCAAAAAATAGGAAAGAGAGGACACCCCCAATAAAATGGGAGGCAGAGAACACCCCCAAAAAAAAGGGGGCAGAGGACACCCCAATAAAATGGGGGGGCAGTGGGGGTTCTGAGGGTCCTATGGGGCAGAGATGCTCGTGGGATGCAGGATGGGGACCACACAGAGCCCTTCCAGCAGGAGGACAGGATGAACCCCCCAAAAAATGGGGGGCAGAGGACACCCCAATAAAATGTGGGGCAGAGGACACCCCTAAAAAAATGGGGGGCAGAGGACACCCCTAAAAAAATGGGGGGAAAGGGGGGCAGTGGGGGTTCTGTGGGTCCTATGGGGCAGAGATGCTCATGGGATGCAGGATGGGGACCACACTAAAGCCATTCCAGCAGGAGGACAGGATGACCCCCCCAAAAATGGGGGGCAGAGGACACCCCCAATAAAATGGGAGGCAGAGGACACCCCTAAAAAAATGGGGGGCACAAGACACCCCTAAAAAACTGGAGGTCAGGGGGGCAGTGGGTCCTATGGGGCAGAGATGCTCGTGGGATGCAGGATGGGGACCACACTAAAGCCATTCCAGCAGGAGGTGGGAGGTCAGGGTGACCCCCCCAAAAAATAGGGGAAAGAGGACACCCCAATAAAATGGGAGGCAGAGGACACCCCCAAAAATGGGGGGTCAAGGGGGAAGTGGGGGCTCTGTGGGTCCTATGGGGCAGAGATGCTCGTGGGATGCTCCGAGGGATGCTCGTGGGATGCAGGAACGCAATGGGTCCGCTATGGGTCCCTATGGGTCCACTATGGGTCGCTATGGGTCACTATGGGTCACTACGGGTCCGTTATGGGTCGCTGTGGGTCGCTATGGGTCCCATTCTGCTCAGGGTATGGTGGCGCTGGTCCTGACCTGCATCGACCGCCTCAACGTCTTCAGCACAGCCGCGCACTTCGCTGAGTTCGCGGGCGAGGAGGCGGCCGCCAGCTGGAAGAAGATCCTCAACCTCCTCTACGAGCTCCTCGGTGCGCTATGGGGCGCATGGGGGGCAGATGTGGGGCGCTGTGGGGCAGATAGGGGGCTGTGGAGGCCATAGGGAGGAATGGGGTCCATGGGGCAGAAGATCAACCTCCTCTACGAGCTGCTGGGTGGGATGTGAGGCAGGATGTGGGGCGCTATGGG
This sequence comes from Cuculus canorus, assembly GCF_017976375.1. NCBI lineage: Eukaryota > Metazoa > Chordata > Aves > Cuculiformes > Cuculidae > Cuculus > Cuculus canorus. The sequence goes on from NC_071437.1 coordinate 909,471, forward strand.
GAAGAATGAGGCGCTATGGGGCAGAATGGGGCCCTATGGGGCAGATGTGGGGCGCTATGGGGCAGATGTGGGGCTGTGGAGACCATAGGGAGGAATGGGGTTCTTTGGGGCAGAAGGTCAACCCCCTCTACGAGCTGCTGGGTGGGATGTGGGGCAGGATGTGGGGCACTATGGGGAAGAATGAGGCGCTATGGGGCAGATGTGGGGCTGTGGAGACCATAGGGAGGAATGGGGTTCTTTGGGGCAGAAGGTCAACCTCCTCTACGAGCTGTTGGGTGGGATGTGGGGCAGGATGTGGGGCGCTATGGGGCAGGATGGGGCTCTATGGAGCAGGATGGGACGCTATAGGGTGGGATGGGGCCCTATGGGGCAGATGTGGGGCGCTATGGGGCAGATGTGGGGCTGTGGAGGCCATGGGGTAGGATGGTGTCCGTGGGACAGAAGGTCAACCCCCTCCACGAGATACTGGGTGGGATGTGGGGCAGGATGTGGGGCGCTATGGGGCAGGATGGGACGCTATGGGGCAGGATGGGGCCCTATGGGGCAGATGTGGGGCGCTATGGGGCAGATATGGAGCTGTGGAGACCATAGGGAGGAATGGGGTTCTTTGGGGCAGAAGGTCAACCTCCTCTATGAGCTGCTGGGTGGGATGTGGGGCAGGATGTGGGGCGCTATGGGGCAGGATGGGGCGCTATGGAGCTGGATGGGACGCTATAGGGTGGGATGGGGCCCTATGGGGCAGATGTGGGGCGCTATGGGGCAGATAGGGGGCTGTGGAGGCCATGGGGTAGGATGGTGTCCGTGGGACAGAAGGTCAACCTCCTCTATGAGATACTGGGTGCAATGTGGGGCAGGATGTGGGGCGCTATGGGGCAGGATGGGGCCCTATGGGGCAGATGTGGGGCGCTGTGGGGCGCTATGGGGCAGATATGGGGCTGTGGAGACCATAGGGAGGAATGGTGTCCATGGGACAGAAGGTCAACCTCCTCTATGAGCTGCGGGGCGCAATGTGGGGCAGATGTGGGGCGCTATGGGGCAGGCTGTGGGTGGCTATGGGTCGCTGTGGGGCAGCCCCTCACCCTCCGCCCCACAGCGTCCCTGATCCGTGGGAACCGCGCCAACTGCGCCCTCTTCTCCACCAACCTGGACTGGGTGGTCAGCAAACTGGACCGCCTGGAGGCCTCCTCGGGTACGGGGGACACTTGGGGGGCAGCTGTGGGGCTGGGGACCTCGCTATGGGGCTGAGGACCTCGCTATGGGGCTGGAGACCCAGCTATGGGGCTGAGGTCCCATCTGTGGGGCTGAGAACCCATCTGTGGGGATGGAGAACCCATCTGTGGGGATGGAGAACCTTGCCCAAGGTCTGAGGAACCTCGCTATGGGGCTGGGGACCCATCTATGGGGCTGAGGACCTCGCTATGGGGCAGGAGACCCATCTATGGGGCTGAGGACCTCGCTATGGGGCAGGAGACCCATCTATGGGGCTGAGGTCCCATCTGTGGGGCTGAGAACCCATCGCTGAGGTTGGAGAACCTCACCCAAGGTCTGAGGAACATCACTATGGGGTTGGAGAACCTCGCTATGGGGCTGGGGACCTCGCTATGGGGCTGAGGGCCTCGCTATGGGGCTGGGGACCCATCTATGGGGCTGAGGTCCCATCTATGGGGCTGAGAACCCATCGCTGAGGTTGGAGAACCTCACCCAAGGTCTGAGGAACGTCACTATGGGGTTGGAGAACCTCCCTATGGGGCTGAGGACCTCGCTATGGGGCTGAGGACCTCGCTATGGGGCTGAGGACCTCGCTATGGGGCTGGAGACCCATCTATGGGGCTGAGGTCCCATCTATGGGGCTGAGAACCCATCGCTGAGGTTGGAGAACCTCACCCAAGGTCTGAAGAACATCACTATGGGGTTGGAGAACCTCCCTATGGGGCTGAGGACCTCGCTATGGGGCTGAGGACCTCGCTATGGGGCTGAGGACCTCGCTATGGGGCTGAGGAGCTCGCTATGGGTCGGGGTGTCCCACAGGCATCCTGGAGGTCCTCTACTGCGTCCTGATCGAGAGCCCCGAGGTGCTCAACATCATCCAGGAGAACCACATCAAGTCCATCATCTCCCTCCTGGACAAGCACGGCCGCAACCACAAGGTGGGGAGAAGACCTCGGGGGAGGGACCTGGAGGACCTCGAGATGGTCCTGGAGGACCTCAAAGTGCTCCTGGAGGACCAAGAGGGGCTCCTGAGGGCCTTGAGGTGCTCCTGGAGGACTTCAAGGGGTTCCTTGAGGAGCTCCTGGGGGTCTCGAGATGTTCCTGGAGGACCTCAAGGTGTTTCTGGAGGTCTTGGAGGACCTCAAGGTGCTCCTGGAGGACCAAGAGGGGCTCCTGAGGGCCTTGAGGTGCTCCTGGAGGACTTCAAGGGGTTCCTTGAGGAGCTCCTGTGGGCCTCGAGATGTTCCTGGAAGACCTCATGATGTTCCTGGAGGACCTCAAGGTGTTTCTGGAGGTCTTGGAGGACCTCAAGGTGCTCCTGGAGGACCTCGAGGGGCTCCTGTGGCCCTTGAGGTGTTCCTGGAGAAGGTTGAGATGCTCCTGGAGGTCTCTGGGTGGTCTTGAAGGTCTTTGAACGTTCTTGGGGTGCTTCTGGAAGACCTTGAGATGTTCTCGGGGTCCTCCTGGGGGGTCCCAAGTGACCTTGAGGTGGTGCTCCTTGGTGACCTCGAGGTCCTCCTGTGTCCCCCAGGTGTTGGATGTCCTCTGCTCCCTCTGCGTCTGCAACGCGGTGGCCGTGCGCTCCAACCAGAACCTCATCACCGAGAACCTTCTGCCCCGACGGGACCTCCTGCTCCAGACCCAGATGGTCAACTATGTCACCTGGTGGGTGCTGGGGGGGGGGGGGGGGGGTGTCCTGGAGGACCTTGAGGTGCTCCTGGGGGGCTCAGGTGGGTCCGGGGGTCTCCTTGAGGTGCTCCTGGAGGACCTTGAGGTGTTCTGAAGGTTCCCCAGGGCATCTTAGGGTGGTTCTGGAAGACCTTGAGATGCCCTTCTTGAGATGCCCTTGAGGCTCTCCAGAACCCCTTGAGACCCCCTTGAGGCTCTCCAGAACCCTTTGAGACGCTCTTGAGGGTCTCCAGAACCCCTTGAGACGCTCTTGAGGTTCTCCAGAACCCCTTGAGATCCTCTTGAGGTTCTTCAATGCATCTTGAGATGCTCTTAAGGCTCTCCAGAACACCTGGAGATGCTTTTGAGGTTCTCCAGACCTTATTGAGACACTCTTGAGGTTCTCCAATGCATCTTGAGGCTCTCCAGACCCTCTTGAGGTTCTCCAGAACCCCTTGAGATACTCTTGAGGTTCTCCAGGCCCTCTTGAGACCCTCTTGAGGCTCTTCAATGCATCTTGAGACCCTCTTGAGGCTCTCCAGACCCTCTTGAGACCCTCTTGAGGCTCTCCAGACCCTATTGAGACCCTCTTGAGGTTCTCCAGAACCCCTTGAGACTCTCTTGAGGTTCTCCAGAACCCCTTGAGACCCTATTGAGGTTCTTCAATGCCTCTTGAGATGCTCTTGATGTTCTCCAGACCCTCTTGAGGCTCTATAGACCCTCTTGAGACCCCCTTGATGTTCTTCAATGCGTCTTGAGATGCTCTTGAGGCTCTTCAATGCATCTTGAGACCCTCTTGAGGTTCTCCAGAACCCCTTGAGACTCTCTTGAGGCTCTCCAGAACCCCTTGAGACCCTCTAGAGGTTCTTCAATGCATCTTGAGATGCTCTTGAAGCTCTCCAGACCCTCTTGAGACCCGCTTGAGGTTCTCCAGAACCCCTTGAGATACTCTTGAGGTTCTCCAGAATCCCTTGAGACCCTCTTGATGTTCTCCAGACCCTCTTGAGGTTCTCCAGAACCCCTTGAGATGCTCTTGAGGTTCTCCAGAACCCCTTGAGACCCTCTTGATGTTCTCCAGACCCTCTTGAGGTTCTCCAGAACCCCTTGAGACCCTCTTGATGTTCTCCAGACCCTCTTGAGGTTCTCCAGAACCCCTTGAGACTCTCTTGAGGTTCTCCAGAACCCCTTGAAACCCTATTGAGGTTCTTCAATGCATCTTGAGATGCTCTTGAAGCTCTCCAGACCCTCTTGAGACCCCCTTGAGGTTCTCCAGAACCCCTTGAGATGCTCTTGAGGCTCTCCAGACCCTCTTGAGACCCTCTTGAGGCTCTTCAGACCCCCTTGAGACCCTCTTGATGTTCTCCAGACCCTCTTGAGGTTCTCCAGACCCCCTTGAGACGCTCTTGAGGTTCTCCAGAACCCCTTGAGACCCTCTTGATGTTCTCCAGACCCTCTTGAGGTTCTCCAGACCCCCTTGAGACGCTCTTGAGGTTCTCCAGACCCCCTTGAAACCCTCTTGAGGTTCTCCAGACCCCCTTGAGACCCCCTTGAGGTTCTCCAGAACCCCTTGAGATGCTCTTGAGGCTCTCCAGACCTTATTGAGACACTTTTGAGGTTCTCCAATGCATCTTGAGGCTCTCCAGACCCTCTTGAGGTTCTCCAGACCCTCTTGAGGTTCTCCAGAACCCCTTGAGATGCTCTTGAGGTTCTCCAGACCCCCTTGAAACCCTCTTGAGGTTCTCCAGAACCCCTTGAGATGCCCTTGAGGTTCTCCAGACCCCCTTGAGACCCCCTTGAGGTTCTCCAGAACCCCTTGAGATGCTCTTGAGGCTCTCCAGACCTTATTGAGACACTTTTGAGGTTCTCCAATGCATCTTGAGGCTCTCCAGACCCTCTTGATATTCTCCAGACCCTCTTGAGGTTCTCCAGAACCCCTTCAGACCCTCTTGAGGTTCCCCAGAACCCCTTGAGACTCTCTTGAGGTTCTCCAGACCCCCTTGAGATTCTCCAGAACCCCTTGAGATGCTCTTGATGTTCTCCAGACCCCCTTGAGATGCTGTTGAGGTCCTCCTGGACCCCCTGGAGATGTTCCTGGGGGGTTGTTCCGGGGGTACCCCCTGACGCCGGCGCGTGTCCCCCCTCTTTGGCAGCATTCGCCCCAACCTGTTTGTGGGGACGGGCGTGGGCTCCACGCAGTTCCCGCGGTGGTACTTCGAGGTGGCGGTGGAGCGGGCGGAGGGTCCCCACCTGCGGGTGGGGTGGGCGGCGGCCGCGGGGTTCAGCCCCTCCCCGGGCGGCGGCGAAGGTTGGGGCGCCAACGGCGTCGGGGACGACCTCTGCTCCTTCGCCTTCGACGGGAGGCACCTCTGGACCGGTAACTGGGGGCACTGGGAGCTACTGGGAGCCACTGGGAGCGAACTGGGAGCAAACTGGGAGCCACTGGGAGCGAACTGGGAACCACTGGGGGCCACTGGGAGCGAACTGGGAACCACTGGGGGCCACTGGGAGCGAACTGGGAACCACTGGGGGCCACTGGGAGCTACTGGGAACCACTGGGGGCCACTGGGAGCAAACTGGGAACCACTGGGGGCCACTGGGAGCTACTGGGAACCACTGGGGGCCACTGGGAACCACTGGGAGCAAACTGGGAACCACTGGGGGCCACTGGGAGCAAACTGGGAGCATCACTGGGGCTACTGGGAACAAACTGGGAACCACTGGGGGCATCACCCACCCTGTAAGGTCCCTGTGTCCCCATGATGTCCCCCATGATGTCTCCATGGTGTCCCCATGTCCCCATGATCTCCCCGATGATGTCCATGGTGTCCCCCATGGTGTCCCCATGATCTCCTGACACTGTCCCCCCCCGGTGTCCCCAGGGGGTCTCCCCCGCCCGGTGATGTCCCCATGATCTCCTGACACTGTCCCCCCCGGTTGTCCCCAGGGGGTCTCCCCCGCCCGGTGGTGTCCCCCCATGGTGTCTCCCATGGTGTCCCCATGGTGTCCCTGACACTGTCCCCCCGGTTGTCCCCAGGGGGTCTCCCCCGCCCGGTGGTGTCCCCATGGTGTCCCTGACACTGTCCCCCCCCGGTGTCCCCAGGGGGGCTCCCCCGCCCGGTGGTGTCCCCCATGGTGTCCCCCATGATGTCCCCCATGGTGTCCCCATGGTGTCCCCATGATCTCCTGACTCTGTCCCCCCGGTGTCCCCAGGGGGTCTCCCCCGCCCGGTGGTGTCCCCACGGTGTCCCTGACACTGTCCCCCTGTTGTCCCCAGGGGGTCTCCCCCGCCCGGTGGTGTCCCCCATGGTGTCCCCATGATCTCCTGACGGTGTCCCCCCCGGTTGTCCCCAGGGGGTCTCCCCCGCCCGGTGGTGTCCCCCATGATGTCCCCCATGGTGTCCCCATGATCTCCTGACACTGTCCCCCCCGGTGTCCCCAGGGGGTCTCCCCCGCCCGGTGGTGTCCCCCCATGGTGTCCCTGACTCTGTCCCCCCCCGTTGTCCCCAGGGGGTCTCCCCCGGCCGGTGGTGTCCCCCATGATCTCCTGACATTGTCCCCCCGGTGTCCCCAGGGGGTCTCCCCCGCCCGGTGGTGTCCCCCATGATCTCCTGACTCTGTCCCCCCCGGTTGTCCCCAGGGGGGCTCCCCCGCCCGGTGGTGTCCCCCATGGTGTCCCCCATGGTGTCCCCCATGATCTCCTGACACTGTCCCCCCCGTTGTCCCCAGGGGGTCTCCCCCGCCCGGTGGTGTCCCCCATGGTGTCCCTGACATTGTCCCCCCGGTGTCCCCAGGGGGGCTCCCCCGCCCGGTGGTGTCCCCCCATGGTGTCCCCCATGGTGTCCCCACGGTGTCCCCACGGTGTCCCTGATGGTGTCCCCCGGTTGTCCCCAGGGGGGCTCCCCCGCCCGGTGGTGTCCCCCATGATCTCCTGACGGTGTCCCCCCCGGTGTCCCCAGGGGGTCTCCCCCGCCCGGTGGTGTCCCCCCATGGTGTCCCCATGATCTCCTGACACTGTCCCCCCCGGTTGTCCCCAGGGGGTCTCCCCCGCCCGGTGGTGTCCCCCCATGGTGTCTCCATGGTGTCCCCATGATCTCCTGACATTGTCCCCCCGGTGTCCCCAGGGGGTCTCCCCCGCCCGGTGGTGTCCCCATGGTGTCCCTGACTCTGTCCCCCCGTTGTCCCCAGGGGGTCTCCCCCGCCCGGTGGTGTCCCCCATGGTGTCCCCATGATCTCCTGACACTGTCCCCCCCGGTTGTCCCCAGGGGGGCTGTCCTGCCCGGTGATGTCCCCCATGATGTCCCCCATGATGTCCCCATGGTGTCCCCATGGTGTCCCCATGATGTCCATGATGTTCATGATGTCCCCATGATGTCCCTCATGATGTCCCCCATGATGTCCCCATGTCTCCATGATGTCCCTGATGGTGTCCATGATGTCCCCATGATGTCCCCCATGGTGTCCCCATGGTGTCCCTGACTCTGTCCCCCCGTTGTCCCCAGGGGGTCTCCCCCGGCCGGTGGTGTCCCCGCAGCGCCGGGCGCTGGCGGGGGGGGACGTGGTGAGCTGCTGCCTGGACCTGGGGGTGCCGAGCGCCTCCTTCCGCATCAACGGGGGCCCCGTCCAGGGCGTCCTCGAGGCCTTCAACCTCGACAGCCTCTTCTCGCCCGTCGCCAGCTTCTCCCACGGCGTCAGGTGCGCAACTGGGAGCGGCAACTGGGAGCACTGGGAGCGCTGGGAACGGCAACTGGGAGCACTGGGAGCGGCAACTGGGAGCACTGGGAGCGCTGGGAGCACTGGGAACGGCAACTGGGAGCACTGGGAGCACTGGGAACGGCAACTGGGAGCACTGGGAGCGCTGGGAGCGCTGGGAGCGGCAACTGGGAGCACTGGGAGCACTGGGAGCACTGGGAGCACTGGGAATGGCAACTGGGAGCACTGGGAGCGGCAACTGGGAGCACTGGGAGCGCTGGGAGCACTGGGAACGGCAACTGGGAGCGATGGGAACGGCAACTGGGAGCACTGGGAACGGCAACTGGGAGCACTGGGAGCGGCAACTGGGAGCACTGGGAGCACTGGGAGCGCTGGGAGCACTGGGAACGGCAACTGGGAGCACTGGGAGCACTGGGAGCGCTGGGAGCACTGGGAGCACTGGGAGCGCTGGGAACAGCAACTGGGAGCGCTGGGAGCGCTGGGAGCACTGGGAACGGCAACTGGGAGCACTGGGAGCACTGGGAGCGGCAACTGGGAGCACTGGGAGCACTGGGAACAGCAACTGGGAGCACTGGGAGCGCTGGGAGCACTGGGAGCACTGGGAACGGCAACTGGGAGCACTGGGAGCACTGGGAGCACTGGGAGCACTGGGAGCACTGGGAACGGCAACTGGGAGCGCTGGGAGCACTGGGAGCACTGGGAGCACTGGGAACGGCAACTGGGAGCACTGGGAGCACTGGGAGCACTGGGAACGGCAACTGGGAGCACTGGGAGCACTGGGAGCACTGGGAGCACTGGGAACGGCAACTGGGAGCACTGGGAGCGCTGGGAGCACTGGGAACGGCAACTGGGAGCACTGGGAGCGCTGGGAGCACTGGGAGCACTGGGAGCACTGGGAATGGCAACTGGGAGCGCTGGGAACGGCAACTGGGAGCACTGGGAGCACTGGGAACGGCAACTGGGAGCACTGGGAACGGCAACTGGGAGCACTGGGAGCGCTGGGAGCACTGGGAACGGCAACTGGGAGCGCTGGGAACGGCAACTGGGAGCACTGGGAACGGCAACTGGGAGCACTGGGAGCACTGGGAGCGGCAACTGGGAGCACTGGGAGCACTGGGAACGGCAACTGGGAGCGCTGGGAACGGCAACTGGGAGCACTGGGAGCACTGGGAGCACTGGGAGCGCTGGGAGCACTGGGAGCGCTGGGAGCACTGGGAGCACTGGGAGCGGCAACTGGGAGCACTGGGAACGGCAACTGGGAGCGCTGGGAGCACTGGGAGCACTGGGAGCACTGGGAGCACTGGGAGCGCTGGGAGCACTGGGAGCACTGGGAATGGCAACTGGGAGCACTGGGAGCACTGGGAGCACTGGGAGCGCTGGGAGCGCTGGGAGCACGGGGAGCACTGGGAGCACTGGGAACGGCAACTGGGAGCACTGGGAGCACTGGGAACGGCAACTGGGAGCACTGGGAGCACTGGGAACGGCAACTGGGAGCACTGGGAGCGGCAACTGGGAGCACTGGGAGAGCTGGGAGCGGCAACTGGGAGCACTGGGAGCGCTGGGAGCGCTGGGAACGGCAACTGGGAGCACTGGGAGCACTGGGAGCACTGGGAGCACTGGGAACGGCAACTGGGAGCACTGGGAACGGCAACTGGGAGCACTGGGAGCACTGGGAACGGCAACTGGGAGCACTGGGAGCGGCAACTGGGAGCACTGGGAGAGCTGGGAGCGGCAACTGGGAGCACTGGGAGCGCTGGGAGCGCTGGGAACGGCAACTGGGAGCACTGGGAGCACTGGGAGCACTGGGAGCACTGGGAGCACTGGGAGCGCTGGGAGCACTGGGAACGGCAACTGGGAGCACTGGGAGCGGCAACTGGGAGCGCTGGGAGCACTGGGAACGGCAACTGGGAGCACTGGGAACGGCAACTGGGAGCACTGGGAGCACTGGGAGCGCTGGGAGCGGCAACTGGGAGCACTGGGAGCGGCAACTGGGAGCACTGGGAGCACTGGGAGCGCTGGGAACAGCAACTGGGAGCGCTGGGAACGGCAACTGGGAGCACTGGGAACGGCAACTGGGAGCACTGGGAGCGCTGGGAGCACTGGGAGCACTGGGAGCACTGGGAACGGCAACTGGGAGCGCTGGGAGCGCTGGGAGCACTGGGAGCACTGGGAGCGCTGGGAGCACTGGGAGCACTGGGAACGGCAACTGGGAGCACTGGGAGCACTGGGAGCACTGGGAACAGCAACTGGGAGCACTGGGAGCACTGGGAGCACTGGGAACGGCAACTGGGAGCACTGGGAGCACTGGGAGCGCTGGGAACGGCAACTGGGAGCACTGGGAGCACTGGGAGCACTGGGAGCACTGGGAACGGCAACTGGGAGCACTGGGAGCGCTGGGAGCACTGGGAGCACTGGGAATGGCAACTGGGAGCACTGGGAGCGGCAACTGGGAGCGCTGGGAGCACTGGGAGCACTGGGAGCACTGGGAACGGCAACTGGGAGCACTGGGAGCGCTGGGAGCACTGGGAACGGCAACTGGGAGCACTGGGAGCACTGGGAACGGCAACTGGGAGCACTGGGAGCACTGGGAGCACTGGGAGCACTGGGAACAGCAACTGGGAGCACTGGGAGCGCTGGGAGCGGCAACTGGGAGCACTGGGAGCGGCAACTGGGAGCGCTGGGAGCACTGGGAACAGCAACTGGGAGCACTGGGAGCGGCAACTGGGAGCGCTGGGAGCACTGGGAGCACTGGGAGCACTGGGAACGGCAACTGGGAGCACTGGGAGCACTGGGAGCGCTGGGAATGGCAACTGGGAGCACTGGGAGCACTGGGAATGGCAACTGGGAGCGCTGGGAATGGCAACTGGGAGCACTGGGAGCGCTGGGAACGGCAACTGGGAGCGCTGGGAGTGCTGGGAGCACTGGGAACGGCAACTGGGAGCGCTGGGAGCACTGGGAGCACTGGGAGCACTGGGAGCGCTGGGAGCGCTGGGAGTACTGGGAACAGCAACTGGGAGCACTGGGAGCACTGGGAGCACTGGGAACGGCAACTGGGAGCACTGGGAGCGCTGGGAGCACTGGGAGCATTGGGAACGGCAACTGGGAGCACTGGGAACGGCAACTGGGAGCGCTGGGAGCGCTGGGAGCACTGGGAGCACTGGGAGCACTGGGAACGGCAACTGGGAGCGCTGGGAGCACTGGGAGCACTGGGAGCACTGGGAGCACTGGGAACGGCAACTGGGAGCGCTGGGAGCGCTGGGAACGGCAACTGGGAGCGCTGGGAGCACTGGGAGCACTGGGAGCACTGGGAACGGCAACTGGGAGCACTGGGAGCGCTGGGAGCACTGGGAACGGCAACTGGGAGCACTGGGAGCGCTGGGAGCACTGGGAGCACTGGGAGCACTGGGACTGGCAACTGGGAGCGCTGGGAACGGCAACTGGGAGCACTGGGAGCACTGGGAACGGCAACTGGGAGCACTGGGAACGGCAACTGGGAGCACTGGGAGCGCTGGGAGAGCTGGGAACGGCAACTGGGAGCACTGGGAGCACTGGGAACGGCAACTGGGAGCACTGGGAGAGCTGGGAACGGCAACTGGGAGCACTGGGAACGGCAACTGGGAGCACTGGGAGCACTGGGAACGGCAACTGGGAGCACTGGGAGAGCTGGGAACGGCAACTGGGAGCACTGGGAACGGCAACTGGGAGCGCTGGGAGCACTGGGAGCACTGGGAGCACTGGGAACGGCAACTGGGAGCGCTGGGAGCACTGGGAGCACTGGGAACGGCAACTGGGAGCACTGGGAGCACTGGGAGAGCTGGGAACGGCAACTGGGAGCGCTGGGAGCACTGGGAGCACTGGGAACGGCAACTGGGAGCACTGGGAGCACTGGGAGCACTGGGAACGGCAACTGGGAGCACTGGGAGCACTGGGAGCACTGGGAGCACTGGGAGCACTGGGAGTGCTGGGAACGGCAACTGGGAGCGCTGGGAGCGCTGGGAGCACTGGGAACGGCAACTGGGAGCGCTGGGAGCACTGGGAACGGCAACTGGGAACACTGGGAGCACTGGGAGCACTGGGAACGGCAACTGGGAGCGCTGGGAGCACTGGGAACGGCAACTGGGAACACTGGGAGCACTGGGAGCACTGGGAACGGCAACTGGGAGCGCTGGGAGCACTGGGAGCACTGGGAACGGCAACTGGGAGCACTGGGAGCACTGGGAACGGCAACTGGGAACACTGGGAGCACTGGGAGCACTGGGAACGGCAACTGGGAGCGCTGGGAGCACTGGGAGCACTGGGAACGGCAACTGGGAGCACTGGGAGCACTGGGAGCACTGGGAGCGCTGGGAACGGCAACTGGGAGCACTGGGAGCACTGGGAGCACTGGGAGCGCTGGGAACGGCAACTGGGAGCGCTGGGAGCACTGGGAGCACTGGGAGCGCTGGGAACGGCAACTGGGAGCGCTGGGAGCACTGGGAGCACTGGGAGCGCTGGGAGCACTGGGAGCACTGGGAGCACTGGAAACGGCAACTGGGAGCACTGGGAGCACTGGGAGCGCTGGGAGCACTGGGAACGGCAACTGGGAGCACTGGGAGCGCTGGGAACGGCAACTGGGAGCGCTGGGAGCACTGGGAACGGCAACTGGGAGCGCTGGGAGCACTGGGAGCACTGGGAGCGCTGGGAGCACTGGGAACGGCAACTGGGAGCACTGGGAACGGCAACTAGGAGCGCTGGGAGCGCTGGGAACAGCAACTGGGAGCACTGGGAACGGCAACTGGGAGCACTGGGAGCACTGGGAGCGCTGGGAACAGCAACTGGGAGCACTGGGAACGGCAACTGGGAGCACTGGGAGCGCTGGGAGCACTGGGAACGGCAACTGGGAGCACTGGGAACGGCAACTGGGAGCACTGGGAGCACTGGGAGCACTGGGAACGGCAACTGGGAGCACTGGGAGCGCTGGGAGTGCTGGGAGCACTGGGAACGGCAACTGGGAGCGCTGGGAGCACTGGGAGCACTGGGAACGGCAACTGGGAGCACTGGGAGCACTGGGAGCACTGGGAGCGCTGGGAACGGCAACTGGGAGCACTGGGAGCACTGGGAGCGCTGGGAACAGCAACTGGGAGCACTGGGAACGGCAACTGGGAGCACTGGGAGCACTGGGAGCACTGGGAACAGCAACTGGGAGCACTGGGAGCACTGGGAGCACTGGGAACGGCAACTGGGAGCACTGGGAGCACTGGGAGCGCTGGGAACGGCAACTGGGAGCACTGGGAGCACTGGGAGCACTGGGAGCACTGGGAACGGCAACTGGGAGCACTGGGAGCACTGGGAGCGCTGGGAACGGCAACTGGGAGCACTGGGAGTGCTGGGAGCACTGGGAGCACTGGGAATGGCAACTGGGAGCACTGGGAGCACTGGGAGCGCTGGGAGCGCTGGGAGCACTGGGAGCACTGGGAGCACTGGGAACGGCAACTGGGAGCGCTGGGAACGGCAACTGGGAGCACTGGGAGCACTGGGAGCGCTGGGAGCGCTGGGAGCACTGGGAGCACTGGGAGCACTGGGAACGGCAACTGGGAGCGCTGGGAGGAAAGCTACGGGGGGGCTATGGGGCTGCTGTGGGTCTGGGGGGGCGCTTTGGGGGGGCTCAGAACCCCCCCAGGCTGTGGTCCCCACATTATGGGGGAGTCCCAGTTGCCCATACTGGTATCCCAGTCTCCAAACTGGGATCCCAGTTCACTAAACTGGGATGCTGGGGGGGTACAGGGAGTGATGCTACGGGGTTGCTATGGAGATGCTATGGGGCTGCTGTGGGTCTTGGGGCGCTTTGGGGGGCTCAGACCCCCCCCAGGCTGTGGTCCCCACATTGTGGGGGGTTCCCAGTTGCCCATACTGGTATCCCAGTCTCCAAACTGGGATCCCAGTTCGCCAAACTGGGATGCAGGCGGGATACAGGGGGTGATGCTATGGGGTTGCTATGGGGTTGCTGTGGGTCTGGGGGTGCCGCTATGAGTCTGGGGGTTCTTTGGGGCGCTCAGCCCCCCTGTACCCCACCTCAGGCTGCAGTTCCTGCTGTGGGGGGGCACTATGGGGGTGTCCCCCCAAACTGGGACGCTGGGGTCCCAATAGCCCAAACTGGGATGCTGGGGGATACAGGGGGTGATGCTATGGGGTTGCTATGGGGCCTCTATGGGTCTGGGGGTGCCGCTATGGGTCTGGGGGTTCTTTGGGGTGCTCAGCCCCCCCGTACCCCCCTTCAGGCTGCGGTTCCTGCTGGGGGGGGCATTATGGGGGGGGTCCCCCCAAACTGGGATGCTGTGGGTTTGCTATGAGGATGCTATGAGGATGCTATGGGGTTGCAGTGGGTCTGGGGGTGCCGCTATGGGTCTGGGGGTTCTTTGGGGCGCTCATCCCCCCCGTACCCCCCCTCAGGCTGCGGTTCCTGCTGGGGGGGGACATTATGGGGGGGCCCCCCCAAACTGGGATGCTGTGAGGATGCTGTGGGGTTGCTATGGGGTTGCTATGAGGATGCTATGAGGATGCTATGGGGCTTCTATGGGTCTGGGGGTGCCGCTATGGGTCTGGGGGTTCTTTGGGGCGCTCATCCCCCCCGTACCCCCCCTCAGGCTGTGGTTCCTGCTGGGGGGGGACATTATGGGGGGGCCCCCCCAAACTGGGATGCTATGAGGATGCTATGGGGTTGCTATGGGGTTGCTATGAGGATGCTATGAGGATGCTATGGGGTTGCAGTGGGTCTGGGGGTGCCGCTATGGGTCTGGGGGTGCTTTGGGGCGCTCATCCCCCCCGTACCCCCCCTCAGGCTGTGGTTCCTGCTGGGGGGGGGACATTATGGGGGGGTCCCCCCAAACTGGGATGCTGTGAGGATGCTGTGGGGTTGCTATTGGGTTGCTATGAGGATGCTATGAGGATGCTATGGGGCTTCTATGGGTCTGGGGGTGCCGCTATGGGTCTGGGGGTGCTTTGGGGCGCTCATCCCCCCGTACCCCCCCTCAGGCTGCGGTTCCTGCTGGGGGGTCGCCACGGGGAGTTCCGTTTCGTGCCCCCCCCCGGGTACTCCCCCTGCGCTCAGGCGCTGCTGCCCCGCGAGCGTCTGCGCCTCGAACCCATCAAAGCGTATCGGGGTGAGGGCCCCCCCGGAACCCGCAGCCTCGTGGGCCCCACAGTGCCTCTGCCCCACACCGCCTTCATCCCCTGCCCCGTCGACACCGTCCAGGTGGGGGTTTGGGGGGGTTTGGGGGGGTCTGGGGGGGAGAAAAGGGGGTTTGGGGGGATATGAGGGGGAGAAAAGGGGGTTTGGGGGGATCTGGGGGGGAGAAAAGGGGGTTTGGGGGGATCTGGGGGGGAGAAAAGGGGGTTTGGGGGGATATGAGGGGATCTGGGGGGGAGAAAAGGGGGTTTGGTGGGGTCTGGGGGGGAGAAAAGGGGGTTTGGGGGGATCTGAGGGGGAGAAAAGGGGGTTTGGGGGGAGAAAAGGGGGTTTGGGGGAATCTGAGGAGGAGAAAAGGGGGTTTGGGGGGATCTGGGGAGATATGAGGGGGAGAAAAGGGGGTTTGGGGGGATATGAGGGGGGAAAAGGGGGTTTGGGGGGATCTGAGGGGGAGAAAAGGGGGTTTGGGGGGATGTGGGGGGGAGAAAAGGGGGTTTGGGGGGGGTCTGGGGGGGAGAAAAGGGGGTTTGGGGGGATATGAGGGGGAGAAAAGGGGGTTTGGGGGGGCCTGGGGGGATGTGAGGGGGAGAAAAGGGGGTTTGGGGGGATCTGAGAGGGAGAAAAGGGGGTTTGGGGGGGTCTGGGGGGATGTGAGGGGGAGAAAAGGGGGTTTTGGGGGGATATAAGGGGGAGAAAAGGGGGATATGGGGGGATGTGAGGGGGGAAAAGGGGGTTTGGGGGGGTCTGAGGGGGAGAAAAAGGGGTTTGGGGGGATCTGGGGAGTGAAAAAGGGGGTTTGGGACACGGGAAAAGGGTTTTTGGGGGCGTTCCAGGGGTGGGAAAGGGGGTTTTGGGGGTGATAAAGGAGTTTTGGGGGGATTTGAGGGGTTCAGGGTGTGGGAAAGGGGATTTTGGGGGGATTTGGGGATGAAAAAAGGGTGTTTGGGGGCGAGAAAATGGGATTTGGGGGGATTTCGGGAGTGGGAAGGGGATTTGGGGGTGCTCGGAGGTGTTTTGGGGTTCTGGGGGGGTTTGGGGGGGCTTGGGGGGAGGGTTGGGGTCTCAGAGGGGGTTTTGGGGTCTCAGAGGATGATTTGGGGGTTCTGGGCTGAGGTTTTTGGGGTGCCAGGGTGGGTTCTGTGGGGTCTCGTTGGGTTTTGGAGGGGTCTGATTTTTGGGGTACCCCCCCCCCCCAGATCGTGCTGCCCCCCCACCTGGAGCGCATCCGCGAGAAACTGGCGGAGAACATCCACGAACTTTGGGCGCTGACACGGATCGAGCAGGGGTGGAGCTACGGACCCGTGAGTGGGGCACCCCGAAACCCCCCGGGCACCCCGAAACACCCCTGAACCCCCCCAAACCCTCCTGAGCACCTCAAAACCCTCCTGAGCCTCTCAACTTCCCCCGAGCATCCCAAAACCCCCCGGGCACCCCAAAACACCCCCGAGCACCCCAAAACCCTCCTGAACCCCCCAAACCCCCCGAGCCCCCCAAAACCCCCCGGGCACCCCGAAACCCCCCGAGCACCCCAAAACCCCCCCGAGCACCCCAAAACCCTCCTGAGCCTCTCAAAACCCACCCGAGCCCCCCAAAACCCTCCTGAGCACCTCAACTCCCTCGAGCACCCCAAAACCCTCCTGAGCACCCCAAAACCTCCCCGAGCACCCCAAAACCCTCCTGAACCCCCCAAAAACCCCCCCGAGCACCCCAAAACCCTCCTGAGCACCCCCAACACCCCCCTGAGCACCCCAAAACCCTCCTGAGCAGCTCAAAACCCTCCCGAGCACCCCAAAACCCTCCTGAGCACCCCAACCCCCCCCGAGCCCCCCAAAACCCTCCTGAGCACCCCAACACCCCCCTGAGCACCCCAAAACCCTCCTGAGAACCCCAAACCCCCCCCGAACCCCCCAAAGCACCCCCGAGCACCCCAAAACCTCTCCAAAGCCCCCGAGACCCCCAAACCTCTCTGAGCCCCCCCAAACCCCTCCTGAGCCCCTCAACACCCCCCTGAGCCCCTCAAAACCCCTCTTAGCACCCCAAAACCCCTCCTGAGGCCCCCAACCCCCCCTGAGCCCCCCAAAAACACCTCACCATCCCCTCATGCCCCCCCGATCCCCCCAAAACCCCCCGATCCCCCCCAAACCCTCCTGAGCACCCCAAACCCCCCCCAAGCACCCCAAAACCCCCCTTGAGCAACTCAACTCCCCCCCGAGCCCCCCAAAACCCCCTCACCATCCCCTCATGTTCCCCCATGATCCCCCCAAAACCCCTCGAGCCCCCCAACTCCACTGCCAGACCCCCCATTTTTTGGGGTGCCGAGGGTATTTTTGGGGGTTCCGAGGCTATTTTTGGGGTGTTTGAGGGGTTTTTTTTTTTGGGGTGCTGCTGTTGTTTCCCTGGTGCTGATGATCTGTTCCCCCCCCCCATTTTTGGGGGTTCGGGGCCCCCCCAGATCCGGGATGACGTGCGACGCCTCCACCCGTGTCTGCTGAGCTTCCAAAGTCTCCCCGACCCCGAGCGCAGCTACAACCTCCAGATGTCGGGGGAGACCCTCAAGTAAGAGGGATTTTGGGGTCCCCCTGACCCCCTACTTTGTGTCCCCCCCACTTTTGGGGTCCCCTTCCCCCCACACACTTCACCCTGGCACTGATTTTTGGGGTCTCCCTCCTTCCTTTCCCTATATCTAATGGATAAGGTCGGATTTTTGGGGGTCCCCCCTCTCCCTCTGTGCCCCCCAATCCACTCTGAGTGGGTTTTGGGGTCCCCCGCCCCCCTACTTTGTGTCCCCACACTTTTGGGGTCCCTTTGCCCCCCCCCACTTCACCCTGACACTGATTTTGGGGTCCCCCCTCTTTTCTTTCCTTATATCTAATGGATAAGGTTGGATTTTGGGGGTCCCCCTTTCCTTCTGTGCCCCCCAATCCACTCTGAGTGGATTTTGGGGTCCCCCTGCCCCCCTACTTTGTGTCCCCCCCACTTTTGGGGTCCCTTTGCCCCCCCCCACTTCACCCTGACACTGATTTTGGGGTCCCCCCTCTTTTCTTTCCTTATATCTAATGGATGAGGTTGGATATTTGGGGGTCCCCCCCCTCCTTCTGTGCCCCCCAAATCCAGTCTGAGTGGGTTTTGGGGTCCCCCTGCCCCCCTACTTTGTGTCCCCCCACTTTTGGGGTCCCCTTATCCTCCCACACTTCATTCTGACACTGATTTTTGGGGTCCCCCTCCTTTCTTTCCTTATATCTAATGGATGAGGTTGGATATTTGGGGGTCCCCCCCTTCCTTCTGTGCCCCCCAAATCCACTCTGAGTGGGTTTTGGGGTCCCCCTGCCCCTCCCCACTTTCTCCCCCACACTTTTGGGGTCCCCTTCCCCCCCCAGTTCACTCTGACACTGATTTTTGGGGTCCCCCCCCTCTTTCCTTTCCCTATATCTAATGGATGAGGTTGGGTTTCTGGGGGTCCCCCTTTCCCTCTGTGCCCCTCCCCACACTTTTGGGGTCCCCTCCTGCCCCCCCCTTCACCCTGGGGCTGATTTTGGGGTCCCCCCCCCCCCCCAGGACCCTCCTGGCTCTTGGTTGCCACGTGGGAATGGCGGATGAGAAAGCGGAGGAGAACCTCAAGAAGGTCAAACTGCCCAAAACGTGAGTGGGAGACCCCCAAAAACGGGGAGAGGGACCCCCAAAAATGAGATGAGGATCTCAAAAAACGGGGTGAAGGGACCCTAAAAACAGAGGGGGACCCCAAAATCACCCCTCAAGCTGGTGGTGTTGGACCTGGTGGCCGTGGAGCTTCGGTCCGGTGGTCTTGGATCATCTCAAGAAGGTCTGGGGGGTTCTAAGAGGTCCCTGGTGGGTTTTGGGGTCCCCTGGTGTGTTTTGGGGTCCCCTCTTGACTTTAGGGGGGGTCTCAAGTGACCCCCCCAGATTGATGATGGCCAACGAGTCCAAGCTGGTGGTGTTGGACCTGGTGGCCGTGGAGCTTCGATCCGGTGGTCCTGGGTCATCTCAAGAAGGTTTGGGGGGTTCTAGGAGGTCCCTGGTGGGTTTTGGGGTCCCCTGGTGTGTTTTGGGGTCCCCTCTTGACTTTAGGGGGGTCTCAGGTGACCCCCCGAGATTGATGATGGCCAACGAGTCCAAACCGGTGGTGTTGGACCTGGTGGCCGTGGAGCTTCAATCCGGTGGTCTTGGATCATCTCAAGAAGGTTTGGGGGGTTCTAGGAGGTCCCTGGTGGGTTTTGGGGTTCCCTGATGTGTTTTGGGGTCCCCTCTTGACTTTGGGGGGGTCTCAGGTGACCCCCCGAGATTGATGATGGCCAACGAGTCCAAACCGGTGGTGTTGGACCTGGTGGCCGTGGACCTTGGGAGGTCCCGGTGGTCTCAGGGGTTTGGAGGGTTCCAGGAGGTCCCCGTTGAGGTTTTTTTGGGGGTCCCCACAGGTTTGAGGGTTCTCTGGTGGCTTTTGCCATCTCCGTTTGACTTTGAGGGGTGTCTTCGTGTCCCCCCAACCTTGACGTTGGCCAACAGCTCCGCGCTGGTGGACCTGGGCCAACGTGGAGCATCTCAAGAGCTTTTTTTTGGAGGTCCCTGTTGAGTTTCGGGGTTCCTCGGTGGGGTTTTGGGGTTCTCAGGTGATCTGCGCCCCCCCTCCAGGTACACTATGTCCAACGGCTACAAACCGGCGCCGCTGGACCTGGCGCACGTCAAGCTGACGCCGGCGCAGTTGACGTTGGTCGATCGTTTGGCCGAGAACAGCCACAACGTTTGGGCCCGAGACCGCGTCCAGCAGGGATGGACCTACAGCACCGTCCAGGTGGGACCTCCCGGGACCACCAAACCCACCCCAACACCAACCCCCCGAGCCCTGGTGGCCACATCTGCCCCTGCTTCTGCTCCGCGTTCCTCTGGGGATCCACCACGGAGGGTGGGGGGCGTCCCGCGCTCCTGGGGATCTCCTCATGGTCTTGGCTGTGTCTCCATGCCCACGGTGGTGTCCCCATGCCCACGGTGATGTCTCCATGCCCATGGTGATGTCCCCATGCCCATGATGGTGGCATCCCATGTCCTTGGTGATGTCCCCATGTCCTTGGTGATGTCCTCATGCCCATAGTGACGTCCCTATGCCCCTCTATGCCCATGATGTTGTCCCCATGTCCATGGTGGTGATGTCCCCATGCCCACGGTGATGTCCCCATGGCCATGGTGGTGATGTCCCCATGCCCTTGGTGATGTCCCCATGCCCATGGTGATGTCCCCATGCCCTTAGTGATGTCCCCATGGCCATGGTGGTGTTGTCCCCATGCCCACGGTGATGTCCCCATGCCCCTCTATGCCCATGGTGACATCCCCACACCTCTGGTGGTGGCATCCGATGCCCATGGTGATGTCTCCATGCCCACGATGGTGGCATCCCATGTCCTTGGTGGTGTCCCCATACCCCTCTATGTCCTTGGTGATGTCCCCATGCCCATGATGGTGGCATCCGATGCCCATGGTGATGTCCGCATGTCCATGACGGTGGTGTCCCCATGTCCTTGATGATGTCCCCATGCCCACAGTGATGTCCCCATGTCCTTGGTGGTGTCCCCATGCCCCTCTATGTCCTTGGTGGTGTCCCCACGCCCACGGTGGTGTCCCCATGTCCATGACAGTGGTGTCCCCATGTCCTTGGTGGTGTCCCCATGCCCACGGTGGTGGTGTCCCCATGTCTTTGGTGGTGTCCCCATGCCCATGGTGGTGGTGTCCCCATGTCCTTGGTGATGTCCCCATGCCCACGGTGGTGTCCCCATGCCCACGGTGGTGTCCCCATGCCCACGGTGGTGTCCCCATGTCCTTGGTGGTGTCCCCATGCCCACGGTGGTGGTGTCCCCATGTCCTTGGTGGTGTCCCCATGTCCATGACGGTGGTGTCCCCATGTCCTTGGTGGTGGTGTCCCCATGTCCTTGGTGGTGTCCCCATGCCCACGGTGGTGGTGTCCCCATGTCCTTGGTGGTGTCCCCATGCCCATGGTGGTGGTGTCCCCATGTCCTTGGTGGTGTCCCCATGCCCACGGTGGTGGTGTCCCCATGTCCTTGGTGGTGTCCCCATGCCCATGGTGGTGGTGTCCCCATGTCCTTGGTGGTGTCCCCATGCCCACGGTGATGTCCCCACGCCCACGCTGACGTCCCCGCGCTGCTGCTGGCGGTGTCGGAGCCCCGTGGTGACCTCCCGGCCCCCTCGGCGGTGTCCCCGTCCCCTCCGTAGGACATCAAGAACAAGAGGAACCCTCGCCTGGTGCCGTACCACCTCCTGGACGAGAGGACCAAACAGACCAACCGCGACAGCCTCTGCCAGGCCGTGAGGACCCTGCTGGGCTACGGCTACAACATCGAACCCCCCGACCAGGAGAGCCGTGAGTGGGGGGCGGGGGGGGCTGGGGGGGGCTGGGGGGGATTTGGGGGGGTCTGGAGGGGCTTTCAGGGGGTCTGGAGGGGATTTGGGGGGTCTGGAGGGGCTTTTGAGGGATCTGAGGGGGCTTTCAGGGAGATTTAGGGGTGTTAAAGGGGGCTTTGGGGGGTCAGAGGAGGCTTTTGGGGGGTCTGGAGGGGCTTTCGGGGAGATTTAGGGGTGTTAAGGGGGGCTTTGGGGGGTCAGAGGAGGCTTTTGGGGGGTCTGGAGAGGCTTTCGGGGAGATTTAGGGGTGTTAAGAAGGGTTTTGGAGGGGCTTTTGGGGGTCAGAGGGGGCTTTTGGGGGGTCAGAAGGGGCTTTGGGGGGTCTGGAGGAGCTTTTGGGGGTCTGGAGGGGCTTTTGGGTGTTAGAGGGGACTTTTGGGGGGTCTGGAGGGGCTTTTGGGGGGTCTGGAGGGGCTTTCAGGGAGATTTAGGGGTGTTAAGGGGGGCTTTGGGGGGCCTCTGGAGGCTTTTGGGGGGTCTGGAGGGGCTTTTGGGGGGTCTGGAGGGGCTTTCGGGGAGATTTAGGGGTGTTAAGAAGGGTTTTGGAGGGGCTTTGGGGGCTCAGAGGGGGATTTTGGGGGGTCTGAGGGGGCTTTGGGGGGTCTGGAGGGGCTTTTGGGGGGTCTGGAGGTGCTCTTGGGGGGTCTGGAGGGGCTTTTGGGGATATTTAGAGGTGTTAAAGAGGGTTTTGGAGGGGCTTTTGGGGGTCAGAAGGGGCTTTTGGGGGGTCTGGAGGGGCTTTTGGGGAGATTTAGGGGTGTTAAGGGGGTTTTGGAGGGGCTTTTGGGGGTTAGAGGGGGATTTTGGGGGGTCTGAGGGGGCTTTGGGGGGTCTGGAGGAGCTTTTGGGGGGTCTGGAGGGGCTTTTGGGTGTTAGAGGGGGATTTTGGGGGGTCTGAGGGGGATTTTGGGGGTCAGAAGGGGCTTTTGGGGGATCTGGAGGGGCTTTTGGGGGAGTCTGGAGGGGATTTGGGGGGTCTGGAGGGGCTTTTGAGGGATCTGGAGGGGCTTTTGGGGTGTCTGGAGGGGATTTTGGGGTGTCTGGAGGGGCTTTTGGGGGGTCTGGAGGGGCTTTGGGGGATCTGGAGGGGCTTTGGGGGGTCTGGAGGGGCTTTTGGGGAGATTTAGGGGTGTTAAGGGGGGGTTTGGGGGGATTTTGGGGGTCAGAGAGGGATTTTGGGGGCTAGGGGGGGATTTTGGGGAGTCTGAGGGGCTTTGGGGGGTCTGAGGGGGCTTTCAGGGGGTCTGGAGGGGCTTTTGGGGAGATTTAGGAGTGTTAAATGGGGCTTTGGAGGGGCTTTTGGGGGTCAGAGGGGGCTTTTGGGGGTCTCTGGAGGCTTTTGGGGGGTCAGAGGGAGCTTTTGGGGGGTCTGGAGGAGCTTTTGGGGGTCAGAGGGGCTTTCGGGGAGATTTAGGGGTGTTAAGGGGGGGTTTGGAGGGGCTTTTGGGGGTCAGAGGGGGCTTTTGGGGGGTCTGGAGGGGCTTTCGGGTAAATTTAGGGGTGTTAAGGGGGGTTTTGGAGGGGCTTTTGAGGTTTAGAGGAGGATTTTGGGGGTCTGAGGGGGCTTTGGGGGGTCTGGAGGGGCTCTTGAGGGGTTTGGAGGGGCTTTTGGGGATATTTAGAGGTGTTAAAGAGGGTTTTGGAGGGGCTTTTGGGGGTCAGAAGGGGCTTTTGGGGGGTCTGGAGGGGCTTTTGGGGAGATTTAGGGGTGTTAAGGGGGATTTGGGGCATTGGGGTTAGAGGGGGATTTTGGGGGGTCTGAGGGGGCTTTGGGGGGTCTGGAGGGGCTTTCAGGGAGATTTAGAAGTGTTAAAAGGGGTTTTGGAGGGGCTTTTGGGGGTCTGAGGGGGATTTTGGGGGTCAGAAGGGGCTTTTGGGGGGTCTGGAGGGGCTTTTGGGGGTCAGAGGGGGCTTTTGGGGGTCTCTGGAGGCTTTTGGGGGGTCAGAGGGAGCTTTTGGGGGGTCTGGAGGGGCTTTTGGGGGTCTCTGGAGGCTTTTGGGGAGATTTAGGGGTGTTAACGGGGGCTTTGGAGGGGCTTTTGGGGGGTCTGAGAGGGCTTTTGGGGGTCTCTGGAGGCTTTTGGGGGGTCAGAGGGAGCTTTTGGGGGGTCTGGAGGGGCTTTTGGGGGTCAGAGGGGCTTTCGGGGAGATTTAGGGGTGTTAAGGGGGGGTTTGGAGGGGCTTTTGGGGGGTCAGAGGGGGCTTTTGGGGGGTCTGAGAGGGCTTTTGGGGGGTTCTGGGGAGGACCAGAGGGGCTGTGAGGGGGATTTGGGGCATTGGGAGGGTTTTGGGGGTACTTTTGTGGGGTTTTGGTGCCCAAATTTGGGGTTTCGGTGCCCATTTCCATCATTTCGGTGCCGAATTCCCATTTTCGGTGCCCGTTTTTGCCGTTCCGGTGCCCGTTTTCCGCATTCCGTTGCCCGTTCTCGCGGTTTCGGTGCTGTACTTTTTGGGGTTCGGGTGTGGTTTTTGGGGTGCTGACCCCCCGCGTCGCCCCGCAGCGGCGCAGGGAGTGCCGCGCGGCGCCGGCGATCGCTCGCGGCTCTTCCGTGCCGAGCGCGGCGCCGCCGTCCGCGCGGGGAAGTGGTACTTCGAGTTCGAGGTGCGGACGACGGGGGAGATGCGCGTGGGGTGGGCGCGGCCCGACGTGCGCCCCGACACCGACCTCGGCGCCGACGACCGCGCCTACGCCTTCAACGGACACCGCGTGAGAAACGGGGACCCCCCAGAACCCCCCCCCAGAACTCCCGGATCCCACTCGTGGGCCCTTCTCGGCCCAACATCACCCCATGTTCTTTGGGTCCTCCATCAACGCTTGGTCCCACCATAACTCCTGGTCCACCATCACCCCTCGGTCCCACCAGGTCCATCCTGGTCCCACCAGGTCCCTCCTGGTCCACCATCACCTCTTGGTCCCTCCTGGTCCATCATTACCCCTTGGTCCCACCAGGTCCCTCCTGGTCCACCATCACCTCTTGGACCCACCAGGTCCCTCCTGGTCCACCATCACCCCTTGGTCCCACCAGGTCCCTCTTGGTCCCACCAGGTCCCTCCTGGTCCCACCAGGTCCCTCCTGGTCCACCATCACCCCTTGGTCCCACCAGGTCCCTCCTGGTCCACCATCATCTCTCAGTCCCACTGGGTTCCTCCTGGTCCACCATCACCACTCGGTCCCACCAGGTCCCTCCTGGTCCACCATCACCTCTCGGTCCCACCAGGTCCCTCCTGGTCCCACCAGGTCCCTCCTGGTCCACCATCACCTCTTGGTCCCACCAGGTCCCTCCTGGTCCACCATCACCTCTCGGTCCCACCGGGTCCCTCCTGGTCCACCATCACCCCTTGGTCCCACCAGGTCCCTCCTGGTCCACCATCACCCCTTGGTCCCACCAGGTCCCTCCTGGTCCCACCAGGTCCCTCCTGGTCCACCATCACCCCTTGGTCCCACCAGGTCCCTCCTGGTCCCACCATGTCCCTCCTGGTCCACCATCACCTCTTGGTCCCACCAGGTCCCTCCTGGTCCCACCAGGTCCCTCCTGGTCCACCATCACCCCTTGGTCCCACCAGGTCCCTCCTGGTCCACCATCACCTCTTGGTCCCTCCTGGTCCACCATCACCTCTTGGTCCCACCAGGTCCCTCCTGGTCCACCATCACCTCTCGGTCCCACCGGGTCCCTCCTGGTCCACCATCACCCCTTGGTCCCACCGGGTCCCTCCTGGTCCACCATCACCTCTTGGTCCCACCAGGTCCCTCCTGGTCCACCATCACCTCTCGGTCCCACCGGGTCCCTCCTGGTCCACCATCACCCCTTGGTCCCACCAGGTCCCTCCTGGTCCACCATCACCCCTTGGTCCCACCATGTCCCTCCTGGTCCACCATCACCTCTTGGTCCCACCAGGTCCCTCTTGGTCCCACCAGGTCCCTCCTGGTCCCACCATCACCCCTCGGTCCCACCAGGTCCCTCCTGGTCCCACCAGGTCCCACCTGGTCCACCATCACCTCTTGGTCCCATCAGGTCCCTCTTGGTCCACCATCACCTCATGGTCCCTCCTGGTCCATCATTACCTCTTGGTCCCACCAGGTCCCTCTTGGTCCCACCAGGTCCCTCCTGGTCCACCATCACCCCTTGGTCCCACCAGGTCCCTCCTGGTCCACCATCACCCCTTGGTCCCACCAGGTCCCTCCTGGTCCACCATCACCCCTTGGTCCCACCAGGTCCCTCCTGGTCCACCATCACCCCTCGGTCCCACCAGGTCCCTCCTGGTCCCACCATCACCCCTTGGTCCCACCATAACTCCTGGTCCACCATCACCTCTTGGTCCCACCAGGTCCCTCCTGGTCCCACCATCACCTCTTGGTCCCACTGGGTCCCTCCTGGTCCCACCATCACCTCTTGGTCCCACCAGGTCCCTCCTGGTCCCACCATCACCTCTTGGTCCCACCAGGTCCCTCCTGGTCCACCATCACCCCTCGGTCCCACTGGGTCCCTCCTGGTCCCACCATCACCCCTCGGTCCCACCATGTCCCTCCTGGTCCCACCATCACCCCTTGGTCCCACCAGGTCCCTCCTGGTCCCACCAGGTCCCTCCTGGTCCCACCAGATCCCTCCTGGTCCACCATCACCTCTTGGTCCCACCAGGTCCCTCCTGGTCCCACCAGGTCCCTCCTGGTCCCACCAGATCCCTCCTGGTCCACCATCACCCCTTGGTCCCACCAGGTCCCTCCTGGTCCACCATCACCTCTTGGTCCCACCAGGTCCCTCCTGGTCCACCATCACCCCTTGGTCCCACCAGGTCCCTCCTGGTCCCACCATCACCTCTTGGTCCCACCAGGTCCCTCCTGGTCCCACCATCACCTC
The DNA here is from genome assembly GCF_017976375.1 of Cuculus canorus. Lineage (NCBI taxonomy): Eukaryota > Metazoa > Chordata > Aves > Cuculiformes > Cuculidae > Cuculus > Cuculus canorus. The sequence continues at coordinate 935,505 of NC_071437.1, forward strand.
TTGGTCCCTCCAGGTCCCTCCTGGTCCACCATCACCCCTCGGTCCCACCAGGTCCCTCCTGGTCCACCATCACCACTTGGTCCCACCGGGTCCCTCCTGGTCCACCATCACCCCTCGGTCCCACCAGGTCCCTCCTGGTCCCACCGGGTCCCTCCTGGTCCACCATCACCCCTTGGTCCCACCAGGTCCCTCCTGGTCCACCATCACCCCTTGGTCCCACCAGGTCCCTCCTGGTCCACCATCACCCCTCGGTCCCACCATAACTCCTGGTCCACCATCACCTCTCGGTCCCTCCTGGTCCACCATCGCCTCTTGGTCCCACCAGGTCCCTCCTGGTCCCCTCGGTCCCACCAGGTCCCTCCTGGTCCACCATCACCTCTTGGTCCCTCCTGGTCCATCATTACCCCTCGGTCCCACCAGGTCCCTCCTGGTCCCACCATCACCTCTCGGTCCCACCAGGTCCCTCTTGGTCCACCATCACCTCTTGGTCCCACCGGGTCGCTCCTGGTCCCACCATCACCTCTCGGTCCCACCAGGTCCATCCTGGTCCACCATCACCCCTCGGTCCCACGTGGTCCCTCCTGGTCCCCTTGGTCCCACCAGGTCCATCCTGGTCCCCCATCACCTCTTGGTCCCACCAGGTCCCTCCTGGTCCCCTCGGTCCCACCATGTCCCCGTTGTCCCCTCCAGGCGCAGCGGTGGCACGTGGGCAGCGAACCCTTTGGGCGGACGTGGCAGGCGGGGGACGTGGTGGGGTGCATGATCGACCTCAACGAGTGCCACATCACCTTCACCCTCAACGGCGAAGTCCTCATCAGCGACGCCGGCTCCGAATTGGCCTTCAAGGACTTCGAAGTGGGCGAAGGTGAGGGTGGGACCGTCCGGAACTTGGAGGACCTTCCAAACCCGACGGGAATGGAGCGGTGTCTCCAAGGATTGGTGTTGGGTTTGGTGTTGGTCAACGTCTTCATCCCGGAGTGGGATGAGGGGTGGAGGGGACCTCAATGATGTCCAACTGGGGGTGGATCCATGGGTGGAAGGATCTGGAGAGGGATCTGGGGGTGGATCCATGGGTTTGAGGGATCTGGAGAGGGATCTGAGTATGGATCCATGGGTGGAAGGATCTGGAGAGGGATCTGGGCATGGATCCATGGGTGGAAGGATCTGGAGAGGGATCTGAGTATGGATCCATGGGTGGAAGGATCTGGAGAGGGATCTGAGTATGGATCCATGGGTGGAAGGATCTGGAGATGGATCTGGGCATGGATCCATGGGTGGAAGGATCTGGAGAGGGATCTGGGCATGGATCCATGGATGGAAGGATCTGGAGAGGGATCTGGGCGTGGATCCATGGGTGGAAGGATCTGGAGAGGGATCTGAGTATGGATCCATGGGTGGAGGGATCTGGAGAGGGATCTGGGCATGGATCCATGGATGGAAGGATCTGGAGAGGGATCTGAGTATGGATCCATGGGTGGAAGGATCTGGAGAGGGATCTGAGCATGGATCCATGGGTGGAAGGATCTGGAGAGGGATCTGAGTATGGATCCATGGGTGGAAGGATCTGGAGAGGGATCTGGGCATGGATCCATGGGTGGAAGGATCTGGAGAGGGATCTGGGCATGGATCCATGGGTTGGAGGGATCTGGAGAGGGATCTGGGCATGGATCCATGGGTGGAAGGATCTGGAGAGGGATCTGAGTATGGATCCATGGGTTGGAGGGATCTGGAGAGGGATCTGGGCATGGATCCATGGGTTGGAGGGACCTGGAGAGGGATCTGGGCATGGATCCGTGGTTGGAAGGCCCTGGAGGTGGCCCAGGAGGCCACCAGCAACGTGGTTCGGATCAGCCACGGAGTTGCCACCGGGAGGAGGGAAGGGATTGTCCTCCTGGTGAGGCCACACCTCAAATCTTGGGTTCCGGTTGGGGTTCCTCACCCCAAGGAGGACCCGGAGGGGTTGGAGCGAGTCCGGAGAAGGGGAACGGAGCAGGAAAGGGGCTGAAGGACCTCAAAGGGTTTGGTTTGGAGGAGGCTGAGGGGAGACCTCGCGGCCCTCCAGAGCTCCTGGGGAGGAGGTTGTGGCGATGAGGTTGGTGTTGGTGCCTCCAAGCGAGGACCGAGCGGCGGTGGGACACGAGGGAACGGCCTCGGGTTGTCCCGGGGGAGGTTCGGATGGGACAGTGGGAGACGTTCCCTCGTGGGAAGAGCGCCCGAGCACGGCAGAAGGTCCTCAGGGAGGTGACGGTGGTGTCCCCTCCGTTCTTGGTGACCTTCAAAGACGGCGCCCATGAGGTCTTCGGCGCCGGTTGGCGGTGGTTGGATTTGACGTTCCGGGCGTTCTCCTCCAACCGAGGGTTCCGGGGGTCCCTTCCAGGGTTCGTCCCCGCCTGCAGCCTGGGGTTGGAGCAGGAGGGGCGCCTCAACTTGGGCCAAGACGTGGGGAGCCTGAGGTTCTTCAGCATCTGCGGCCTCCAGGAGGGCTACGAACCCTTCGCCATCAACACCAAACGCCCCATCACCCTCTGGTTCAGCAAAAGTCTCCCCCAGTTCGTCCCAGTGCCCCCCGACCACCCCCAGCTGGAGGTAAGGGGGGGGCCTGAGGGGCCCCACCTGCTGGAGGGGCCCAACTTTGGGGGGGACGGACAGATGTTGGGGTTCCTTGGAGGTCCCTGGGTGGGAGATGCTCGGTTTTGGGGGGACCGTGTGCTGGAGGGTCCCCATGTGTTGGAGATACTCATTTTTGGGGGTCCCTGTGTGCTGGGGGGGTCCCTGGGGTGGGGGATGCTCAGTTTTGGGGAGTCCCGGGAGTGGGAGATGCCCAGTTTTGGGGGACACACAGATGTTGGGGCTCCTTGGAGGTCCTTGGGTGGGAGATGCTCAGTTTTGGGGGGTCCCTGTGTGCTGGGGGGTCCCCATATGTTGGAGATGCTCAGTTTTGGGGGGGTCTCTGTGTGCTGGGGGGGTCCCTGGGGTGGGGGATGCCCAGTTTTGGGGGGTCCCTGTGAGCTGGGGGGTCCCCACGTGTTGGAGATGCTCAGTTTTGGGGGACAGACAGATGTTGGGGCTCCTTGGAGGTCCCTGGGGTGGGGAATGCTCAGTTTTGGGGAGTCCCTGTGTGCTGGGGGGGTCCCTGGGGTGGGGGATGCTCAGTTTTGGGGGGTCCCTGTGTGCTGGGGGGGTCCCTGGGGTGGGGGATGCTCAGTTTTGGGGGGTCCCTGTGTGCTGGAGGGTCCCCACATGTTGGAGATGCTCAGTTTTGGGGGACACACAGATGTTGGGGCTCCTTGGAGGTCCCTGGGGTGGGGGATGCTCAGTTTTGGGGAGTCCCTGTGTGCTGGAGGGGTCCCTGGGGTGGGGGATGCTCAGTTTTGGGGGGTCCCTGTGTGCTGGGGGGTCCCCATATGTTGGAGATGCTCAGTTTTGGGGGGGTCCCTGTGTGCTGGGGGGGTCCCTGGGGTGGGGGATGCCCAGTTTTGGGGGGTCCCTGTGAGCTGGGGGGTCCCCACGTGTTGGAGATGCTCAGTTTTGGGGGACAGACAGATGTTGGGGCTCCTTGGAGGTCCCTGGGGTGGGGGATGCTCAGTTTTGGGGAGTCCCTGTGTGCTGGAGGGGTCCCTGAGGTGGGGGATGCTCAGTTTTGGGGGGTCCCTGTGTGCTGGGGGGGTCCCTGGGGTGGGGGATGCTCAGTTTTGGGGGGTCCCTGTGTGCTGGAGGGTCCCCACATGTTGGAGATGCTCAGTTTTGGGGGACACACAGATGTTGGGGCTCCTTGGAGGTCCCTGGGTTGGGGGATGCCCAGTTTTGGGGGGTCCCTGTGAGCTGGGGGGTCCCCACGTGTTGGAGATGCTCAGTTTTGGGGGACAGACAGATGTTGGGGCTCCTTGGAGGTCCCTGGGGTGGGGAATGCTCAGTTTTGGGGAGTCCCTGTGTGCTGGGGGGGTCCCTGGGGTGGGGGATGCTCAGTTTTGGGGGGTCCCTGTGTGCTGGAGGGTCCCCATGTGTTGGAGATGCTCAGTTTTGGGGGACAGACAGATGTTGGGGCTCCTTGGAGGTCCCTGGGGTGGGGGATGCTCAGTTTTGGGGGGTCCCTGTGTGATGGGGAGGTCCCTGGGGTGGGGGATGCTCAGTTTTGGGGAGTCCCTGTGTGCTGGGGGGTCCCTGGGGTGGGGGATGCTCAGTTTTGGGGGGGTCTCTGTATGCTGGGGGGGGACTTGGAGATGCTCAGTTTTGGGGGTGTCCCCTGCCTCCCCCTGCCCAATTTCGGGGTTCCCCCCCAGGTGACGCGGATGGACGGGACGGTGGACACCCCCCCTTGCCTTCGCCTCTCGTACCACGTTTCGGGGACCCCCCCGGCAGCTCCCCCCGAGCTCCTCTTCCTGCGCCTCAGTCTCCCCGTTCAGTTTCACCCCCAATTCCGCTGCCCCCCCGGGGTCACCCCCTTACCCCAAACCCCCCCCGAACCCCCCGATGATGTCCCCGACGAACCCCACTCCGACTTCGAGCGCCTGCGGCGTTCGGCCGGCGCGCGGCACCCCGAAAACGAAGGGGAGAGCGGGGAGAAGGGACCGGGGGGGGCCCCCCAAAACCCACCCCCCCGAGAGCAGCTGCGCCCCGAAAACGAGAAGGACGCGACCACCGAGAAGGGGAAAGCGAGGAGGGGGTGAGGGGGGTTGGGGGGGTTTTGGGGGGCAAATGTGCATCCCAGGGGTTTGGGGTGCAGGAGGGGTATTGCCCCCCCCCCAGGGTTTGGGGGGGCAGAGGGGTAATTACGGGGTTTTGGGGGGGCAGAGGGGGCAATTCCAGGGCTTTGAGGGGCAGATCTGGGGTTTTGGGGGGCAATTGTGGGGCTTTGGGGGGCAATTCCGTGGTTTTGGGGGGCAATTCTGGGGGTTTGGGGGGCAAAGAGGGCAATTCCAGGGCTTTGGGGGGCAATTCCGGGCTTTTGGGGGGCAGAGAAGGCAATTCCAGGGCTTGGGGGGGCAATTCCAGGGTTTTGGGGGTCAATTCCAGGGTTTTGGGGTGCAAAGAGGGCAATTCCAGGGCTTTGGGGGGGCAATTCTGGGGTTTTGGGGGGCAGAGGGGGCAATTCGGGGGGCTTTGGGGGGCAATTCCAGGGTTTTGGGGTGCGGGGGGGGGGCGTTGCCCTCTCTCATGCTTTTGGGGTGCAATCGCTGGGGTTTGGGGTGTTGGGGTTTTGGGGGGCAATTCTGCACCCCGAGGTTTTGGGGTGCGGGGGGGGGAGGGAAGGGCAATTCCAGGGCTTTGGAGGTACAATTCTGGGGGGGAAAGGGGGGGTTTTGGGGTGGGGGGATGATTTTGGGGTCCCCCCCAGGTTCCTGTTCAAAGCGCGGAAGACCCCCTTCGCGCCCCCCCCCGCTGTCCCCACCGTCCCCCGTTTGGACGAGGACGTCGTCCCCGACGAGCGCGACGACCCCGACGTCATCATGAACACCACCACCGTAAGGGGCACCCCCAAAAAATACCACCGGGGGGACCCCAAAAAATCCCACCGGGGGACCCCAAAAAAAAAATCTCCCCTGGAACCCCAAAATCCCCCTCAGGGAACCTCAAAAATCCCCCTCAAGGATCCCAAAATCCCCCCTGGGCCCCACAAAGTCCCACTTGGGGACCCCAAAAACCCCGCTGGGACCCCAAAATCCCCCTCAGGGATCCCAAAATCCCCCCCTGGAACCCCAAAATTCCTCCTGGGACCCCAAAATCCCACTTAGGAACTCCAAAATCCCCCTCAGGGACTACAAAATCTCTCTCAGGGATCCCAACATCCCCCAGGGATCCCAAAATCCCACTTGGGGACCCCAAAAACCCCGCTGGGACCCCAAAATCCTCCCTGGGAGCCCAAAATCCCCCTCAGGGACCCCAAAATACCCCCTGGGCCCCCAAAATCCGCCCTGGGAGCCCAAAATCCCCCTCAGGGACCCCCAAATCTCACTTAGGAACCCCAAAATCCCCCTCAGGGAACGCAGAATTCCCCTCAGAGAACACAAAATGCCACTTGGGGACCCCAAAACCCCCCCCCCCCCCGAGACCCCAAAATCTCCCTCAGGGACCTCAAAACCCCCTCAATCCCAATCCCCATCTCTCTCCATCCCAATCCCATTTCTCTCCATCCCGATCCCCATCTCACTCCACCCCTATCCTAATCCTGATCCCCACCTCTCTCCATCCTGATCCCAATCCCGATCATCTCTCTCCATCCCAATCCCCATCCCGATTCCCATCTCCATCCCAACCCCGAACCCCACCTCTCTCCATCCCGATCCCGATCCCAATCCCCATCTCCCTCCGTCCCAATCCCAATCCCCATCTCCCTCCGTCCCAATCCTGATCCCCACCTCTCTCCATCCCCATCCCTATCCCAATTCCCATCTCCATCCCAATCCCGATGCCGATCCCCATCTCTCTCCATCCCCATCCCGATCCCCATCTCTCTCCATCCCAATCCCGATGCCGATCCCCACCTCTCTCCATCCCAATCCCATTTCTCTCCATCCCCATCCCAATCCCGATCCCCATCTCTCTCCATCCCCATCCCGATCCCAATTCCCATCTCCATCCCAATCCCAATCCCGATCCCCATCTCTCTCCCTCCCGATCCCGATCCCAATCCCCATCTCTCTCCACCCCGATCCCAATCCCCATCTCTCTCCCTCCCAATCCCAATCCCAATCCCCATCTCTCTCCATCCCGATCCCGATCCCAATCCCCATCTCTCTCCCTCCCAATCCCGATCCCAATCCCCATCTCTCTCCCTCCCAATCCCAATCCCAATCCCCATCTCTCTCCATCCCGATCCCAATCCCCATCTCTCTCCATCCCAATCCCGATCCCCATCTCCCTCCATCCCAATCCCCATCCCAATCCCCACCTCTCTCCATCCCCATCCCGATCCCAATTCCCATCTCCATCCCAATCCCGATGCCGATCCCCATCTCTCTCCCTCCCAATCCTGATCCCAATCCCCACCTCTCTCCATCCCAATCCCATTTCTCTCCATCCCCATCCCAATCCTGATCCCCATCTCTCTCCATCCCGATCCCGATCCCAATTCCCATCTCTCTCCATCCCCATCCCAATCCCAATTCACATCTCCATCCCAATCCCGATGCCGATCCCCATCTCTCTCCCTCCCGATCCCGATCCCAATCCCCACCTCTCTCCATCCCAATCCCCATTCCCCATCTCTCTCCATCCCAATCCCGATCCCCATCTCTCTCCATCCCGATTCCGATGCCGATCCCCACCTCTCTCCATCCCCATCCCGATCCCAATTCCCATCCCCATCCCGATCCCGATGCCGATCCCCATCTCTCTCCATCCCGATCCCGATCCCAATCCCCATCTCTCTCCATCCCAATCCCATTTCTCTCCATCCCCATCCCAATCCCGATCCCCACCTCTCTCCATCCCGATCCCGATCCCAATTCCCATCTCCCTCCCAATCCCGATGCCGATCCCCACCTCTCTCCATCCCAATCCCGATCCCGATGCCGATGCCGATCCCGACCTCTCTCCGTGTGTCTCTTCCCGGCAGTACTACTTCTCGGTGCGTGTTCCGGCGGGACAGGAGGCTCCGGGCGTTTGGGTCGGATGGGTCACTCCGGATTTCCACCACCTCGACGCCGCCTTCGAGCTCTCGCGCGTCCGAACCGTCACCGTCACCATGGGCGACGACCGCGGCAACGTCCACGACAGGTGGGGGGGGACCCCAAACTGGGGCCGGGGCACCCCCAAACTGGGACCCCAAACTGGGGCCGGGGCACCCCCAAACTGGGGCGGGGGACCCCCAAACTGAGACCCCCAACTGGGACAGGGGCACCCCCAAACTGGGACCCCCAACTGGGGCCGGGGCACCCCCAAACTGGGACCCCAAACTGGGACCCCAAACTGGGGCCGGGGCACCCCCAAACTGGGACCCCCAACTGGGGCCGGAGCACCCCCAAACTGGGACCCCAAACTGGGCCAAACTGGGACAGGGGACCCCCAAACTGGGACCCCCAACTGGGACAGGGGCACCCCCAAACTGGGACCCCAAACTGGGACCCCAAACTGGGACCCCAAACTGGGACAGGGGCACCCCCAAACTGGGACCCCAAACTGGGACCCCAAACTGGGACAGGGGCACCCCCAAACTGGGACCCCAAACTGGGACCCCAAACTGGGGCCGGGGCACCCCCAAACTGGGAGGGGGGACCCCAAACTGGGACCCCAAACTGGGACCCCAAACTGGGGCCGGGGCACCCCCAAACTGGGATAGGGAACCCCAAACTGGGACCCCAAACTGGGACCCCAAACTGGGACAGGGGCACCCCCAAACTGGGACCCCAAACTGGGACAGGGGCACCCCCAAACTGGGACAGGGGCACCCCCAAACTGGGGCGGGGGACCCCCAACTGGGACCCCAAACTGGGACAGGGGCACCCCCAAACTGGGGCGGGGGACCCCCAAACTGGGACCCCAAACTGAGACCTGAAACTGGGATGGAAGACCTCCAAACTGGGCTAAACTGGGACCCCAAACTGGGATGGGAGACCCCCAACTGGGACCCCAAACTGGGACCCCAAACTGGATCAAATTGAGACCCCAAACTGGGATGGGAGACCCCCAAACTGGGACCCCAAACTGGATCAAATTGAGACCCCAAACTGGGATGGGAGACCCCCAACTGGGACCCCAAAGTGGGCCAAACTGGGATGTGAAACCCCAAAACTTGGATCCCAAACTGGGATCCCAAACTGGGATGGAAGACCCCCAAACTGGGACACCAAACTGGGATGGGGGACCACCAAACTGGGACCCCAAACTGGACCAAATGGGGACCCTAAACTGGGATGGGAGACCCCCAAACTGGGACTTGAAACTGGGATGGAGGACCCCCAAACTGGGATGGAAGATCTGGAGGTCCTTGGGGTGATGATGGAGATGGGGTGGAAGATCCGGAGGTCCTCGGGGTGATGATGGAGATGGGGTGGAAGATCCGGAGGTCCTCAGGGTGATGGAGATGGGGTGGAAGATCCGGAGGTCCTTGGGGTGATGATGGAGATGAGGTGGAAGATCTGGAGGTCCTCGGGGTGATGATGGAGATGGGGTGGAAGATCTGGAGATCCTCGGGGTGATGATGGAGATGGGGTGGAAGATCCGGAGATCCTCGGGGTGATGATGGAGATGGGGTGGAAGATCTGGAGGTCCTCGGGGTGATGATGGAGATGGGGTGGAAGATCTGGAGGTTCTCGGGGTGATGATGGAGATGAGGTGGAAGATCTGGAGGTTCTCGGGGTGATGATGGAGATGAGGTGGAAGATCTGGAGGTTCTCGGGGTGATGATGGAGATGGGGTGGAAGATCTGGAGGTCCTCGGGGTGATGGAGATGGGGTGGAAGATCTGGAGGTCCTCGGGGTGATGATGGAGATGGGGTGGAAGATCCGGAGGTCCTCGGGGTGATGATGGAGATGGGGTGGAAGATCTGGAGGTTCTTGGAGTGATGATGGAGATGGGGTGGAAGATCTGGAGGTTCTTGGGGTGATGATGGAGATGGGGTGGAAGATCTGGAGGTCCTCGGGGTGATGATGGAGATGGGGTGGAGGACCTGGTGCTCGCCGGGGGTCCCTGAGGGTGGTGTCCCCCCACCTCCAGCATCAAGCGCAGCAACTGCTACATGGTTTGGTGCGGAGAGTTCGCCAACTCGAGCCAACAGGCGCGCGTCAGCCACACCGACCTCGTCATCGGCTGCTTGGTGGACCTGGCCACCGGCCTCATGACCTTCACGGCCAACGGCAAGGAGATCAACACCATCTTCCAGGTGGGATGGGGTCCTACCACCCCCACGAGGTCCCATCGCCGCCCCGCGGTGGGGTTGGGCACCTCCTGTCCTCATCTCAACGGCTTTGTCCGTCCAGGTGGAACCCAACACTAAGCTCTTCCCGGCCGTCTTCGCCCTTCCCACCAGCCAGAACGTCATCCAGTTTGAGTTGGGCAAACTCAAGGTGAGAAGGACCTCCTGGAGGAGGACCTGGACCTCTGAGGGGGTTCTTGGGGTCCATAGAGTGGACCAAGAAGGACGTGGAGCTATGGGAATGGTGAGGGGTCTCTGAGGCGTTCTTGGGGTCCATAGAGTGGACCAAGGAGGACGTGGACCTCTGGGAATGGTGAGGGGTCTCTGGGGGGTTCTTGGGGTGCAGAGGATGGACCAAGGAGGACGTGGACCTCTGGGAATGGTGAGGGGTCTCTGAGGGGTTCTTGGGGTCCATAGAGTGGACCAAGAAGGACGTGGACCTCTGGGAATGGTGAGGGGTCTCTGGGGGGTTCTTGGAGTCCATAGAGTGGACCTCTGGGAATGGTGAGGGGTCTCTGGGGGGTTCTTGGGGTCCAAAGAGTGGACCAAGGACCTCTGGGAATGGTGAGGGGTCTCTGAGGGGTTCTTGGGGTCCATAGAGTGGACCAAGAAGGACGTGGACCTCTGGGAACGGTGAGGGGTCTCTGGGGGGTTCTTGGGGTCCATAGAGTGGACCAAGGAGAATGTGGACCTCTGGGAATGGTGAGGGGTCTCTGAGGGGTTCTTGGGGTCCATAGAGTGGACCAAGGAGGACGTGGACCTCTGGGAATGGTGAGGGTTCTCTGGGGGGTTCTTGGGGTCCATAGAGTGGACCAAGGAGGACGTGGACCTCTGGGAATGGTGAGGGGTCTCTGAGGGGTTCTTGGGGTCCATAGAGTGGACCAAGGACCTCTGGGAATGAGGGGGACCTCATAGAGAGGACGTGGACCTCTGGGAATGAGGGGTCTCTGAGGGGTTCTTGGGGTCCATAGAGTGGACCAAGAAGGACGTGGACCTCTGGGAATGGTGAGGGGTCTCTGAGGGGTTCTTGGGGTCCATAGAGTGGACCAAGGAGAACGTGGACCTCTGGGAACGGTGAGGGGTCTCTGGGGGGTTCTTGGGGTCCATAGAGTGGACCAAGAAGGACGTGGACCTCTGGGAACGGTGAGGGGTCTCTTGGGGGTTCTTGGGGTCCATAGAGTGGACCAAGGAGAATGTGGACCTCTGGGAATGGTGAGGGGTCTCTGAGGGGTTCTTGGGGTCCATAGAGTGGACCAAGGAGAACGTGGACCTCTGGGAATGGTGAGGGGTCTCTTGGGGGTTCTTGGGGTCCAAAGAGTGGACCAAGGACCTCTGGGAATGGTGAGGGGTCTCTGAGGGGTTCTTGGGGTCCATAGAGTGGACCAAGGACCTCTGGGAATGAGGGGGAGCCTCATAGAGAGGACGTGGACCTCTGGGAATAAGGGGTCTCTGAGGGGTTCTTGGGGTCCATAGAGTGGCCCCCTGGGTTGGTGGGGGTCTCCTGGGGGTGCTGAAGGCATCTCAGGAGCTTTGGTGTCCCCCGCCTGACGCCCGCCGTGTCCTCGTAGAACATCATGCCCATCTCGGCCGCCATGTTCAGCAGCGAGCGGAAGAACCCGGAGCCGCAGTGTCCGCCCCGCTTGGTCATCCAGATGTTGACGCCCGTCACCTGGAGCCGAATGCCCAACGAGTTCCTGACGGTGGACACCTCCCGGCTGGGCGACGGGCAGGGCTGGGCCGTGGAGTGCAACGAGCCCCTCGTCATGATGGCCCTCCACATCCCCGAGGAGAACAGGTCCGGGACCCTCGTCCTCCTCAGGGGTCCCATCCCCAGGAGAAACCGTGGTCCCATCCCCAGGAGAACCCATGGTCCCATCTCCAGGACACCCAGGGTCCCATCTCCAGAAGCCCCAGAGATCCCATCCCCAGGAGACCCAAGATCCCATCTCCAAGAAACACATCCCGAAAAGACCCAGAGATTCCATCCCCACGATCCCATCTTCAGAAGCCCCAGAGATCCCATCCCCAGGACAGTCAGAGATCCCATCTCCAGGGTCCCACCCCCAAGAGATCCAGAGGTCCCATCTCCAGTGTTCCATCTCTACAAGCCCCAGAGGTTCCATCTCCAGGAGACCCAGAGGTTCCATCTCCAGAAGCCCCAGAGGTTCCATCTCCAGGGTCCCATCTCCAAGAGATCCAGAGATTCCATCCCCATGATCCCATCTTCAGAAGCCTTAGAGATCCCATCCCCAGGAGATCTGAGATCCCCTCTCCAGTGTCCCATCTCCAAGAGGTTGAGATGGTCTCAGAGGTCCCATCTCCAGCGTTCCATCTCCAGAAGCCCCTGAGATCCCATCTCCAGAAGGAGACCTGAGATCCCCTCTCCAGTGTCCCATCTCCAAGAGGTTGAGATGGACTCAGAGGTCCCATCCCCAGGAGACCCGAGATCCCATCTCCAGAAGCCCCATCCCCAAAAGCCCCAGAGGTCCCATCTCCAGCGTTCCATCTCCAAGAGGTTGAGATGGACTCAGAGGTCCCATCTCCAGCGTTCCATCTCCAGAAGCCCCTGAGATCCCATCCCCAGGAGATCTGAGATCCCCTCTCCAGTGTCCCACCTCCAAGAGGTCGAGATGGACCCAGAGGTCTCATCTCCAGCGTTCCATCTCCAGAAGCCCCAGAGATCCCATCCCCAGGAGATCTGAGATCCCCTCTCCAGTGTCCCACCTCCAAGAGGTCGAGATGGACCCAGAGATCCCATCATCTCCAGAGGTTCCACCTCCGGAGATCCCACCCTCGAGGCTGACCCCTCCTCTCCTCTCCCCTCAGATGCATCGACATCATGGAGCTGTCGGAGCGCTTGGACCTCCTCCGCTTCCAGTGCCACACTCTGAAGCTCTACTGCGCCGTCTGCGCGTTGGGCAACAACCGCGTGGCGCACGCGCTCTGCAGCCACGTCGACCAAACCCAACTGCTCTTCGCCATCGAGAGCCCGGAGCTGCCGGGACCCCTCCGAGCGGGGTACTACGACCTCCTGCTGGCCATGCACCTGGACGCCGCCCAGCGCGCCCGCGCCTCCATGAGCGCCGAGTTCATCGTCCCCATGACCGAGGCCACCAAGGCCATCACCCTCTTCCCCGCGGGCGGCCGCGCCCCGGGGCCCCCCGGCGTCGGCCCCAGCGCCTGTTTGCGCCCTCAGCCGCATTTCGCCGACCCGTGCTTCATCCTGGCGGGCGGCGGCGGGCGCGCGCCGCTGGGGCCCGGCATCCCGCTGCGGGAGTTGGGCGCTCGGGCCATCCGGATGCTGTCGGAAGCGGTGGCCGGAGGGGGACCCCACGCTCGCGACCCGGTGGGGGGAAGCGTGGAGTACGAGTTGGTGCCGGTGTTGAAGTTGGTGTCGGCGCTCTTGGCCGTGGGGGCGTTGGGGGACGAGGAGGTGCGGAGCGTCCTCCGCATGATCGAACCCCGCGTCTTCGGCGACGCCCGGCGCGAGCGAGGGGACGGCGAGGACGAGGAGGTCAGGAGGACCCGGAGGACAAAGGCCATCGAGGCCGGAGAGATGGAGGAGGAGGAGGAGGAGGAGGAGGAGCCCGAGGAAGGGCTCCTGCAGATGAAGCTGCCCGAGTCCGTCAAGCTGGAGGTGAGGGGACACTTACGGAGGGGTTCCTGTCCCCTCACGGGGGTCCCTGTCCCCCCGTGTCCCCATGTCCCCCTATATCCCCCTGTCCCCCTGTGTCCCCCTGTCCCCTTCACTGTCCTGTGTCCCCCCGTCCTTCATGTCCCCCTCCCTGACCCATGTCCCCGTGTCCCCCTGTGTCCCCATCAGTGTCCCCATGTCCCTCTGTGTCCCATCAGTGTCCCCATGTCCCTGTATCCCTCGATGTCCCCATGTCCCCCTCCTTGACCTCTGTCCCCCTGTCCCTCTGTGTCCCATTGTCCTCCTCATTGTCCTGTGTCCCCATCAGTGTCCCCATGTCCCCTCACTGTCCCCGTGTCCCCCTCACAGTCCCCTCAGTGTCCCCATGGTGTCCCCTCAATGTCCCCTCACTGTCCCCATCAGTGTCCCTGTGTCCCCCTCACGGTCCCCTCAGTGTCCCATCAGTGTCCCCTCACTATCCCCTCACTGTCCCCTCAGTGCCCGCTCAGTGTCCCCTCAATATCTCCTCAATATCCCCTCTGTGTCCCCTCACTATCCCCATGGTGTCCCCTCACCGTCCCCTCACCGTCCCCATGGTGTCCCCTCACTGTCCCCTCACCGTCCCCTTGGTGTCCCCTCCGTGTCCCCCCAGTGTCCCCATGGAGTCCCCTCACTGTCCCCATGTTGTCCCCATCAGTGTCCCCATGGTGTCCCCATGGTGTTCCCTCACCATCCCCATGGTGTCCCCCTGGTGTCCCCTCAGTGTCCCCCCAGTGTCCCCATGGAGTCCCCTCACTGTCCCCATGTTGTCCCCATCAGTGTCCCCATGGTGTCCCCATGGTGTTCCCTCACCATCCCCATGGTGTCCCCCTGGTGTCCCCTCAGTGTCCCCCCAGTGTCCCCCCAGTGTCCCCATGGTGTCCCCTCGGTGTCCCCTCAATTTCCCCTCGGTGTCCCCCTGTTGTCCCCATAGTGTCCCCCTGGTGTCCCCTCACCGTCCCCGTCGATGTCCCCATGGTGTCCCCATGGTGTCCTCTTAGTGTCCCCTCACCGTCCCCCTGTTGTCCCCATGTTGTCCCCCCGGTGTCCCCTCACTGTCCCCGTCGATGTCCCCACGGTGTCCCCTCGGTGTCCCCTCACCGTCGCTGCTGTTGTCCCCAGATGTGCCACCTGCTGCAGTTCTTCTGCGAGCGGGAGCTGCAGCACCGCGTCGAGGCCATCGTGGCCTTCTCGGAGCGCCACGTGGAGCGTCTGCAGCGCGATCAGCGCCGGCGCTACCGCCGCCTCATGAGGGCTCTCACCATGACGGCCGCCGAGACCGCGCGCAGGACCAGGGAGTTCCGCTCCCCACCCCAGGAGCAGGTGGGGACACCCGGGGGACACCCGGGGGACACCCGGGGACACGGGATGGACGTAGGGACACATAGAGGGGACATGGGGACATGGGATGGACAGCGGGACACGGGATGGACAGCAGGACACATAGAGGGGACATGGGATGGACAGCGGGACACGGGATGGACGTGGGGACATGGGATGGACAGCGGGACACATAGAGGGGACATGGGATGGACAGCGGGACACGGGGACAGGGGATGGACGTAGGGACACGGGATGGACAGCGGGACATGGGATGGACGTGGGGACATGGGGACATGGGATGGACAGGGGGACATGGGATGGACATGGGGACATGGGGACATGGGATGGACAGGGGGACATGGGATGGACATGGAGACATGGGGACATGGGGACATGGAATGGACAGCAGGACATGGGATGGACAGGGGGACATGGGGACATGGGGACATGGGGACATGGAATGGACATGGGGACATGGGATGGATGTGGGGACACGGGGACATGGGGACATGGAATGGACAGCAGGACATGGGATGGACATGGGGGACACGGGGACATGGAATGGACATGGGGACAGGGGATGGACGTGGGGACATGGGGACATGGGGACACATAGAGGGGACATGGGGACAGCAGGACACAGGATGGACAGGGGGACATGGGATGGACATGGGGACATGGGATGGACATGGGGACATGGGATGGAGATGGGGCCATGGGGACACATAGAGGGGACATGGGGACAGCAGGACACGGGATGGACATGGGGACGTTGAGGGGACCTGGGGACACATAGAGGGGACATGGGGACATGGGGACACACGGGGAAATGGGGACATGGGGACACAGGATGGACATAGGGACACCCAGGGAGACGGTGGGACACGGGACGGGCAGGGGAACGTTGGGATGGACACGGGGACACACGGGGACACATGGGGACGTGGGGATGGAGATGGGGACACATGGTGGGACATGGGGACACAGGATGGACATCATGGGGATGTGGGGACACGTGGGGACGTGGGGACACGGGATGGACACGGGGACACACGGGGAGACGGTGGGACACGGGACGGGCAGGGGAAAGTTGGGATGGACACGGGGACACACGGGGACACGGGGACATGTGGGGACGTGGGGAAGTTGGGATGGGCATGGGGACACATGGTGGGACATGGGGACACAGATGGACATCATGGGGACATAGGGACACGTGGGGACGTGGGGAAGTTGGGATGGAGATGGGGACACATGGTGGGACATGGGGGCACAGGATGGACATCATGGGGATGTGGGGACACGTGGGGACGTGGGGACAGGGGATGGACATGGGGACACACGGGGACACGTGAGAACACGTGGGGAAGTTGGGATGGAGATGGGGACACGTGGGGACACGTGGGGCCGTGGGGAAGTTGGGATGGACATGGGGACACATGGTGGGACATGGGGACATGGGATGGACATCATGGGGATGTGGGGACGCGAGGAAGTTGGGATGGACATGAGGACACATGGTGGGACATGGGGGCACAGGATGGACATCATGGGGACATGGGGACACATGGGGAAGTTGGGATGGACATGGGGACACATGGTGGGACATGGGGGCACAGGATGGACATCATGGGGCCACACGGGGCCACGTGGGGAAGTTGGGATGGAGATGGGGCCACGTGGGGCCACGCGGGGCCACGTGGGGAAGTTGGGATGGACACGTGGGGCCGCAGGGAGCGCCGCGGCCGCGCCCCCCTGACGCGGTGTCCCCTGCTGTCCCCGTCCCCAGATCAATATGCTGCTGCAGCACAAGGCCGGGACGGAGGACGAGGAGTGCCCGGTGCCCGACGACATCCGCGAGGAGCTGCTGGCCTTCCACGGCGACCTTCTGGCCCACTGCGGTGAGGGACGGGGGGCACCCCCAGGGCACCTCCGGCTCCGTGGGGACCCCTCTTTGCAGGCACCTCTTGGAGGACCACTCTTTGGGGACACCTCTTTTGGGACCTTGAGGACCTTTGGGGCATGGAGACCCCAACCCTACAACTTTGGGGGCCTCTAGGATATTGGGGGCCTCCATCCATGGACCTCCAAAACACTGGGGACCCCCACCCTGAGACCTTGGGGACCCCCTTGCATGGACCCCAAAGACCCCGAGGACCTTGGGGACCCCAACCCTGAGGACCTTGGGGACCTCCTTGCATGGACCCCCATCTATGGACCTCAGAGACCTCCAAAGCATTGGGGATCCCAACCCTGGGCCCTTGGAGACCTCCATCCATGGACCCCAAAGACCCCAAGGACTTTGGGGACTCCCATCTTGGGACCCTGGAGACCCCCAGGGCATGGGGACCCCGACCCTGGGACCTTGGGGACCTCCATCCATGGACCCCAAAGACCCCGAGGACCTTGGGGACCCCAACCCTGGGCCCTTGGGAACCCTTAGGACCTTGGGGACCCCCATCTATGGTCCTCAGAGACCTCTAAAGTATTGTGGACCCCGACCCTGGGCCCTCGGGGACCTCACTTTGTCCCCCTGTGACCCCCGTTGTCCCCAGGGGTGATGCTGGAGGAGGAGGAGGAGGCCGTGGAGGAGGAGACGTCGCTGCAGCAGCGGCTCTTGGGGCTCGTGCAGAAGGTGGTGGGACTGCGACCACCTCCACCGCAGGAGGAACCTCCACCGCAGGAACCCCCGGTGCCCAGTGAGTGGGGACACGGGGACACGGGGACACGGGAAGGGCGTCCCCAAAGAGCCAACGTGGCCATCTCCAACGGAGGTATCTCCAAAGTGCTCATGGAGATGTCCCCAAGACGCCAACGGAGGTATCTCCAATGTGGTTATGGAGATGTCCCCAAGGCGCCAATGGAGATATCTCCAAAGTGCTCATGGAGATGTCCCCAAGACGCCAATGGAGATATCTCCAAGATGTTTATGGAGATGTCCCCAAGGCGCCAATGGAGATATCTCCAAAGTGCTCATGGAGATGTCCCCAAGGCGCCAATGGAGATATCTCCAAGATGTTTATGGAGATGTCCCCAAGACACCAATGGAGGTATCTCCAATGTGGTTATGGAGATGTCCCCAAAGCGCCAATGGAGATATCTCCAAAGTGCTTATGGAGATGTCCCCAAGGTGCCAATGGAGATATCTCCAAGACATTTATGGAGATGTCCCCAAGGCGCCAATGGAGATATCTCCAAGACATTTATGGAGATGTCCCCAAGGCGCCAATGGAGATATCTCCAATGTGGTTATGGAGATGTCCCCAAGGCGCCAATGGAGATATCTCCAATGTGGTTATGGAGATGTCCCCAAGACGCCAATGGAGATATCTCCAGTGTGCTTATGGAGATGTCCCCAAGGCGCCAATGGAGATATCTCCAATGTGGTTATGGAGATGTCCCCAAGGCGCCAATGGAGATATCCCCAAGATGTTTATGGAGATGTCCCCAAGACACCAATGGAGATATCTCCAATGCGGTTATGGAGATGTCCCCAAGGCGCCAACGGAGATATCTCCAAGATGTTTATGGAGATGTCCCCAAGACACCAATGGAGATATCTCCAATGCGGTTATGGAGATGTCCCCAAGGCGCCAATGGAGGTATCTCCAAGATGTTTATGGAGATGTCCCCAAGGCGCCACTGGAGATATCTCCAATGCGGTTATGGAGATGTCCCCAAGGCGCCAATGGAGATATCTCCAATGTGCTTATGGAGATGTCCCCAAGACGCCAACAGAGATATCTCCAATGTGGTTATGGAGATGTCCCCAAGGCGCCAACAGAGATATCTCCAATGTACTTACGGAGATGTCCCCAAGAAGCCAACAGAGATATCTCCAATGTGGTTATGGAGATGTCCCCAAGGCGCCACTGGAGATGTCGTCTCCACCGTCCGGTGTCGGTGTCCCCAGGCACGCTGCAGGAGCTGATCTCGCAGACGATGGTGCACTGGGCGCAGGAGTCCTTCATCCAGAGCCCCGAGCTGGTGCGCGCCATGTTCAGCCTCCTGCACCGCCAGTACGACGGACTGGGGGAACTGGTGCGGGCGCTGCCCAAGGCCTACACCATCAGCGCCCACTCGGTGCCCGACACCACCGCCCTCCTCGAGTGCCTCGGGCAGATCCGCTCCCTCCTCATCGTCCAGATGGGCCCCGAGGAGGAGAACCTCATGATCCAGAGCATCGGGTGGGTGGGGGGACCCGCGGCACCCACGTCTCCGTCCGTCACCACATCTCCATCCATCACCACATCTCCATCCATCACCACGTCTTCATTCCTCACCCACGTTTACATCCATCACCCACGTCTTCATCCATCGCCACATCTTCATCCATCACCCACATCTCCATCCATCACTCCACACCTCCATCTATCATTACATCTCCATCCATCCCCCCATATCTCCACCCATCACCCCACATCTCCATCCACCCCCACATCTCCATCCACCCCCACATCTCCATCCATCCGTTGACCTCCAACCATCTGTTGACCTCTATCCATCTGCACACCTCCATCCATCCCTTGATCTCCATCCATTTGTTGACCTCCATCCATCCCCACATCTCCATCCATCCCCACACCTCCATCCACCTCCATATCTCCATCCACCCCCATATCTCCATCCATCCCCACACCTCCATCCACCCCCACATCTCCATCCACCCCCACATCTCCATCCATCCGTTGACCTCCAACCATCTGTTGACCTCTATCCATCTGCACACCTCCATCCATCCCCATATCTCCATCCATCCCTCGATCTCCATCCATTTGTTGACCTCCATCCATCTCCACATCATCCATCCATTGACCTCCATCCATCCATTGACCTCCATTCATCCGTTGACCTCCATCCACCCCTCTATCTCCATCCACCCCTCGATCTCCATCCACCCCTCGATCTCCATCCATCCGTTGACCTCCATCCATCCCCACATCTCCATCCATCCACCCCTCGATCTCCATCCACCCCTTGACCTCCATCCATCCCCACATCTCCATCCACCCCTCGATCTCCATCCACCCCTCGACCTCCATCCACCCCTCGATCTCCATCCATCCGTTGACCTCCACCCATCCCTTGATCTCCATCCATCCACCCCTCGATCTCCATCCACCCCTCGACCTCCATCCACCCCTCAATCTCCCCCCTCACCCCCCACGTCCTCCCCCTCCGTTGACCCCCCTTTGTCCCCTCAGGAACATCATGAACAATAAGGTCTTCTACCAACACCCCAACCTGATGCGGGCGCTGGGGATGCACGAGACGGTCATGCAGGTCATGGTCAGCGTCCTCGGGGGAGGCGAGAACAAGGTGAGTCCTCGGGCGGAGGGGCTCCTCGGTGCCCCCCGAGCGCCCCCCGTGACGCGGCCGCGCCCCCCGGCAGGAGATCCGCTTCCCCAAGATGGTCACCAACTGCTGCCGCTTCCTCTGCTACTTCTGCCGCATCAGCCGCCAGAACCAGCGCTCCATGTTCGACCACCTGGGGTACCTGCTGGAGAACAGCAGCATCGGCCTCGGTCAGCGGGCGCCTCCTGGCACCCCCGTCACCCTTTGTCACCTCCTGTCACCCTTTGTCACCTCCTGTCACCTCCTGTCGCCCCACATCCCCTCCAGTCCATCCCCATCACCTCCTGTCCCGGTGCCACCAGCAGCATCAGCCTGGGTGAGGTGGCACCTCCGGCACCCCCTGGCACCCCCTGTCACCCCCTGTCACCCCTTGTCACCCCCTGTCACCTCCTGTCACCTCCTGTCACCCTTTGTCACCCCCTGTCACCCCATATCCCCTCCAGTCCATCTCCACCATCTCCTGTCCCGGTGCCACCAGCAGCATCAGCCTGGGTGAGGTGTCACCTCCTGTCACCCCCTGTCACTCTTTGTCATCTCCTGTCACCTCCTGTCACCCTTTGTCACCTCCTGTCACCCCATGTCCCCTCCAGTCCATCCCCATCACCTCCTGTCCCGATGCCACCAGCAGCATCGGCCTGGGTGAGGTGGCACCTCCAGCACCCCCTGTCACCCCCTGTCACCCCATATCCCCTCCAGTCCATCTCCATCATCTCCTGTCCCGGTGCCACCAGCAGCATCAGCCTGGGTGAGGTGGCACCTCGTGTCACCCCTTGTCACCCCCGTCACCTCCTGTCACCCTTTGTCACCTCCTGTCACCCTTTGTCACCCCATGTCCCCTCCAGTCCATCCCCATCACCTCCTGTCCCGGTGCCACCAGCAGCATTGGCCTGGGTGAGGTGTCACCTCCTGTCACCTCCTGTCATCTCCTGTCACCCTTTGTCATCTCCTGTCACCCTTTGTCATCTCCTGTCACCCCCTGTCACCCCATGTCCATCTCCATCATCTCCTGTCCCGGTGCCACCAGCAGCATCGGCCTCGGTGAGGTGGCACCTCCGGCACCCCCTGTCACCCCCTGTCACCCCCTGTCACCCCTTGTCACCCCCTGTCACCTCCTGTCACCCTTTGTCATCTCCTGTCACCCCATATCCCCTCCAGTCCATCTCCATCATCTCCTGTCCCGGTGCCACCAGCAGCATTGGCCTGGATGAGGTGGCACCTCCTGTCACCCCCTGGCACCCCCTGTCACCTCCTGTCACCCCCTGTCACCTCCTGTCACCCTCTGGCACCCCCTGGCACCCCCTGTCACCTCCTGTCACCTCCTGTCACCCCATGTCCCCTCCAGTCCATCCCCATCATCTCCTGTCCCGGTGCCACCAGCAGCATTGGCCTGGATGAGGTGGCACCTCCGGCACGCCCTGTCACCCCCTGTCACCCCCTGTCACCCCCTGTCATCTCCTGTCATCTCCTGTCACCTCCTGTCACCCCCTGTCACCCACTGTCACCCCCTGTCACCTCCTGTCACCCTTTGTCACCTCCTGTCGCCCCACATCCCCTCCAGTCCATCCCCATCACCTCCTGTCCCAATGCCACCAGCAGCATTGGCCTGGGTGAGGTGGCACCTCCGGCACCCCCTGTCACCCCTTGTCACCTCCTGTCACCCCTTGTCACCCCCTGTCACCCCCTGTCACCCCCTGTCACCCCATGTCCCCTCCAGTCCATCTCCATCATCTCCTGTCCCGGTGCCACCAGCAACATCAGCCTGGGTGAGGTGGCACCTCCAGCACCCCCTGTCATCCCTTGTCACCTCCTGTCACCCCCTGTCACCTCCTGTCACCCCCTGGCACCCCCTGGCACCCCCTGTCACCTCCTGTCACCCCCTGGCACCCCCTGGCACCCCCTGTCACCTCCTGTCACCCCCTGGCACCTCCGGCACCCCCTGTCACCCCCTGTCACCCCCGTCACCCCTTTGTCACCTCCTGTCACCCCCTGTCATCTCCTGTCACCCCATATCCCCTCCAGTCCATCCCCATCATCTCCTGTCCCAATGCCACCAGCAGCATCAGCCTGGGTGAGGTGTCACCCCCTGGCACCCACTGTCACCTCCCTGTCCCCTCTCACCTCTTTGTCCCTCCATGTCACCCCTTTATCCCCTCCATTCACCCCTTTATCCCCTCCATCACCCCTTTGTCCCCACATCACCCCCTCCCCGTTTGTCACCTCCCCGTCCCGTTGCCACCACCGTCCCCGGTGTCCCCAACGCGTCCCCGTGTCCCCCCAGGCATGCGCGGTTCCACCCCTCTGGACGTGGCGGCCGCTTCCGTCATCGACAACAATGAGTTGGCGCTGGCGCTGAAGGAGCAGGACCTGGAGAAGGTGAGAACCTCTGGGCCACCCCGCGGCCGTGGGACCCTCTACGACGTCCCCATGCGTGGTGGGACCCCATGTGGTGTCCCCATAGTGGTGGGACCCCATACAACATCTCCATGGTGGTGGGACCCCATATGATGTCCCCATGGTGGTGAGACCCTATGCGATGTCCCCATGCTTGGTGGGACCCATGTGATGTCCCCATGGTCATGGGACACCATGTGGTGTCCCCATGGTGGTGGGACTCCATGCGATGTCCCCATAGTGGTGGGACCCCATGTGGTGTCCCCGTAGTGGTGGGACCCCATATGACATCCCCATGGTTGGTGAGACCCCATATGACATCCCCATGGTTGGTGGGACCCCATACAATGTCCCCGTGGTTGGTGGGACCCCATTCAACGTCCCCGTGGTTGGTGAGACCCCATATGACGTCCCCATGGTTGGTGGGACCCCATACGACGTCCCCACGCAGGTGGTGACGTACCTGGCGAGCTGTGGGCTGCAGAGTTGTCCCATGCTGCTGGCCAAGGGTTACCCCGACATCGGGTGGAACCCCTGCGGCGGCGAACGCTACCTCGACTTCCTGCGCTTCGCCGTCTTCGTCAACGGTCAGTGGTGGCCCCACCTTGGGCTCCCTGTGACCCCCGTGGCCCCATCCCACCACCCTGGAGGTCCCCGTGGCCCCATCCCACCACCCTGGAGGTCCCCATGGCCCCATCCCACCATCCGGGATGTCCCCATGTCCCCATCCAACTGTGCTGGAGGTCCCCATCCCACCATCCTGGGGGTCCCAAAGGGTCCCCGGTGTCCCCCGTGTCCCATCCTGGGGATCTCGGGGGTCCCCAGTGTCCCCTCTGTCCCATCCTGGGGGTCCCTGGGGGTCCTCATCCCTTGTCCTGTGGGTCTCGAGGGTCCCCATTGTCCCCCGTGTCCCATCCTGGGGGTCTCGGGGGTCCCTGGTGTCCCCATCCCATCCTGGGGGTCCCCTCTGTCCCATCTTGGGGGTCTCTGGGGGTCCTTGTCCCTTGTCCAGGGGGTCTCGGGGGTCCCCGTTGTCCCCCGTGTCCCATCCAGGGGGTCTCGGGGGTCCCCATTGTCCCCCATGTCCCACCCTGGGGGTCTTGGGGGTCCCCATTGTCCCCCGTGTCCCATCCAGGGGGTCTCGGGGGTCCCCATTGTCCGCCAAGTCCCACCCTGGGGGTCTTGGGGGTCCCCGTTGTCCCCCGTGTCCCATCCATGGGGGTCTTGGGGGTCCCCATTGTCCCCTGTATCCCACCCTGGGGGTCTCGGGGGTCCCCGGTGTCCCCCGTGTCCCATCCTGGTGGTCTTGGGGGTCGCCCATGTCCCACCCTGGGGGTGTTGAGGGTCCCCCATGTCCCACCCTGGGGGTGTCGGGGGTCCCCGGTGTCCCCCCCGTGTCCCACCCTGGGGGTGTTGGGGGTCCCCTGTGTCCCACCCTGGGGGTGTCGGGGGTCCCCGTTGTCCCCCATGTCCCATCCTGGGGGTCCCCGGTGTCGCCCATGTCCCATCCTGGGGGTCTCGGGGGTCCCCGTTGTCCCCCATGTCCCACCCTGGGGGTGTCGGGGGTCCCCCGTGTCCCACCCTGGGGCTGTCGGGGGTCCCCGTTGTCCCCCCCATGTCCCACCCTGGGGCTGTCGGGGGTCCTCCATGTCCCACCCTGGGGGTCTTGGGGGTCCCCAGTGTCCCCCCATCCCACCCTGGGGCTGTTGGGGGTCCCCGTTGTCCCCCATGTCCCACCCTGGGGGTGTCGGGGGTCCCCCGTGTCCCACCCTGGGGCTGTCGGGGGTCCCCGTTGTCCCCCGTGTCCCACCCTGGGGGTGTCGGGGGTCCCCGGTGCCCCCCATGTCCCACCCTGGGGGTGTTGAGAGTCCCCCGTGTCCCACCCTGGGGGTCTTGGGGGTCCCCGTTGTCCCCCGTGTCCCACCCTGGGGCTGTGGGGGGTCCTCATTGTCCCCTGTGTCCCACCCTGGGGCTGTTGAGGGTCCCCCATGTCCCACCCCGGGGGTCCCCGGTGTCCCCCGTGTCCCCTGAGTGTGGGGGTCCCTCAGGGGAGAGCGTGGAGGAGAACGCCAACGTGGTGGTGCGTCTGCTGATCCGTCGCCCCGAGTGCTTCGGGCCGGCGCTGCGCGGGGAGGGCGGCAGCGGTCTCCTCGCCGCCATCCAGGACGCCATCGGCATCGCCCAGGACCCCGCGCGCGACGGACCCAGCGGGCGCAGGGACAGGCGCCGAGAGCCGTGAGACACCGGGGCCCCAACACCGGGGCCGGGGCGAGGGGGACGGGGGGGACGGAGGCGGAGATGGAGGGGGAGATGAACGAGAGATGGAGGAGAGATGGAGGAGAGGTGGAGGTGGAGATGGAGGTGGAGATGGAGGAGAGATGGAGATGAACAAGAGATGGAGGAGAGATGGAGGTGGAGATGGAGATGGAGGTGGAGGAGAGGTGGAGGTGGAGATGGAGGTGGAGATGGAGGTGGAAGAGAGATGGAGGTGAAGGGGAGGTGGAAGAGAGATGGAGGTGAAGGAGAGATGGAGGAGAGGTGGAGGTGGAGAGATGGAGATGAACAAGAGATGGAGGAGAGATAGAGGTGGAGATGGAGGTGGAGAGATGGAGATGGAGAGATGGAGGTGGAGGAGAGATGGAGATGAACAAGAGATGGAGGAGAGATGGAGGTGGAGATGGAGGTGGAGGAGAGGTGGAGATGAAGGAGAGATGGAGGAGAGATGGAGGTGGAAGAGAGATGGAGGAGAGGTGGAGGTGGAGGAGAGATGGAGATGGAGGTGGAGGTGGAGGAGAGATGGAGGAGAGGTGGAGGTGGAGGAGAGATGGAGATGGAGGTGGAGGTGGAAGAGAGATGGAGGTGGAAGAGAGATGGAGGTGAAGGAGAGGTGGAGGAGAGATGGAGGTGGAGGTTGGAGAGATGGAGATGAAGGAGAGATGGAGGAGAGATGGAGGAGAGATGGAGGAGAGATGGAGGAGAGATGGAGGTGGAGGAGAAATGGAGGTAGAGGAGAAGCAGAGGTGGAGATGGAGGTGGAGAGATGGAGATGAAGGAGAGATGGAGGAGAGATGGAGGTGGAGGAGAGGTGGAGGTGGAGGAGAGGTGGAGGAGAGATGGAAGTGGAGAGATGGAGGTGAAGGAGAGGTGGAGGTGGGAGGGGGATGGGGATGGGAAGGAGATGGAGATGGACATGAAAAGGGGATGGGGTGGAGGTGCGAAGGGGGTGGAGATGCGATGAGACTGGAGATGGTGCAGATGGGGATGGGATGGAGACGATGACGGAGATGGGCTGAGGGGTGGTGGGGATGGGCCCGATCCTCACCTCCCCCTTCCCCCCCCCTCTCCCCTCAAGGTTTGGGGGTGAGGAACCCCCCGAGGAGAACCGCGTCCACTTGGGCAACGCCATCATGTCCTTCTACGCCGCCCTCATCGACCTCCTGGGGCGCTGCGCCCCCGAGATGCACGTGAGGAGGGGCCCCGCGGGGGGGGGGGGGGCCCGGGGGAGCGCCCGGATGGGGGTGACCCCCCCGTACCCCCTCTTTTCTCAGTTGATCCAAGCGGGGAAGGGGGAGGCGCTGCGGATCCGCGCGATCCTGCGCTCGTTGGTGCCGTTGGAGGACCTCGTGGGGATCATCAGCCTTCCCCTGCAGCTGCCCGCCTTCGGGAAAGGTGCACTGGGAGCACTGGGAGCACTGGGAGCACTGGGAGCACTGGGAGGATCTAGACTGGGAGCACTGGGAGCACTGGGAGCATCTGGGAGCACTGGGAGCATCTGGACTGGGAGCACTGGGAGCACTGGGAGCACTGGGAGCATCTGGGAGCACTGGGAGCACTGGGAGCATCTAGACTGGGAGCACTGGGAGGATCTAGACTGGGAGCACTGGGAGCACTGGGAGCACTGGGAGGATCTAGACTGGGAGCACTGGGAGCACTGGGAGCATCTGGACTGGGGGGACTGGGATGGGAGAACTGGGATGGGAGGATCTAGACTGGGAGCACTGGGATGGGGGGATCTGGACTGGGAGCACTGGGATAAGGGTATGTGGACTGGGAGCACTGAGATGGGAGGACTGGGATGGTGGCATCTGGACTGGGAGCACTGGGATGGGAGGATTGGGATGGGAGGATCTAGACTGGGAGCACTGGGATGGGAGGACTGGGATGGTGGCATCTGGACTGGGAGCACTGGGATGGGGGCATGTGGACTGGGATAGGAGGATCTAAACTGGGAGCACTGGGATGGGGGGATCTGGACTGGGAGGACTGGGATGGGAGAATTGGGATGGGAGGCTCTGGACTGGGAGCACTGGGATGGGTGGACTGGGATGGGGGCATCTGGACTGGGAGGACTGGGATGGGAGGACTGGGATAGGAGGATCTAGACTGGGAGGGCTGGGATGGGGGTATGTGGACTGGGAGGACTGGGATGGGAGAATTGGGATGGGAGGATCTGGACTGGGAGCACTGGGATGGGACGATCTGGACTGGGAGCACTGGGATGGGGGGATCTGGACTGGGAGGACTGGGTGGGAGGGACTGGACTGGGAGGACTGGAATGGGAGAATCTGGACTGGGAGCACTGGGATGGGGGAACTTGGATGGGGACACTGGACTGGGAGGACTGGGATGGAGGCAACTGGACTGGGAGGACGGGGATGGGGGCAGCTGTACTGGGAGGACGGGGATGGGGGCAACTGGACTGGGAGGACTGGGATGGGGGCAGCTGGACTGGGAGGACTGGGATGGAGGCAACTGGACTGGGAGGAGCGGTCTGGTGGGACTGGGAGGACTGGGATGGGGCAGCTGTACTGGGAGGACTGGGATGGAGGCAACTGGACTGGGAGGACTGGGATGGGGCAGCTGTACTGGGAGGAGCGGTCTGGTGGTACTGGGAGGACTGGGAGGGCGGTGTCCGGACTGGCGCCCGGCGCTCCCGGCAGACGGAGCGGTGCTGGAGCCGCGCATGGCCGCCAGTTTTGTGCCGGAGCACAAAGCGCCGATGGTGCTCTTCCTCGACCGCGTCTACGGCGTTGAGACCCAGGACTTCCTGCTCCACGTCCTCGAGGTCGGGTTCCTCCCGGACATGCGCGCCGCCGCCTCCCTCGACACCGTGAGACACACCGCCGCCATACTGGGGCGGACTGGGGCGGACTGGGGCGGACTGGGGTGCTCTGTCCTGTGTGGATGGAGATGGGATGGGATGGAGATGGAGATGAGATGGAGATGGAGATGGAGATGGAGATGGAGATGGAGATGGAGATGGAGATGATGGGATGGAGATGGAGATGATGGGATGGAGATGGAGATGATGGGATGGAGATGGAGATGGAGATGGAGATGGAGATGGAGATGGAGATGGAGATGATGGGATGGAGATGGAGATGAGATGGAGATGGAGATGATGAGATGGAGATGGAGATGAGATGGAGATGGAGATGATGGGATGGAGATGGAGATGGAGATGGAGATTGAGATGATGGGATGGAGATGGAGATGGAGATGGAGATGGAGATGGGACCATACTGGGCTGTACTGGGCCAGACTGGGCCAGACTGGGGTGCTCTGTCCTATATGGATGGAGATGGGATGGAGATGGAGATGATGGGATGGAGATGATGGGCTGGAGATGGGATGGAGATGATGAGATGGAGATGGGTTGGAGATGATGGGATGGAGATAATGAGATGGAGATGATGGTCTGGAGATGATGGGTTGGAGATGATGGTCTGGAGATGATGGTCTGGAGATGATGGGCTGGAGATGATGGGATGGAGATGATGGTCTGGAGATGATGGGTTGGAGATGATGGGATGGAGATGATGGTCTGGAGATGATGGTCTGGAGATGATGGGTTGGAGATGATGGGATGGAGATGATGGTCTGGGGATGATGGGTTGGAGATGATGGGCTGGAGATGATGGGCTGGAGATGATGGGATGGAGATGATGGGCTGGAGATGATGGTCTGGGGATGATGGGTTGGAGATGATGGTCTGGAGATGATGGGATGGAGATGATGGGTTGGAGATGATGGGATGGAGATGATGGTCTGGGGATGATGGGATGGAGATGATGGGCTGGAGATGATGGGATGGAGATGATGGGCTGGAGATGATGGTCTGGGGATGATGGGATGGAGATGGTCTGGGGATGGGATGGTCTGGGGATGATGGTCTGTAGAAGGGCTGGAGATGATGGTCTGGAGATGATGGTCTGGAGATGATGGTCTGTGGAAGGGCTGGTGTGGGGCGCTGCCCCACGGCTCCGTGACCTCCGGGCGCCCCCCAGGTGGCCTTCAGCACGACGGAGATGGCGCTGGCGCTGAACCGCTACCTGTGCCAGGCGGTGCTGCCGCTCATCACCAAGTGTGCGCCGCTCTTCGCCGGCACCGAGCACCGCGCCATCATGGTGGACTCCATGCTCCACACCATCTACCGACTGTCGCGCGGCCGCTCGCTCACCAAAGCCCAACGCGACGTCATCGAGGAGTGTCTGATGGCCCTGTGCCGGTGGGGACCCCCCCGGGACACCCGCGTCACCCCCAAACCCGTCCCAGAGACCCCCCCAACGGCTCCATGGACACCCCAACAGCTCCATGGACACCCCAACAGCTCCATGGAACCCCAATATCTTCAGGGACCCCAAACATCCCCATAGAACCCTCAACATCCCCATAGACTCCCCAACATCTCCATGGAACCCCAACAGCTCCATGGACCCCTCCAACATCTCCATGGAACCCCAATATCTCCATGGAACCCCAACATCTCCATGGACCTCCAATAGCTCCATGGACCCCCCAATATCTCCACAGATCTCAAACATCTCCATGGACAGCCACCACCCCCATGGACCCCCAACATCTCCATAGACCCCCCAACATCTCCATGGAACCCCCAACATCCCCATAGACCTCCAAACGTCTCCATGGACGCCCACCACCCCCGTGGACACCCAACATCCCCATAGACCCCCCAACATCTCCATGGAACCCCAACATCCCCATAGACCCCCAACATCCCCATAGACCCCCCAACATCTCCATGGATGCCCACCACCCCCATGGACCCCCAATATCTCCATGGACCCCCAACATCCCCATAGACCCCCCAACATCTCCGTGGACCCCCACCACCCCCGTGGAACCCCAACATCCCCATAGACCCCCCGACATCCCCATAGACCCCCCAACGTCTCCATGGACGCCCACCACCCCCATGGACCCCCAACATCTCCATGGAACCCCCAACATCCCCATCGACCCCCCAACATCTCCATGGACACCCACCACCCCCGTGGACCCCCAATGTCCCCACAGACCCCCCAACATCTCCATGGACCCCCACCACCCCCGTGGACCCCCAACATCCCCATACACCCCCCAACATCTCCATGGACCCCCACCACCCCCGTGGACCCCCAACATCCCCATAGACCCCCCAATGTCTCCATGGATGCCCACCACCCCCATGGACCCCCAACATCTCCATAGACCCCCCAACATCCCCATAGACCCCCCAACATCTCCATGGATGCCCACCACCCCCATGGACCCCCAACATCTCCATAGACCCCCCAACATCTCCATGGAACCCCCAACATCCCCACAGACCCCCCAACGTCTCCATGGACCCCCACCACCCCCGTGGACCCCCAACGTCCCCACAGACCCCCCAAGGTCTCCGTGGGCGCCCACCACCCCCGTGTCCTCCCACCCCCGCAGGTACATTCGCCCCTCAATGCTGCAGCACCTCCTGCGCCGTTTGGTCTTCGATGTCCCCATCCTCAACGAGTTCGCCAAAATGCCCCTCAAGGTGAGGCGGGAGGAGAAGACCTCGAGGGGGCGGTGGGGGAGGTCCCCGAGGTCCTTCTGAGGCCACCGCACCCCACAGCTCCTGACGAACCACTACGAGCGGTGCTGGAAGTACTACTGCCTCCCGAGCGGGTGGGCCAACCAGGGCGTCAGCTCCGAGGAGGAGCTCCACCTCACCAGGAAGCTCTTCTGGGGCATCTTCGAGTCCTTGGCCCACAAGGTTTGAGGGTGGGAGGTGGACACTGCGGGGGAGGAGGAGAGGAGAGGGGGTGGTGGGGACGTGGGGGTGGAGGTGGAGGTGGAGGAGGAGAGGGGATGAGAGGAGAGGGGGTGGTGGGGATGTGGGGATGGAGGTGGAGGTGGAGGTGGGGATGGGAATGGAGATGATGGAGATGGAGATGGAGATGATGGAGATGGAGATGAGATGGAGATGAGGATGATGGAGATAGAGATGGTGGGGATGGGGTGGTGGGGACATCAGGATGGGATGGAGATGGAGGTGGAGATGGAGGTGGAGGTGGAGATGGAGCTGGAGATGGATGTGGAGATGGAGGTGGAGGTGGAGATGGGGATGGGGATGGAGATGTTGGAGATGGAGATGGAGATGGAGATGGAGATGGAGATGGAGGTGGAGGTGGAGGTGGAGGTGGAGGTGGAGGTGGAGGTGGAGGTGGAGATGGAGATGGAGATGGAGGTGGAGGTGGAGGTGGAGATGGAGGTGGAGGTGGAGATGGAGATGGAGATGGAGGTGGAGGTGGAGATGGAGATGGAGATGGAGATGGAGGTGGAGGTGGGGATGGAGATGGAGGTGGAGATGGAGGTGGAGATGGAGATGGAGATGGGGATGGGGATGGAGATGAGATGGAGATGGAGATGGAGATGGGGATGGAGATGGAGATGGAGATGGAGATGAGATGGAGGTGGAGGTGGAGATGGAGATGGAGGTGGAGATGAGACCATACTGGGCTGTACTGGGGTGTTCTGTCCTGTATGGACGGAGATGAGATGAGATGGAGATGGGGATGATGGAGATGTTGGAGATGGAGGTGGAGATGGAGATGGAGATGGAGGTGGAGATGGAGATGGAGATGGAGATGGAGATAGGACCATACTGGGCTGTACTGGGGTGTTCTGTCCTGTATGGACGGAGATGAGATGAGATGGAGATGGAGATGATGGAGATGGAGGTGGAGATGGAGATAGAGATGGAGATGGAGATGGGGATGGAGATAGAGATGGAGATGGAGATGGAGATGGAGATGGAGATGGAGATGGAGATGGAGGTGGAGGTGGGGATGGAGATGGAGATGGGGATGGGGATGATGGAGATGGAGATGGAGATGGTGGGGATGGGGTGGTGGGGACATCAGGATGGGATGGAGATGGATGTGGAGATGGAGGTGGAGGTGGAGATGGAGATGTAGATGGAGGTGGAGATGGGACGGGACGTTGAGGACGCGGGGCTGAAGCTGAGGCGGTGATGAGGACAAGGCCCCCGTGAGAAGGCCGAGATGCGGTGGGTGGGGGTCTGGGCAGAGGGGTCTCCTCCGCTCTCGGGGGGTCCCTGGCGGTGACCCCCGGGCGCCCCCAGCGCTTCGACGCCGAGCTCTACAAGTTGGCCACCCCGTGCCTCTGCGCCATCGCCGGCGCCATCCCCCCCGACTACGTGGACGCCAGCTACTCCTCCAAGACCGAGAAGAAGGCTTCCGTCGACGCCGAGGGCAACTTCGACCCCAAACCCGTGGAGACCCTCAAGTACGGTCCGTCCCCCCCGACCCCGCGGTGGCCTCGGCGCCCCCTGACCCCGGCCCCGCCTCTCCCTCTCCAGCGTCATCATCCCCGAGAAGTTGGACGCCTTCATCAACAAATACGCCGAGTACACGCACGAGAAGTGGGCCTTCGACAAGGTGGGACCTCCGGGACCTCCCCACGGGCTCCTGTCGCCATCCCCACGTCCTCACCATCCCCACGGCCCCATCCCCACGTCCTCACCATCCCCACAGCCCCATCCCCACGTCCTCACCATCCCCACGGCCCCATCCCCACGTCCTCACCATCCCCACGGCCCCATCCCCACGTCCTCACCATCCCCACGGCCCCATCCCCACGTCCTCACCACCCCCACAGCCCCATCCCCACGTCCTCACCATCCCCACAGCCCCACCCCCACGTCCTCACCATCCCCACGGCCCCATCCCCACGTCCTCACCATCCCCACGGCCCCATCCCCACGTCCTCACCAACCCCACAGCCCCATCCCCACGTCCTCACCATCCCCACAGCCCCATCCCCACGTCCTCACCATCCCCACGGCCCCATCCCCACATCCTCACCATCCCCACGGCCCCATCCCCACGTCCTCACCATCCCCACGGCCCCATCCCCACGTCCTCACCATCCCCACGGCCCCATCCCCACGTCCTCACCATCCCCACGGCCCCATCCCCACGTCCTCACCATCCCCACGGCCCCATCCCCACGTCCTCACCATCCCCACAGCCCCATCCCCACGTCCTCACCATCCCCACAGCCCCATCCCCACGTCCTCACCATCCCCACGGCCCCATCCCCACGTCCTCACCATCCCCACGGCCCCATCCCCACGTCTTCACCATCCCCACGGCCCCATCCCCACGTCCTCACCATCCCCACAGCCCCATCCCCACGTCCTCACCATCCCCACGGCCCCATCCCCACGTCCTCACCATCCCCACAGCCCCATCCCCACGTCCTCACCATCCCCACGGCCCCATCCCCACGTCCTCACCATCCCCACGGCCCCATCCCCACGTCCTCACCATCCCCACAGCCCCATCCCCACGTCCTCACCATCCCCACAGCCCCATCTCCACGTCCTCACCATCCCCACGGCCCCATCCCCACGTCCTCACCATCCCCACGGCCCCATCCCCACGTCCTCACCATCCCCACGGCCCCATCCCCACGTCCTCACCATCCCCACGGCCCCATCCCCACGTCCTCACCATCCCCACGGCCCCATCCCCACGTCCTCACCATCCCCACGGCCCCATCCCCACGTCCTCACCATCCCCACAGCCCCATCCCCACGTCCTCACCATCCCCACGGCCCCATCCCCACGTCCTCACCATCCCCACGGCCCCATCTCCACGTCCTCACCATCCCCACGGCCCCATCCCCACGTCCTCACCATCCCCACGGCCCCATCCCCACGTCCTCACCATCCCCACAGCCCCATCTCTACGTCCTCACCATCCCCATCCCTACGTCCTCACCATCTCCATCCCTACATCCTCACCATCTCCATCCCTATGTCCTCACCATCTCCATCCCTACGTCCTCACCATCTCCATCCCTACATCCTCACCATCTCCATCCCTATGTCCTCACCACCCCCATCCCTACATCCTCACCATCTCCATCCCTATGTCCTCACCATCTCCATCCCTATGTCCTCACCATCTCCATCCCTACGTCCTCACCATCTCCATCCCTACATCCTCACCATCTCCATCCCTATGTCCTCACCACCCCCATCCCTATGTCCTCACCATCTCCATCCCTATGTCCTCACCACCCCCATCCCTATGTCCTCACCATCTCCATCCCTATGTCCTCACCACCCCCATCCCTATGTCCTCACCATCTCCATCCCTACGTCCTCACCACCCCCATCCCTACGTCCTCACCATCTCCATCCCTACATCCTCACCATCTCCATCCCTATGTCCTCACCATCTCCATCCCTACGTCCTCACCATCTCCATCCCTACATCCTCACCATCTCCATCCCTATGTCCTCACCACCCCCATCCCTATGTCCTCACCATCTCCATCCCTATGTCCTCACCACCCCCATCCCTATGTCCTCACCATCTCCATCCCTATGTCCTCACCATCTCCATCCCTATGTCCTCACCATCTCCATCCCTATGTCCTCACCACCCCCATCCCTACGTCCTCACCATCTCCATCCCTATGTCCTCACCATCCCCATCCCTATGTCCTCACCATCCCCATCCCCACGTCCTCACCACCCCCATCCCTATGTCCTCACCATCCCCATCCCCACGTCCTCACCACCCCCATCCCCACGTCCTCCCCTCCCCGCGATGTCCCACCCCCCCCGATGGTTCCGTCCCTCGGCAGATCCAGAACAATTGGTCCTATGGGGAGACGGTGGATGAAGAAGCCAAAACCCACCCCATGCTGCGACCCTACAAGACCTTCTCTGAGAAGGTACGAGATGTGTCCACCTCTGGGACCAGGATGGGATCCTCCTCAACCTCCCTGAGATCCTCCAACCCCAATGGTTCCTCCTCAACCTCCTGAGATCCTCCAAACCCAATGGTTCCTCCTCAACCTCCTGAGATCCTCCAAACCCAATGGTTCCTCCTCAACCTCCTGAGATCCTCCAACCCCATCAGTTCCTCCTCAACCTCCCTGAGATCCTCCAACCCCAATGGTTCCTCCTCAACCTCTCTGAGATCCTCCAACCCCAATGGTTCCTCCTCAACCTCCCTGAGATCCTCCAACCCCAATGGTTCCTCCTCAACCTCCTGAGATCCTCCAACCCCAATGGTTCCTCCTCAACCTCCCTGAGATCCTCCAACCCCATCAGTTCCTCCTCAACCTCCCTGAGATCCTCCAACCCCATCGGTTCCTCCCCAACCTCCTGGAGATCCCCCAAGTCCATCTTCCCCCCAGGACAAGGAGATCTACCGGTGGCCCATCAAGGAGTCCCTGAAGGCCATGTTGGCCTGGGAGTGGATGGTGGAGAAGGCCCGTGAGGGTGAGGAGGAGAAGACGGAGAAGAAGAAGACCCGCAAGATCTCCCAGTCTGCCCAGGTGGGGCTCCAATGCTGAGGTGCACCCCAAGAACTGGGGGTGGGGAAGGAGCACCTCAAGAACCTCCTGGAGCTCCATGAGGTCCACAGAGTGGTGAAGGAACACCCCAAGAACCTCTGGGGTTCCATGAGGTCATTGAGGAGCGCCCCAAGAACCTCTGGAGGTCCATGAGCTCCATGAGGTGGCAAAGGAGCACCTCAAGACCCTCTGGAGGTCCACGAGGTGGTGAAGGATCACCCCAGGAACCTCTGGAGCTCCATGAGGTGGTGAAGGATCACCTCAAGACCCTCTGGAGCTCCATGAGGTCCATGGGGTGGCCAAGGACCCCTTGGGAGGTCGCAGAGTCCCCCTCCCCACCACGGTCCCCCCCCATCTCCTCAGGCCACCTACGACCCCAGCCATGGCTACAGCCCTCAGCCCGTGGACCTCTCGGGGGTGACGCTGTCCCGGGAGCTGCAGGTCAG
Organism: Cuculus canorus; assembly: GCF_017976375.1. NCBI lineage: Eukaryota > Metazoa > Chordata > Aves > Cuculiformes > Cuculidae > Cuculus > Cuculus canorus. Next base: position 971,204 of record NC_071437.1, read on the forward strand.
TGACCACCCCTGGTGTCCCCTGGTGTCCCCTGGGGTCTCCTGGGGTCCCCTGGGGTCCCCTGGGGTCCCCTGGGGTCTCCTGGTGTCCCCTGGTGTCCTCTGGGGTCTCCTGGTGTCCCACCACGTCCCCCATGGTGTCCTCAGGCCATGGCCGAGCAGTTGGCCGAGAACTACCACAACACGTGGGGCCGCAAGAAGAAGCTGGAGCTGGAGGCCAAGGGTGAGGACCATCTCCTCCACCTCCCATGGGTTCTCCTTCATCTCCTCCATCTCCCCTGGGTTGTCCTCTCCTCCTTCTCCCATGGATTCTCCTCCCCTGCATCTCCCATGGGTTCTCCTCTACCTCCTATGGGTTCTCCTCCGTCCTCCTCTCCTCCATCTCCCCTGGATTGTCCTCCTCTCCTCCATCTCCCATGGATTCTCCTTCTCTCCTCCATCTCCCATCAGTTCTCCTCTCCTCCACCTCCCATGGGTTCTCCTCCATTCCATCTCCCATGGGTTCTCCTCCCTCTCCCCTGGGTTCTCCTCCTCTCCTCCATCTCCCATGGGTTCTCCTCTCCTCCCTCTCCCATGGATTCTCCTTCTCTCCTCCATCTCCCATGGGTTCTCCTCCATTCCATCTCCCATGGGTTCTCCTCCATTCCATCTCCCCTGGGTTCTCCTCCTCTCCTCCCTCTCCCATGGATTCTCCTCCATCTCCCATGGGTTCTCCTCCCTCTCCCCTGGGTTCTCCTCCTCTCCTCGCCCTCCGGTGGGTTGTCCTCTCCTGGCCCCGCTGACGGGGGTCTCAGGGGGGGGGTCGCACCCTCTGCTCGTGCCCTACGACACGCTGACGGCCAAGGAGAAGGCGCGGGACCGCGAGAAGGCCCAGGAGCTCCTCAAGTTCCTCCAACTCAACGGCTACGCCGTCACCCGGTGGGTGGTCCTCCTTGGGTGGTCCTCCTTGGGTGGTCCTGGTTGGGGTTTGGGTGGTCCTCCTTGGGTGGTACTCCTTGGGTGGTCCTGGTTGGGTTTTGGTGGTCCTGGTTGGGGTTTGGGTGGTCCTGGTTGGGTTTGGGTGGTCCTGGTTGGGGTTTGGGGGGTCCTGGTTGGGTTTGGGTGGTCCTGGTTGGGGTTTGGGTGGTCCTGGTTGGGTTTTGGGGGGTCCTGGTTGGGTTTTGGGGGGTCCTGGTTGGGTCTTGGGTGGACCTGGTTGGGTTTGGGTTGGTCCTGGTTGGGGTTTGGTGGTCCTGGTTGAGTTATGGTGGTCTTGGTTGGGTTTTGGGTGGTCCTGGTTGGGGTTTGGGTGGTCCTGGTTGGGTTTTGGTGGTCCTGGTTGGGTTTTGGTGGTCCTGGTTGGGGTTTGGGTGGTCCTGGTTGGGGTTTGGGTGGTCCTGGTGAGGTCCACGAGGTCCTGGTTGGGTTTTGGGTGGTCCTGGTTGGGGTTTGGTGGTCCTGGTTGGGGTTTGGTGGTCCTGGTTGGGGTTTGGTGGTCCTGGTTGGGGTTTGGGTGGTCCTGGTTGGGTTTTGGTGGTCCTGGTTGGGGTTTGGGTGGTCCTGGTTGGGGTTTGGGTGGTCCTGGTGAGGTCCACGAGGTCCTGGTTGGGTTTTGGGTGGTCCTGGTTGGGGTTTGGTGGTCCTGGTTGGGGTTTGGGTGGTCCTGGTTGGGTTTTGGTGGTCCTGGTTGGGGTTTGGTGGTCCTGGTTGGGTTTTGGGTGGTCCTGGTTGGGGTTTGAGTGGTCCTGGTTGGGTTTTGGGTGGTCCTGGTTGGGGTTTGGGTGGTCCTGGTGAGGTCCAGGAGGTCCTGGTTGGGTTTTGGGTGGTGGTGGCCTGGGTTGGGGTTGGGTTTTGGAGGTTTTGGGTTGAGGAGAAGATGTCCACCACCCCACCACCCCCCCGGTGACCCCTCGTCTTCGCAGGGGGCTGAAGGACATGGAATTGGACACCTCATCCATCGAGAAGCGTTTCGCCTATGGGTTCCTGCAGCAGCTCCTCAAGTGGATGGACATCTCGCAGGAGTTCATCGCCCACCTGGGTGGGACCTCGGGACCCTCAAACCCCTTCAGAACCCCCCTCAGATCCACCCCGGGACCCTCCCAGAGTCTCACTGAACCCCTTGAGATGCCCTCAAACCCCTTGAGACTCCCTCAAACCCTCTGAGACCCTTTGAGACCCCCATGAGTTGCCCTCAAACCCCTTAAGATGCCCTCAAACTCTTTGAGACCCCTTTGAGATGCCCTCAAACCCCTTGAGATGCCCTCAAACACTTTGAGACCCCTTTGAGATGCCCTCAAACCCCCTTGAGATGCCCTCAAACTCTTGGAGACCCCCTTGAGACCCCCTCAAACCCTTTGAGACCCCCTTGAGATGCCCTCAAACCCCTTGAGATGCCCTCAAACACTTTGAGACCCCTTTGAGATGCCCTCAAACCCCCTTGAGATGCCCTCAATCCCTCTTGAGACCCCCTCAAACCCTTTGAGACCCCCTTAAGATGCCCTCAACCCCCCTCGTACCCCACCTGGAGCCCCCTGGGTCCCCCCCAGACCCCGTGTCCCCCCCTGACCACCCATGTCCCCCCCCCAGAGGCCGTGGTGAGCAGCGGACGGGTGGAGAAATCTCCCCATGAGCAGGAGATCAAGTTCTTCGCCAAGGTCAGGGGGGACCCCAGAAGTGGGAGGGGACCCCAAAATGGTGGTGGTGGGAAACACACAGTGGCTTCAGGTTTTGGGGTCCCCACGGGCTCCTTGAGGTCCTCCATGGGGTCCCTGTGGGGTGGTTTTGGGGGTCCCTATGGAGTGTTGGAGGTCTCGATGAGTTCTTGGGGTTCCTCATGGAGTTCTGGGTGTTCCTCGGAGGTTCTTGGGGGGTCCCTATGGGGTTCTTTGAGGTCACTATGGGGCGTTTAAGGTCGCTATGGGGTCCCCTATGGGGTTTTTGGGGTCCCTATGGGGTTTTGGGGGTCTTCTATGGGGTAGTTTTGGGGTCTATATGGGTTCTTGTGGTTCCTCATGGGCTTTTGGTGGATCCTCACGGGGTTTTGGAGGTCCCTTGGGGTTCTTTGAGGTCCCTATGGGGTCCCCTATGAGGTTTTTGGGGTCCCTATGGGGTTTGGGGCGTCTTCTATGGGGTAGTTTTGGGGTCTATATGGGTTCTTGTGGTTCCTCATGGGCTTTTGGTGGATCCTCATGGGGTTTTGATGGATCCTCACGGGGTTTTGGAGGTCCCTTGGGGTCCCCTTTGAGGTTTCTATGGGGCGTTTGAGGTCCCTATGGGGTCCCCTATGAGGTTTTTGGGGTCCCTATGGGGTTTGGGGGTCTTCTATGGGGTAGTTTTGGGGTGTCTATGAGTTCTTGTGGTTCCTCATGGGCTTTTGGTGGATCCTCATGGGGTTTTGATGGATCCTCACGGGGTTTTGGAGGTCCCTTGGGGTTCTTTGAGGTTTCTATGGGGTGTTTGAGGTCGCTATGGGGTTTTGGGGGTCCCTCGAGGGGGTCCCCAGTTGTGGGGCGCCCCCCTGACCCACCCGCGCCCCCCAGATCCTGCTGCCCCTCATCAACCAGTACTTCCACAACCACTGCCTCTACTTCCTCTCCACTCCGGCCAAAGTGCTCGGCAGCGGCGGACACGCCTCCAACAAGGAGAAGGAGATGATCACCAGGTGGGGGGGGCACCCTGACCCCCAAGTGTGGGGCAGAGGGACCCCAAAACCCCTCCACGGGGCAGGTGGAGCCCCAAAACCCATCTTAGGGGTCACCGAGATCGTCGGTTTCGTGGACACCCACAGCCTCGGCCGTGGGGCACCCGGACCTCCCGCTATGGGGCACCCGGACCCACAGCTGTGGGGCTCCCGGACCCCCCGATGTGGGGCAGAGGGACCCCAAAACCCCTCCACGGGGCAGCTGGAACCCCAAAACCCACCTCTGGGGCACTGAGGTCATTGGTGCCACCGCCCCTTCGCCGTGAGGCACAGGGACCCCCCGAGAGGGGGACCCCCAAACGTGGGTCAGGGGGACCCCGAAGCCGCGCCGTGGGGCGGGGGGTGCTGTCCCCTCGCGGGGGATGTTGGGGACCCCCCTGACCCCCCGCGGTGTCCCCTCGCAGCCTCTTCTGCAAATTGGCCGCTCTCGTCCGCCACCGCGTCTCTCTCTTCGGTGAGGGGACGCGGGGGGACACGGGGGGACACGGGGGGACATGGGGGACACGGGGGGACATGGGGGACACGGGGGGACACGGGGGGACATGGGGGACATGGGGGGACATGGGGGGGACACGGGGGGACAGGGGGGGACGGGGGGGGACGGGGGGACATGGGGGATATGGGGGGGACAGGGGGGGACACGGGGGGACAGGGGGGGTATTGGGGGACACGGGGGACATGGGGGGTATTGGGGGGACAGGGGGGGACGGGGGGGATGGGGGGGACTGGGGGGTATTGGGGGATATGGGGGGACATGGGGGGACGCGGGGGGACAGGGGGGGTATTGGGGGGACATGGGGGGGACAGGGGGGACGGGGGGGATGTGGGGGACACGGGGGGACATGGGGGACACTGGGGGGACAGGGGGACACGGGGGGACATGGGGGGACGGGGGGGACAGGGGGGATGTGGGGGACACGGGGGGACACGGGGGGTATTGGGGGACACGGGGGGACAGGGGGGGACAGGGGGGTATTGGGGGACACGGGGACACGGGGGGACAGGGGGGACATGGGGGGACATGGGGGACATGGGGGGATGTGGGGGGACATGGGGGGACACGGGGGGACAGGGGGGACACAGGGGGACAGGGGGGTATTGGGGGACATGGGGGGACACGGGGGGATGTGGGGGACACGGGGGGACACGGGGGGACACGGGGGGACAGGGGGACACGGGGGGACGCGGGGGGACACGGGGGGGACACGGGGGGTATTGGGGGACACGGGGGGACACGGGGGACAGGGGGGACACGGGGGGACACGGGGGGACACGGGGGATATGGGGGATATGGGGGGACATGGGGGGACATGGGGGGACATGGGGGGTATTGGGGGACACAGGGGGACACGGGGGGACACGGGGGGAGACATGGGGGGGACACGGGGGGTATTGGGAGGACATGGGGGGACATGGGGGACGGGGGGGTATTGGGGGGACACGGGGGGACACAGGGGGACATGGGGGATATGGGGGACATGGGGGACATGGGGGGATATTGGGGACATGGGGGGATATTGGGGGACCCTGGGGTTCCCCGTTGGGGCTGAGCTGTGTCCCCCCCGCAGGGACGGACGCTCCGGCCGTGGTGAACTGTCTGCACATCCTCGCCCGCTCGCTCGACGCCAGGTGACACCTCGGGGGGTCCCCAAGGTCCCCGTGACCCCAAAGTGGTGGCCCCTCCTCATGGTCCCAAACCTCCTCGTGGCCCCAAAACTCCTCATGACCCCAAAACTCCTCATGACCCCACGGTGGTGGCACCTCCCATGGTCCTGAACCTCCTCATGGCCCCAAACGCCCCCATGACCCCAAGGTGGTGGCACCTCCTCATGGTCCCAAACCTCCTCATGGCCCCAAACCTCCCCATGACCCCAAAACTCCTCATGACCCCAAGGTGGTGGCACCTCCTTGTGGTCCTAAACCTTCTCATGGTCCCAAACCCCCCCATGACCCCACGGTGGTGGCACATCCTCATGGTCCCAAACCTCCTCATGGTCCCCAAGGTGGTGGCACCTCCCATGGCCCCAAACGCCCCCATGACCCCAAGGTGGTGGCACCTCCTCATGGTCCCAGACCTTCTCATGGTCCCCAAGGTGGTGGCACCTCCCATGGTCCTGAACCTTCTCATGGTCCCAAACTCCCCCATGACCCCACGGTGGTGGCACCTCCTCATGGTCCTAAACCTCCTCATGACCCCAAACCCCCCCATGACCCCAAAGTGGTGGCACCTCCTCATGGTCCCAAACCTCCTCATGGTCCCCAAGGTGGTGGCCACCTCCCATGGTCCTAAACCCCCCCATGACCCCAAGGTGGTGGCATCTCCCATGGCCCCAAACCCCTCCATGGTCCCAAACCTTCTCATGACCCCAAGGTGGTGGCACCTCCTCATGGTCCCAAACCTTCTTGTGGTCCCAAACCTCCTCATGGTCCTCAAGGTGGTGGTCACCTCCCATGGTCCTAAACCCCTCCATGACCCCAAGGTGGTGGAACCCCCCATGGCCTCAAAACTCCTCATGGTTCCAAACCTCCTCGTGGTCCCAAACCCCCCCATGGTCCCCAACCTCCTCGTGGTCCCCAACCCCCCCGTGGTCCCCAACCTCCATGGTGTCCCCAACGCCGCAGGACGGTGATGAAGTCGGGCCCGGAGATCGTGAAGGCCGGGCTGCGCTCGTTCTTCGAGAGCGCCTCCGAGGACATCGAGAAGATGGTGGAGAACCTCAAGCTGGGGAAGGTGACGCAGAGCCGGACGCAGGTCAAGGGGGTGGCCCAGAACATCAACTACACCACAGTGGCTCTGCTGCCCGTCCTCACCTCCCTCTTCGAGCACGTGGCCCAACACCAGTTCGGGGACGACGTCATCCGTGAGGACCACGGGGACACCACGGGGACACCACGGGGATGGGGGACACCATGGGGATGGGGGACACCATGGGGACACCATGGGGACACCATAGGGTTGGAGGACACCATGGGGACTTGGGGATGCCATGGGGACACCATGGGGATGGAGGACACCATGGGGATGAGGGACACCGTGGGGACACCATGGGGACACCATGAGGATGGGGGACACCATGGGGACACCATAGGGTTGGAGGACACCATGGAGAAAAGGGGACACCATGGGGACACCACGGGGATGGAGGACACCATGGGGACACCATGGGGACACTATAGGGTTGGAGGACACCATGGGGACACCATGGGGAAAAGGGGACACCATGGGGATGACAGACATCATGGGGACACCATGGAGACCTGGGAACATCTCGAGGACAAGGGGACACCATGGGGACTTGGGGTCGCCATGGGGACACCATGGAGATGGGGGACATCATGGAGAAAAGGGGACACCATGGGGACACCACAGGGATGGAGGACACCACGGGGACACCACGAGGACAAGGGGACACCTTAGGGACAAGGGGACACCATGGGGATGGGGGACACCATGGGGACACATTGGAGATGGGAGACATCATTGGGACTCCATGGGGACTCGGGAACATCTTGAGGACAAGGGGACACCTTAGGGGCAAGAGGACACCATGGGGACACGTTGGGGATGGGAGACATCATGGGGACACCATGGAGACTTGGGAACATCTTGAGGACAAGGGGACACCATGGGGATGGAGGACACCATAGGGATGAGGGACACCATGGGGACACCACGGGGATGGAGGACACCATAGGGATGAGGGACACCATGGGGACACCACGGGGATGGAGGACACCACAGGGATGAGGGACACCATGGCGACACCACGGGGACACCACGGGGATGGAGGACACCATGGGGCCGCCATGGGGAGAGATTGGGGATGGATCTGGGGAGGGCCGTGGGCAGGAGGTTGGGGTCCCCGCGGGGCGCCGGTGTCCCCGCGGCGCTGACGCCGCCGTCCCTGCAGTGGATGACGTGCAGGTCTCCTGTTACCGGATCCTCTGCAGCATCTTCTCCCTGGGCACCACCCGCAACGCCTACGTGGAGAGGTGGGGACCCACCGGGCTGCGGCCCCCGAGGGGTCCCCGAGGGGTCCCCGAGGGGATGAGGTGGTCATGAGGTGGCCATGGGGTGACCCATGGCTCTGGGGTGGCCATGGGGTGGCCTTGAGGTCCCCATGGCTCTGGGGTGGCCTTGGGGTGATCTCGGGTGGCCATGGGGTCCCCATGGGTCTGGGGTGGCCCTGGGGTGACCTTGGGTGGCCTTGAGGTCCCCATGGGTCTGGGGTGGCCTTGGGGTGACCTTGGGGTCCCCGTGGGTCTGGGGTGGCCTTGGGGTGATCTTGGGTGGCCTCGGGGTCCCCATGGGGGTGGTGTAGCCATGGGGTGACCTTGGGATGTCTATGGCTCTGGGGTGGCCTTGGGGTGACCTCGGGTCTGGGATGGTCCTGAGGTGGCCTTGGGGTGGCCCTGAGGTGACCTTGGGACATCTATGGCTCTGGGGTGGCCTTGAGGTCCCCATGGGTCTGGGGTGGCCTTGGGGTGACCTCGGTGTCCCCATGGCTCTGGGGTGGCCTTGGGGTGACCTTGGGTGGCCTTGGGGTCCCCATGGCTCTTGGGTGGCCTTGGGGTGACCTCAGTGTCCCCATGGCTCTGGGGTGACCTCGGGGTGACCCCGTGACCCCGGTGGTGACGGTGGCCTCCAGGCAGCGTCCGGCGCTGGGCGAGTGTCTGGCGCGGTTGGCGGCGGCGATGCCGGTGGCGTTCCTGGAGCCGCAGCTGGACGGGTGCAACCCCTGCTCCGTCTACAGCACCAAGAGCGCCCGCGAGCGCGCCGGTGAGGACCTCCTCCGCCTCCCCACGCCCCGTCCTTCCTGACCAGGCGGAGATGTTTCTCCACAACCTCCATGTCCCCCAGTCCTGGTCCTTCCCAGCCAAGTGGAGGAGATGTTTCTCCACAACCTCCATGTCCCCCAGTCCTGGTCCTTCCCAGCCAAGTAGAGGAGATGTTTCTCCACGTCCTCCTCATCTCCATGTCCCTCAGTCCTGGTCCTTCCCAACCAAGCAGAGGAGATGTTTCTCCATGTCTCCATGTCCTCCACCTCCCCCAGGCCCGGTCCTTCCTAACCAGGCGGAGATGTTTCTCCACAACCTCCATGTCCCTCAGCCCTGGTCCTGCCCAACCAAGTGGAGGAGATGTTTCTCCACGTCCTCCTCATCTCCGTGTCCCTCAGTCCTGGTCCTTCCCAGCCAAGCGGAGGAGATGTTTCTCCACGTCCTCCATGTCCTCCAGTCCTGGTCCTTCCCAGCCAAGCAGAGATGTTTCTCCATGTCTCTATGTCTCCATGTCCTCCAGTCCTGGTCCTTCCCAGCCAAGCAGAGATGTTTCTCCATGTCTCTATGTCTCCATGTCCTCCAGTCCTGGTCCTTCCCGGCCAAGTGGAGGAGATGTTTCTCCACGTTCCCCCATATCCCTCAGTCCTGGTCCTTCCCAGCCCAGTAGAGAAGATGTTTCTCCACGTCCTCCATGTCCTCCAGTCCTGGTCCTTCCCAACCAAGTGGAGGAGATGTTTCTCCATGTCCTCCTCATCTCCATGTCTCCAAGTCCTGCTCCTTCCCAGCCAAGCAGAGGAGATGTTTCTCCATGTCTCTATGTCTCCATGTCCTCCAGTCCTGATCCTTCCCGGCCAAGTGGAGGAGATGTTTCTCCACATCCTCCTCATCTCCGCGTCCTCCAGTCCTGGTCCTTCCCGAGCAGATGAGGAGATGTTTCTCCATGTCCTCCACATCCCTCAGTCCTGGTCCTTCCCGGCCAAGTGGAGGAGATGTTTCTCCATGTCTCCATGTCCCCCATATCCCCCAGTCCTGGTCCTTCCCGAGCAGACGAGGAGATGTTTCTCCATGTCCCTCAGTCCTGGTCCTTCCCGAGCAGACGAGGAGATGTTTCTCCATGTCTCCATGTCCCCCATATCCCTCAGTCCTGGTCCTTCCCGAGCAGACGAGGAGATGTTTCTCCACGTCCCCCAGTCCTGGTCCTTCCCGAGCAGATGAGGAGATGTTTCTCCATGTCCCTCAGTCCTGGTCCTTCCCGAGCAGACCAGGAGATGTTTCTCCGTGTCCCGCAGTGCTGGGACTGCCCAACCGCGTGGAGGAGATGTGTCCGGACGTTCCTCCTCTGGAGCAGCTGATGGGGACCATCGGCGCCCTGGCCGAGTCGGGCGCTCGTTACACGGAGATGCCCCACGTCATCGAGGTGACGCTGCCCATGCTCTGCAATTACCTCCCGCGCTGGTGGGAACGAGGACCCGACGCGGTGGCCCACGGCCCGTGGCCCACGGCCGTCACCAGCCACCACCTCAACGCCCTCCTGGGCAACATCCTGCGCATCGTGGTCAACAACCTGGGCATCGACGAGGCCTCCTGGATGAAGCGTCTGGCCGGTGGGTGGAGGCCCGGCCCTGGTGGGGCGCCGGGAGAGGTGGTGGTGGCCTTCAGGATCTCCTGAAGGTGGCTCCAAGGGGGCCCCGGGTGGGGCCGGTGGTCGTGGTGGGGCTGTGGATGGCACTGGTGGGTCTCAGAGTCACGGTGGTGGCCCCGAGTATCTCCTCAAGATGGTGTTGGTGGCCATGGATGGTCACAGGCTGGTGCTGGTGGCCTCGAGTAGTTCTGGAGAAGTTCTGGTGGCTCCAGGTGGTCCTGGGGAGGTTCCGGGTGGTCCTGGGGAGGTTCCCGGTGGCTCCGGGTGGTCCTGGGGAGGTCCCGGGTGGTCCTGGGGAGGTGGCGGTGGCTCCGGGTGGTCCTGGGGAGGTTCCCGGTGGCTCCGGGTGGTCCTGGGGAGGTCCCGGTGGCTCCGGGTGGTCCTGGGGAGGTTCCGGGTGGCTCCGGGTGGTCCTGGGGAGGTTCTGGGTGGTCCTGGGGAGGTTCCCGGTGTCTCCGGGTGGTCCTGGGGAGGTTCCCGGTGGCTCCAGGTGGTCCTGGGGAGGTTCCCGGTGGTCCTGGGGAGGTTCCTGGTGGTCCTGGGGAGGTTCCCGGTGGCTCCGGGTGGTCCTGGGGAGGTGGCGGTGGCTCCGGGTGGTCCTGGGGAGGTTCCGGGTGGTCCTGGGGAGGTTCTGGGTGGTCCTGGGGAGGTTCCGGGTGGCTCCGGGTGGTCCTGGGGAGGTTCCGGGTGGCTCCGGGTGATCCTGGGGAGGTTCTGGGTGGTCCTGGGGAGGTTCCCGGTGTCTCCGGGTGGTCCTGGGGAGGTTCCCGGTGTCTCCGGGTGGTCCTGGGGAGGTTCCCGGTGTCTCCGGGTGGTCCTGGGGAGGTTCCCGGTGGCTCCGGGTGGTCCTGGGGAGGTTCCCGGTGGCTCCGGGTGGTCCTGGGGAGGTGGCGGTGGCTCCGGGTGGTCCTGGGGAGGTTCCGGGTGGTCCTGGGGAGGTTCCCGGTGGTCCTGGGGAGGTTCTGGTGGCTCCAAGTGGTCCTGGGGAGGTTCTGGGTGGTCCTGGGGAGGTTCTGGTGGCTCCGGGTGGTCCTGGGAAGGTTCTGGGTGGTCCTGGGGAGGTTCTGGTGGCTCCGAGTGGTCCTGGGGAGGTTCCAGGTGGTCCTGGGAAGGTTCTGGGTGGTCCTGGGGAGGTTCTGGTGGTTCTGGGGAGGTCCCGGTGGCTCCAGGTGGTCCTGGGGAGGTCCCGGTGGCTCCGGGTGGTCCTGGGGAGGTTCCGGGTGGTCCTGGGGAGGTTCCGGGTGGTCCTGGGGAGGTTCTGGTGGCTCCAGGTGGTCCTGGGAAGGTTCTGGGTGGTCCTGGGGAGGTTCCGGGTGGCTCCGGGTGGTCCTGGGGAGGTCCCGGTGGCTCCGGGTGGTCCTGGGGAGGTTCTGGGTGGTCCTGGGGAGGTTCCGGGTGGTCCTGGGGAGGTTCCGGGTGGCCCTGGGGAGGTTCCGGGTGGCTCCGGGTGGTCCTGGGGAGGTTCTGGGTGGTCCTGGGGAGGTTCCGGGTGGTCCTGGGGAGGTTCCGGGTGGCCCTGGGGAGGTTCCGGGTGGCTCCGGGTGGTCCTGGGGAGGTTCTGGGTGGTCCTGGGGAGGTCCCGGTGGTCCTGGGGAGGTTCCGGGTGGTCCTGGGGAGGTCCTGCAGCTGCGGTGTCGGCGCAGTGTTCGCTCAGCCCATCGTGAGCAAAGCGAAGCCGGAGCTGCTGCGCTCCCACTTCATCCCCACCATGGAGAAGCTGAAGAAGCGCGCGGGCAAAGTGGTGGCCGAGGAGGAGCAGCTGCGGATGGAGGCCAAGGCCGAGGGCGAGGACGCCGAGCTCCTCATCCGCGATGAGTTCTCCGTCCTCTGCCGCGACCTCTACGCCCTCTACCCCCTCCTCATCCGCTACGTGGACAACAGCCGGTGAGCACCGACGGGGCCACCGCCGGGGGGACAACCCGGGGGGACACCCACCTTGGATGGGAGGTCTACTCGTGGTGGCCATGGAGAACCATTGATGGTGGCCATGGAGAACCATTGATGGTTGCCATGGAGAACCATCGATGGTGGCCATGGAGAACCATCGATGGTTGCCATGGAGGTCTACTCATGGTGGCCATGGAGAACCATTGATGGTGGCCATGGAGAACCATCGATGGTGGCCATGGAGGTCTACTCATGGTGGCCATGGAGAACCATTGATGGTGGCCATGGAGAACCATTGATGGTGGCCATGGAGGTCTACTAATGGTGGCCATGGAGAACCATCGATGGTGGCCATGGAGAACCATTGATGGTGGCCATGGAGGTCTACTCATGGTGGCCATGGAGAACCATTGATGGTGGCCATGGAGAACCATTGATGGTGGCCATGGAGATCTACTAATGGTGGCCATGGAGAACCATTGATGGTGGCCATGGAGAACCATCGATCGTGGCCATGGAGGTCTACTAATGGTAGCCATGGAGAACCATCGATGGTGGCCATGGAGAACCATCGATCGTGGCCATGGAGGTCTACTAATGGTAGCCATGGAGAACCATCGATGGTGGCCATGGAGGTCTACTCATGATGGCCATGGAGAACCATTGATGGTGGCCATGGAGACCCATTGTTGGTGGCCATGGAGATCTACTAATGGTAGCCATGGAGAACTATTGATGGTGGCCATGGAGAACCATCGATGGTGGCCATGGAGGTCTACTCATGGTGGCTATGGAGGTCTACCCAAGGTGGCCATGGAGACCCATCAATGGTGGCCATGGAGGCTCATTGATGGTGGCCATGGAGGTCTACTGATGGTGGCCATGTTGACCCATTGATTGTGGCCATGGAGACCCATGGATGGTGGCCATGGAGATCTACTCATGGTGGCTATGGAGGTCTACTGATGGTGGCCATGGAGACCCATCAATGGTGGCCATGGAGACCCATTGATGGTGGCCATGGAGGTCTATTCATGGTGGCCATGGAGACCCATGGATGGTGGCCATGGAGACCCATGGATGGTGGCCACGTGACCCATGGATGGTGACCATGGAGACCCATGGATGTTGGCCGTGTGACCCCAGGGCCAAGTGGCTGACGGAGCCCAACGCGGATGCTGAGGAGCTCTTCCGCATGGTGGGCGAGGTCTTCATCTACTGGTCCAAGTCCCACGTGAGTCGAGGGGCCGTGGGAGCTGCTGGTGGAGCGTCGGGTGGCCCAGAAGACCTCCGGGGAGGTCCCGGACCTGAGGTCACGGCCCGGTGTCCCCAACTCCCGGCAGAACTTCAAGCGTGAGGAGCAGAACTTCGTGGTGCAGAACGAGATCAACAACATGTCCTTCCTGACGGCCGACAGCAAGAGCAAGATGGCCAAGGTGACCCCAACCCACCTCCTCTGCTCCCCAAACCCACCCGAGACCCCAAAACTCACCTGAGACCCCAAAACCTGCCCAACCCCAACCATCTCCACCCCTTCCATCCCTCCTGGTGCCCTCAGACCACCCCCAAACCCACCTGAGACCCCAAAACCCACCCGAGACCCCAAAACCCACCCAACCCCAACCATCTCCACCCCTTCCATCCCTCCTGGTGCCCTCAGACCACCCCAAAACCCACCTGAGACCCCAAAACCTGCCCAACCCCAACCATCTCCACCCCTTCCATCCCTCCTGGTGCCCTCAAACCACCCCAAAACCCACCCGAGACCCCAAACCCACCCAACCTCAACCATCTCCATCCCTTCCACCCCTCCTGGTGCCCTCAGACCACCCCCAAACCCACCCGAGACCCCAAAACCCACCTGAGACCCCAAAACCCATCTGAGACCCCAAAACCCACCCAACCCCAACCATCTCCACCCCTTCCATCCCTCCTGGTGCCCTCAGACCACCCCCAAACCCACCTGAGACCCCAAAACCCACCCGAGACCCCAAAACCCACCCAACCCCAACCATCTCCACCCCTTCCATCCCTCCTGGTGCCCTCAGACCACCCCCAAACCCACCCGAGACCCCAAAACCCACCCAACCTCAACCATCTCCACCCCTTCTGGTGCCCTCAGACCACCCCAAAACCCATCTGAGACCCCAAAACCCACCCGAGACCCCAAAACCTACCTGAGACCCCAAAACCCACCCAACCTCAACCATCTCCACCCCTTCCATCCCTCCTGGTGCCCTCAGATCACCCCAAAACCCACCCGAGACCCCAAAACTCACCCAACCTCAACCATCTCCATCCCTTCCACCCCTCCTGGTGCCCTCAGACCACCCCAAAACCCACCCGAGACCCCAAACCCACCCAACCTCAACCATCTCCACCCCTTCCATCCCTCCTGGTGCCCTCAGACCACCCCCAAATCCACCCGAGACCCCAAAACCCGCCCAACCTCAACCATCTCCACCCCTCCTGGTGCCCTCAGACCACCCCCAAACCCACCCGAGACCCCAAAACCCACCCAACCTCAACCATCTCCACCCCTTCCATCCCTCCTGGTGCCCTCAGACCACCCCCAAACCCACCCGAGACCCCAAAACCCACCCAACCTCAACCATCTCCACCCCTTCCACCCCTCCTGGTGCCCTCAGACCACCCCAAAACCCACCCGAGACCCCAAAACCCACCTGAGACCCCAAAACCCACCCAACCCCAACCATCTCCACCCCTTCCATCCCTCCTGGTACCTTCAGACCACCCCAAAACCCACCCGAGACCCCAAAACCCACCCAACCCCAACCATCTCCACCCCTTCCATCCCTCCTGGTACCTTCAGACCACCCCAAAACCCACCCGAGACCCCAAAACCCACCCAACCCCAACCATCTCCACCCCTTCCACCCCTCCTGGTGCCCTCAGACCACCCCAAAACCCACCTGAGACCCCAAACCCCACCCAACCCCAACCATCTCCCCCCTCCCGCCCCTCCCGCTGCCCCCCAACTCCTCCTCTCCGTGGGTCTCCATCCCTCCGTGTCCACTTTGGGTCGTGGGGACGTGGGGACCTTAACGCTGTCTCTTCTCTCCTGGCTTGGCCGCGGGCGATGCCAACCCAGTCTGGAGATGGACAGGTTAGCGGGGACATGTGGGGAGGACCCCAAGGCCCCTCCGTGGGGCCACCAGGGCTGGAGCCCCCCAAAACCCCTCTGAGGTTCTCCTCTGTGGGGCCACCAGGGCTGGAACCCCCTAAGACCCCTCTGAGGTTCTTCTCTGTGGGGCCACCAGGGCTGGAACCCCCTAAGACCCCTCTGAGGTTCTCCTCTGTGGGGCCACCAGGGCTGGAACCCCAAAAAAACCCTCTGAGGTTCTCCTCTGTGGGGCCATCAGGGCTGGAACCCCCTAAGACCCCTCTGAGGTTCTCCTCTGTGGGTCCATCAGGGCTGGAACCTCCTAAGACCCCTCTGAGGTTCTCCTCTGTGGGGCCATCAGGGCTGGAACCCCCTAAGACCCCTCTGAGGTTCTTCTCTGTGGTTCTATCAGGGTTGGAACCCTCTAAGACCCCTCTGAGGTTCTCCTCTGTGGGTCCATCATGGCTGGAACCCCCTAAGACCCCTCTGAGGTTCTTCTCTGTGGGTCCATCAGGGCTGGAACCCCCTCAAGACCCTTCTGAGGTTCTTCTCTGTGGGTCCATCAGGGCTGGAACCCCCTCAAGACCCTTCTGAGGTTCTTCTCTGTGGGTCCATCAGGGCTGGAGCCCCCCAAAACCCCTCTGAGGTTCTCCTCTGTGGGTCCATCAGGGCTGGAACCCCCCAAAACCCCTCTGAGGTTCTTCTCTGTGGGTCCATCAGGGCTGGAACCCCCTAAGACCCCTCTGAGGTTCTTCTCTGTGGGTCCATCAGGGCTGGAACCCCCTAAGACCCCACTGAGGTTCTCCTCTGTGGGTCCATCAGGGCTGGAACCCCAAAAAAACCCTCTGAGGTTCTCCTCTGTGGGTCCATCAGGGCTGGAACCCCCTAAGACCCCTCTGAGGTTCTCCTCTGTGGGTCCATCAGGGCTGGAACCCCCTAAGACCCCTCTGAGGTTCTCCTCTGTGGGTCCATCAGGGCTGGAACCCCCTAAGACCCCTCTGAGGTTCTCCTCTGTGGGTCCATCAGGGCTGGAACCCCCTAAGACCCCTCTGAGGTTCTCCTCTGTGGGGCCACCAGGTTCCTCATCCTCATGGCGTGGTGGTCCCACCATGGACGCCCCCGTGCCATTGAGGTCATCGGGGCGGTGGCCCTGACGTCCTCCCGGCCGTCCCCGCAGGGCGGTGGCTCAGAGCAGGAGAGGACGAAGAAGAAGCGTCGCGGGGACCGATACTCCGTCCACACCTCCCTGATCGTGGCCACCCTCAAGAAGATGCTGCCCATCGGCCTCAACATGTGCTCTCCCACCGACCAGGAGCTCATCGCCTTGGCCAAGGGCCGCTACGCCCTGGTGGGTTGGGGACAGCCCTGGGGACAACCTCGGCGCTCGGGGACAACCTGGAGGTCAACCTCTGGGCTTGGGGACAACCTGGAGGTCAACCTTGGGGACAACCTCTGGGCTTGGGAACAACCTTGGGGACAACCTCTGGGCTGGAGGACAAACTCTGGGCTGGAGGACAACCTTGAGGTCAACCTTGGGGACAACCTGGAGGTCAACCTCTGGGCTGGAGGACAACCTCAGGGCTTGGGAACAACCTGGAGGTCATCCTCTGGGCTTGAGGACAACCTTGGGGACAACCTCTGGGCTTGAGGACAACCTTGAGGTCAATCTTTGGGCTCAGGGACAACCTTGAGGTCAACCTCTGGGCTTGGGGACAACCTTGAGGACAATCTGGTGGGTTCGGGACAACCTTCAGTACAACCTCAGGGCTTGGGGACAACCTTGAGGTGAACCTCTGGGCTGGAGGATAACCTCTGGGCTTGAGGACAACCTTGAGGTCAACCTTGGGGACAACGTCTGGGCTTGGGGACAACCTCGAGGTGAACCTCTGGGCTGGAGGACAACCTCTGGGCTTGGGAACAGCCTTGAGGTCAATCTTCGGGCTTGGGGACAACCTTGAGGTGAACCTCTGGGCTTGGGGACAGCCTCGAGGTGAACCTCTGGGCTTGAGGACAGCCTTGAGGTGAAGCCCTGGCCTTGGGGACAGCCCCTGAGGTGGCCGTGGTCCTTCTTCTCCTGCAGAAGGACACAGATGAGGAGGTGCGGGAGTTCCTCAACAACAACCTGCACCTGCAGGGCAAGGTGAGGGCCCCGTCCCACCACCGCCTCCCCATGGTCCCCATGAGCTCCATCACAACCCCGCGGTCCTCACCATGTCCCCATGGTCCCCATGAGCTCCACAACGTCCCCATGAGCTCCACCACCTCCCCATGAGCTCCACCAACTCCTGATGGTCCTCATGAGCTCCACAACGTCCCCATGAGCTCCACCACCTCCCCATGAGCCCCACCACATCCCCATGGTCCCCATGAGCTCCACCACCTCTTGATGGTCCCCACGAGCTCCACCACCTCTCCATGGTCACCATAAGCTCCACCACCTCCCCATGAGCTCCACCACCTCCCCATGATCCCCACCACCTCCTGATGGTCCCCATGAGCTCCAAAACGTCCCCATGAGCTCCACCACCTCCCCATGGTCCCCACCACCTCCTGATGGCCCCCATGAGCTCCAAGACATCCCCATGAGCTCCACCACCTCCTGATGGTCCCCATGAGCTCCACCACATCCCCACGAGCTCCACCACCTCCCCATGGTCCCCATGAGCTCCACCACCTCCTGATGGTCCCCATGAGCTCCACAACATCCCCACGAGCTCCACCACCTCTCCATGGTCACCATAAGCTCCACCACATCCCCATGAGCTCCACCACCTCCCCATGGTCCCCACCACATCCCCATGGTCCCCATGAGCTCCAAAACGCCCTCATGAGCTCCACCACCTCCTGATGGTCCCCATCACGTCTCCATGGTCCCCGTGAGCTCCACCACCTCTCCATGAGCCCCACCACCTCCTGATGGTCCCCATCACATCCCCATGAGCTCCACCACCTCTCCATGAGCCCCACCACCTCCTGATGGTCCCCACGAGCTCCTCCACGTCCCCGTGGTCCTCTCCTCACCACCTGGCCCTGGTCCTCGTGTCCCCAGTGTGAGGCCACCTCGTCGCTGCGGTGGCAGATGGCGCTGTACCGCGAGTTGGCCGGAAGGGCCGAGGACTCCGACAGCCCCGAGAAGATCGTCCGTAGGGTCCAGGAGGTCTCGGCTGTGCTCTACCACCTCGAGCAGGTCAGGGGGGGCTTCGGGGGGACCAAGGGCTGCAGGAGATGTTGGCCACGGTCAACCACGTCCGGCAGCTCATGGGGGTCTGGAGGTCCTCCTGGGGTTCTCCAGGGGTTTAGGGAGGTCTTGGAGGTTATTCACAGGGATCTTGAGGTTCTCCAGGGGTTTTTGGGTGGTCCTTGAGGTTCTTCAGGGGGATCTTGAGATTCTCGAGGGGGTTCTTCAGGTTCTCATGGGGTTTTTGGGTGGTCCTTGAGGTTCTTCAGGGGGTTCTTGAGGATCTCCAGAGGTTCTTAAGAGTCTCCAGGGTTTTAGGGAGGTCTTGGAGGTTCTTCAGGGGCTTCTTGAGGTTCTCCAGAGGTTTTTGGGTGGTCCTTGAGGTTCTCTAGGTTTTTTTGGGGGGTCCCAGATGTTCTCCAGGGGGTTCTTGAGATTCTCCAGGGGTTTTGGGGGGGTTCTGGAGATTCTCCAGAGGTTCTTGAGATTCTCCAGGGGTTCTTGAGTGGTTCTGGAGGTTCTCCAGGGGTTTTTGGGGGGGTCCTGGATGTTCTCCAGAGGTTCTTGAGGTTCTCCAGGGGTTTTTCGGGGGTCCTTGAGGTTCTCCAGGGGGTTCTTGAGGTTCTCCACGGGGGTTTTGGGGGTCCTTGAGGTTCTCCAGGGGGTTCTTGAGGTTCTCTAGGGGGTTTTGGGGGGTCCTGGATGTTCTCCAGAGGTTCTTGAGGTTCTCCAGGGGTTTTTGGGGGGTCCTGGATGTTCTCCAGAGGTTCTTGAGGTTCTCCAGGGGTTCTTGGGTGGTTTTTGAGGTTCTCCAGGCGGTTTTTGGGGGGTCCTGGAGGTTCTCCAGGGGGTCCTTGAGGTTCTCCAGGGCTTTTTGGGGGGTCCCGGAGGTCCCCCAGGAGGTCCCGGGTGTCCGCCTGTCCCCCCAGACCGAGCACCCCTACAAGTCCAAGAAGGCGGTGTGGCATAAGCTCCTGTCCAAGCAGCGGCGCCGCGCCGTCGTCGCCTGCTTCCGCATGACCCCCCTCTACAACCTGCCCAGGTCACTGGGAGCACTGGGAGCACTGGGAGGGGTTGGGGGGGCACTGGGAGGGACTGGGAGGGACTGGGAGGGGTTTAGAGGGCACTGGGAGGGACTGGGAGGGACTGGGAAGGGTTTAGGGAGCACTGGGAGGGACTGGGAGGCACTGGGAGGCACTGGAGGGGCCTTGGGGGGCACTGGGAGGGACCTGAGGAGGGACTGGGAGGCACTGGGAGGCACTGGGAGCACCTGAAGGCGACCCAGAACTGCACTGGGAGTAACTGGGAATGCCTGAGGGTGACCCAGCTCCATACTGGGAGTGACTGGGAGTGACTGGGAGCAACTGGGAGTAACTGGGAACCCTTGCGGACAGCCCAGAACTGTACTGGGAGTAACTGGGAGCGCCTGAGGGTGTGCCAGCTCCATACTGGGAGCAACTGGGAGTAACTAGAACTGACTGGGAGCAACTGGTGGTGACTGGGACTGACTGGGAGTGATTGGGAATCCTTGAGGACAGCCCAGAACTGTACTGGGAGCAACTGGGAACGCCTGAGGGTGACCCAGCTCCATACTGGGAGTGACTGGGAGGTACTGGGAGCAACTGGGAGTGACTGGGAGCAACTGGGAGTGGCTTGAAGCAACTGGGAGTGACTGGGAGTGACTGGGAGTGACTGGGAGCCCTTGAGGACAGCCCAGAACTGTACTGGGAGTAACTGGGAACGCCTGAGGGTGACCCAGAATGGTACTGGGAGCGACTGGGAATGCCTGAGGGTGTCCCAGCTCCATACTGGGAGCGACTGGGAGTGACTGGGAGCAACTGGGAGTGACTGGGAACCCTTGAGGACAGCCCAGAACTGTACTGGGAGTAACTGGGAACACCTGACGGTGACCCAGAATGGTACTGGGAGCAACTGGGAATGCCTGAGGGTGACCCAGCTCCATACTGGGAGCAACTGGGAGCAACTGGAACTGACTGGGAGCAACTGGTGGTGACTGGGACTGACTGGGAGTGACTGGGAACCCTTGAGGACAGCCCAGAACTGTACTGGGAGTAACTGGGAACACCTGACGGTGACCCAGAATGGTACTGGGAGCAACTGGGAATGCCTGAGGGTGACCCAGCTCCATACTGGGAGCAACTGGGAGCAACTGGAACTGACTGGGAGCAACTGGTGGTGACTGGGACTGACTGGGAGTGATTGGGAATCCTTGAGGACAGCCCAGAACTGTACTGGGAGCAACTGGGAACGCCTGAGGGTGACCCAGCTCCATACTGGGAGTAACTGGGAGGTACTGGGAGCAACTGGGAGTGACTGGGAGCAACTGGGAGTGGCTTGAAGCAACTGGGAGTGACTGGGACTGACTGGGAGTGACTGGGAATCCTTGAGGACAGCCCAGAACTGTACTGGGAGAAACTGGGAACACCTGAGGGTGACCCAGAACGGCACTGGGAACGCCTGAGGGTGTCCCAGCTCCATACTGGGAGCCACTGGTGGTGACTGGTGGCACTGGGCAGGCACCGGGCCTGTAACATGTTCCTGGAGGCGTACAAACTGTCGTGGCTGCAGCGCGAGGAACATCCCTTCGAGGACCGCATGATCGACGACCTCTCGGTGAGGAGACGTCGCCCAAAGGCCACCGACGCCTCCTCCAGGGGGGCGGGGGGTCCTCGGGGGGCTCCGGGGGCTCTTGGGGTTCTCCAGGGGGTTTGGGAGGTCCTCGAGGTTCTCCAGGGGTTCTCCAAGGGCTTTGGGAGGTCCTTGAGGTTCTTCAGGAGTTGGGACGTCCTTGAGGGTCTCCAGGAGTTGGGAGATCCTCAATGCTCTCCAGGGGTTCTTGGGGTTCTCCAGGGCTTTGGGAGGTCCTCGAGGGTCTCCAGGGGCTCTTGGGGTTCTCCAAGGGGTTTGGGAGGTCCTTGAGGGTCTCCAAAGGAGTTGGGAGGTCCTCGAGGTTCTCCAGGGATTCTTGGGGTTCTCCAAGGGGTTTGGGAGGTCCTCGAGGTTCTCCAGGAGTTGGGAGATCCTCAACTTTCTCCAGAGGTTCTTGGGGTTCTCCAGGAGTTGGGAGTTCCTCAAGGTTCTCCAGGGATTCTTGGGGTTCTCCAAGGGGTTTGGGAGGTCCTTGAGGGTCTCCAAGGGAGTTGGGAGGTCCTCGAGGTTCTCCAGGGGTTCTTGGGGTTCTCCAGGAGTTGGGAGGTCCTCAACGTTCTCCAGGGATTCTTGGGGTTCTCCAGGGCGTTTGGGAGGTCCTCGAGGTTCTCCAGGGGCTCTTGGGGTTCTCCAGGAGTTGGGAGGTCCTCGAGGGTCCCCAGGGTTTCTTGGGATTCTCCAGGGCTTTGGGAGGTCCTTGAGGGTCTCCAGGAGTTGGGAGGTCCTCAAGGTTCTCCAGAGGTTTTTGGAGTTCTCCAGGAGTTGGGAGGTCCTCAAGGGTCTCCAGGGATTCTTGGGGTTCTCCAGGGCTTTGGGAGGTCCTGAAGGTTCTCCAGGGGTTCTTGGAGTTTTCCAGGGAGGTTTGGGGGGTCCTGGAGGTTCTCTAGGGGCTCTTGGGGTTCTCCAGGGGTTCTTCAGGATCTTCAGGGGGTTTTGGGGGGATTCTGGAGGTTCTCCAGGGGTTCTCGAGGTTCTCCAGGGTTTCTTCAGGTTCTCTGGGGGGGATGTTGAGGGATCCTGGAGGTTCTCCAGATGTTCTTGAGGTTCTCCAGAGGTTCCTGGTGTTCTCCAGGAGGGATTTGGGGGGTTCTCGGGGTTCTCCAGGGTTTGGGGGGGTCCCCCTCCCCCCGTGACCCCCCCGTGTCTGCAGAAAGCGGGTGAGGAAGAGGAGGAGGAGGACGAGGAGCGGGAGAAGAAGCCCGACCCGCTGCACCAGCTCATCCTGCACTTCAGCCGCACCGCGCTCACCGAGAGGAGGTGGGGGCGCCCCTCGGATCGCACCCACACTTGGGGGGACACGGACCCCCCGGACCCCACATGGGGTCACCTGGGCCTTCAGGACCCCCACATGGGGTCACCGAGACCCCCAAGTCCCCACCTTGGGGTCACCTGGACCTCCAGGACCCCCACTTTGGGGTCACCCGGACCCCCGGGACACCAATTTTGGGGTCACCTGGACCTCCAGGACCCCCAAAACCCCCATTTTGTGGGCACCCGGACCCCCAGGACCCCCAGAAACGGTCACCAAGAACCTCAAGTCCTCATTTTGGGGTCACCTAGACCCGCAGGACCCCCACTTTGGGGTCACCCGGACCCCCGGGACACCGATTTTGGGGTCACCCAGAACCCCAGGACCCCAACATGGGATCACCTGATCCTCCAGAACCCCCATAACCCCCACTTTGGGGTCACCCGGACCTCCAGGACCCTCAAGACCCCCACTTAGGGGTCACCTGGACCTCCTGGACCCCCACTTTGGGGTCACCCGGACCTCCAGGACCCCCAGGACCCCCACTTTGGGATCACACGGACCCCCCAAGACCCCACTTTGGGGTCACCTGGACCTCCAGGACCCCCAGGACCCCCACTTTGTGGTCACCTGGACCCCCAGGACCCCCAAGACCCCCACTTTGGGGTCACCTGGACCTCCAGGGCCCCCAGGACCCCCACTTTGGGGTCACCTGGACCTCCAGGGCCCCCAGGACCCCCACTTTGGGGTCACACGGACCCCCCAAGACCCCACTTTGGGGTCACCTGGACCCCCAGGACCCCCACTTTGTGGTCACCTGGACCCCCAGGACCCCCAGGACCCCCACTTTGGGGTCACCCGGACCCCCAGGACCCCACTTTGGGGTCACCTGGACCCCCAGGACCCCCAGGACCCCCACTTTGGGGTCCCCCGGCCCCCCCTGACCCATTGTCCCCCCGCAGCAAACTGGAGCAGGATCATCTCTACATGGCGTACGCCGGCATTATGGCCAAGGTGGGACCCCAAAACCCTTCCGGGACCCCAAAGACCCTTCCGGGACCCCCAACCCCCTCCTCCGGGACCCCAAAATCTCCCCTCGGGACCCCCAACAACCCCCACCCCCTCCCGCAAGGGTCCCTTCTTGGGAGGGGGAGATGGTGGGGTTGGTTCCTCAAGGTTTGGGGGGATCCCCATGGGTTTTTGGGGGGTTCCCATGGATTTGGGGGGTCCCTATGGATTTGGGGGGGTCCTTATGGATTTTGGGGGGTCTCCAGGATGGGCGGCGCTCACTCAGAACCCCCACAAACCCCAGAGTCCCTTCTTGGGGTTCGTTCCTCAAGGTTTGGGGTTCATTCCTCAAGGTTTGGGGTTGGTTCCTCAAGGTTTGGGGGGATCCCCGTGGGTTTTTGGGGGGTCCCTATGGATTTAGGGAGTCCTTATGGATTTGGGGGGGTCCCTATGGATTGAGGGGGGTCTGTAGGATTTGGGGTGCCCCCAAGACCCCCCCTTTCTCCTCCCCTCCCCCCAGAGCTGCCACACCGAAGAAGGCGAAGAAGAAGAGAAGAAGGAAGAGGAGGAGGAGGAGGAAGAAGCCGAAGACTCCTTCGAGGTGAGGAAAGAGGGGTCCCCCTCCCTCAACCCCCCCTTGAACCCCACTTCTAAGTGCTGAACCCCCTTTTTGTGTCTCCCCCAAACCCCAAAGGAGAAGGAGATGGAGAAGCAGAAGCTGCTCTACCAGCAGTCGCGGCTGCACACGCGCGGCGCCGCCGAGATGGTCCTGCAGATGCTGAGCGCCTGCAAAGGTGGGGGACCCCCCAAAAAAACGGGGACCCCCCCCAAAAGATAAGGAATCCCCCCCCAAAAAAGATAAAGACCACCCTCACCCCAAAAAATGGGGACCTCACCCCAAAAAGTGGATCCTGGGGGCTCCCAAAGGGGCAGCTGAAAGCCCGAAAGGGACAGGGGACCCCCCCACCCCAAAAATGGGGGACCCCCACAAAGAGAGGGACCCACTCACCCCAAAAATGGGACCCCCCCCTCAAAGATAGGGACCCCCTCCACCCCAAAAAGTGGGACTCTCACAAAGATAAGGACCCCCTCACCTGAAAAATGGGGACCCCCAAAGATAGGGACCCCCTCACCCCAAAAAAGTGGGAGGACACCCCAAAATAGGGTCCTTGGGGACCCCCCCACCTCAAAACCGGGGTCTTGAGGAGCTCCTCCACCCCAAAAAGTGGGTGGACCCCCAAGAATAAGGTCCTTAGGGCCCCCCCACCCTAAAATTGGGACCCCCCCACCCCAAAAAGTGGGGGGATCCCCCAAAATAGGGACACCCCCCCCAAAATTGGGGTCCTGGGTGGCCCCTCCTTCCCCCAACCGGTGCTCCTGGGTGACAGTGTGGGGAGGGGACCCCAAAACTGGGAGGGGGACACCCCAAGAATGGGGATGACCCCAAAACTGGTGTGTGGTCCCCCCTGGTGACGGTGCGGCCGCAGGCGAGCGCGGGGCCATGGTCTCCTCCACCCTCAAGCTCGGAATCTCCATCCTCAACGGCGGCAACGCCGACGTCCAGCAGGTGCGTCCGTCTGTCCCCGCGCCTCCGTGTCCGTCTGTCCCCGCGTCCCTCTGTCCGTCTGTCCCTCTGTCCGTCTGTCCCCGTGTCCATCTGTCCGTCTGTCCATCTGTCCCCGCGTCCCTCTGTCCGTCTGTCCCCGCATCCCTCTGTCCCTCTGTCCCCTCTGTCCCTCTGTCCCCGTGTCCCTCTGTCCCTCTGTCCCTCTGTCCCTCTGTCCGTCTGTCCCCGCGTCCATCTGTCCCTCTGTTCCCACATCCCTCTGTCCATCTGTCCCCATGTCCATCTGTCCCTCTGTCCCCACTGATGTCCCCTCTGTCCCCTCTGTCCCCACATCCCTCTGTCCCCGTGTCTCGGTGTCCGTCTGTCCCCACATTCCCGTGTCCGTCTGTCCCCATTTCTGTGTCTCCCCTCGTCTCCACGTGTCCCCGTGTCCGTCTGTCCTCGCGTCCTTTTTCCCCCTGTGTCCGTCTGTCCCCGCGCCTCCTCACGTCCATCTGTCCCCGTGTCTGTGGGTCCCCACATCTCCACGTGTCTCCGCGTCCGTCTGTGGCCGCGTCCGTCTGTCCCCGCGCGTCCCCCATGTCCGTCTGTCCCTGTGTCTCCCCAGAAAATGTTGGATTATCTGAAGGAGAAGCGTGAGGTCGGATTCTTCCAGAGCGTTCAGGCCCTCATGCAGACCTGCAGGTGACACCAGGGCTTCGGGGTCCCCTCCTTTCGGTTTTGGGGTCCACTCATGGCTTTTGGGGTCCCCACTTGGGTTTTGGAGTGCCCTCATAGGTTTTGGGGTCCTTCCTTGGATTTTGGGGTCCCCTCATGGGTTTTGGGGTCCCCTCATGGGTTTGGGGGTCCTTCCTTGGATTTGGGGGTCTCCTCCTTTGGGTTTTGGGGTCCCGTTCATGGCTATTGAGGTCTCCTCATGGGTTTTGGGGGTCCCTCTTTTGGATTTTGGGGGTTTAAGATCCTCTTGGGTTTTAAGATCTCCTTCTTTGGGTTTTGGGGTCCCCTCGTGCCTTTTGGAGTCCCCTCCTTTGGGTTTTGGGGTCCCGTTCATGGCTATTGAGGTCTCCTCATGGGTTTTGGGGGTCCCTCTTTTGGATTTTGGGGTCCCCTCTTGGGTTTTAAGATCTCCTTCTTTGGGTTTTGGGGTCCCCTCATGGACTTTGGGGGTCTCCTCATTTGGATTTTGGGGTCCCCCCTTGGGTTTTGGGGGGCCCTGGGGGGTCTCAGGGGGATTTGGGGGTCTCTGGGGTTTGGGGGGGTCCCTGGGGGTTTGGGGGGGTCTCCATGTGTTTTGGGGCGCCCCCCGACCCCCCCACAGCGTTCTGGACCTCAACGCCTTCGAGCGGCAGAACAAGGCCGAGGGTCTGGGGATGGTGACCGAGGAGGGGACGAGTGAGTTTGGGGGGGGGGGAACCCCCCGATTCCCACGGGGGGACCCCCTTCTTTTAGCCCCCCCCCCCACTTTCTTTTACCCTCCCCTCCATTTCATTCACAACCCCTTCTTTCCCACGGGGGGACCCCGATTCCCACGCTCCCCCTCCCCTTTTCATTCATCCCCTCTCATTTTCCCACGCTCCCCCTCCCCTTTTCATTCATCCCCTCCCATTTTCCCACGCTCCCCCTCCCCCTTTCATTCATCCCCTCCCATTTTCCCACGCTCCCCCTCCCTCTTTTCATTCATCCCCTCCCATTTTCCCACGCTCCCCCTCCCTCTTTTCATTCATCCCCTCTCATTTTCCCACGCTCCCCCTCCCCATTCATTCATCCCCTCCCATTTTCCCACACTCCCCCTCCCCTTTTCATTCATCCCCTCCCATTTTCCCACGCTCCCCCTCCCCTTTTCATTCATCCCCTCCCATTTTCCCACGCCCCTCCCCCCCGCAATTAACGCGGCTCCAAGCTCCTAATGAGTCCCCTCAGTTAATTAATGAGCTCCCCAGTCCTTAATGAACCCCCTTATCCCTAATGAACCCCTGACCCCTAATGACCCCCCACTCATGAATGACCCCCAACCCTAATGAGCCGCCCCTTCATTAATGACCCTAATGAACCGCCCAATTAATTAATTACACCCAACCCCTAATTTCCCCCAACCCCTAATGAGTCCCCCATTTCATTAATGACCCCCAATCCCTAATGACCCCAATCCCTAATGAACCCCTCGTTCATTAATGACCCCCAACCTCTAATTACTCTCCCAGTCACCCCAAATTCATTAACGACCCCCCAAACCCTAATGACCCCAAATTCATTAATGACCCCCTAATGTCACCCCATTCGTTAATGACCTCTCAATCCCTAATGAACCCCCAACCCCTAATGAACCCCCAATCCCTAATGATGCCCCATTCATTAATGACCCCCACAAACCCTAACGACCCCCCAACCCCTAATGACCCCAATCCCTAATTACCCCAACCCCTAATGACCCCCCCTCATTAACGCCCGCCTTAATTACCCCGCTCACCTCTCTCCCTTCTCTCCCCCGGCTCCGGGCGACAGTCATCAGCCGCGAGAACGGTAATTAACGGGGGGGGGGGGCACCTATAGGGGACCTATAGAATCTATAGGGGGGCTCTATAAGCGCCTGCAGTCTATAGGGGCTCTATAGGGTCTATGGGGGGGTCTACAGGGGTCTACAGAGTCTATAGGGCCTATGGGGGGTCTATAGGCTCTAAGGGGGGGGGGCTATAGGAGTCTACAGTGTCTATAGGGGACCTATAGAGTCTATAGGGGGGCTATAGAGCCTCTAGGGGGACCATAGAGGGCTATAGGGGGCCTACAGGGAGTCATTAGGGGCCATAGGGGGGCTATAGAGGCTGCCTATAGGCGCTATAGGGGTCTGTAGAGTTCTACAGGGGGGCTATAGGGCTCTATAGTGGCTGTAGGCAGTCTATAGGGGCTCCAGAGGGTCTATAGGAGGTCTATGGGGGTCTAGAGGGGCTCTAGAGGGTCTATAGGGGGGTCTATAGGGTCTATGGGGGTCTCTAGGGGCTCTAGAGGGTCTATAGGGGGGTCTATAGGGTCTATGGGGGTCTCTAGGGGGTCTATAGGGGTTCTATGGGGTCTATAGGGGGTCTATAGGGTCTATGGGAGTCTCTAGGGGGTCTATAGGGGTTCTATGGGGTCTATAGGGGGTTTATAGGGGTTCTATGGGGTCTATAGGGGGTCTATAGGGGCTCTGGAGGGTCTATAGGAGATCTATGGGTGTCTATAGGGGCTCTATAGGGGCTCTATAGGGTCCCCAGGGTTGGTCCCCCCTCAGCAGCCGCCGCCCGCGCTTCGTCCCCCGTTAACTCTGCCCCCCCCGCATCCCCTCTGCCCCCACCGCGGTGTCCCAGTGCCCCCCAGTCTGTCCCCAGTGCCCTCCAGTCTGTCCCCAGTCTGTCCCCAGTGTGTCCCCAGTGCCCTCCAGTGTGTCCCCAGTGTGTCCCCAGTGTGTCCCCAGTTCCCCCCAGTGTGTCCCCAGTGCCCCCAGTCTGTCCCCAGTCTGTCCCCAGTGTGTCCCCAGTGCCCCCCAGTGTGTCCCCAGTGCCCCCAGTCTGTCCCCAGTGTGTCCCCAGTTCCCACAGTGCCCCCCAGTCTGTCCCCAGTGCCCCTCAGTGTGTCCCCAGTTCCCCCTGGTGTGTCCCCAGTTTCCCCCCAGTCTGTCCCTAGTTTCCCCCCAGTTCCCCCAGTCTGTCCCAGTCTGTCCCAGTTCCCCCTGGTGTGTCCCCAGTTCCCCCCAGTCCCCCCCAGTCCCCCCAGTGTGTCCCCAGTTCCCCCCCGGTGTGTCCCCAGTTCCCCCCAGTCTGTCCCAGTCTGTTCCCAGTTCCCCCCCAGTGCCCCCCAGTCCCCCCAGTGCCCCCAGTCCGACGCCGCCGGTTTCTCGGCAGGGGAGAAGGTTATGGCCGATGATGAATTCACGCAGGATCTGTTCCGCCTCCTCCAACTGCTCTGCGAAGGGCACAACAACGGTGGGGGGCACCGGGGGGAACTGGGGGGCACTGGGGGGAACACCGGGGGGAACTGGGGGGAACTGGGGGGCACCGGGGGGAACACCGGGGGAACACCGGGGGGAACTGGGGGGCACCGGGGGGCACCGGGGGGAACCGGGGGGAACCGGGGGGCATCACCGGGGGGGCACCGGGGGGCACCGGGGGGCACCGGGGGGAACCGGGGGGGAACTGGGGGGAACTGGGGGGCATCACCGGGGGGCACCGGGGGGAACACCGGGGGAACACCGGGGGGCACTGGGGGACATCACCGGGGGGCACCGGGGGGAACCGGGGGGAACTGGGGGGCATCACCGGGGGGGCACCGGGGGGCACCGGGGGGCACCGGGGGGGAACTGGGGGGCACTGGGGGGCACCGGGGGGGCACCGGGGGGAACTGGGGGGCACTGGGAGTATATTGGGGGGCACTGGGGGGCACTGGGGGACATTACTGGGGGGCACCGGGGGGAACTGGGGGGCACCGGGGGGAACCGGGGGGAACTGGGGGGCACTGGGGGGCATCACCGGGCGGCACCGGGGGGAACACCGGGGGAACACTGGGGGGAACTGGGGGGCACTGGGGGGAACTGGGAGTATATTGGAGGGCACTGGGGGGCACTGGGGATATTGGGGGTATATGGGGGTATATTGGGGGACATTGGGGACATTGGGGATATTGGGGGGCACTGGGGAACACTGGGGGACATTGGGGGACATTGGGAGATATTGGGGACAGTGAGGACACTGAAGGATATTGGGGGACATTGGGGACACTGAGGGATGTTGGGGGACATTGGGGGACATTTGGGATATTGAGGACATTGGGGACACTGAGGGATATTGGGGACAGTGAGGGATATTGGGGGACATTGGGGGGCATTGGGGGGCATTGGGGGATATTGGGGGATATTGGGGATATAGGGGACACTGAGGGATATTGGGGACATTGGGGGACATTGGGGAATATTGGGGGACATTGGAGTTATTGGGGGCACTGGGGGACACTGGGCACATGGTGGCCCCGTGGTGGCCGTGGGGTGGCCCCGTGGTGGCCCCGTGGTGGCCGTGGTGGCCGTGGGGTGGCCCCGTGGTGGCCCCGCGGCCGATGTCCCCCTGTCCCTCCCCCCCAGATTTCCAGAATTATCTTCGGACACAGACGGGGAACACCACCACCATCAACATCATCATCTGCACCGTCGACTATCTCCTGCGCCTCCAGGTACCCCCACGGATCCTGGGGGGACCCATCCCCACCTCCTGGTGGTCCCCACGTCCCCATCTCCACGTCCCAGAGCTCCTGATGGTCCCCACGTCCCCATCCACATGTCCTGGTGCTCCTGGTGGTCCCCATCCTCACGTCCTGGTGCTCCTGGTGGTCCCCATGTCCTCATCTCCATGTTCTGGAGCACCTGGTGGCCCCCATCCCCACATCCTGGAGCTCCTGGTGGTTCCCATGTCCCCATCTCCATGTCCTGGTGCTCCTGGAGCTCCTGGTGGTCCCCCATCTCCCACGTCCTGGAGCTCCGGGTGGTCCCCATGTCCCCATCTCCATGTCCTGGAGCTCCTGGTGGTCCCCATCCTCACGTCCTGGTGCTCCTGGTGGTCCTCATGTCCCAATCTCCACATCCTGGAGCTCCTGGTGGTCCTCACATCCCCATCTCCATGTACTGGTGCTCCTGGAGCTCCTGGTGGTCCCCATCTCCCACGTCCTGGAGCTCCGGGTGGTCCCCATGTCCCCATCTCCATGTCCTGGAGCTCCTGGTGGTCCCCATCCTCACATCCCGGAGCTCCTGGTGGTTCCCATGTCCCCATCCCCACGTCCTGGTCCTCCCGGAGCTCCTGGTGGTCCCCATCTCCCACGTCCTGGAGCTGCGGGTGGTCCCCATGTCCCCATCTCCATGTCCTGGTGCTCCTGGAGCTCCTGGTGGTCCCCATCTCCCACGTCCTGGAGCTGCGGGTGGTCCCCATGTCCCCATCCCCACGTCCTGGTGCTGCCGGAGCTCCTGGTGGTCCCCATCTCCCACATCCTGGAGCTCCTGGTGGTCCCCATCCCCACATCCTGGAGCTGCGAGTGGTCCCCACATCCTCATCTCCATGTTCTGGAGCTCCTGGTGGTCCCCATGTCCCCATCCCCACGTCCTGGTGCTGCCGGAGCTCCTGGTGGTCCCCATCTCCCATGTCCTGGAGCTGCGGGTGGTCCCCGTGACCTCCCGAGGTCCTCTCCCCGGTGGCAGGAGTCCATCAGCGACTTCTACTGGTACTACTCCGGGAAGGACGTCATCGACGAACAAGGCAAACGCAACTTCTCCAAGGCCATGGCCGTGGCCAAGCAGGTCTTCAACAGCCTCACCGAGTACATCCAGGTGAGGCCCCCAAAGCCCCCCCAGATCCACCAGCCCCTCACCACCACCCTGGTGGCCCTCAAGGAACCCAAACTCCAGGTGTCCCAGATGGTCTCTATGGTCCTTCCGGAGGTCCTCAAGGGCCTCAGTGGCCAACGGGAGGTCCCCAAAGCCCCCGGTGACCTCGAGAACCTCGGTGGCCCATGAGGTCCTGATGCTCCTGGTGGTCCCCAAAGCCCCTGGTGACCACGTATCCATGTCCCTCTTGGTGGTCCTCAAGAACCTTGATGGCCCATGAGGTCCTGATGCCTCCAGGAGGTCCCCAAAGCCCTCGGTGGCCCTCGGTGGCCCTCAGTGGCCCTCGGTGGCCCTCGGTGGCCCTGGTGGCACCACCCGTTGCCCGCAGGGTCCCTGCACGGGGAACCAGCAGAGCTTGGCCCACAGTCGCCTCTGGGACGCCGTCGTTGGCTTCCTCCACGTCTTCGCCCACATGATGAAGAAGTTGGCCCAGGTGGGCACTGGGAGCACTGGGAGGGCACTGGGAGCACTGGGAGGGCCCTCCATGACCCGTTGCCCCTTCCAAGCTGGAGAAGGTTGGAGACTCAGAAGGTCCTTCATGACCTTCAACTCATCTCGTTGGTGACTTGAAGGACACTCGAGGAACCCCTCAGGTTGGGGGGACCTCAAAACCCCATGGTGGGACCCCAAACCACCATAGTAGGACCTCAAAACCCCATGAGGGTCCTCAAAACCCCATGGTGGGACCTTAAAACCTCATGAAGGTCCCCAAAACACTATGGTGGGACCCCAAAACGCCATAGTAGGACTTCAAAACCCCATGAGGGTCCTCAAAACCCCATGAAGGTCCCTAAAACGCTGTGGTGGGACCCCAAAACACCACGAGGAGACCTCAAAATGCCGTGGTGGGACCTCAAAACCCCATGAGGGTCCTCAAAACCCCGTGGTGGGACCTCCAAACGCCCCAAAGGACCCCAAAACGCCCCCTGTGGGTCCCCAAACCACCACGAAGGTCCCCAAAGTGCCCCCGGTGGGACCTGAGAAGACCCTGTTGGGGCCTCCAAAGGCCACGAGGGGCCCTCCGGGAACGCCAGAGTTGGTTCTGATGGACCTTTCTGCCCCTTCTGCTGTCAGAAGGACCTCCTTGACCCCACCCCAACATGGCGAAGCCCCCCCAGATCCCACCACACTCTCCCGGTTTGGGTTGCGGATGTGGTTTTGGGGGACCACCACCCCCTTTGCTGTCTTCTCCTGGTGGTGGTCCCCCAAGGAGGTGGTCCAAAAGGGGGTGGGTGGAAGAGGAGGGGACGACGTGGTGGTGGGAGGTCACCTGGGGTTGACGGCGGCTCCTCTGGTCCCACCAGGACTCCAGCCAGATCGGGTTGCTGAAGGAGCTGCTGGACCTCCAGAAGGACATGGTGGTGATGCTGCTGTCCCTGCTGGAAGGTGAGGGGTCACCACCCATCACCACGGACCACCATCATCTCCAGGGTCCTCCCCACCAGCCGTGGCGGCCTTGGAGATGGCCTGGGGGCACCTGGAGGGTCTCCTTGTCCTCCGTGGTGGCCCTCAACCTCCAAGAAGTCCCTTGACCATCCATGGTATCCCTCAACCTCCAAGATGTCCCTTGACCATCCAAGGTGTCCCTTGACCTCCATGGTGTCCCTCAACCTCCAAGTTGTCCCTTGACGATCCATGGTGTCCCTCAACTTCCAAGATGTCCCTCAACCTCCTTGTTGTTCCTTGACCATCCAAGGTGCCCATGGCCACCAACACCCTGGAGGTGCCCCAAAGCCCTGGAGGTGCCCATGGCCACCATCACCCTGGAGGTTCCCCAAAGCCCTGGAGGTCCCCATGGCCACCATCACCCTGGAGGTTCCCCAAAGCCCTGGAGGTGCCCCAAAGCCCTGGAGGTCCCCATGGCCACCATCACCCTGGAGGTTCCCCAAAGCCCTGGAGGTCCCCATGGCCACCAACACCCTGGAGGTTCCCCAAAGCCCTGGAGGTGCCCCAAAGCCCTGGAGGTGCCCATGGCCACCAACACCCTGGAGGTGCTCCAAAGCCATTGAGGTCCCCATGGCCACCATCACCCTGGAGGTTCCCCAAAGCCCTGGAGGTGCCCATGGCCACCATCGCCCTGGAGGTGCCCCAAAGCCCTGGAGGTGCCCATGGCCACCATCGCCCTGGAGGTGCCCCAAAGCCCTGGAGGTGCCCATGGCCACCAACACCCTGGAGGTGCTCCAAAGCCATTGAGGTCCCCATGGCCACCATCACCCTGGAGGTTCCCCAAAGCCCTGGAGGTCCCCATGGCCACCATCACCCTGGAGGTTCCCCAAAGCCCTGGAGGTGCCCATGGCCACCAACACCCTGGAGGTTCCCCAAAGCCATTGAGGTCCCCACGGCCACCATCACCCTGGAGGTTCCCCAAAGCCCTGGAGGTGCCCACGGCCACCATCACCCTGGAGGTTCCCCAAAGCCCTGGAGGTGCCGATGGCCACCATCGCCCTGGAGGTGCCCCAAAGCCCTGGAGGTGCCCCAAAGCCATTGAGGTCCCCACGGCCACCATCACCCTGGAGGTTCCCCAAAGCCCTGGAGGTGCCCATGGCCACCATCACCCTGGAGGTGCCCCAAAGCCCTGGAGGTGCCCACAGCCCCTTCCGTGTCTCCTCAGGGAACGTGGTCAACGGCACCATCGCCCGGCAGATGGTGGACATGCTGGTGGAGTCCTCCAGCAACGTCACCATGATCCTCAAGTTCTTCGACATGTTCCTCAAGCTTCGGGACATCGTTTCTTCCGACGCTTTCCGGAACTACGTCTCGGATCCTCGCGGTCTCATCTCCAAGAAGGACTTCCAGAAGGCCATGGACAGCCAGAAGCAGTACGAACCCTCCGAGATACAGTTCCTGCTCTCCTGCTCGGAGGCGGACGAGAACGAGATGATCGACGTGGAAGCCTTCGCCGGGCGCTTCGAGGAACCCGCGCGGGACATCGGCTTCAACGTGGCCGTCCTCCTCACCAACCTCTCGGAGCACGTCCCTCACGACCAGCGGCTGAGGACCTTCCTGGAGCAGGCCGCCAGCATCCTGGAGTACTTCCGCCCGTTCCTGGGCCGCATCGAGATCATGGGGGCCGCCAGGAGGATCGAGCGCCTCTACTTCGAGATCAACGCCGCCAACAAAGCGCAGTGGGAAATGCCGCAGGTGAAGGAGTCCAAGCGCCAATTCATCTTCGACGTCGTCAACGAGGGCGGAGAGGCCGAGAAGATGGAGCTCTTCGTCAACTTCTGCGAGGACACCATCTTCGAGATGCAAATCGCCTCCCGCCTCTCCGAGGAGGAGACGCAGCCCCCGGAGGAGGACGGCGAAGACCAAGACGACGACGAAGAGGCGGCGGAGGCGGCGGCGCCGGGCGCCGATGCCGCCCTCGGGGACCTCTTGGCCGCTTGGGTCGGGCTGAGGTGGTTGCTCGGATCCCCGCAGTCCTGGAAGCGGCGGCTGAGGCGGTGGCGGCGGCGCCCGGGGCGGGAGTTGGCAGTGGCGGCGGCCGCGGGGAGCGGGCGGGCGCTCCTGGCGCTGCTGTGGGGCGCCTGGGGGGCGGCGGCGGCCGTGGGGCGCGTGGCGTGGGCCTCGCTCTTCGGCGGCACTTTGGTGGAAGGCGCCCAACGCCTGGCGTTGGCCGAGCTCTTGGCCGATATGCCCGACCCCACGCAGGACGCCGTGGGGGGCGCCGAGGCCTCGGGGGGCGGCGGCGGCGAGGAGGAGGAGGAGGGGCTGAGCCCCACGGCCACGGCGGCGCTGCCCCACGGCGAGAAGGGGAAGGACGAGGAGGAAGAGGAAGAGGAAGAGGAAGTTGGGGGGAAGGAAGACGGCGACGCCGTGGGGCGCAAAGAGCTGCTGAGGCCGCCAGGATTGGAGGCGCTTGGGGGGCTCGGGGACATCGGGGAGCCCCACAGCGAACCCCACACGCCCGAGGGCAGCCCCACGGCGCACAGGAAGGGAGCGGTACGGCGCCATCTATGGGGCAGGGAGAGGGGATCTATGGGGCTGAGGGGGATCTATGGGGCAGGGAGAGGGGTTCTATGGGGCTGAGGGGGATCTATGGGGCAGGGAGAGGGGATCTATGGGGGTTGGGGGGAACTATGGGGCAGGGAGAGGGGATCTATGGGGTGGGGGGATCTATGGGGCAGGGAGAGGGGTTCAATGGGGTGAAGGGGATCTATGGGGCTGAGGGGGATCTATGGGGCAGAGGGGGATCTATGGGGCAGGGAGAGGGGATCTATGGGGCAGGGAGAGGGGATCTATGGGCTGAGGGGGATCTATGGGGCAGGGGGGATGTGGGGCAGGGTCGCTATGGGGCAGGGTCGCTATGGGTTCTGCCCCACAGGAGGATGTAGAGAAGGAGGAGGAGGAGGAAGAGAAAGAGGAGAAGAAGGAGGAAGAGGAGGAGGTGGAGAAGGCGGAGTGAGTGCGCGACCCACAGATCTATGGGGCGGGTGATGGCCCCATAGATCTATGGGGGAGGAGGTTCCTGGGTGCTATGGGGCGGGTGATGGCCCCACGGATCTATGGGGCAGGGCCCTCCATACCCCCCAACTCTTCCCCCTCTCCCCCAGTGCTGAGAATGGGGAGAAGGAGGGGGGTCCCAGGCCCTCTGCCCCACAGCGACCCACGGCGCCGCGCAGGGACCCCACGGCCGAGGCTGGCCTGGAGGTGTGGGGCGAGCTCGAGGTGCAGAGGGTGAAGTTCCTGGTAAGGAAGTGGGGGGGGGTCACTTGGGGGGCGGGGAGGCACTTGGGGGGCAGGGGCGGTCACTTATGGGGCAGGGGGAGTACTTGTGGGGCTGAGACCCCCGGGAACCTCCATAGCTCGATCCCCGACCCTATGGAGGGCAGCAATGGGCGTTGGGAGGGGCACTTATGGGTCAGGGGAGGCACTTATGGGGCAGGGTTGGGGCACTTATGGGTCAGGGGAGGCACTTATGGGGCAGGGGAGTCACTTATGGGTCCTGCCCCACAGAATTTCCTGTCCCGCAACTTCTACAACCTGCGGTTCCTGGCGCTCTTCTTGGCCTTCGCCATCAACTTCATCCTCCTCTTCTACAAGGTGTGGGGCGCGACCCCCAAGTGTGGGGCGCGACCCCCAAGTCCTTAAAGGGGGGTGGAAATGGGAAGGGGGCAGTAGCCCAGGGCCCAGGGTTGGTAGCCAAGGGCCCAGGGTTGGTAGCCAAGGGCTCCGCATTGGTAGCCGAGGGCCCAGGGTTGGTAGCCAAGGGCTCCGCATTGGTAGCCAATGCCCAGGGTTGGTAGCCAAGGGCCCAGGGTTGGTAGCCGAGGGCCCAGGGTTGGTAGCCAAGGGCTCAGGGTTGGTAGCCAAGGCCCAGAGTTGGTAGCCAAGGCTCTGGGTTGGTAGCCAAGGGCCCAGGGTTGGTAGCCAGGGGCTCCGGGTTGGTAGCCAAGGGCTCTGCATTGGTAGCCAAGGGCTCAGGGTTGGTAGCCAAGGGCTCAGGGTTGGTAGCCAAGGCCCAGGGTTGGTAGCCAGGGGCTCCGGTCCCCCCCAGGTGTCGGATCGCCCCCCCGGGGAGGAGCCGGTGGCCGAGGGTTCGGGGCTGGTGGCCGAGGGTTCGGGGCAGGAGGAGCCGGAGGAGCCGGAGGTCTTCTACTGCCTGGAGGAGAGCTCGGGGTACATGGAGCCGGCGCTGCGCGGCCTCGCGCTCGCGCACACCCTCGTGGCCTTCCTCTGCATCATCGGCTACAACTGCCTCAAGGTCAGCGGCCACCGCCGCCACCACCACCTTCGGAGGGGTCCTGGTTTGGGTTTTGGGGGTCCTGGTTGGGGTTTTGGGGGTCTTGGTTGGGATTTTGGGGTCTTGGTTGGGTTTTTGGGGGTCCTGGTTGGGTTTGGAGGGGTCCTGGTTGGGTTTTGGGGGTCTTGGTTGGGTTTTGGGGTTCTTAATTGGGTTTTGAAGGTCTTGGTGGGTTTTGTTGGGTCTTGGTTGGGTTTTGGGGGTCTTAATTGGGTTTTGGGGGTCTTAATTGGGTTTTGGGGGGTCTTGGTTGGGTTTTGGGGGTCTTAATTGAGTTTTGAGGGTCTTGGTTGGGTTTTGGGGGTCTTAATTGGGTTTTGAGGGTCTTAATTGAGTTTTGGGGGGGTCTTAATTGGGTTTTGGGGGTCTTGGTTGGGTTTTGTGGGTCTTAATTGGGTTTGGGGGGGGTCTTGGTTGGGTTTTGGGGGGTCTTGGTTGGGTTTTGGGGGTCCTGGTTGGGTTTTTGAGGGTCTTGGTTGGGTTTTGGGGGTCCTGGTTGGGTTTTGGGGGTCTTGGTTGGGTTTGGGGGGTCTTGGTTGGGTTTTGGGGGTCTTAATTGGGTTTTGGGGTTCTTGGTTGGGTTTTGAGGGTCCTGGTTGGGTTTTGGGGGTCTTGGTTGGGTTTTGGGGGTCTTGGTTGGGTTTTGGGGGGTCTTGGTTGGGTTTTGGGGGTCTTAATTGGGTTTTTGAGGGTCTTGGTTGGGTTTTTGTTGGGTTTTGTTGGGTTTTTGTTGGGTTTTGGTGGTTTTTGGTGGTTTTTGTTGGTTTCCGTTGGGTTTCCGTTGGTTTTTTGGTGGTTTTTGTTGGTTTCCGTTGGTTTTCCGCTGTTTTTGGTGGTTTCCGTTGGGTTTCCGTTGGTTTTTCCGCTGTTTTTGGTGGTTTCCGTTGGGTTTCCGTTGGGTTTCCGTTGGTTTTTCCGCTGTTTTTGGTGGTTTCCGTTGGGTTTCCGTTGGGTTTCCGTTGGGTTTCCGTTGGTTTTTCCGCTGTTTTTGGTGGTTTCCGTTGGGTTTCCGTTGGTTTTTCCGCTGTTTCTGGTGGTAACCGCCGGCGTCTCCCAGATCCCGCTGGTGATCTTCAAGCGGGAGAAGGAGGTCGCGCGGCGCCTCGAGTTCTCGGGGCTTTACATCACCGAACAACCGCCCGACGACGACGTCAAGGGGCAGTGGGACCGCCTGGTGCTCAACGCCCAGTACGGGCACTGGGAGCACTGGGAGCACTGGGAGGGACTGGGAGGGGGAATTGGAGGGGTTTGGGGGGGACTGGGAGGGACTGGGAGGGACTGGGGGGCTCTAAGGGGGTTCAAAGGGGGAACTGGGAGGGACTGGGAGGCTCTAAGGGGGTCCAGGGGAGGAACTGGGAGGAACTGGTGGGAACTGGGAGGGACTGGGAGGCTCTAAGGGGGTGCAGAGGGGGAACTGGGAGGAACTGGTGGGAACTGGGAGGGTCTGGGAGGCTCTAAGGGGGTCCGGAGGGGGAACTGGGAGGAACTGGTGGGAACTGGGAGGGACTGGGAGGCTCTAAGGGGGTTCAAAGGGAGAACTGGGAGGGACTGGTGGGAACTGGTGGGAACTGGGAGGGACTGGGGGGCTCAAACAGGGTCCTGGAGGGGGAACTGGGCAGACTGGGACCGAGTGACAGGAACTGGGAGGGGATTGGAGGGGTTTGGGGAGGAACTGGGAGGGACTGGGAGGGTCTGGGGGGCTCTAATGGGGTTCAAAGGGGGAACTGGGAGGAACTGGTGGGAACTGGGAGGGTCTGGGAGGCTCTAAGGGGGTTCAAAGGGGGAACTGGGAGGAACTGGTGGGAACTGGGAGGGACTGGGAGGCTCTAAGGGGGTCCAGAGGGGGAACTGGGAGGAACTGGTGGGAACTGGGAGGGACTGGGAGGTTCTAAGGGGGTCCAGAGGGGGAACTGGGAGGAACTGGGGGGGACTGGGAGGGACTGGGAGGGGGGGACACTCACTCACCTCCCCCCCCCCCAGGTCCTTTCCCAGTAACTACTGGGACAAGTTCGTCAAGAGGAAGGTGGGGCTTCGCTTTGGGGTCATTTGGGGCGATTTTGGGTCATTTTGGGTCATTTTGGGTCATTTTGGATGATTTGGGGTCCTTTTGGGGGTCCCTGGGTCTCCTCCTCACCGGGTGTCCCCCCATGTCCCCGATGTCCCCCCTCAATGTCCCCCTTGAGTCATTTTGGGGTGGTTTGGGGGTCATTTTGGATTATTTTGGGTCATTTTGGTTGATTTTGGTTGATTTGGGGTCATTTTGGACGATTTTGGGTCATTTTGGGGGGTCTCCGGGTCTCCTCCTCACCGGGTGCCCCCCATGTCCCCAGTGTCCCCCCCAAATGTCCCTCTTGAGTCATTTTGGGGGCGTTTGGAGATTATTTTGGATGATTTTGGGGTCATTTTGATTGATTTTGGGTCATTTTGGTTGATTTGGGGTCATTTTGGAGTGGTTTTGGGGTCATTTTGGACGATTTTGGGGCAATTTGGGGTCATTTTTCGTCATTTTGGGGGTCTCCGGGTCTCCTCCTCACCGGGTGCCCCCCCATATCCCCAATGTCCCCCCCAAAATGTCCCCCTTGAGTCAATTTGGGGTGTTTGGGGGTCATTTTGGGTCATTTTGGGTCGACTTTGGGTCATTTTGGTTCATTTTGGGGTGGTTTGGGTCGGTTTTGGGGGTCCCCCGGGTCTTCTCCTGACACCCCCCCCCCGTGTCCCCAAGGTGTTGGAGAAATACGGGGACATCTACGGGCGGGAGCGCATCGCGGAGCTCCTGGGCATGGACCTCGCCAGCCTGGAGATCGGGGCGCAGGGGGAGAAGAAAGGACCCCCCGACACCTCCGTCCTCTCCTGGTCGGTGGGGTTTGGGGTCCCCAGAGCTTCGGGGTGGGCTTGGAGGCATCTCGGGGGGCTTTGAGGTGACCTTAGAGGCATCTCTGCGGTTCCTGGAGGTCCTGAGGACATCTCAGGGGGCTTTGAGGTGATCTTAGAGGCACCTCTGGGGTTCCTGAAGGTCCTGAGAACATCTCAGGGGGCTTTGAGGTGATCTTGGAGGCACCTCTGGGGTTCCTGGAGATCCTGAGGGCATCTCGGGGGGCTTTGAGGTGACCTTAGAGGCACCTCTGGGGTTCCTGGAGATCCTGAGGACATCTCGGGGGGCTTTGGGGTGATCTTAGAGGCATCTCTGGGGTTCCTGAAGGCCCTGAGAACATCTCAGGGGGCTTTGAGGTGACCTTAGAAGCATCTCTGGGGTTCCTGGAGGTCCTGAGGACATCTCAGGGGGCTTTGAGGTGATCTTGGAGGCACCTCTGGGGTTCCCGGAGGTCCTGAGGGTATCTCAGAAGGCTTTGAGGTGGTCTTGGAGGTCCTGGAGGCATCTCAGGGGCCTCTCGGGGGTGGTTTGGGGTTCTCATCCCGTGGGAACTCTCCTTTCTCCACACAGGATCACATCCATCGACATTCGGTACCAGATCTGGAAGTTTGGGGTCATCTTCACAGATAACGTGAGTTGGGGGGGGGGGGTGTGGAGGTCCTGGGGTCCCACCTGGATGAAGGTCCCACCAGGATGGGGTCCTGGGGCTCTCAGTCCCACCAGGATGAGTTCCTGGAGATCTGGGGAGGTTCTGGGGGTCTCATTCCCACCAGGATGAGGTTCTGGAGATCTGAGGTCCCACCAGGATGAGGTTCTGGGGCTCTTGTTACCCCCAGAATGAGGTTCTGGTGGTCTCAGTCCCACCAGGATGAGGTCCTGGAGATCTGGGGAGGTTCTGGTGGTCTCAGTCCCACCAGGATGAGGTCCTGGAGATCTGGGGAGGTTCTGGTGGTCTCAGTCCCACCAGGATGAGGTCCTGGAGATCTGGGGAGGTTCTGGTGGTCTCAGTCCCACCAGGATGAGGTCCTGGAGATCTGGGGAGGTTCTGGTGGTCTCGTTCCCACCAGGACAAGGTTGTCCTGGTTCTGGAGGTCCTGGGGTCCCCCCGGGCGGTGGGGTGACCTCCGTGTCCCCCTCAGTCCTTCCTCTACCTGACGTGGTATATGGCGATGTCCCTCCTGGGCCACTACAACAACTTCTTCTTCGCGTCCCACCTCTTGGACATCGCTATGGGCGTCAAAACGCTGAGGACCATCCTCTCCTCCGTCACCCACAACGGCAAACAGGTGGGTGGAACCTCCACCAGGTCCAGGAGAAGGTCCTGGAGGCACCTCGGGGACCTGAGATGGTCCTGGAGGTCCTTGAGATGGTCCAGAGGTCCATGAGATGGGCCTGAAGGCATCTCTGGGGTCTTTGAGATGGTCCTGGAGGCACTTGGGGACCTGGGATAGTCCTGGAGGCATCTCTGGGGTCTTTGAGATGGTCCTGGAGGTCCATGAGATGGTCCTGGAGGCATCTCAGGAGCCTGGGATGGTCCTGGAGGCATCTCCGAGGTCCCTGTGGAGCTCGCGGTGGCACCCCGGGAAGGTGGGACCCGCGTTGAGGACGTGGTGGTGGTGTCCCCTCCAGCTGGCCATGACGGTGGGGCTCCTGGCCGTGGTGGTCTACCTCTACACCGTGGTGGCCTTCAACTTCTTCCGGAAGTTCTACAACAAGAGCGAAGACGAGGACGAGCCCGACATGAAGTGCGACGACATGATGACCGTGCGTTGGTCCTGGAGGCATCTTGGGGCGCTTTGGAGGGGTCCTGGTGGTCCTGGAGGCATCTCGGGGGGCTTTGGAGGGTCTGAGTGGTTTGGGGGGTCCAGAAGGTCCCAAGGTTGGAAGATCTTGGTGGGTCCCCATAGAGGTTTTGAAGTTCCTTGAGGTTCCTGGAGGTCTCTGTTGGGTTTTGGAGGTTCCTGGAGGTCCTTATGGGGCTTTCGGGGTCCCTAAGAGGGATTTTGGGGGGTCTGAGTGGTTTGTGGGGTCCTGAAGGTCCCAAGGTTGGAAGATCTTGGTGGGTCTCTGAGGTTCCTGGAGGTCATTATGGGGTTTTGGAGGTTCCTGGAGGTCCTTATGGGGTTTTCGGGGTCCCTGAGAGAGATTTTGGGGGGTCTGAGTGGTTTGGGGGGTCCTGAAGGTCCCAAAGTTGGAAGATCTTAGTGGGTTC
The DNA here is from genome assembly GCF_017976375.1 of Cuculus canorus. Taxonomy (NCBI): domain Eukaryota; kingdom Metazoa; phylum Chordata; class Aves; order Cuculiformes; family Cuculidae; genus Cuculus; species Cuculus canorus. Next base: position 1,013,205 of record NC_071437.1, read on the forward strand.
CCATAGAAGTTCTGAAGTTCCTTGAGGTTCCTGGAGGTCCCTGTTGGGTTTTGGAGGTTCCTGGATGTCGTTATGGGGTTTTGGGGGTTCCTGGAGGTCGTTATGGTGTTTTGGGGGTCCCCAATCACGTTTTTTTGGGGTGTCCCCCCCGCAGTGTTACCTCTTCCACATGTACGTGGGGGTCCGAGCCGGGGGGGGCATCGGCGATGAGATCGAGGACCCGGCGGGCGACGATTATGAGCTTTACCGCGTGGTCTTCGACATCACCTTCTTCTTCTTCGTCATCGTTATCCTCTTGGCCATCATCCAAGGTTTGGGGGGCGCTTTTTTTGGGGGGGGTCGGGGGGGGGGGCGTCCTATGGTGGTGGTGGGGGGGGAAGGGTTGATTTTTGGGGTGAAACCTTCTCCTTTCAGGTCTCATCATCGACGCCTTCGGGGAGTTGAGGGACCAACAGGAACAGGTCAAGGAGGACATGGAGGTGAGGGGGGGCAAAAACGGGGGGTGGGGGGCAAAAATGGGGGGCAAGAAGGGCCCTGGGGGGGAGAATGGGGGTTTGGGGGGGTAAAAATGGGGTTCAGGGGTTAAAGGGGGGGGAATTGGGGTCCTGGGGGCAAAAATGGGGTGGAGGGGTATAAAGGGGGGTAAAAATGGGGGTGGGGGGCAAAAAAAGGGGGGCAAGAAGGGCCTTGGGGGGGACAATGGGGGTTTGGGGGGGATTTTGGGAGGGTTGGGAGGTCCCGGGGGGTCCATTTGTTTTTTTTGGGGGGGTCTTATATGGGGGGGACTCTTGGGGGGGTCCAAGGGGTCTTTATGGGGGTTTTGCAGTGGATTTGGGAGGGGTTGGAGTGGATTTGGGAGGTTTTGAGGGTCCGGGGGGGGGTCTTAAATGTGGGGGGACTCTGGGGGGGCCCTTTGGGGGGTTTGGGGGTGGGTTTGGGGGTGGATTTGGGGGGTTTTGAGGGATTTTGGGGGTCCAATTTTTTTGGGGGGGTCTTAAATGTGGGGGGGCTCTGGAGGGGCCCTTTGGAGGTGGATTTTGGGGGAGTTTGGGGGGGATTTTGAGGGTCCAATATTTTTTGGGGGGTCTTAAATGTGGGGGGCTCTGGGGGGGCCCTTTGGGGTGGATTTTGTGGGGGTTTTGAGGCAGTTTTGGGGGTCCAATTTTTGGGGGGGCCTTTGGGGGATTTTGAGGGGGTTTTGGGGGTCCAATTTTTTTGAGGGGGGTCTTAAATGTGGGGGTGCTCTGGGGGGGGCTCTGGGGGGGCCCTTTGTGAGCTTCGGAGTGGATTTGAAGAGTGTTCGTGTGGATTTTGGGAGGGTTTGGGGGTGGATTTTGGGGGGTTTTGGGGGGTTTTGAGGGGGTTTTGGGGGTTTTTTTGGGGTGCAGGTTTTTTTTGGGGGGGTCGTTGTGGCCCCTCCCGATCCCCCCCTCCCTCCTCCTTTGCAGACGAAGTGTTTTATCTGCGGGATCGGATCGGATTATTTCGATACGACGCCGCACGGGTTCGAGACGCACACGCTGGAGGAGCACAACCTCGCCAACTACATGTGAGGGGCAATGAATGAATGAATGAATGGGGGCAATGAATGAATGAATGGGGGGCAATGAATGAATGGGGGGTAATGAATGAATGAATGGGGGTAATTAATGAATGAATGGGGGGCAATGAATGAATGAATGGGGGCAATGAATGAATGGGGGGTAATGAATGAATGAATGGGGGCAATGAATGAATGAATGGGGGGTAATGAATGAATGAATGGGGGTAATTAATGAATGAATGGGGGGTAATGAATGAATGGGGGGAAATGAATGAATGGGGGGGGGTAAAAAAAAAATGAACCCGAAAGGGGAAAATAACGCAAAATCCCACTTGGATTGGAAGGTTTTTCCTGATGTATTTGATCAACAAAGACGAAACGGAGCACACGGGGCAGGTGGGGAAAAAGGGGGGGCAAATGGGGGGGGGCAGAAAGGGGGGGGTAAAAGGGGGGTAAAAGGGCCATGGGGGGGGAAATGGGAGGTAAATGGATGGGGGGCAGAAAGGGGGGGGAAGGAGGGGGAAAAGGGGGGAAAAAGGGGGGTAAAAGGGGGGTAAATGGATGGGGGTCAGAAAGGAGGGAAAAGGGGGGGTAAAAGGGGGGGTAAATGGGGGTAAAAGGGCCATGGGGGGGGAAATGGGGGGTAAAAGGGGGGTAAAAGGGCCATAGGGGGGGAAATGGGGGGGAAATGGTGGGGTAAATGGATGGGGGGGCAGGAAGGGGGGGGAAGGGGTAAATGGATGGGGGGGCAGAAAGAGGGGGGAAAGGGGGGCAAAAGGGGGGGCAAATGGGGGGGCAGAAAGAGGTGGAAAAGGGGGGTAAAAGGGCCATGGGGGGTAAATGGGGGGGGTAAAAGGGGTGAAGATGGGGGGTAAAAGGGCCATGGGGGGGCAAGTGGGGGGGTAAATGGGGTGAAGGGGGGCAGATGGGGGTAAATGAGGGGGTAAAAGCAGTGATGGGGGAGATGGGGGGTAAAAGGGCCATGGGGGTAAAATGGGGTGAAGATGGGGGTTAAAGGGGGATAAAAGGGATGAAGATGGGGGGTAAAAGGGCCATAGGGGGGCAAATGGGGGGTAAATGGGGTGAAGGGGGGGCAGATGGGGGGTAAAAGGGGGGTAAAAGGGCCATGGGGGGGCAGATGGGGGTAAAAGGGGTGAAGATGGGGGGTAAAAGGGGGTGATGGGGCAAATAAGGGGTAAATGGGGGGTAAAAGGGGTGATGGGGGAGATGGGAGTAAAAGGGGGGGGACATGGGGGGGTAAAAGGGCACTTTGGAGGGGGCAGCAGTGCCTTTTGGGGTACCCCTTTGTCCCGGGGTGGCGGTTCTGTTTCTTCCCCCTTCTCATTAAAGACCCCACACTTAATCACTCCCCTTTCTTAATCACCCCCCTTCTTAATTACTCCCTCCTTTTAATTGCCCCCCAATTAATTGCCCCCCCCAAGGAATCCTATGTCTGGAAGATGTACCAGGAGCGCTGCTGGGATTTCTTCCCGGCCGGAGATTGCTTCCGCAAACAATACGAGGATCAGTTGGGGTGACCCCCCCCCCAAATGCCCCCTCCTAAACACCCCCCAATGCCCCCCCCCGAACCCCCCCCCTTTCTGTCCCCCCCGAGGGGGCTCTTCTACCCCCCCCATTAAACCCTATGGAATCTCTGTCTCTGCCTCTTTATTGCCCCATTTTCCCCTTTTTTACCCCACTTTCCCCCTCCCAGTACAGCCCAGTCCATCCCAGTATGATCCCTTCCCTTTTCCAGTCCCTCCCAGTACAATCCAGTACAGCACAGCCCCTCCCAGTCTGTCCCAGCCCCTCCCAGTATGAGCTTTTCACCCTCTCAGCACAGCCCAGTCCATCCCAATGTGATCCCTTCTCCCTCCCAGTAGGAACCAGTTCCTCCCAGTGCAGCCCCAGTACAATCTTTTCTCCCTCCCAGTATGGCCCAGTCCCTCCTAGTACGATCCCTTCTGCCTCCCAGTAGGAACCAGTTCCTCCCAGTACAGCCCCATCCCTCCCAGTATGATCTTTTCACCCTCTCAGCACAGCCCAGTACATCCCAGTATGATCCCTTCCCTTTTCCAGTCCCCACCAGTACAATCCAGTACGGCCCAGCCCCTCCCAGTACAGCCCAGTCCTTCCCAGTATAATCCCTTCTCCTTCCCAGTAGGAACCAGTCCCTCCCAGTATGATCTTTTTGCCCTCTCAGTACGGCCCAGTCCATCCCAGTACAATCCTTTCTCCTTCCCGTTCCCCCCCAATACAATCCATTACGGCCCAGCTCCTCCCAGTATATCTCAGCTCCTCCCAGTATATCTCAGCTCCTCCCAGTATATCCCAGCTCCTCCCAGTACTTCTCAGCCCCTCCCAGTACCTCCTCACTGCTCTGCGCATGCGCAGGAGCCCCCTCTCCTCCACCTTCCCGTCACACCCCGCGTCCCGGAAGCGCCCGAACTGGAAGTGTCCGCTCTGGCACTGCCCCCCCGCCCCCCCCCCACTCCCCCTCCCCTTCGGGTCCTCCCCCTGCCCGTCATGCCTCGCGCCAAGGAACGGCGCATGCGGACCGGAAGTGGGCGTTTTGACACCGCCCCTTCTCTTCCGGTGGCCCCTTGAGTCATGGCGCTGTTCGAGCAGATGAGGGCCAATGTGGGGAAATTGCTGCGGGGGATCGACCGGTACTGGGATGGACTGGGAGGCACTGGGGTGTAGGAGGAGAGATTGGGATGTACTGGAAAAGAGGAGATATCGTACTGGGAGGGACTGGAGTGTGTTGAGGGGAAAGGGAAATGGCAGTGGGGGGAACTGGGCTATACTGGGAAGGAGAAGGGGTCATACTGGGAGGGACTGGGGCCGCAATGGGAAGAAGAGGTCATACTGGGAGGGACTGTAGTTATACTGGGAGGGACTGGGGCCACACTGGGAAGAAGAGATCATACTGGGAGGGACTGGAGCTACACTGGGAAGACGAGATCATACTGGGAGGGACTGGGGTTGTAGGGTCGTACTGGGAAGGACTGGGGCTACACTGGGAAGAAGAGATCATACTGGGAAGGACTGGAGCCGTACTGGGAGGGACTGGGGTGCATTGGAGGAAAAGGGGAATCACACTGGTGGGAACTGGGCCATACTGGGAGGGATTTGACCCCCCCCTTCCTTTTCACATCTCCAACCTTAAGAACCCGGGGGTGCAGCTGAAGGAAAACCCTTTAGATTTGGTGGTTCTGGGGGGGTGGTGTGAGGGGCTCTGAGGGATCGGGGGGGCCCGGGGGCATCCCTGGGATTTGGGGGTCCCTTGGGGGGGGGGTTGACCCCCCCCTTTTTGCATCTACAACCCTGAGAACCTGGAGGTGCAGGTGGAATAAAACCTTTCAGATGATGGGGGGGAGGTTGATGGTTTGGGGGGACTCTGGGGGAGTCCCTGGGATTTGGGGGGGCCCTTTGGGGGGTGTTTAACCCCCCCTTTTCGCAGCTACAACCCCGAGAACCTGTCGACGCTGGAGCGTTACGTGGAGACACAGGCGAAGGAGAACGCCTACGACCTGGAGGCCAATCTGGCTGTGCTCAAGCTGTGAGGAGGGGGGGGAAGGGTTTTGGGGGGCTCTGGGGGGACCCCAAAAGTGCCCTCCCCCTTCCTGACCCCCTTTCTTTGTGTCTGTGTGTCCCACCCCGAAAAAAAACAGGTACCAGTTCAACCCCGCGTTCTTCCAGACGGGGGTGACGGCGCAGATCCTGCTGAAGGCGCTCACCAACCTCCCCCACACCGACTTCACCCTCTGCAAGTGCATGATCGACCAGGCCCACGCATCCGACGGCTGACTGGGAGGCACTGGGAGAGGCTGGGAGGCACTGGGAGAGGCTGGGAGGCACTGGGAGAGGCTGGGAGGCACAGGAAGTCATATTGGGAGGAAAGGAGGCCATACTGGGGAGGAACTGGGAGGTACTGGGGTCATACTGGGAGGTAGTGGGAGAGACTGGGAAGCACTGGGAGAGACTGGGAGGCACGGGAAATCATATTGGGAGGAAAGGACGCCATACTGGGAAGGAATGGGGGTGTACTGGGAGGGACTGTGGTCATACTGGGAGGCAATGGGAGAGACTGAGAAGTACTGGGAGAGGCTGGGAGGCACTGGGAGAGACTGGGAGGCACGGGAAATCATATTGGGAGGAAAGGAGGCCATACTAGGGAGGAACTGGGAGGTACTGGGGTCATACTGGGAGGTAGTGGGAGAGACTGGGAGGCACTGGGAGAGGCTGGGAGGCACAGGAAGTCATATTGGGAGGAAAGGAGGCCATACTGGGGAGGAATGGGGGCGTACTGGGAGGGACTGTGGTCATACTGGGAGGCAATGGGAGAGACTGGGAGGCACGGGAAGTCATATTGGGAGGAAAGGAGGCCATACTGGGGAGGAACTGGGAGGTACTGGGGTCATACTGGGAGGTAGTGGGAGAGACTGGGAGAGACTGGGAGGCACAGGAAGTCATACTGGGAGGAAAGGAGGCCATACTGGGAAGGAACCGAGTCATACTGGGAGGGACTGGGGTGTAAAGGAGGAAAAGGAGCGGAACTGGAGCGGGAAAGGGATTGTACTGGGAAGAAAGGGAGTTGTACTGGGAGGCATTGGTTCATACTGGTATGGACTGGTCTGTACTGGGCAGCCAGGGCCCGGTTTTGGCGGGAAAAGCCCATTTTGGGGTGAAAAAAGCCCAGTTTTTGGCGGGAAAAGGCTGGGTTTTGGCCGGAAAAGCTCATTTTGGGTGGAAATCGCTTGGTTTTGGGTGGGAAAAGGACAGTTTTGGGTGGAAAAAGCCCATTTTGGGTGGAAATCGCCTGGTTTGGGGTGGGAAAATGCCAGTTTTGGGCGGGAAAAGCCCATTTTGGGTGGAAATCCCCTGGTTTTGGGGGGGAAAAGGACAGTTTGGGGTGGAAAAAGCTTATTTTGGGTGGGAAAAGCCCATTTGAGGTGGAAATCCCCTGGTTTTGGGTGGGAAAAGGACAGTTTTGGGCAGGAAAATCTTGGTTTTGTGTGGGAAAAGGCCATTTTGAGTGGAAAATGCCCGGTTTTGGGTGGGAAAGGCCCATTTTTGGGTGAGAAAGGCCCTTTGTGGATGGGAAAGGCCATTTTTGGGTGGGAAAAGCCCGTTTTTGGGGATTCCCTTGACTCCGCGGCAGCAGGAGGAGCGGCCGATCCGTCAGATCCTGTACCTGGGGGAGCTGCTGGAAACCTGCCACTTCCAGGCCTTCTGGGTGAGCCCCAAAACCTCCCAGTTTCACCCCAAAACCTCCCAAATCTCCCGGTTTCACCCCAAAACCTACTGCCCCCCCCCCCCCAGCAAGCGCTGGATGAGAACGCGGAGCTGCTCGACGGCATCGCCGGCTTCGAGGACTCCGTGCGCAAATGTGAGGGGGGGAGTTTGGGGCAATTTATGAGGGTTTTGGCCAATTTTGGGGGGATCTGGAGGGTTTTTGGGGAGTCTGGATCAAGTTTTAGGGTGAATTGGGGGAGGCCGGAGGAGGTTTTTGGGGTGCAGGGGTTCTTGGGGGGGAATTCAAGTGGTTTTGGGGCAATTTGGAGGTGTTTTGGGGCAATTTTGGGGGGTCAGTGGGTGAGTTTGGGCAATTTGGGGGTCTGGGGGGGATTTGGGGGGCACGTTGGGCGGCAGTGGGTGGTTTTGGGGCAATTCAGGGGGACTTAGGGTCACAGTTTCAGGGCTCAGGGTCCCGGGTTTGGGGTTCAGGGTCCCAGTTTTGTGGTTTTGGGTTCCAGTTTGGGGCTCGGGGTCCTGGTTTTGGGGGTTCAGCTCCCAGTTTGGGGCTGAGGAGCCCGTTTTTGGGGTCCCCGCAGTCATCTGCCACGTGGTCGGCATCACGTACCAGCACATCGACCGCTGGCTGCTGGCCGAGATGCTGGGTGACCTCTCGGGTAAGAAAAGGGGGGTCCTGGGGGGAAGGATTTGGGGTTCCTAGCAGGTTTGGGGGGTCTTTGGTGGGGTTTTAGGGGGCTTGGGGGGGTTACAGGGGATTTGGGGTTCCTGGGAGGGGTTGAGGGTCCTGAGGTGGGTTTTGGGGGGGTCCTGGGGAGCATTTGGGGGTCCTGAGAGTGGTTTGAGGATCGTAGGAGTGGGTTTTGGGGGTCCTGAGGAGAGGTTTGGTGTTCCTGGGTGGGTTTTGAGGGTTCTGGGGGGGGAATTTGGGGTTCCTGGGGTGTGGTTTGGGGGGTTCAGGGGGGATTAGGGGTTTGTGGGGGAGATTTGGAGGCCCTGGGGAGTGGTTTGGGGGTCCTGGGTGGGTTTTGATTGTCCTGGGGGGGGATTTGGGGGTGCTGAGTGGGTTTTGGGTGTTCCTGGGGGGGGATTTGGGGTTCCTGGGGTGCAGTTTGGGAGGTTCAGGGGGGATTTGGGGTTCCTGGGAGGGGGATTTAGGGGTCCTGAGGGTGGTTTGGGGTTCCCGAGGAGAGGTTTTGGGGGTCCTGGGAGGGGATTTTGAGGGTTTCGGCGGGGAGTGTCCTGGGAGGATTTGGGGGTCTTGGGGAGGGTTTTGGGGGTCCTGGGGGGATTTGGGGGTCCTAGGAGGGGTTTTGGGGGTCCTGGATGGGTTTTGGGGGTCCTGAGGGGATTTGGGGTTCCTGGGGGTTGTTTGGGGGTCCCGTGTGGGTTTTGGGGGGGCTGAACCCCCCGGTTTTGCCCCCCCAGAGCCGCAACTGCGCGTCTGGATGAGCAAATACGGGTGGACGGAGCCGGAGCCGGGAAGGGTCTACATCTGCAACCAGGAGGAGAGCATCAAACCCAAGAACATCGTCGAGAAGATCGACTTCGAGAGTAAGGGGGGGCCCCCCAGGACCCCCCCACCCTGAACCCCCCCTGAGACCCCTCCAAGGCACCCCAGGACCCCTCCCAGGGCACCCCAGACCTCCCTGAGCCCCCCAGGACTGCCCCCAGGTCATCCCAGGACCCCCTGAGCCCCCCAAGACCCTCCCCCCAAGACCCCCTGAGCCCCCCCAGGAGACACACACACCCCCCCGGGGCACCCCAGGACCCCTTGAGCCCCCCAGGATCCCCCTGGGGCCCCCCAGGCACCTGCAAAGGGACCAGGGAACCCCCCTCGAGCCCCCCCCCAAAACCTCTCCAGATTCCAAGGGATCCACGCCAGATGCCCCTTGAAGGACAAGGAGCCCCCCCCAGATTCCAAGGAGCACCCCCAGACACCCATGGGGCCCCCCAGATCCCAGGGAGACCCCCCCCCCAAACCCCTGTCGTTGTCCCCCTTTGGAGCCCTGGGAGCCCCCAAAACCCCAGCCCCCGCCTTTGGAGCCCCCCCAAACCCCAGTTCCCTCCTTTTGGAACCCTGGGAGCCCCCCCAAACCCCAGCCCCCCACCTTGGAGCCCCTCAAACCCCAGCCCCCCCTCTTCGGAGCCCTCCCTGACCCCCCCCTTTCTCCACAGGCGTCTCCAGCATCATGGCCTCCTCCCTTTGAACGCCCCTTATTTTATGCTATTAAAGGAAGAAAACCCCCCAACAGCGCCGCCATGTTTTGAGTGGGGGCGGGTCACGTGGGAGGTGGCGGTGGGTGGGGCCTCGCGGTATCACGTGCTGCCCTCGCAGTAGAGGCGGGCGTGGCGCTGGGCGGCGTCACGTGACACGATGGCGGGGCGGGGGTGTTTGTCACGTGGTGTAGCGGTAGGCGGGGACCGCGCGCGCGCGGGAGGGGCTTTTTTTGATCACGTGGTGTTCGCAGGAGGGCGGGTGCGGGATGTCACGTGCGTGGGCGTGTCCCGGTCACGTGGGGGGCGGGGCGGGCCCGGGGCGGTGCCGATCGCGGTTCGGAGCGCGCAGAGCGGAGCGGGCGCGGTGGGGGCCGCCATGGTGGATTACCACAGCGCCGGCGGGCAGCCCTGCCCCTGCGGGCCCGGCCCCAACGGGGACTACATGGCCCAGGAGGACGACTGGGACCGCGACCTCCTGCTCGACCCCGCCTGGGAGAAGCAGCAGCGCAAGGTGGGGGGGTCTGAGTTGGGGAGGAAGGGGGCTGAGAGGCCAAGGAGGGGGTTTGGGGGGGTCTGAGAGGGAGAGGAGGGGTTTTGGGCGGGACTGAGTTGGGGGGGAAGGGGGCTGAGAGGCCAGGGAGCGAGTTTGGGGGGGGGCTGAGAGGGAGAGGAGGGGGCTGAGGGGCCAGGGAGTGGGTTTGGGGGGGCTGAGAGGGAGAGGAGGGGGTTTGGGGGCGACTGAGTCGAGGAGGAGGGGGTTTGGGGGGGCTGAGTTGGAGAGGAGGGGGTTTGGGGGGGATTGAGTTGGGGAAGGAGGGGTTTGGGGGGGTCTGAGTTGGGAGGGAGGAGGCTGAGAGGTCAGGGAGGGAGTTTGGGGGGGCTGAGAGGGAGAGGAGGGGGTTTGGTGGAGGCTGAGTTGGAGAGGAGGGGGCTGAGGGGTCAGGAAGGGAGTTTGGGGGGGTCTGAGAGGGAGGGGAGAGGGTTTGAGGGGGGCTGAGTTGGGGAGGAGGGGGCTGAGAGGGAGGAGAGGGAAGTTGGGGGGTGTCAGAGGTGAGGAGGTGGAGTTTGGGGCGTCTGAGTTGGAGATGAGGAGTTGAGGGAGTTTGGGGGGACAGAGATCAGGACGTGGGGTTTGGAGGGGGCTGAGTTAGAGGAGGGGGCTCGGGGGGTCAGGGTTAGGGTTTGGGGGGTCAGGATGTGGGGTTTGGGGGGGCTTTGGGGGCTGAGCCTGGGGTTTGAGGGGGGACTGAGAGGTCAGGGGTCCCAGTTTGGGGCTCAGGGTCCCAGTTTTGGGGTTCAGGCTCCCAGTTTGGGGGAGTCTGAGTTGGAGAGGAGGGGACTTGGGGGGGGGCGGTGTTCAGGGAGGGGTTTTGGGGGGTTCAGTGGCCACTCATTGCTCCGAAGGTCTCCCCGGATTCTGAAATATTCCGGTTTTGACCTTTTTCCGGGGACGTGAGAGTGTCAGAGCCTCAGGAATGGGGAAATGAGGAGGAGGAAGGGAGAAAGAGGAAGGAGAGGGAAGGGAAAGGTGGGGGGGGAGCTGGGATCCATGGGGATCCACCTGCTCCGCTCTGGAATTCCGGGATCTGCCGGTGAATCCCAACCGGACTCCGTCTTTCCCGGTTCATAATGGAAGCGCGCTGAGGCATCTGCCCGCTTGTTTGTGTTTAATTAATTACAGGTTAATTAGGAGCAGGGTTCGGAGTCCGGATTGGGAGGCGGAAGCGGGAATGGAGAAGCTGTCGTGCCGTAGTTTTGACCCGGAATGTGGGGTTTGGGGGCACCAAATTCCTGCTAAAAGGCAGGATTTGGGGTAAAGGAAGCACGTTCCTAGTTTTCTCCTTCCTCTTCCTCCCCGGAGCAGACGGAATGTTGGCTTTTCCGCTTCCAGCTCAGTTTTAACGAGCTTTTGGGTTTATTGGGGGGCGGATCTTGGGGGGGGTTTGGATCCGGAGCAGCTGGAGCCGTGTTTCCAGAGGGTTTTCCAGCCCCATCCGAACAAATCCGCAGGCAGAATGCCTGGTTTTCCACTCTTAATTGCCTTTTAATGAGCTTTTGGGTCTGTTTGCTCGCGGCTCCGTGGGTGTTTGGATCCAGAGCCGAGTTTCCGGAGCCTTTCCCACGTGGATCTGGAATACTCGGAGCGGGATTTGGCAGGCGCGGAGCTGTTTAGTCTGGAAGCGCCGTGGCTCGCATCCCGCGCTTCCGAGCGCCGACTGAGCCAGCCGTTAGGAATTCCAGCTGCTCCGGGCAGGATATTTGGGATCAAACCCTCTTTTCCTTCGCTCCCCCATTCCCGGTCCCCTTGTTTCCTTATCCGGAACCGCCGCCAGGGATTGGCGATCCGCCTTCCCCAAAAAGTAGGGATGAGGCTCCAAGGAAGCCGTGATCCATGGAGAAGGGAACAGGCACCGTTGGGAATGGAAATAGCGGCCCGCTCCGGTTTTCCTGGCAGAATTTCCCGGCACAAACATCCCGGTCCCCTTCGGAGAGGCGGCAGCGCTCCTGCTCGGAGCTGGGATGCATCCGGTCCGTGGGGTTTTTGCTCTGGAATCTCAGCGATGAGGCTGGAACAGCAGGATCCGAGATCCGGCATCTGTCTGTCCTGTCCTTCCTGGTGTCCGTCTTGTCCTTCCCGGCGCCGACAAACGCTCCGGGAGTAAAAGGCATTGCCAGTGCGTGACCTTGCATGGATACGCCGGGATCCCGGCTTCCGATGTGGGAAAACTAGGAGTGCTTGAGGGTGGGAAGGAGCCCTCGGAGCTGGGAAGGAGCTGTGAGGGAGCTGGGAAGGAGCTCTCGGAGCTGGGAAGGAGCTCTCGGAGCCGGGAAGGAGCCCTCGGAGCTGGGAAGGAGCCAGGGAAGAAGTTCTTGGAGCTGGGAAGGAGCCGGGAAGGAGCCCTTGGATCTGGGAATGAGCTCTCGGAGCCAGGAAGGAGCCAGGGAAGAAGCTCTTGGATCTGGGAAGGAGCCGGGAAGGAGCCCTTGGATCTGGGAAGGAGCTCTCGGAGCTGGGAAGGAGCCAGGGAAGAAGTTCTTGGAGCTGGGAAGGAGCCGGGAAGGAGCCCTTGGATCTGGGAAGGAGCTCTCGGAGCCGGGAAGGAGCCAGGGAAGAAGTTCTTGGATCTGGGAAGGAGCCGGGAAGGAGCCCTTGGATCTGGGAAGGAGCTCTCAGAGCCGGGAAGGAGCCAGGGAAGAAGTTCTTGGAGCTGGGAAGGAGCCAGGAAGGAGCCCTTGGATCTGGGAATGAGCCGGGATTGGGAGTCGCTCACCCCACGGATTCGATGCTGGCATCGTCTCGTGCCACAGAATTGTGCCGTTGGATTCCGGTGCTGCCTAACGACCTCGGCGCCTTAACGAGGCTGCCCGGAATTCCTGGTTTCTTTCCAAAGGGAAAAACATCCGACCCTGCGAAGCAGGACTCGCCTTCCCTTGGGATCAACACAACCCCGATTCCCTGGAGTTCCCGTGGGATTGGAGATGATTTGGTGTAAAAGTGGCTTTTTTGGGGGAGGTTGTGGGGAGTTTGCGGTCAAAATCGCATTTTTGGGCGGAATTGGAGAAGATTTGAGGTGAAAGTTACTGTTTTGAGGCATTTGTGAAGGAATTTGGGGTAAAATATTGTATTTTGGGGGAGTTTGTCCGGGGCTTTGAGGTAAAATCACAGTTTTGGGGAGTCTGTGAGGGAATTTGGGGTAAAAATCACATTTTTGGTGAGTTTGAGAGGACATTTGAGAAGATCTGTGGTGAAAGTTGTTTGGAGGCATTTGTGAGGGGTTTTGGGGTAAAATATCACATTTTTCTGTGGCTCTGTGAGGAAGTTTGAGGTAAAATACCACATTTTTGGGGAGGCTGTGAGGGAGTTTGAGGTAAAATTCACCTTTTGGGGGAGTCTGTGAGGGGATTTGGGGTGAAAAAAGACAATTTAGGGGTGTTTGAGTTGAAATTTAGGAAGATTTGAGGTGAAAATTGTGGTTTTGAGGTATTTGGGAGAAGATTTGGGGTAGAACGTTACATTCTGGGGGATTTGTGAAGTGGCTTTGGGATAAAATATCGCATTTTTTGGGAGTCTGTGAGAGGATTTGAGGTAAAATTCACCTTTTGGGGGAGTCCGAGGGGATTTGGGGTAAAAAGTCACAATTTAGGAGAGTTCGTGAAGGGATTTTGGGTAAAATTCACGTTTTGGGGGAGTTTGTGAGGGGATTTGAGGTAAAATTCACCTTTTGGTGGAGTTTGTGAGGGAACTTGGGGTAAAAAATCACCTTTTTGGGGAATTTTAAAGGGATTTGAGGAGATCAAAGAGAGATTTTAGGAAGAAATCTTCTCTTGTGTGGATTTGGGACCCGGAGGAGGCGATGCTATATCGGAGAGTTCGTTCCTGCCTCTTTGGATTGGGGATATTCCTGCTTTTCCTGGATTTTGGGGACGTGGATTGGGGATATTCCTGCTTTTCCTGGCTTTTGGGGACGTGGATTGGGGATATTCCTGCTTTTCCTGGATTTTGGGGACGTTTATCCGAGCCTCTCGGGCTGGGAAGCGGCGGCGCTTGGTTTTAGGGAAGGAAACCAATGGATACAGCAGAATTCCTGCTTGGTTTCCATGATTTTTACGGAGCTGGGCTCATCCCAGAGCTCCCGTTTTGTGCCGGGAGCTGCGGGATGAGCTGAGAGAGATGGAGGAACCGCTGGAAAAGCTCATCTCGAGGGAATATCCCGATGTGCCGAACTCCGAGCCGCGCAGCCGGCACCGCCCGGCTGGAGGAGAGGTGTGCCGGCTACGGAATCCCTCGGAGGAATGCAGGTGCGGCACCAGCCCTGACTCACCTGTGCCCTTATCGCCCCGGAGAACCGAGACTCCGGAGCCAACGGCATCGCCCCGGCTCAGACACGGAGCGAGAGGGATTTTCCCTTTGCCCCCCCATTCCCAGATCTCCAAAATCAGAGTGGGCTCTGGAATTGTGGCATTGCGGACCCCGGCGAAGCTTTGCCACGACGTTCCAGACCCGGACAAAGCTTTGCCATGACATTCCAGACCTGGATGAAGCTTTGCTATGACATTCCAGAGCTTTGCTACGACATTCCAGACCCGGACAAAGCTCTGCCGTGGTATTCCGGACCGAGGCATGGCTTTCCTGTGGCTTCTCCGGCTGCTTCTTGCCACGATTAGCCGCTTGCTTCCCAACGGATCGAGCCGACAGCCTAATAAGGGCAAGGAATGCCGGGAATCTCCACGCTCCGGCCTCCCCCGGCCCATCCGGTAGCAGCGAATTAGAGAGAACCCAACTGTGCCAAGACGGAAAGGGCTGGAAAAACCCAACGAGCGGCACTGGTCCCGGCATTCCGGATGCGTTGCCACCTTGGAAAGCAAAGCCCGGCCTTAAATGATGCCGTCCTAACGAACCGTGGGCACAATTCCACCTCCACATCCCTTTTCCAGAGGAAAAAGTTTCATTTCTTCTCGTTTTTTGGGATATTCTCCCTCCGGAGCTGCCGCTTCCCGAAGGAAAAGTGGCTGCTGAGCCGTTAGTGTACATAATTAGTGATCCCACTAATTATTGGGATAATACAGCTGCGTCTCTGATGGCTTTGTTGAGCTTTGAGGATCTGTGGAGTCTTCCCAGTGGGATAACTTGGAGTGCAGGGATGATTCCAGCCGGGAACATCGGGCTCTTCCGGAGCCTTGGGGCCCTCGTTGTCCCTTTCCCTGCTCCCAGGCCGGGTCCTTTGCCTCAAAACCCTGGAATTGAGCCCAAAGGCAGCGAGATGCTCCCATGGGATCCGATTGGATCCGCTCCGGAGCAGCCAGTGGCTTTTTCTGGACTTGTTCCTCCCCAGAAATTCTATTTTAGGTTAAAACAACCCATAATTCCGGTTGTTTTTCACATAAAGGTTCCCGTATGGGATTTTTTGGGGGATCGATCCCTGCCGACGGTGACTTCATGGAAAAATCCAGAGAGGATTCTGCCCAGAAATGTCTCCTGGGAGAGTGGAAAATATTCCGATTGGGTTTTCCCTTTGGGATAAAATCCGCAGCAGCTGGAAAAGAAAGAAAAAAATCAAACTGGGATCATTCCCGATCCCACCTACAGCGAGGAAAGGGAAGGAAAAACCCCTCATCCTGGTGTCCAGCCAGCGTTCCGGAGCCTCAACTGGTTTCAGGGATCCCAGAGTACGGGTGAATCCCCAAATCCCTCCAAACTGGGATTCACTGGGAGCGGGATTTTGCCCCGGAATGTGTCCCCCAGTCCCACTTTTCCCAGCGTTGGTGGGGAAAAAGGATTGGGATCCTGCTGGGATCGGGATTTCGGGGCTTGGGAGAGCTGTTCTGAGGGGATTTTGGCTCGGAACCGGCACGGAGCTGCCTTCCCACCGGAGCCGGTGGGGATACAATGCCTGGAAGAGCATTTCTCCGGCGCCTCTGTGGGAAGGAAATTCCAGAGGCACGTGCGGAATTGCCTTTTTATAGTCACGTTTGTTGGGAATGCGTTGCCGCCAGCTCTGCTCGGCTCATCCCGATGGAAAATCCCCCTCATCCCAACCTCCTTCGGGTGGGATTTGGCCAACGAGCTCCGAGCATCCCGGCTCTGGAGGGCAGAAATGCTCCAGGACAGGGAAAGAGCTGGCGGGAGTGCCTGGGAATCAGAAGGGATCTGTGGGTTTGGGGGAAAAAAGGAGGATTTCGGGGGTTTTGTTGCTTCCCGATGCCGGTTTTAACTCCTCGGCTCTTCCCGTAGCGTTCCGGAAACAAGGAATGAGGGGGACCAGTGTCTCCGAGTGCTGGGAGGGAGCAGCAGCGTCCTTGGAAAGCTCGAATCCCTCCAAAAGCGGCAAGAATTCCTTTCCAGGCAGTTTTATCCCGTTTTTTTTTTCCGTCTCCGGGTGTTTTTTTGGCCACGCCGGGTGGGATTCGGCCTCGCCTTTCCCACGTGCCAGGACTCGCACCGGGATCGGCACCGGAGCCACCGCCCGGCCACGCCTGGCAGAGGCACGCAGTGCCGGGAACACGGCATTCCGGCTTCTCCGATGGCGTCAGGGGTTGATAAACCACCCGGGAACGCCCTCGTCGCCGATGGGTTTCCCTTATACGGCCATCGCCGCGCTCTGTGCCGCCGGAATGCCGAGCCGGCCCCGCGACGAGCCACCGGGATCACCTGGAATCCCAAATCCCCATACCCCAGGGGAGGGAATGGGGCTGTTTCCGAGCTGCTCCGGGTGCCGTTATCCCGGTGCCTTCGCCGGGATCAAACCGGAGCCGCCGCGATTCCCTTGGGAACGTGGTTGTGGTTACAGTCAATCTCATTCCGTTTGCGTTCCGACGCCCCTTTGAGGCGTTTGTGAGGGGATTTGGGGTAAAATAGCGCATTTTGAGGAGTCTGGGGGGGAATTTGGGGCAAAATGTCACATTTTGAGGGACTCGTAGACAAAAATCACATTTTCTGTGAGTCCCTAAAGGGATTTGGGGTAAAAACAATATTTTTGGGGGCAGTTTGAGGCGGAATTTGAGAAGACTTGAGGTGAAAGTTGTGGTTTTGAGGCGTTTGTGAGAGGATTTGGGGTAAAATATCGAATTCTGGGGAGTCTGCGGGGAAATTTGAGGGGAAAGTTGTGGTTTTGAGGGGATTGGTGGTGAAATACCCCATTTTGGGGGAGTCTGTGAGGGAGTTTGGGGTAAAGAAAACGCAGTTTGGGGGGAAACGTGAGGAGATCTGAGGTGAAAGTTGTGGTTTTGAGGTGTTTGTGAGGGGATTTGGGGTAAAATATCACATTTTGGGGAGTCTGAGAGGGAGTTTGGGGTGAAAATCACAGTTTGGGGGAGTTTGAGGGGAAATATGAGAATATCTGAGGTGAAAGTTGTGGTTTTGAGGTGTTTATGAGGGATTTGGGGTAAAATATCACATTTTAGGGAGTCTGTGAGGGAGTTTGGGGTAAAAGTCACAGTTTAGGGGAGTTTGAGGGGAAATATGAGAAGATCTGAGTTGAAAGTTGTGGTTTTGAGGTGTTTGTGAGGGGATTTGGGGTAAAAATCACAGTTTTGGGGAGTCTGTGAAGGAGTTTAGAGTAAAAATCACAGTTTTGGGGAACTTGAGGTGAAACTTGAGAAGGTTTGAGATGAAAGTTGTGGCTTTGAGGTGTTTGTGAGGGATTTGGAGGTAAAATATCGCATTTCGGGGGAGTCTGTGAGGGAGTTTGGGGTAAAAGTCACAGTTTTGGGGAGTTTGAGGGGAAATATGAGAAGATCTGAGGTAAAAGTTGTGGTTTTGAGGTTTTTGTGTGGAGATTTGGGGTAAAATAGCGCATTTTGGGGAGTCTGTGAGGGGATTTGGGATAAAAGTCACAGTTTTGGGGAGTCTGTGAAGGAGTTTAGAGTAAAAATCACAGTTTTGGGGAACTTGAGGTGAAACTTAAGAAGATTTGAGATGAAAGTTGTGGTTTTCAGGTGTTTGTGAGGGGATTTGAGGTAAAATATTGCATTTTGGGGAGTCTGAGGGAGTTTGGGGTGAAAATCACAGTTTGGGGGAGTTTGAGGGGAAATAAGAGAAGATCTGAGTTGAAAGTTGTGGTTTTGAGGTGTCTGTGAGGGATTTGGAGGTAAAATATCGCATTTTAGGGAGTCTGCGAGGGAGTTTGGGGTAAAATATCACGATTTTGGTGAGTTTGAGGTGAAATTTGAGAAGGGTTGAGGGGACACTCGTGGGTTTGAGGCATTTCTGAGAAGGTTTTGGGTAGAATATCCCATTTCCGGTCAGTCTGTGACCTCCGGGCTCTCCAGCATTCCCAGACGGAACGCGAGCGGAGGTTCCACCTGTCGTTGGATTCCCGGAATCGAGGCTGGCAGGGATTATTCCTCTCCAAATCCCAGATTCCGGGGATGAGCTTGTGGGCGAGGGGGCGGTTTCTCCAGAGTTTGGGAATCTCCGCTCGGAGCCTTTTCCTCCTTTTCCTTCCAGACGTTCACGGCTTGGTGCAATTCCCACCTCCGGAAAGCCGGCACGCAGATCGAGAACATCGACGAGGATTTCCGGGATGGCCTCAAGCTGATGCTGCTCCTGGAGGTCATTTCAGGTCCGTCCTCGCTCCGGAGCTTTCCCAAACCGTTCCCATCTTCCCTGCCTCTCCTTCTCCCCATTCCATGTGCCTCTGTTATTCCCAGTGTGTGGAATTTCACCCTGGGAGGTGGCATTTAGGGATGGTTGGGGGGTGTTGTTGGGTTTTAGTGCCTCAAGGGAAGCGTTTTATCCTATGGATCTCTTTTTCCCATGTTTTCCTGCTCTTATTCCTAAAGAAAAAGCTCTAATCCTGCTTTTCTCCGCTTTTCCCAGGGGAGCGGTTGCCGAAGCCGGAGCGAGGGAAAATGCGAGTCCATAAAATCAACAACGTGAACAAAGCCTTGGATTTCATCGCCAGCAAAGGCGTCAAATTGGTTTCCATCGGAGCCGAAGGTGAGTCCGGAACTCCAGAACACTCCCCAGCACTGCCTTCTCCGGGGATTCCGGCATCGTGCCGGGAGCGGGGACATCCCAGCTGCTTCCCACACACCCCGAGATCCTCTGGATCCTGCTCCGTGCGGGCAGGAATTGCTGCACACACTCCGTGTTGGAGCTCAGAGGTCACAGGCGGCTCCAGCTCCGCTCCAAGGTCGCTTCCGGAAAAGCCGTTGCGCAATGTGTTTGTGCTGGAACGTCGGGAAAGAACCAGTGCCCCGAGCCGGGATCGTCAGGAAAGAACCTGGATAAAGTGAGGCTTCTCCCAAGCGAATCCCGCGCTCCGGTCAGGCCGCAGGAGCCATCCCACGGCATTCCAGGCCTCTGGCTCCCAAAAATCCAACTATTCGGATACGCAGCGTTCCGAATCGTTCCACCTGCTCCTCACTTTGAGCCTCGCCGAGTGTTCCGGCTGCCAGGAAAAGTGCCATGGCTTGAATCCCGAAATTCCATCCCATTAGACGCGGATCCCCAATTTTCCACAGTCAGAATGGTCCGATTTTCTGCAGTCACGGATTCTCCAGAGCCAACTCCCAGCTGCCTTTGCTCCATTCCCACCAATCCAACCTGTCCAGGCAGGAAAAATCCTTCAGCTCCAGTCACAAAGAGATCGGAATGCCGCCTTTTCCTCCAGGAATGGCGCACTTGGAATTGCCTTCGGAGAATTCCCGTTGCAAACTCCAGACAGAGGACGCAGCGCCACTGGGAGGCAAAGGGAAGCGGGATAAACACCGGATTGAATTCCCTCGCTTCGAGGGCTCCGAGCTCTTCCCTGCTAGAGGATTCCCTGCTCTGGCACCTTCGGATTTCCTCGCCCGCGGGCGGCTCCAAAGGGTTTTCCGGGAGCGGCTCGTCTTGCGGAGCCGGTTTGGGAATCCGGTGGCTCGGTTTGATGTTCCGGCTTTGAAGTTTGGCGTCGCTTCCCTGCCCGTTCCCCAAACCGGAGCGTGTTCCGACTGGTGCCGCAGTCAAATCCCGGCTGGCAGGGCACAGCGATCCCGGCCCACGCGGAATAGAGCTGCTCCCAGAGTGTCTTCATCCCAAAAAACCCCTTGGATCGCTGGAAAACAAGGGATGTAGCATCTGCTCTGGCACAGAGGCTCCTTCTAGCATTCCCAGGATGGGAATTCTTTGGGATGCTTCCGCTTTAAGGCGCTCTCACATCAGCTCAGGATGCGGCACAAGATGCGCCGCGGTTCGGATCCGGAGGATGCCGGCTCCACTTCCCAATTTATTCGGGCCTGGAAGCCCAAAGGAAGGAGTTATGGGATCATCTCTGGCTTCCGACGTTCCGATGCGCACAGGGAGCAACGTGCAAGCGCGAGGCTGGGCTCGGGGTGCTGGTCCTGATGGGAAAGGATGGAATTCCGGAAGCATTTGCTACCGTCTGCACCATCCCGTGGGCTCCCGGAGGGAAAATCCTGGGAAGGAGCTGAACGTTTTCCCTTTGGATTTCAGAGATCGTGGACGGGAACGCGAAGATGACGCTGGGGATGATCTGGACCATCATCCTGCGCTTCGCCATCCAGGATATCTCGGTGGAAGGTAAGGAAAAGCGGGATCGGACGCCGGGAGCCGTGCTCTGGTGCTCCGATCGGATCAGGAGCTGCCGTCTCCCTCGGCAGAGACGTCGGCGAAGGAGGGGCTCCTGCTCTGGTGCCAACGGAAAACCGCACCCTACAAGAACGTCAACGTCCAGAACTTCCACATCAGGTGATTCCATGGAAAAGGGGAGGAGAAGGGGCTTGGGGGTGGAAAAACAGGGATTCAGGAGTAGAAAAGCGGGAGGAAAAGGGATTCCAGGGGTGGAGAAGCAGAAGGAGAAGGGATTCGAGGGTGGGAAAGCAGGTGGTGAAGGGATTCAGGGTGGAAAAGCAGGAGGAGAAGGGATTTGGGGGTGGAAAAACAGGGATTCAGGAGTGGAAAAGCGGGAGGAGAAGGGATTTGGGATTCTTCTTCCTGTGGATTCGCTGTGGGATTCCATCCCTGGGATCTCCCTCTTCCCGCTTTCCCGCAGCTGGAAGGACGGCCTCGCCTTCAACGCCCTGATCCACCGGCATCGGCCGGAGCTGATCGAGTACGACAAACTCCGGAAGGTAACTCTTCTCCGCTGCTTTTTCCCATCGGGAATGCCGCCCGTCCATCCCGGGATCCCACGTCCTCCTCTCCCTCCAGGACGATCCCGTCACGAACCTCAACAACGCCTTCGAGGTGGCCGAGAAATACCTGGACATTCCCAAGATGTTGGATGCCGAGGGTAAGCGTTCCGAGCGCATCCGACCGCCTCCGGGGCCTCCCACGGAATCTCCGCTCCTTCCGGAAGCGCTTGCGCATCCCAAGATTCTCTTTACCACCTTCTTTTCCCCGGACAGGTCGATTTATCCAGGTTTTAAGAGCTGGAATTCGGGCTTGGAGCAAAGCCGCCGGCTCCTAGGCATGTGGTTGGATCCGGGCTCATTCCAGAGCCTCCGGATCTCTTCCCACTCGGTCTGATCCTTATTGTTCACTTCCAGACATCGTCAACACAGCTCGTCCCGATGAAAAAGCCATCATGACCTACGTCTCCAGCTTCTACCATGCCTTTTCCGGGGCTCAGAAGGTACCGGAAGCGGCTGAGATCCGTAACATTCCCGACCGGAACATCCCGGAACATCCTGCATTCACGCTACTTCTCTTGCAGCCGCATGTTTTCTTGGATTTCCAGACCCCGTCCGGGCAAAACGGGGTTAAAAAAGGCCACTTGGGCTTCCCAAATCTCGGAATGTGATGCCGAAGGGATCCAGGCGGGAGCTTCCGGGAAGCTCGGGTCCCAAACGAAGCCTGAGCGCTTCCCAAAAGAGGGGAAACAAAAAAAAACCGGGAAGCGTAGCCGCAAATTAACCCCGTTCGTCAGCTCCGGTTTGGATTCCAGGCTCCTCCTTCTTCTCTGCCGGAATTTGGGAATGGCTTTGCCGCTTCCTGACGCTCTTCCCGCTTTTCTTTCCGCGCAGACATCGTAGGGACGCTCCGGCCGGATGAGAAGGCCATCATGACCTACGTGTCCTGCTTCTACCATGCTTTTTCCGGGGCTCAGAAGGTGAGCGTTCCCGCCTTCGGAATTCCGAAGGGCTTGGGCGCCGCCGCACGGCTTCTGCAAGCGGGAAAGCTGGGAATGGCTTTGGCTCCTCTTTTCCAAGAGGAGATTCCAGGCCTGGCTGCTGCGCTGGATGAATCGTTCCAGGTTTTATCCTGGGTTTTATTCCTGGATTTGGGATGCAGCCGGGCTCATGGAGGCAAATTCCGTGGGTTTATCCCAGGCCAAACCCTTCCATAGGGAGATTCCTTCGTCCGGCGTTCACAGCCAGGCCTGGAATCCATTGGGATGGCGCTTCCACCTCTCTGCTCAGCGCTTTTCCTTTTTTTTCCTTCCCAAATTCCCGGCTGCGGATCCAAAGCGCAGGCGGGAATTTATCCCTTTGTGCTAATGGAGGGATTTGAGGAGCCTCTGGAGTAACGCATCCAAAGGGATGAATCCCACCTGTGGCACCGCCCGGGATCTGAAGCTCAGATTTCCTCGGCTGTGAATCCCAAGGGATTTGGGCTGTCGTTCCAGCCCGGATGAACTCTGGGAGCTCGGAGGCAGCCGAGGAGTGACTGGCACCGCATCCTGTCTCTTCCTGCCTTTTCCTCGGATTTCAGACCCCGGATACTGAGATTTTCCCTCTTTTCCTTTTCCCTTTCCCCTCTGGGAAGCAGTTTTCCCTCTTCCCGATCTTTCCGGACCCATCTCAGCTCTTTCCATCGGCGTCTGCCTTCCGCCTCCTCCTCTCAGAGTCTTTCCGTGCTGCTTCCCAAGGTGCTCAGTCCCGGTTTTTCCTGCCTCCTCTTCACATTCCCTCCTGGAAAAGCAGAAGAGTGGAAGCTGCTGCTTAGGGAAAGGGAATAATCCCCAAAAAAACAGCAGCCGGAATGGGATTGGCTTTATCCGTCCCCATCCGTGCAGAGCAGGGAAAGAAAAACACCGGAGCTGCTCTCGGAATCCAAGTTTGCTGAATCCGGGATGCCGGTGGCAAGGATTGATCTGTGAACAGAGCTGGAATTTCCTGGGATGGGCTCAGGGAGCCCGGTTTTCCAGAGGTTTAAGGCCAGGCTGTTTTCCCAGTGTCCGTAAATCCCAGAAAGGCCACTCGGAGCAGCAGGACAGCTCCGCGTGGGATGGATCCATGCGGGCTGGGGCGCTCGGCAGCTTCTCCAGGGCTCTGAATCCCTTCTCCTCCCACTTTTCCATGATTGAATCCCTGCCTTTCCACCTCGAATCCCTTTTCCTCCCGCTTTTCCACCCCCGAATCCCTTCTCCTTCCGCTTTTTCACTCCTGAATCCCTCTTTTCCAGGCGGAGACGGCGGCGAACCGGATCTGCAAAGTCTTGGCCGTCAACCAGGAGAATGAACTCCTCATGGAAGACTACGAGAAACTCGCTTCCGACGTAAGGATCCGCTCCCGCTCCATCCCGCTTCCCTCCTCCCACCTCCGTCCTCCATCTCCGATCCCGTCTTCCCGCAGCTCCTGGAGTGGATCAAGCGGACGATTCCATGGCTGGAAGACCGGAGCCCCCAGAAGACGATCCAAGAGATGCAGCAGAAGTTGGAGGATTTCCGGGATTACCGGCGTGTCCATAAACCTCCCAAAGTCCAGGAAAAATGCCAGTTGGAAATCAACTTCAACACGCTCCAAACCAAACTCCGGCTCAGCAACCGCCCGGCATTCATGCCTTCCGAAGGGAAAATGGTCTCGGTGAGCCAGGAATGCTGGGAGGGAAGGGGGAAGCCGCCGTCGGAATGGGAGCGGAGAGGCTGGAGCCGCTCAGTTCCCCGCAGGGAATCGGGTGCGACGCTGGTGGGAGATGGGATTCGTGGAATGGACGGGATTCCAGGAGCGGGGATTGGTGGAAGAGCTCCGGCGGGGCACGGAATTCCCAGAACAGGGATTCTGGGAACAGTTTTAGTGGGAAACGGGATTCCCAGAGCAGGGATTCCCCGAACAGGGATTCCCAGAATAGATCCAGGAGAGTCCTAGGATTCTCAGGATTCCCAGAGCAGGGATTCTCAGAACAGGGATTCCCAGAATGGATCCAGGGGGGTCCCGGGATTCTCAGGATTCCCAGAATAGGGATTCCCAGAGCAGGAATTCCCAGAGCAGGGATTCCCAGCGCGGCTCCAGGGGCACACAAGATTCCCACAACAGGGCTCCTGGCACAAGAATTCCCAGAATGGCTCCGGGGGGGGTCCCGGAATTCCCAGAAGAGGGATTCCCAGAGCAAGGCTGGTCCTGGAATTCCCACTTTTCCACTGTTCCAGGACATCAATACAGGTTGGCAGCACTTGGAGCAGGCGGAAAAGGGCTACGAGGAATGGCTGCTGACGGAGATCAGGCGCCTGGAGCGCCTCGACCACCTCGCCGAGAAATTCCGGCAGAAAGCGTCCATCCACGAGGCCTGGACGGAAGGTACCGGAGCGGGAACGCAGCGCCGGAGAGGCTCTTCTGGGAAATCTGGGAATATAGGGAATATGGAGAGGGATGAAGCTGTGCTGGGGTGTGATTCCTGTTATTCCGGGACGTTGGGATGCGTAGAAGCTTGGGAAAGGGGGAAATCTGGGACCATCCCGCTTCCCCCTGGGGGGATCTGGGGCGGGATAAGACTCCGCTGGGAAGGTGATGATCCCACTGGGCTTTTCCAGGGAAGGAGGCGATGCTGACGCAGAAAGACTACGGATCCGCCACTCTTTCCGACGTCAAAGCTCTCCTCCGGAAGCACGAGGCCTTCGAGAGCGACCTGGCGGCGCACCAGGACCGCGTGGAGCAAATCGCCGCCATCGCTCAGGAGCTCAAGTACGGAGATGTTCCCGCTTTTCCCACCTTTTCCCAACCTTTCTGTAACAAAAACCCCGTGGTTTCCGAGCTCTCCGGGCCAAATCTGGGCCACGGCATCGCCTCCCGGCATCAGCACAGAGCTCCCATTGTTCCGGGCGTCCCTTCCCCCTCCGGTTGGCCAAGAATGTCGGCATTGTCCGCGTTCCTGGCTCCCGCGCGGATAAACTTCCACACAATTAGTACACGGAGAGACGGAGCTGTCAATGGAGTTCTTATGCCGGCAGGCCAGAATGCCGAGTGCCGGTGCCGCTCCGAAGGGCGCTGGGAGTCAGGATGCAGCTGATCCTGCTCCGGAGGGTGCTGGGAGTCGGGATGAGGCTGATCCTGCTCCGGAGGGTGCTGGGAGTCAGGATGAGGCTGATCCTGCTCCGGAGGGTGCTGGGAGTCGGGATGAGGCTGATCCTGCTCCAGAGGGTGCTGGGAGTCAGGATGAGGCTGATCCTCCTCCGGAGGGTGCTGGGAGTCGGGATGAGGCTGATCCTGCTCCAGAGGGTGCTGGGAGTCAGGATGAGGCTGATCCTGCTCCGAAGGGCGCTGGGAGTCAGGATGCGGCTGATCCTGCTCCGGAGGGTGCTGGGAGTCAGGATGAGGCTGATCCTGCTCCGAAGGGCGCTGGGAGTCAGGATGCGGCTGATCCTCCTCCGGAGGGTGCTGGGAGTCGAGATGAGGCTGATCCTGCTCCGGAGGGTGCTGGGAGTCAGGATGAGGCTGATCCTGCTCCGAAGGGCGCTGGGAGTTGGGATGAGGCTCATCCTGCTCCAGAGGGTGCTGGGAGTCAGAATGAGGCTGATCCTGCTCCAGAGGGTGCTGGGAGTCGGGTTCCAGCTGATCCTGCTCCGGAGGGCACTGGGAGTTGGGATGAGGCTGATCCTGCTCCGGAGGGTGCTGGGAGTTGGGATGAGGCTGATCCTGCTCCGGAGGGCACTGGGAGTTGGGATGAGGCTGATCCTGCTCCGGAGGGCGCTGGGAGTCGGGATGAGGCTGATCCTGCTCCGGAGGGTGCTGGGAGTTGGGATGAGGCTGATCCTGCTCCGGAGGGCACTGGGAGTTGGGATGAGGCTGATCCTGCTCCGGAGGGTGCTGGGAGTCGGGATGAGGCTGATCCTGCTCCGGAGGGTGCTGGAAGTCAGGATACACCCGGTGCTACTACGAAGGCTTTTTGGAGTCAGGATGCGGCTGGAGCTGCTCCAAAGGGCTCTCAGAGCTGGAATTTGGGATTCCCTGATCCCGGAGCGGCTCCTGATGTTCCTTTCCGTGTTCCCGACGCAGCGAGTTGGATTATTACGACTCTCCAAGCGTCAACGCCCGATGCCAGAAGATCTGCGACCAGTGGGACGTTCTGGGCTCGTTGACCCACAGCCGACGCCAAGCGCTGGAGGTGAGGCCGCCGGGTGGGATCGGGGAGGCTTTCCCGGTGGGAATTGCGCTCTCCTAACGCTTCCCGACCTCTTCCAGAAAACGGAGAAGCAGCTGGAGACGATCGATGAGCTCCACTTGGAATACGCCAAGCGGGCGGCGCCGTTCAACAACTGGATGGAAAGCGCAATGGAGGACCTGCAGGACATGTTCATCGTCCACACCATCGAGGAGATCCAGGTGGGAATGGCGGGAAAATCTGGATCTAATCTGGATCCGGGCTCTAATCCGGATCAGGGATCTGCGCCAGCTCTGATCCGAATCCCGGCTCTGTCCCAGCTTCAACCGGGATCTCAGTTCTACTCGTTATCCTGGTTTTAATCCAGATCCCGTCTCTAGTCCGAGTCTTGGCTCTGATGCGAACCTAATCCGAATCCCAGCTCTAAATTTGGTCCCTAATCTGGATCCCAGTCCTAATCCGGATCTTGGCTCTATCCTGGATCCTGGCTTCAAATCCCAGCTTTGAACTTGGCCCCTAATCCAAATCTCGGTCCCTAATCCAGATCCCAGTCCCTAATCTGACTCCCGATTCTAATCTGGATCCCAGCTCTAACCTGGATCCCGGCCCCAAATCCCAGCTCTAACCTGGATCCCGGCCCTAAATCCCAGCTCTAACCTGGATCCCGGCCCCAAATCCCAGCTCTAACCTGGATCCCGGCCCTAAATCCCAGCCCTAACCTCGATCTGGGCTCCCGGCTCCCACGCAGATCTCAGTTCTAACCCTGATCCCGGCTCCAATCCGGCTCTAATCCTTCTCCGTCCTCCAGGGCCTCATCACGGCTCACGACCAGTTCAAATCGACCCTTCCGGATGCCGACAAGGAGCGCGAGGCCATCCTGGGGATCCAGCGGGAGGCGCAGCGCATCGCTGACGTCCATGGCATCCAACTCTCCGGGAACAACCCCTACACCTCCGTCACCCCCCAGATCATCAATTCCAAGTGGGAACGGGTAAGCGCCACCTCCGGCACTGGGAATTCTCGCTGCCGGAATGACCCCTGGAGCATCGGCTGCTCCCATTGTGCTGCGATGCTGTGGGTTTCCCAGTAGTAGCCATGAATTTTGGCTTCCCGAATCCCTCGGCTTCCTCGTGCTCCAAAGGGTTTTCCGACAGCATTCCCGCTCTCCCGGCAGGTCCAGCAGTTGGTGCCGAAGCGGGACCGCGCGCTGCTGGATGAGCAGAGCCGGCAGCAATCAAACGAGCATCTCCGGCGGCAGTTTGCCGGACAAGCCAACATCGTGGGGCCCTGGATCCAGACCAAGATGGAGGTGAGCATGACGGGTAGGCCGGAACGCCGCCCGGAGCGCCGGGAAAGGTCCTGGGAGCTCCCTCTGGAGCTGCAGCTGTTGGACTCGATCCGGTTGGACTTGGTCCTGCTGCTTGGACTTGATCCACTTGGACTCGATCTTTGGAATTGGACTCAATCCGTTTGGACTCGATCCGTTTGGACTCGATCCTGCTGCTTGGACTCAGTCTGGTTAGACATGATCCAGTTGGTCGGGATCTTTCCATTCTGACTTGATCCACTTGGTCTCGCTTTTTCCATGTGGACTTGATCCTTCTGGTTAGACTTGATCCAATTGGACTTTCTGATCTGGACTTGATCCCGTTGGGCTCAATCTTTCCTTTTGGACTTGATCCAGTTGAACTTGATCCTTCTGCCTGGACTTGATCCGGTTGGAATCGATCTTTCTGGTTGGACTCGATCCTTCTGGTTAGACTCGATCCAGTTGGATTCGACCTTTCTGATCTGGACTTCATCCCTTTGGACTCAATCTTTCCACTTGGACTTGGGTTTTTCTGGTTGGATTTGATCCGGTTGGACTCGGTCTGGTTGGATTTGATCTTTCGGGTTGGACTTGATTCCATTGGACTCAATCTCTCTGGTCAGACTCAATCCAGTCGGACTTGATCTTTCCGGCTGGACTCGTTCCGGTTGAACTTGATCCTTCTGGTTGGACTCGTTCCGGTTGAACTTGATCCTTCTGGTTGGACTTGATTCAATCGGATTCAATCTTTCCAGTTGGACTGAATCTTCCGGATTGGATTCCATCCTTCCAGCTGGACTTGATCCTTCTGGTTGGATCCAGTTGGATTTGCTCTTTCTGCTCGGATCCCACGATTCCAATGCTCTTTTCCAACCCAATGGATTCCATGTGTCTACGTTGTCCAAAAGTCACGGAAAGCCGTGAATCCACAGATAAAGGCATCCTGGAGCTCACGGGGGTGTCCGAGCGCCTTCCCGGTGCTGTCGTTCGCCCTGATCCGTCCTTGCTTTCCCGCTTTCCAGGAGATCGGGCGCATCTCCATCGAGATGAACGGAACGCTGGAGGATCAGCTCAGCCACCTCAAGGAATACGAGCGGAGCATCGTGGAATACAAACCCAACCTGGATCTCCTGGAGCAGCAGCATCAGCTCATCCAGGAGGCCCTCATCTTCGACAACAAACACACCAACTTCACCATGGAGGTGCGGAATCTGGGAATCCGGGAGGTGGTGGGATCCAAAGGGAGAACCCGGGATCGGGACCCGCTTCCGAATTGACTCCCAATCCCATCTGGAGACCGTTGGGTCCCTCCTCTGGGAATCAGGGAGTTGGTGGGATCCAAAGGGAGAACCCGGGATCGGGAGCTGCTTCCGACCTGACTCCGAATCCGTGGGATCGCTCCGCAGCACATCCGGGTGGGATGGGAGCAGCTTCTCACCACCATCGCCCGAACCATCAACGAGGTGGAAAACCAGATCCTGACGCGCGACGCCAAAGGAATCAGTCAGGAGCAGATGCAGGAATTCCGCGCTTCCTTCAACCACTTCGATAAGGTACATCGGATCGTTTTGTTTCCCGGGATGCGGCTTTTCCACCCTTCCTCCGGATTTAACTCCTTGTCTTCCCCTTTTTCCGTAGGACCACGGCGGAGCGCTGGGCCCGGAGGAATTCAAAGCCTGTCTCATCAGTTTGGGATACGATGTGGAAAATGACCGGCAGGTACCGGATTCATCCCGCGGTCTCTCATCCCACTGGATTTTCCCACTGCCGGCTGCCGGAAAGGCCTTCTTTAATGGAATCTCTGCCTCTTTCTTCCCTTCCTCTGGGATTTTTCCCTTCCTCTCCTGCTCCGCGTGCGCCTTCCGTCTCTCTCTCCTCTCCCTCCTCTTCCTCCTCTCGGAGTAGAAGCGCACGGGAGGTGTGGACACGGATGACTTCCGAGCTCTCCTTGTCTCCGCCGGATGCAGCCTGGTACGCTCTCCGCTATTCCCGCTGCTTGGGTTTTTCCTTCCTTTTCTGATCTTTCTCTTGGCACGGCAGAATTCCAGGGGGGAGCTTGGGAGGCTGGGAACGATCCCGAAGGCTGGGAACAATCCCAGAGGTTGGGAACGGTCCTGAAGGCTAGGAACGATCCTGAAACCTGGGAATGATCCCAGAGGGAACAATCCTGAAGCCTGGGACCGATCCCGGAGGCTGGGAATGATCCTGAAGTCTAGAAACGATCCCAGAAGTTGGGAACGATCCTAAAGGCTGTGAACGATCCCAGAGGCTGGGAAAGACCCCAAGTGCCTCGTTCACATCCCGGCGATCCCTGAGGATTAGGGAAATTCCCATTGAATTAAGGAAGCCGGGAAAGCTCCGGCACTGACCACGTTCCTGCTCCTTCCAGGGCGACGCGGAATTCAACCGGATCATGAGCCTGGTGGATCCCAACAACAGCGGGATCGTCACCTTCCAGGCCTTCATCGACTTCATGTCCCGGGAAACCACCGACACGGATACAGCCGACCAGGTCATCGCCTCCTTCAAAGTCTTGGCCGGAGACAAGGTGAGCGATCGGGATCGGGATGGGAAGGGAACAGAGGGATCCGGAGCGGTTCAAGAAGGGCCTGGAGGGACCAGGGAAGAAACTTGGAGCAATCGAGATCCATTTGGGAAGGGCTGGGAGCGATTGGGAATGGATTGGGAAACACATGGATTCATTGGGAGCCATGTGGGAAGGACCTGGAGTGGTTTGGAAAAGGTCTGGATGAATCCGGATCCATTTGGGAAGGGCTGGAGCGATTGGGATCCATTTGGGAAGGACCTGACATGGTTTGGAAAGGGCCTGGAGGAATCGGGATCCATTGGGAAAGGGTTTGGGAAGCGCTCGGAGCGCTGCGGACGCTGATCCGCCCGGACCGCGGTTCCTTCCCACTCCAGAACTACATCACGGCGGAGGAGCTGCGTCGGGAGCTGCCGCCGGAACAGGCGGAATACTGCATCGCTCGGATGGCTCCGTACCAGGGCCCGGACGCCATTCCGGGTGCTTTGGATTACAAATCCTTCTCCACGGCGCTCTACGGCGAGAGCGACCTCTGAGCTCCCGGCATTCCCGGATCCCTCCTTGCCACGCTCCGCATCCACCCGCACCGGCTCGCCCCTTCCCGACGGGAAGCACCGCCAGCACCGCATTCCCACCGGGAAGTGCCACATTCCCACCGGGAAGCACCACGTTCCTATCGGGAAACACCACATTCCCACCGGGAAGCGCCACAGCTGCCAGGAAAGATGGTGTTCCCACCGGGAAGTGCCTCATTCCTGTCAGGAAACACCGCGTTCCTGACGGGAAACACCACGGCTGCCGGGAAAGATCGTGTTTCCACTGGGAAGTGCCTCATTCCCGCTGGGAAAAAACAGATTCCTGTCAGGAAATGCCTCATTCCCATCAGGAAACACCATATTCCTGCCAGGAAGCACTACATTCCTGCTGGGAAAGAGGAGATTCTTGTCAGGAAACACCACAGTCCTGACGGGAAAGGCAGTGGTTGCCTGGAAACACCACATTCCCATTAGGAAACAGCAGATTCCTGTCAGGAAAAGCCTCATTCCCACGGGGAAGTGCCTCATTCCTGTCAGGAAACACCACATTCCCGATGGAAAAGGCCGTGGTTGCCTGGAAAAAACACATTCCCACCAAGAAACACTGGATTCCTGTCAGGAAATGCCTCATTCCCATTACGAAACAGCACATTCCCGATGGGAAAGGCCGTGGCTGCCTGGAAAGACCACATTCCCACCAGGAAACGCTACGTTCCTGTCAGGAAATGCCTTCTTCCTGCTGGGAAGTGCCTCACTCCTGTCAGGAAACACCACATTCCCGCCGGGAAAGAGGAGATTCCTGTCAGGAAACACCACATTCCTGATGGGAAAGGCTGTGGCTGCCTGGAAACACCACATTCCCACTGGGAAACACCGTTTTCCTGTCAGGAAACACTACATTCCCACCAGGAAATGCCACATTCCCGTCAGGAAAGACCACATTCCAGGTGAGAAACACCATTTTCCTGTCAGGAAACACCACATCCCTGACGGGAAACACTACATTCCTGTCAGGAAATGCCTCATTCCGGTCAGGGAACAGCAGATTCCTGTCAGGAAACACCACATTCCCAATGGGAAACACCATTTTCCCACCAAGAAACACTACATTCCCACCAGGAAGCACCAAATTCCCCCCAGGAAGCCCCACGTTCCTGTCAGGAAGCGCCACATTCCCGCCGGGAAGCGCCGCGGCTGCCCCCGATCCGGGTTTTTCCGCCTCCGACCTATGCAATGCGTTCTTTGGGAACAGGTTTTTCCCGTTTCTCCGGAGCCGCCTCCCCCCCCCCGCAGATCCCAAGTATTTTTGAAAAGAATCCCTATTTTTTCAGCACATTCCGAGGAATCGCTGGGAATTCCTGGCGCTCCAGGGGAATTCCCGATCCCCGGGGGGGGGGGGGGGGATTCAGGTGGGATTTTTTTTTCCCCCCTTTTCCCATCTCGGCGGGATCAAAATCTGAGGGAAAGGGAAGGGAAATGGCGGCTCTTCTCCGCTTCCCCGGAATTCCGAGGGTTCCCGACGCTCCCGGCACCTTCGCGGCTCTGTCCTCTTGGAATTAAACGGATAACGAGGGAGATGGCGCCCTCCTTCCTGCCGGGAATGGCCCCTCCGAACTGGGAATGATCCACCCCAAGCTGGGAAGGACCCCTCCAAAATGGGAATGACCTCAAACTGGGAGTGCCCCCCCCCCAGACTGGGAATGATCCCTCCAAATTGGGAATTATTCTCCCCAAACTGGGAATGACCCTCTCAAATTGCCACCCCCGAAACTGGGAAGGGCTCTCCCCAAACTGGGAATGACCCCCCCCAAACTGGGAATCCCTCTACCTAACTGGGAATGATCTCAAACTGGGAATCGACCCCCCCAACTGGGAATGACCCCCCTAGACTGGGAATGGCCTTCTCAAACTGGGAATCCCTCCCCGTAACTGGGAATGACGCCCACAAACTGGGATTTGGGGCGAGAAGAGCTTTATTGGAGTCGGGGCCGGAGGGGGGACACGGACTGGGGGGGCTATAGGGGATTGGGGGGGGGCGCTATAGGGTGGTATGGGGGGATTATAGGGGGATTATAAGGGGGCTATGGGGGAGCTATGGGGGGTGCTATAGGGAACTATGTGGGGCTATGGGGGGTTATAGGGAACTATGGGGGGGTAATAGGGGGGATATGGGAGGGCTATAAAGGGCTATAGGGGACTATGGGGGGTATAGGGAGGCTATAGAGAGCTATGGGGGTATCATAAGGGGCTATGGGGGCGCTATAGTTCTCGAGCTCCCAATGCCCCCCAGTGCCCCCCCACTGCCTCCCAATGGCTCCCAGTGCCCCCCACTGCCTCCCAATGGCTCCCAGTGCCTCCCCACTGCCCCCCAATGGCTCCCAGTGCCTCCCAATGGCTCCCAGTGCCTCCCAGTGCCCCCCCAGTGCCTCCCAATGGCTCCCAGTGCCCCCCCACTGCCTCTCAATGGCTCCCAGTGCCTCCCCACTGCCCCCCAATGGCTCCCAGTGCCTCCCAATGGCTCCCAGTGCCTCCCAGTGCCCCCCCAGTGCCTCTCAATGCCTCCCAGTGCCCTCCAATAGCTCCCAATGGCTCCCAGTGCCCCTCACTACCTCCCAATGGCTCCCAGTGCCTCCCAATGGCTCCCAGTGCCCCCCCCAGTGCCTCTCAATGCCTACCAGTGCCCCCCAACAGCTCCCAATGGCTCCCAGTGCCCCCCCAATGGCTCCCAGTGCCTCCCAATGGCTCCCAGTGCCCCCCCAGTGCCCCCCAATGGCTCACAGTGCCCCCCACTGCCTCTCAATGGCTCCCAGTGCCCCCCCAGTGCCTCCCAGTGCCCCCCCACTGCCCCCCAATGGCTCCCAGTGCCCCCCCCATGGCTCCCAGTGCCTCCCAGTGCCCCCCCACTGCCCCCCAATGGCTCCCAGTGCCCTCCCATGGCTCCCAGTGCCTCCCAATGGCTCCCAGTGCCCCCCCAGTGCCCCCCAATGGCTCACAGTGCCCCCCACTGCCTCTCAATGGCTCCCAGTGCCCCCCCAGTGCCTCCCAGTGCCCCCCCACTGCCCCCCAATGGCTCCCAGTGCCCCCCCCATGGCTCCCAGTGCCTCCCAGTGCCCCCCCACTGCCCCCCAATGGCTCCCAGTGCCCTCCCATGGCTCCCAGTGCCTCCCAGTGCCCCTCACTGCCTCTCAATGGCTCCCAGTGCCCCCCAGTGCCACCCACTGCCCCCCCACTGCCTCCCAATGGCTCCCAGTGCCTCCCAATGCCCCCCTGGTGCCTCTCAATGCCTCCCAGTGCCCTCCAATAGCTCCCAATGGCTCCCAGTGCCTCACAGTGCCCCCCCACTGCCTCTCAATGGCTCCCAGTGCTCCCCAGTGCCTCCCACTGCCCCCCCCACTGCCTCCCAATGGCTCCCAGTGCCCCCCAATGGCTCCCAGTGCCCCCCCAGTGCCTCCCAGTGCCCCCCCCCATGCTCCCCCAGTCCCCCCCGCGGGAGGGGCGGAGGAGAGGGGGGAGAAGGGGAGGGAGTCGCTTCCGCCCCGCCCTCGCCGGAAGTGACGTTTCGAGGGGCGGGGCGATGGCGGCGGGGATCGGACGTGAGTGGGGAGGGGGTGACCTTGACCCCCCCCGGGACCCCCGAACCCGTCAGACCCCCTCAGACACCCTCCTGACCCCCCCAGACCCCCCCGAACCCCTCCTGACCCCCCAAAACACCCCCAAACCCTCCCTGGACCCCCCCGGACTCCCCCAAACCCCTCCTGACCCCCCAAAAACACCTCTAAACCCTCCCTGGATCCCCCAAGACACCCCTAAACCCCCCCCGGACTCCCTGAAAGCTTTCCTGACCCCCCAAAACACCCCCAAAGCCCTCCTGACCCCCCCAAGACACCCCTAAACTCCTCCTGATCCCCCCAGACACCCCCAAACCCTCTCTGGCCCCCCCCAAGACACCCCTAAACCCCTCCTGACCCCGAAAAACACCCCCAAACCCCTCCTGACCCCCCAAAACACCCCCAAACCCTCCCTGGACCCCCTCAGACTCCACCAGTTCCCCCCAGTGGCTCCCAGTGCCTCCCAGCGTACCTCAGTAGTTCCCAATGGCTCCCAGTGCCCCTCCAGTGGCTCCCAGTGACTCTCAGTGCCCTCCAGTGGCTCCCAGTACCAACCCAGTGGTTTCCCAGTGTCCACCAGTGGCCCCCAGTGCCTCAACACACACCCCAGTGCTCCCCAGTGCCCCTCAGGGGCTCCCAGTGCCCCCCAGTTGCTCCCAGTGACTCCCAGTGTCACCACAGTGGTTTCCCAATGTCCACCAGTGCCCCCCCATGGCCCCCCAGTGCTCCCAGTGACATCCAGTGGTTCCCAGTACCCCTCCATGACCCCCCAGTAGCCCTCAGTGTCCCCCAGTGCCACCCCATGTGCCCCCCAGTATAACCCTAGTGGCTCCCAGTGCCTCCCAGTGCCACTCCAGTGCCCCACGTGCCCCCCAATACATCCCCAGTGGCTCCCAGTGTCCCTCCAGTACCACCCCAGTGGCTCCCAATGGCTCCCAGTGCCTCCCAGTGTCACTCCAGTGCCCCCCAATATATCCCCAGTGGCTCCCAGTGTCTCCCCAGCCCCTCCCCAGTGTTCCCCAGTGGCTCTCCTGTACCTCCCCAGTGGCTCCCAGTTCCCAGTTCCACTCCTTCTCCAGTCCCTCCCAGTGTTCTCTACTCCCTCTCCCGTCCCCCCCAGCCCCTCCCAGTGGGTCCCAGTGGGTCCCAGTTGACACTGGGCTGCAGGGCAGGGCCTGGCGGGGGCTCTGCGGGCGCTGCGGGTGTCGCGGCCGCGGGAGCAGCTGCTGTTGGTGGAGCTGAACCGACCGGACAAGAGGAACGCCATGTGCTCCGCCTTCTGGAGGTACCGCTGCTCCCAGTTCCCTCTAGATCCCCATTCCCAGTGCTCCCAGTTCCCTCTAGATCCCCATTCCCAGTTCCCCTAGATCCCCATTCCCAGTGCTCCCGGTTCCCTCTAGATCCCCATTCCCAGTTCCCAGAGATCTCCATTCCCAGTGCTCCCAGTTCCTTCTAGATCCCCATTCCCAGTTCCCAGAGATCCCCATTCCCAGTGCTCTCAGTTTCCCTGGATCCCCATTCCCAGTGCTCCCAGTTCCCTCTAGATCCCCATTCCCAGTTTCCCTAGATCCCCATTCCGAGTGCTCTCAGTTTCCCTGGATCCCCATTCCCAGTTCCCCCAGTTCCCCCAGTCCCATTCCCAGTGCCCCCAATCCCATTCCCAATGCCCCCAGTGGCCCCAGATCCCCATTCCCAGTGCTCCCAGTCCCATTCCCAATGCCTCCAGTGCCATTCCCAGTGCTCCAGGTGCCCCCAGTGCCATTCCCAATGCCCCCAGTCCCACTCCCAGTGCCCCCAGTCCCACTCCCAGTGCCCCCAGTGCCCCCAGTCCCATTTCCAGTGCCCCCAGTCCCATTCCCAGTGCTCCCAGTCCCACTCCCAGTGCTCCCATTCCGCAGGGAGATGGTGGAATGCTTCCAGGACATCGCTCAGGACTCCTCGACTCGCGCCGTTGTCATCGCCGGAGCCGGAAGCGTCTTCACTGCCGGTGAATCCCCGCGGATACGGGAGCCCTGGGCCAGACTGGGATGAACTGGGGGGCCATGAACCCAACTGGGAGGGATTTTGGGATCCTCGATGCCAACTGGGAGGGATTTGGGGACATGGAGCTCAACTGGGAGAGATTTGGGGATCCCTGATCCAAACTGGGAGGGATTTTGGGGTTCCCAGTTGGGTCCCAGTTGGGGTGACCCATCTCCGGGCAGGGATCGACCTCTCGGACTTGGGTCGGGAGTTTCTGGCTGTGGAGGGCGAGGACACGGCTCGGAGAGCCTGGAAACTGCGCCAGAAGATCCAGGAGTTCCAGGAGACCTTCTCGGTGCTGGAGAAGGTGGGACAGACACTGGGACGGACACCGGGACGGACACCGGGATGGATTCCGGATCCCTGATCCCATTTTTTTCCTCTGCCACAGTGCCCGAAGCCCGTGATCGCGGCTGTGCACGGAGCCTGTATCGGAGCCGGTGAGTGGAAATGGGATCCACGGAGAAGGTTCCTCCTGGATCCATGGATGAGGTTCCTCCTGGATCCATGGATGAAGGTCCTTCTCCCGGCAGGAGTTGACCTCATCTCTGCCTGTGACATCCGCTACTGCAGTGAGGACGCCTGGTTCCAGGTGAAGGTAGGACTGGGATGGACCCACGGACCACCCTATGGATCCTGGAACGTCCTGGGGGCTTCCTTGGATGTCCCCGAGACACCCCCTGGATGTCCCCAATCCCGGTTGCTCCGGCAGGAGGTGGACATTGGGCTGGCGGCCGACGTGGGCACTCTCCAGCGTCTCCCCAAGATCCTGGGCAGCCAGAGGTGACACCGACCGCCCCCAGATCCCACCAAACCCCCTCCAGATCCCACCAACCACCCCCAGATCCCACTGACCTCCCCCAGATCCCACCAACTGCCCCCAGATCCCACCAAACCCTCCCCAGATCCCACTGACCTCCCCCAGATCCCACCAAACCCCGTCCAGATCCCATCAACCTCCCCCAGATCCCACCAAACCCCCTCCAGATCCCACCAACCGCCCCCAGATCCCACCAAACCCCCTCCAGATCCCACTGACCTCCCCCAGATCCCACCAAACCCCCTCCAGATGCCCCCATTCCCTCTCCAATCCCGCAGCCTCGTCAACGAGTTGGCCTTCACGGCGCGGAAGCTCCTGGCTCCGGAGGCTCTGACGTGCGGGCTGGTCAGGTACCTCACCCACCCCACCCCACCCCACGGTGTCCCCACCATCGGGAAGGTCCCACCAACCCCTCCCTCTTGTTGTCCCCACAGCCGAGTCTTCCCGGACAAGGAGACGCTGTTGGACGGAGCTTTGGACTTGGCCTCGGCCATCGCCGCCCGCAGCCCCGTGGCCGTGCAGGGCACCAAAGTCAACCTGCTCTTCTCCAGGGACCACCCCGTTTCCGATGGGCTCCGCTTCATGGTGAGGAACCCCCCGGCGATGTCCCACCGCCCTCGGGGAGATGGTGGCCCCATCTCCTCAACCTCGGTGGCCCTCCGGCATATCCGGGTGGCCCTGAAGGGCGGCCGAACCCCATCCTGTCCCATCCCTGTCCCAAAGGGGGTCCAGACCCCATCCCCATCATCATCTCCATCCCCATCCCAATCCCCATCATCTCCATTCCTCTTCTCTCCATCTCCATCCCATCCTCTCCATCCCCTCCATCTCTTCCATCCCATCTCATTCATCTCCATCTCTTCCATCCCATCATCTCCTCCATCCCCTCTCCTCCATCTCCATCCCATCCTCACCATCTCTTCCATCCCATCGCCTCCATCCCCATCCAATTATCTCCATCCCCTCCCATCATCTCCATCCCCACCTCATTCATCTCCCATCTTTTCCATCCCATTTTCTCCTCCATCCCCTCTCCTCCATCTCCATTCCATCCATCCCATCCTCTCCATCGTATCCATCCCATCATCTCCATCTCATCCATCCCCTCTATCTCCATCCCATCCCCTCCATCCCCTCATCCCGTCCATCCCATAATCCCCGGATCCCGCCAGGCGACGTGGAACATGGCGATGCTGCAGACTGAGGATGTGCTGAAGTCGGCGCAGGCGGCGCTGGAGAAACGCGGCCCCGAGAGCGTCACCTTCGCCAAACTCTAAACGGGCCGTGAGGAGCCCGGGCGGCCGCACCAGTAAATCCCAGTGCTCCCAGTTCCTTCTCTTGACTCCTCACGGGTCGCCAGGGGAGCAGGGGGGCACTGGTGGCTGCTGGGAGGCCACTGGGAACGCTGTGGGGGGCACTGGATAGCACTGGGAGCTACTGGGAGGCCACTGGGAACGCTGTGGGGGGCACTGGATAGCACTGGGAGCTACTGGGGGGGCACTGGATAGCACTGGGAGCTACTGGGGGGCACTGGGAACGCTGTGGGGGGCACTGGATAGCACTGGGAGCTATTGGGGGGCACTGGGAGCTACTGGGGGGGCACTGGGAACGCTGTCAGGGGCACTGGATAGCACTGGGAGCTACTGGGGGGCACTGGGAACGCTGTGAGGGGCACTGGATAGCACTGAGAGCTACTGGGGGGTACTGGGAGAGGCCATGGGGGTGCACTAAGGGCACTGGGAGCTACTGGGGGGGCACTGGGAGGAGCAGGGGTGCACTGGTGGTCACTGGGAGCTACTGGGGAGCACTTGGGGGGGCCACGAGGGTGCACTAAGGGCACTGGGAGGCCACTGGGAGCACTGGGGGGACACTGGGAGCTACTGGGGGGGCACTGGGAACGCTGTCGGGGGCACTGGATAGCACTGGGAGCCACTGGGGAGCACTGGGAGCCCCCCCTTTGCCCCCCCCACCCCGGGCACAAAGACCCCAAAATCCCCCAAATTCACCCCAAACCCTCCGGGAGAGTTTCCAAACACATTTATTGGGGGGGAGGAGGGGGCGCTGCTGCCCCTCAGCCTAAAAAAAGGGGGGTCGGGGCAAAAAAAGGGGATTTTGGGGGAAAAAAGGAGGATTTTTGGGAAAAAGGGGGGATTTGGGGGAAAAAGGGGGATGTGGGGGCAAAAAAAGGGATTTGGGGGCAAAAAATGGGTTTCTGGAGGCAAAAAGGGGGGATTTGGGGGGACAAAGGGATTTTGGGGAAAAAAGGATTTTGGGGAAAAAAGGTATTTTGGGGTAAAAAGGGGATTTTTGGGGAAAAGGGGTATTTGGGGCAAAAAAGGGGGATTTGAGGGAAAAAAAGGGGGATTTTGGGGCAAAAAGGGGGGATTTTGTGTGTTAGGAGGCGTGCTGAGCGGTGGAGAAGCAGAGTTTGAGCGTGTAGGGATACGGTCCGTCTGCGGCAGGAAAAGAGAGGGGGTGAGGGGGGGTCGGGGCCCCCCCACTTCCCCCCAGTTCCTCCCCGCCCCGACTTACTGGGATTCTTCATCTGGAAGTGGTTGAGGAAGCCGAGAGTCTCCAGAGCGTCGCTCTTGGAATCCCATTCCAGGAGCCCCGAGGAGCTGCGCTCGCCTGCGGGGGGGCGGATCCCAGGGATTAGGGGATCCCTTGGGATTAGGGGAGAGCCCGGGGGGAAAGGGGAATCCCCGGGGGGAAAGGGGAATCCCTTGGGATGAGGGGAGAGCCCGGGGGGAAAGGGGAATCCCCTGGGGAAAAGGGGAATATCCCTTGGGATTAGGGGAGAGCGCAGGATCCCGCACTTACTCTTCCCGGAGAAAACTTTGACGGACGAGGGTCGCTTCACCCCCAGCTCATCGCAAATCTGGGGGAAACAGGGTCAGTGGGAGGAAGAGGAAGGGGAAAAGGAAGAGGAAGAGGAGGACGAGGAGGAGGAAGGGGAGGGAGAATCGGAAGGAAAAGAGGGAAAGAATCAAGAGGAAGAGAAAGAAAGGAAGGGAAAGAGACGAAAAAGTGAGGAAATGAAAAGGGAGAAGGAAGAGAAGGAAAGGGAGAAGGAATGAGGAAGGAGGAAAGGAAGAGGAAAAGCAGCAAAAGGAGGAGGGAGAGAAGGAAGATGAGGAAGGAGAGGAGGAAGATAAGGAAGATGGGGAGGAAAAGGAAGAAAAAGGGAGAAAGCAGGAGTGAGAAACGGAAGAGAAGGAAGAAGAGAAGACGAGAGGAAAGGGGAGGAGGAAGAGAGGAAGAAGGAGGAAGAGAGGAGGGGGAGGAGGAAGAGAAGAGGGGGAGGAGGAAGAGAGGAGGGGGAGGAGGAAGACAAAGGGAGGGAAGAGGAAGATGGAACAGGATAAGAAGGAAGAAAAAGAAGGAGGAGGAAGAGGAGGAGGAATGATGGGAAGAAGAGGTGGAAGGAGGGAAAAAGAAGGAAGAGGAGGAAGGGCGTCACCTCGTAGAAGTTGTCCTCGGTGACCTCGAGGGGTGCGTTGAAGAAGTGCAGGACGTTGCTGGGGTGTTGGATGCGGTTCTTGGCCGCCTGTTCCGGCGTGGAAAAGCGATTGTTGCGGGAGCCGCTGAAATCCTTGTAGCTGCAGGAGCCGTCCTCGAGGCCGTACGACTGCCCCGGCATGATGGCCTGTTGCTTGGAGACGCTGCCGGGACGGAACGCCGGAGTCCGGACGGCGGGAAAGGGCGTTAGAGAGCAGGGAAGGAGGTTGGAGAGGGGGGAAATGGGATTAGAGAGGTGGGAAATGGGATTGGAGCGGGGGGAAAGGGGGTTAGAGAGGGGGGAAAGGGGGTTGGAGAGGGGGAAAATGGGATTAGAGAGGCAGGAAATGGGATTGGAGGGGGGAAAGGGGGTTAGAGGGGGGGAAAAGGGATTGGAGAGGTGGGAAATGGGATTGGAGGGGGGGAAAGGGGGTTGGAGAGGGGGAAATGGGATTGGAGAGGTGGGAAATGGGATTGGAGGGGGGGAAAGGGGGTTAGAGAGGGGGGAAATGGGGTTGGAGAGGCAGGAAATGGGATTAGAGAGGTGGGAAATGGGATTGGAGGGGGGAAATGGGGTTGGAGAAGTGGGAAGGGAGTTGGAATGGTGGGAAATGGGGTTGGGGGGGGGGAAATGGAATAGAGAGGTGGGAAGGGGGTTGGAACGGTGGGAAAGGAATTGGAATGGTGGGAAAGGGGATTGGAACGTCAGGATCAGGGGGTGGAACAGCAGGATTGGGGTTTAGAGAGGTGGGAACGGGGCTTGGAATGGTGGGAAGGGGGACTGGAATGGTGAGATCAGGGCTTAGAGAGGTGGGAATGGGGTTGGAATGGTGGGAACAGGGCTCGGAACATCAGAAAGGGGGCTTTGAGAGGCGGGAACGACGTTGGAATGGTGGGAAGGGGGCTTAGAGAGGTGGGAATGAGGTTGGAACGGCGGGAAGGGGGCTCTCTCCCGGTACCTACCAGACGTTGAGCTTCTGCCCGAACATGAAGTTGTTGTTGAGGTGGGTGATGGCGCGATCCACGGCGTAACCGTCCGCCATCTCCACCATAGCGGCTCCCGGTTTGCTCTTCATGAACTTCACCTGGAAAACGAGGCAAAACGACGCCCCCAAATCCAAATCCGCCCTCTCCGACCCCAAAACCACCCCCCGGGAACCATTCCCAAACCTTCTCGACGTTCCCGTAGAGGCAGAAGATGTTGAAGACGCGGTCGCAGTTCATCTTGGATTGGTCCAACCCATAGACCATGAGCACGGGGCTGTCGGCGTGGGGGCCGTATTCCGGCGGCGGCGGAGGGGGAGGTGGGTGCCCGTATTGGGGGCCGTAACGACCGGGGCCGCGCCGGTGTCCGCCCACGGGGGGGCCCATCCGACGGCCCTCGTAGTGCGGCGGCGGCGGCCCGTAGCCCTCGTCGTGGTAGTGGCTGTGGTAGCCGCCGTGAGGCCCTCCTGCAAGAGAGGGCGGGATTATCCGACGGGATTCTGCCCATCGGAGAACATCTCCAGCTGGAAGGGATCCATGGGGGTCAATGAGTTCAACTCCTGTCCCATAGGACAATC
Organism: Cuculus canorus; assembly: GCF_017976375.1. Classification (NCBI taxonomy): domain Eukaryota; kingdom Metazoa; phylum Chordata; class Aves; order Cuculiformes; family Cuculidae; genus Cuculus; species Cuculus canorus. The sequence goes on from NC_071437.1 coordinate 1,054,889, forward strand.
GCAGCGTTCATGGAACGTCCTGAGCTGGAAGGGATCACGGAGTCCAATTCCTGCCCCGTAGGACAATCCCAATGTCCATGGAAAATCCTGAGCTGGAAGGGCTCATGGGATTCATGGAATCCAACTCCTGTCCCGTAGGACAATCCCAATGTCCATGGAATGTCCTGAGCTAGAAGGGATCATGGGATTCATGGGGTCCAACTCCCATCCTATGGGACAATCCCAACGTTCACGGAATGTCCTGAGCTGGAAGGGATCCACAGGGATCCCTGCGGAGCCGCCCACCCTGCCGGGCGATGCCGTACCGTATTCCGCAGGGTGGTCTCCAAGGAGCGGTGGTTGCCGTTGCCGTTTGTTGGGATTCCCACCGGGATCTCCTGCGGGTGGAAAGAAAAGTGAGACATGAATTCCGGATGGGAAGCAAAACCCTGCGCTCCGAACCCAAATCCCAAAGGGAACGGAGCAAAGGGGCTGATCCCAAAGGCCACAAATCCCTGTGCTCCGAACCCAAATCCCAGAGGGAACGGAGCGAAGGGGTCAATCCCAAAGGCCACAAATCCCTGTGCTCCGAACCCAAATCCCAGAGGGAACAGAGCAAAGGGGCCAATCCCAAAAGTATACAAATCCCTGCACTCCAAACCCAAATCCCAGAGGAAACGGAGCGATCCCAAAGGCCACAAATCCCTGCACTCCGAACCCAAATCCCAAGAGGAACGGAGCGATCCCAAAGGCCACAAATCCCTGTGCTCCGAACTCAAATCCCAAAGAGAACAGAGCGCCCCAGTCGGAGCGAGGGGCCGATCCCGGGCTCCCATTCCCGCTCTTCCCACCCCACTCTGTGCTCCCGGCCTCCGGAATGCCGCCGGCTTCTCCGCTTCCCCAAATCCTCCTTTCATCCAGCGCTAAGAAATTAAGGGATAATCGAGGAATTCCCGCTCCGGTCGGCAAAGCATCCCGGAAGCGCTGGGATCACCGTACAGTTCTCCTCCCGTTCGATCCTGGGTCAGCTTTCCGTCCTGTCCGATCCCCAGCCGGAATCCAAAGCTTCGGGAAGGGCTTTTACTCACGGCGGAAGCGCAAAGAGGGGGATCCGTTGGGATAACAGAAATTCCCGGATTTCTCTTACCCTTCGGAGGCGTCAAGAGTGAGTTGGGAGAGTTGTCGTCCCTGTGTCACAGGGTGGCAGAGTCACAATCACGGCCCCCACCGCGCCCCGACCGACGCCAGCCCTACGGAATTCCGGCTTTTCCGGAATAACAACGGCCCACGGTTGGCTTGGCTCCTCCAGAGGAACTGGGAGAGGGAAGAGGAGAGAGAGAAAGGGGCGCCTGTGTCCTTGGAATACCGTGTGTCCTTGGAATAGCGTGTCCCCTTGGAAAAAATGAGGTGTATCCTTGGAAAAATGAGGTGTATCCTTGGAAAAGTGTCGCCTTGGAACAATGTGGCCCCTTGGAAACCAGTGGAAAAGCGTGGCCCCTTGGAAGCGTGAATGTGTCGCCTTGGAAAACTGTCTCGGAAAACCGTGTCCCCTTGGAACCGTGAATGTGTCTCCTTGGAAAACTGTGTCTCCTTGGGAAAAGGAACGTGTCTCCTTGGAAAACTGTGTCGGAAAACTGTGTCTCCTTGGGAAAAAGGAACGTGTCGCCTTGGAAAATTGTGTCTCCTTGGAAAACTGTGTCGGAAAACCGTGTCCCCTTGGAATCATGAATGTGTCTCCTTGGAAAAAGGAATGTGTCGCCTTGGAAAACTGTCTCCTTGGAAAACTGTGTTGGAAAACCGTGTCCCCTTAGAAGCATGAATGTGTCGCCTTGGAAAACTGTGTCTCCTTGGAAAAAGGAACGAGTGTCTCCTTGGAAAACTGTGTCTCCTTGGAAAAAGGAATGTGTCGCCTTGGAAAACTGTGTCAGAAAACCGTGTCCCCTTGGAATCGTGAATGTGTTGCCTTGGAAAACTGTGTCTCCTTGGAAAACTGTGTCTCCTTGGGAAAATGAACGCGCCTCTTTGGAACAATGAGTGCATTTCCTTGGAAAACTGTGTCTCCTTGGACCAAGGAATGTGGTGCCTTGGAAATAGGAATGCGTTTTCTTGGAAAACTGTGTCTCCTTTGGGAAAGTGTCTCCTTGGAAAACTGTCTTCTCAGAAAAGTGATGTGTCTCCTTGGAAAACGGGTGCCTTGGAACAAAGGGATCCCTTGGAAAAACCAATGTGTCCCCTTGGAAGAATGAATGTGCCTCCTTGGAAAAAATATCAATGGGTCTCCTTGGAAAAAGTGGGTCCCCTTGGGAAAAAATCAACGGGTCCCCTCGGAAAACTGTGTCCGGGAGCGGAGCCGCGGGCGGCCTCGGCCCTTTCTGCCTTTTGGACCTGTGTGGATTTAGATTTGGGGTTGGAATTTTGTGTTTCCGCTTGGCGAGTTGTGGCCGGAGGCGGGAAAAGCAACAGAATGGCCTTCCGGAAGCCAATCGTTCCGGGAGCGCTCCCGGAGAAGGGCCACGAGATCTGCTCCGGCAAAAAAAAAACAAAAACGCTGCTGCCTTTGCTTTGAGGCCGCTCCGGGCTGGGATTTTCCTACTTCTGGGAACGCTCGTGGGGAAGGACATGGAAAACTGGTTGTTGCGGCGCCGCTCGCGCCTCTTTTTCCCCTCTGGAGCGTCCTTGGAATGCCGTGTGGTGTCCGGGATGTAGTGAGCTCAAGGTGCTGCTTGTTTCGGAGTGCTCTGGGTGTTTTCTTCCTACCCCTGTGTGGTGTGGGATGTGCCGAAGCGGATCCGCGGGCACTTCCGCTGGAATTATGTGCTCGGAGCTGGGAAAGGCCACGTTACCGCTTCCCGGCCCTCCCCGCCCTCCGCCCGCATTCCAGCCGGGAGCTTCCCTAACCCCGGGAATCCCCGTTGCTTGCGGCTCCGGGGTGTCCGGCAGACTCCCGCATCCCTAAATCCGCTCCCAATCCCAGAATCCCAACGGCACCGGGACTTAAAGCATGCGGATTCCGAGGGTGCGGATGACTGGGCGGCATCCGCTTCCCGAGGGCGGCATCCGTGGGGTATTTTTTCCCCCCACCTCAAGGCAGACAATGCCTCCCGTCTCCGGCTTTCCCGACGCAGGCTGTTTTCCCAACGGAATGGTACCGCCAATCCCAGTTTGGCAAATCCCGTTGGGAAGAGCCAAGCAACAGCATTTCCCCTCACCTCCCAAAGCATCGGAAACTCATATCCCAAATCCAACCCCCATTTCCCGACCGCCGGAACGAAGTGTCGCGCACGACTTTTTGGCCTCGATCCCACCCGGCCCCGTGCAGCCAACATTCCGCACCGTTCCCGCCCGGATGCGGATGGATCCCGTCGGAGATTACCTTGTCCGCTGAGGTTGGGATTGGTGTAATCCCACGTATCCTGATCGTTCTTGAAGACGTTGAGGCGCGTGGGCTGCGAAAAGGAGGCGGGAGGTGAGCATTCCGGCAGGGAGACGCGGTGCCGGAATTCCAGGAGTGATTCCGTGCTTGCCGGCGGCAACGCTCACCTTGGCGTATTCGATCTTCAACGTGCAGCAGCCGGAATAAATGTCGGCTCCATTCAGGGACGCTTTGGCGCGTTGGGCGCTTTGCACCGAGTCGAATGTGGGCGGTGTTAAGGAATTCCAGGGATATGGAATTGCCGGCACAGAGCATCCCGCATCCCCAGCCCCAGCGCATCCCGCATCCCTGACCCCAGCGCATCCCAGACCGTTCCAGTAGGATATTCCACCATGGCCTGGACGCCGTTCTTCCGGAAAATGACGATCCTCTGGACAGGGCCGCAGGGATTGCAGATGGTGTAGAGCACATCCTGCCGGAAACCAGAAACCGGGAAGCAGTGAGGGACGTGTTCCAAATCCCGGAACTACCGAGCGCCCCGGATTCCCAAACCCCGAGCACCAGCAAGACTCGATATTCCCAAGTCTCGGCACCGCTGAGTCTACATATTCCCAAATCTCAGCACCACCAAATCTTGATATTCCCAATTCTCCACACCATCAAATCTCAATATTCCCAAATCTCAGCACCACCAAATCTCGATACTCAAAAATCTCGGCACCACGGAATCTCAATATTCCCAACTCTCAGCATCACCCAATCTCGATATTCCCAAATCTCGGCAACACCAAGTCTATATATTCCTAAATCTCGGCCCCACCAAATCTCGATATTCCCAAATCTCAGCCCCACCAACTCTCGGCACCAGCAAATCTCGATATTCCCAACTCTCGGCACCACCGAACCTGGATATTCCCAACTCTCTACACCACTGAATCTTGATATTCCCAAATCTCAGCACCACTGAGTCTCAATATTCCCAAATCTTGGCCCCACCAGATCTCAACACCAGCAGATCTACATATTCCCAAATGTCAGCACCAAGGAATCTTAATATTCCCAAATCTCGACACCACCAAATCTCCGTATTTCCAAATCTCAGTGCTATCACGTCTATATATTCCCAAATCTTGGCACCACCAACTCTCGGCACCCCCGAATCTGGGTCTCTCCAACTCCTTCCCCCCCCCCTCCAAGCGCTCCGTATTCCCAACGGCCATCCCGGCGCTGCGGCACGCACGGTGGTGATGGAGTAGATGGGGTTGAGGATGGTGAAGAGGAGGACGTTGTTGACGCCGCGGGAGTCGTCGGCGTCGCCGGGCCGCGAGATCTTCTGGCTGGTGGAGTAGTTGACGAAGGCCGGGTGTCCCGCGATGTAGATCTGGTTATCGGCCGCGTAGTTGACGGCGTTGCAGGCGCCCAAAATGTCCTCGAACTCCACCAGCGCCTGGCGCTTCTTCGGCATCACCACCACGTAACTGCCGACGGAGCGGGGAGAGAGGAGGAGGAGGTGGGAGAGACGGAGATGTTGGGGGAGAGATGGAAACGTGGGGGGAGAGACGGAGATGGGGGAGAGAGATGTAGGGGGAGAGAGAGATGTAGGGGGAGAGAGAGATGTAGGGGGCAGAGAGAGATGTAGGGGGAGAGAGACGGAGATGTGGGGGGAGAGACGGAGATGTGGGGGGAGAGACGGAGACGTGGGGAGAGAGAGATGTGGGGAGAGAGACGGAGACGTGGGGAGATAAAAAAGATGTGATTAGAGAGGAGGAGATGTGGGGAGAGAGACGGAGGTGCGGTGCCTCCCGTCATTCCCGCTCTCTCCCTTTATAGTCCTGAAGAGAGCCTATAACGGATGCAACATCCCCAACTCCAGCATTCCATTCCTCCTAATCCCACTATTCCCAATCCCATCATTCCTGAATCCCTCACCTGATGGCACCAGAATGGGCACAGCATTCCCATCCCTCCCTTTCTTGGCTCGGAGAGAGCCAGAGCGGTCCCAGCATTCCCAATCCTGGCATTCCCGAATCCCTCACCTGATGGGCCCGAATTCCTGCAGGGCCTCCACCAGATCGGCCTCTACGACGCCGTCGATGAGCCCACGGATATGAACCACCGGAGACGCCGGAGTTTTGTGCGGATCCTCATAGTTTTCCTGGCGGGAAAAAAAAACCCCCACGGAATGGTTTCAGAACAGCTTCCCCCAATCCATCCCGACCCCACTCAAATCTATCCCGACACCCCCTAAATCCATCCTGACCCCCTAAATACACTTTTGACCCCCCAAATCCGTTTGACTCCTCAATCCCCCAACAGCTCCAAATCTACTCGACCCCCCAAAACACAATTCTGACCCCCCAAACCCTCTCCTGACTCCTTTAATCCCTTCCTGAACCCCTTAAACCCCTCCTAACCCCAAAACACACTTTTAACCCCCAAAATCCCCTCCTGACCCCCTCAAAACACACTTTTGACCCTCAAAACCCTCTCTTGACCCCTTTAATCCCTTCCTGAACCCCTTAATCCCCTCCTGACCCCCCAAAGCACACTTTTAACACCCCAAACCCCCTTCTGACTGCTTCAAAACACACTTTTACCCCCCAAAGCCCTGTCCCGACCCCTTAATCCCCTCCTGACCTCCCCAAAACACACTTTTGACCCCCAAAACCCTTTACTGACACATTTAATCCCTTTCTGAACCCCTTAATCCCCTCCTGACCCCCCAACCTCCCTCCTGACCCCCCAAAAACACACTTTTGATCCCCCAAGCCCCCTTCTGACTGCTTCAAAACACACTTTTAACCCCTCAAACCCTGTCCCGACCCCCTTAAACCCCTCCTGACCCCCCCAAAACACACTTTTGACCCCCAAAACCCTTTACTGACACATTTAATCCCTTCCTGACTCCCTTAATCCCCTTCTGACGCCCCAAACCCACTCCCGACCACCCAAACCCCCTTCTGACCGCTTCAAAGCGTACTTTTAACCCCCTAAACCCTGTCCCGACCCCCTTAATCCCCTCCTGACCCCCCCAAAACACACTTTCGACCCCCAAAACCCTTTACTGACACATTTAATCCCTTCCTGACCCCCCTAATCCCCTCCTGACCCCCCAAACCCCCTCCTGACCTCCCAAACCCCCTCCTGATGGCTTCAAAACACACTTTTAACCCCCAAACCCTGTCCCGTCCCCTTAATCCCCTCCTGAACCCCCAAACCCCTCCTGACCCCCCACCCCTACTTTTGCCCCCCCCTTCCTCACCGCTCCGGCCCCTCCGGCCCCTCCGGCCCCGCCCCCCCCGGGCCCTCCGTGAGGCGGCGGCGGCGGCTCCGCGTTTTCAGTCTTCTGACGTTTGGGAGCTCTTCCTCCTCCTCCTCCTCCTCCATCGCCGCCTCCTCCTCCTCCTCCTCCTCCCCCGCCGTAGTATCGCCCCGAGCCGCCCCCCCCCGCCGCCATCTTCCCCATATCGCCCCGGCCTCCCTCGCCGCTCTGCGGGCCCCGCCACCGCCGCCGCGACATGGCGCCCCTCTCCGGCCCCGCCGCGCCGCGATTGGCGCGCGGGGCCTGTCCATCACCGCCTCCCGCGCGCCCCATTGGCCCGCCGGCCGCGCAGGCCACGCCCACTGACCATAGCCACGCCCACTCCTCGCGTCAACCGACTCGCGCCGCGCTTCCCATTGGTCAGCGCCGCCTTCGAGCCACGCCCACTAAGGGTAGCCACGCCCAGGGCGTCTGTCAATCAAACCCGCCGCGCCGCGCTGATTGGATGGAAGGGAGGCGGCGAGCCCGCCCACCGCCCTGATTGGGCGCGAGGCAGCGTCCGCCCCGCCCTTCGTTATCGCCCCGCGCTCTGGCCCCGCCCCCCCGCGCGCGGCTCCCATTGGGCGGAGCGCGCGTCAGTCAGAGCGGAGAGAGCGCTGATTGGTGCTCGCGGGAGGGGGCGGGGCCGAAGGGGCTTATGGGACCCGAACTGGGCAAACTGGAAGGGACACCCCCCCCCGAACTGGGCAAACTGGAAGGGACACCCCCCCCCGAACTGGGCAAACTGGGAAGGGACACCCCCCCTGAACTGGGCAAACTGGGAAGGGAGCATCCCGCAAACTGGGCAGAATACACTCGAACTGGAAAGGGAGCCCCTAAATGTGGAAGGGAACCCCCCAAACTGGGAAGGGACCGCCTAAACTGGGGAGGGATCCACCCCAAACTGGGAAAGGAGCCCCTAAACTGGGCAGGGATCCCCTAACTGTGCAGAATCCACCCCAAACTGGTCGGGGACCCCCCTAAACTGGAAAAGGACCCCCCACACACACCACAATAACGAAGCAGCGCCCCATAACGAATCTCCGCAACCAGTTTAATGTGGGGGTGCCCCCCCTTCTGCGCTGGGGGGGTCCCCAACATCCCCCTTGATTTTGGGGGGAGGGTCCTGGCTGTCCCTCCCCCCTTTTGCCTTGGGGGGGGCCCAGGGGTCCCCCTCAGTTCTGGCGTCGATGGCCGCGTGCTCCGACTCCACCAGTGCCTCCAGCTCCTCCTGGGAGGGGACCCCGAAGTTAGTGAGGGGACCCCAAAATGAGGGGGGGTGTCCCAAATTGCGGGGGGGGGGCAAAATTGATAAGGATGGGACCCCCAAATTAAAGGAGGGAATCCCAAATTGAGGCGGGGGGGAAATTAAGGAGGGGGGGAAGTTAAGGGGGGGGACCCTAAAGAGGGGGGAAGAAACACCATATTGATAAGGGGAGACCATAAACTGATAAGGGGAGGACTCTAAATTGATATGGAGGGAGAATTGGGGGGGTGGGGGGACCCCAAATTGATGAGGGGGGGAATTAGGGGGGTGGGGTGGTGTTTTTGAGGAGCGGGGCTGTTTTTTTAGGGGGTGGGGGCTGGTTTGGGGGGTGGGGGTGTCTTTTTGGGGGAGTGGGGGCTCTCTTTGAGAGGTAGAGGCTGTTTTTTGCTGGGTGGGGGCTGTTTTTGGGGAGTGGGGGTGTCTTTTGGGGGGGGGGGGGCTGTTTTTTTTTTGGGGGGTCTCACCTTCCATCCCAGCAGCTCAGCCAGCGCCCGGCACCCAGCGTCGCACTCCCCCAGCCACGCCACGTCCCTGCATGAGGACCCCCCCCAAAAAACATCACCAAGGGGGGGCCCCAAAATCCCCCTGACCCCCCAAAATCCCCCAAAGCCCCCCCCCAAACCCCTCCCATTTCCATGCCCCCCCCCAAAGTGCCCCTATACTCCCCACAAGCCCCCCAGCCCCCCCTAAAGTGACCCCCCCCAGCCCCCCCCATGACCCCCCCAGCACCCAAAAGCCCCCCTCAGAGCCCCCCCAGCCCTCCAAGCCCCCCTGACCCCCAAAAGCCCCCCCGTCCCCCCACACCTGTAGGCTTTGTCGGAGTCGAAGTCCATCCCACCGCCCAAACCCATGAGAGACAGTAGAGGGTCTCCCTGGGGGGGCAAAAAGGGGGGGCAAAATAAGGTTGAGGGGGCAAAAAAGGGTGGGGGGGGGCAAAACGTAGGGGTAAAAGGAGGTGAGGAGGAGCAAAAGGGGGTGAGGAGGGACAAAATGGAGAGCATAAAGGGGTGAGGGAGGCGAAAAGGGGGGACAAACGCAGTTAGGGGGAGAAAGGGGGGCAAAAAAGGGTGAGGGGGCAAAATGGGGGGGCAAAAAGGGGGTGGGAGGGCAAAATGGAGAGGCGAAAAGGGGTGAGGGAGGAAAAAAGGAGCGTCAAAGGGGGTAGGAGGGGTAAAAGGGGGGCAAAAAGGGGTGAGGGGAGCAAAAAGAGGGTGAGCGAGGGGGAAAAAGGGGAAAAGAGGGGCAAAAGGGGGGGAAAGGGAGGGAGAAAGGGGGGTCAAAATGGGGGGAGGGTAAAATGGGGTCCCCCAGTGCCCCCCCCCCTCACCTGCCCGGTTTTCTCCTTGTTGATGAGGAGTCGTGGGGTGCTTGGGGGGACCCTGAGGGGAAAAAGGAGGGGATGTGAGGGTCCGGGGGGGGGAGTCCCAGGGGTTTGGGGGGGCTCTGGGGGGGGGTCCCCACCTTCCAACGAGCGAAGCGAAGGGTTGGACCTGTAGGGATGTTCCCATGATGAGGAGCAGGTCGGCTTGCGGGAAATCCTGCCGGGAATTGGGGGTGTCGGGGGAGTCAATTCAGGCCCCCCCCAAACTTTTAGGGGGTGCATTCGGAGCCGGGGGGGGCTAACTTCATTGCCAACCCCCCCAAAGCCCACTCACCGCTTGTAGGAGGGAAAAGAAGCGCTGGGGGAGGTTCTCCCCAAAAAAGACGATGTCTGGGAAGACGGAATGAGAAGAGGGAAAGGAGGGGGGAAATCGGGGGGGCGCACAGTGGGATTTGGGGGGCCGGGCCGGGTCATAGGGGGGCTGAGGGGGATTCATAGGAGGGATTTGGGGGGGTCCTAGGGGAACTTTGGGGGGCTGGGGGGGTCATAGGAGGGATTTGGGGGGTCCTAGGGGGGCTTTGGGGGGCTGGGGGGTCATAGGAGGGATTTGGGGGGTCCTAGGGGAACTTTGGGGGTGTCATAGGGCAGCTTTGGGGAGTCAGAGGGGGTCATGAGGGGTTTGGGGGGGTTGTAGTAGGACTTCGAGAGGCCGGAGGGGTCATAGGAGGGATTTGGGGGGGTCATAAGGGGACTTTGAATGGTCATAAGATAACTTCGGGGCTCTGGGGGGGTCGTAGGAAGGATTTTGGGGGTCATAGAGTAACTTTGGGGCTCTGGGGAGGTCGTAGGAAGGATTTGGGGGGTCATAGGGGGGACACTTGGGAAGTCATAGGGGGATTTGGGGGACTGGGGGGAAACAAGGGGGTTTTGGGGGGACCTCAGGGGACTTTGAGGGGGTCGTAGGGGGATTTGGGAAGTTGGGGGAAGTATGGGGGGGGCTTTGGAGGGGCTGGGGAAGTCATAGAGGGGAATTTGGGGTGTTATAGGGGGCTGGGGGGGATTTGGGGGGGGGTCATCAGCTTTGGGGTGCTGCTCCCCCCCCTCCCCCAATTCTCACCGGGTTTCACAACGCTCTCGCATTTCTCGCATCTGGGGACGAGAGAGGAGAAAATCCGCTCTGGAAAAAAAATTGGGGTTCAGGGAGGTTTTTTTTGGGGGGGGTAATTTTTGGGGGGTCGGGAGGGTCCCCCAAAATCCGCCCCCCCACACCTTTCATCCAGCGTAGAGTGTAAGATTGGCGGCACGAGGGCTCGAGGCAGCGGGAGGTGACGAAGGTGCCATGAGCTTCCACCAGGCGCTCAGGATCCAACCCTGCCACGCGCTCCAGGGCATCGATGTTCTGGGAGGGGGCTTGGGGGGGTCAGGGGGACCCCAAATTCCCCCTGGACACCCCAAAACTCCCCCCCAAACCCCTCAAACCACCCTCAGGAGCGTTGGGATCGCACAGAGCCGTGAGGCTCCACCAGGCGCTCTGGACCCAATTCCAGCACTTGCTCCAGGGTTTTGAGGGTTGGAGGGAGCCAAGGGGACCCCAAAATGACAACGGGGACCCCAAAATGACAACGGGGACCCCAAAACCTCCCTCTGAATCCCCCAAACCACCCCCAGGGGCTCTGGGATCACACAGAGCCGTGAGGCTCCACCAGTGGTTCCAGCTCCAACCCCACCGCCTGTTTCAGGGTTTTGGGGGTCAGGAGGGTTTTGGGGGAACGACAATGGGGACCCCAAACCCCCTGGACACCCCCAAATCCGCCGCTGAACCCTACCTGTGTGTAGCAGCGCAGCAGCAGCCCCTTGTCCTGCAGCAGCCGCATGAAATAGTGGCAGACGGTGGGCTGGAAAGGTGGGGGAGGCATCGATTTGGGGGGGCCCTTAGGCATTGGTTTGGGGGGCACCCCAAAGGATGTTTTGGGGTGCAGGGGCTTTTGGGGGACCCGCCCGTAGCAAGATGGAAAGAAAGAGGGGGGTTCACCTTGAATTGCCCAGGGAAGAGCTCGCGGGCGAGAGCGAAGAACGGCTCCGGGTGCTCCTGCCGTGGTAAATGGGGGGGGTCAAGTGTGTCCCCCCAAAATATTTTGGGGTGCAGGAGAGGATTGAGCAGTGCCAGGACAACCCCCCCAAAAAAATCACCCCGATTTGGGGGGGATTTACCTTGAAAAAGCCGATCTCGAAGATGGCTTCGGGGTAGGGGAGGTCGTAGCTGCCCAGGTTGGCGTAGAGACCGGTGCCAGGCGAGCGGAAATCGGGGATCCCCGCGGCTGGGGAGGGGAAAGGCGGGTGTCAGGGGGACCCCAAAAACTGTCCCCCCCATTCTCACCCCCCAAAGAAACCCCCAACCCCCCCCGACTCCCCCAAAATGCTGTCCCTCAATACTCACAGGTAGAGATGCCGGCGCCCACCATGCACAGCACCTTCTTACCTGGGGGTGGGGAAAGGGGTGAGCACCCCAAAACCCCCCAAAAGACACCCCAAAATCCCCCCAGCACCCCACAATTCCTCAAGACGCCCCAAAACCCGCCCAGAACCCCAGCCCCCCCAAAAGATACCCCAAAACCCCCCAAAAGACATCCCAAACCCCCCCAGCACCCCAAATGCCCCCCAGAACACCCCCAGCCCCCCACAAATACCCCCCAGCCCCCAAAATGCCCCCCAGAACACCCCCAGCCGCCCACAAATGCCCTCCAACCCCCTAAACATGCCTCAGCCCCCCAAATATCTCCCAAAACAGCACCCCAGCCCCCCAAATGCCCCCCCTAACACCCCAAATGCCCCTCCGAATGCCCCTCAACACCCCAAATGCCCCCCAGAACACCCCCAGCCCCCCCAATGCCCCCCAGTCCCCCGAATTCCCCCCCCAGAACACCCCCAGCCCCCCCAATGCCCCCCAGTCCCCCGAATTCCCCCCCAGAACACCCCCCAGCCCTACCCAAATGCCCCCAAGCCCCCCCTAGAACACCCCCCAGCCCCCCCAAATGCCCCCCAGCCTCCCCAGAACACCCCCAGCCCCCCCAAATGCCCCAAGCCCCCCCTAGAACACCCCCCAGCCCCCCCAAACGCCCCCCAGCCCCCCGTACAGCGTCCCCCGCTCAGGAAGCGCCCGACTCCGCGCAGCGTCAGCTCCTCCAGGCGCCGCTCGGGCTCCGCGTCCTCGGCCGCCCCCAGACCCAGCGTCCGCGCCAGCAGCCGCCGCAGCAGCTCCACTGGGAACACTGGGATCACTGGGAGCCCCACTGGGAACCTCACCGGGAGCCCCATCAGGAACCTAACTGGGAGCACTGGGATCCCCCCCAACACTGTCAGAGCCGCCCCAGCAGCTCCACTGGGAACACCGGCATCACTGGGAGCCCCACGGGAGCCCCACTGGGAGCACTGGGAATCCCACCAGGAGCACCGGGGGAACTGGGATCCCCCCCCACCACTGTCAGAGCCGCCCCAGCAGCTCCACTGGGAACACTGGGAGCCCCACTGGGAGCACTGAGAACTCCCCCAACAGTGTCAGAAGGCACCCCAGTAGCTCCACTGGGAACACCAGGATCACTGGGAACCCCACCAGGAGCACCACTGGGAGCACTGGGGTAACTGGGATCCTCCCCAACAGTGTCAGAGCCGCCCCAGCAGCTCCACTGGGAATACTGGGAATACCAGGGAACCCACTGGGGAAACTGGAATCCCCCCAGCAGAGTTAGAGCCGCCCCAGTATCGGTGTCAGCAGCTCTACTGGGAACACCGGGAATATCGGGAGCCCCGGGATAACGGGGGACCGGGGACCCCCCCACCTACTGTCAGAGCCGCCCGCCGCGCCGTCCTCGGGCTCCGAGTCGGAGGAGCCGCTCCCGGGGGGGTCTCGGTCACCGCTCAGCGGCTCCGGGTCGGTCCCGGGACCAGGAGGAGCCTCGGGCTCCTCCCGCTGCTTCCCGGACCCGCCGGGGTCCTCCATGGGCGTCCCGCCACTCCTCCCAGCATGCACCGCGGCCCTTCCGCGAGAGAAGAGCGTAGTGCTGATTGGCCGAGAGCGCCGAGAGAGGGCTCTGATTGGCTGAGAGCGCCACGCCTCCCGGCGTGCACTGCGCTGCCACTCCTCCCGGCATGCCCCGCGCGCGGCGCAGTTGGGCAGACCGAGACGCGCCTCCCGGCATGCACCGCGCGGCTGGGACGCACCGCGCGAGGCGCTGATTGGCTGAAAGGGCAAAGAGGCGAGCACTGATTGGCCGAAAGCGCCCCGCCTCCCTCGCGCCCCGGAAGTGACGCCGGAAGTGAGGGGCTCGGCGGGGATTTCCCAATGGCGGGGCGGCCCTGAGCCCGGCCCCGGCCCGGCCCCTCCATGGCGGAGGCGGCGGCGGCGGCGGCGGCGGCCCCGGCCCCGGTCCCGGTCCCGGTCCCGGGCCCTGAGGAAGGGAAGCGGCTCGAGGCTGACGAGTGGTGCGACAGCGGCCTGGGCTCGCTGGGCGAGGGGCAAGTGGCGCCGCTCGCCTCTGGCCCTGACGAGGAAGAGGAGGAGGAGGAAGAAGGGGGGGCCTCGGCCTGGCTGCGACACGTCCTCGGCTTCGTCACCGAAGACGGCGACACGTGAGGGGGGGGACCTTGTTGGGGGGGCTTTTTATCCCCTCCTCTCTGCTCCCCCTTCCCCTTTGCCCCCCCTCCTTTGGACGCTATGGAGCAGCTCCTGCCCCCCCCCGGCTGGGGGTACCTCCCCCCCTTTTTAACCCTTTCCCCCCCTCCCCCCCAGCGCCCTGCACTTGGCCGTCATCCACGAGCACGAGCCCTTCCTGGACTCCATCCTGCGCCACACGGCCGGTTCTGCCTTCCTCGACCTCCAGAACGACCTGGGGCAGGTACTGACGAGTGGGGGGCACTTAGGGCTCCCCCAGACTCTGTGCTGCCCCCCCAACCCTTTTATGACTTGAGGGGGGGGTCCTTAAAGCCAAATTCCCCAACATCCCCCCCCCGCGGACCATCCTGTGCATCACAGTGATGCTGTGGCTGTTGGGTTTTGTGCCGAAGCCGGGGGTGTGGGGGCAGGAATTGAGAGGTGGGGGGCACTTAGGGCCCCCCAGACCCTGTGCTGACCCCCCCCAAACCCTGTTATGACTTGGGGGAGTCCTTAAAGTTAACCCCCCTCTCGCAGACCACCCTGTGCATCACAGCGATGCTGTGGCTGTTGGGCTTCATAAAGAAGTTGGGGGTGTGGGGGCAGGAATTGAGGAGTGGGGGGCACTTAGGGCCCCCCCAGCCCCGTTTTATGGCTTGGGGGGGGTCCTTAAAGCCGTGTCGTCCCCCCCCAGAGCGCTCTGCACATCGCGGTGATCCTGGGGCTGCCGGGTTTCGTGCGGAAGCTGCGGGCGGCGGGCGCGGGACTGGGGCTGCGGGAGAGGGGGGGGCAGACGCCGCTGCACCTCGCCTGCAGGGAGGGGCGCTCGGCCTGCGCCCGTCTGCTCCTGGGGGGGCCCCCGGCCCCCCACCCTGACCACAGCCACCAGCTCGAGAGCCGCAACTACGACGGTGGGGCTGAGGGGGGGGGGGATTGAGGGGGTAAATGTGGGGCTGGGGGGGGTTTGAGGGGATAAATGTGGGATTGGGGGGCAAATGTGGGGTTGGGGGGGGGGCATGGGGCTGAGGAGGGAGATTGAGGGGCAAATGTGGGGCCGGGGGGGATTGGGGGGGTAAATGTGGGGCTGGGGTGGGGTGGGGGGGGATTGGGGGGCAAATGTGGGGTTGGGGGGGGGATTGGGGGGCATGGGGCTGGGGAGTGGGATTGAGGGGAGAATGTGGGCCCCGGGGGGAGTGTGGGGGAATTGGGGGGCAAAGGTGTGGCCGGGGGGGGCCTTGCTGGGGGCTGAGGCCGCGGGTCACCCCCCAGGCCTGACCCCCCTGCACGTGGCGGTTCTGCGCGGGGACCTGGAGCTCGTGGAGCTGCTGCTGGCGGCCGGCGCCGACCCCGACGTCCCGGTCAGCGGCTCCCGAGACCCATCCCCTGCCCCTCATTCCCAATCCTGATCCTGATCCTCATTCCCAGCCCCTCATTCCCGATCCCAATCCCCATCTTCTGATGCCCATCCTGATCTCCTGCCCCCGATCCCAATCCTGATCCTGATCCCAATTCTCATCCCCATCCACTCATTCCCAATCCCAATCCTGATCCCCAGCCCTTCATTCCCAATCCCAATCCTGATCCCACTCCCAATTCACCTTCCCATTCCTATCCCCATTCCTGCCCCTTGTTTCCACTCCAATCTCATTCCCGATCCCGATCCTGTTCCTCTTCCCACTCCCCAATCCCATTTGGTTTGATCCCATTCTGGTTCTACCATTCCTGCTCTCCAGTCCTGATCCTGTTCCCACTCTTGATCTCGTATTTCTGCTTCCCATTCCCATCTCATTCCAATCCCAATCTTCTCTCCCATTCCTGCTCCCCAATCCCATTCCCATTCTCTCTCCTGTTCCTGCCCCCATTCCCAATCCAGTCCCAACGCGGTTCTGATCTGGTTCCCACCCCGCATTCCTGTTCCAATCCCATTTTACTTTTCACTCCTGTTTCTTCCTTTCCGTTCTAATCCAGTTCCAATTTCGTTCTCAATTTGGTTCCTGCCCCACATTCCTATTGAATCCCATTACCATTCTCGCTCCTGTTTCTCCCCCCCGGCCCATCCTGATCCGGTTCTGATCCGGTTCCTACCCCACGTTTGTGCTCCAGTCCCACTCTGGTTCTCACTCCCTTTCTGCCCATTCTGCTCCGGTTCCCGCCTTGCATTCCCATTCCAATCCCCCTCTGTTTCTCACTCCCTTTCCCCCCAGTTCTGATCCAGTTCCCATCTGATTTGTTCCCCCAATTCCCGTTCCAATCTCCCTCCCGTTCCCCCCTACCCCGATCCCGTTCTGCTCTGGTTCCCATGTGGTTCTGATCCAGTTCCTGCTCCACGTTCCCATTCCAATCCCGCTCCAGTGCTCTCTCTCTTTCCCCCCAGTTCTGATCCAGTTCCAATCTGGTTTGTGCCCCACATTCCCATTCCAATCCCCCTCCTATTCTTCCTCCCTTTCCCCCCAATTCCGATCCGTTTTGTGCCCCCGTTCCGGCTCCAATCCCCCTCCTTTTCTCCCCCATTCTGATCCGGTTCCGCTCCGGTTCTGCTCCGGCAGGAGCCGAGCGGCGGTCGGGCTCCGCTGCACCTGGCGGTGGAGGCTCAGAGCGCGGCGGTGGCGGAGGCGCTGCTGCGGGCGGGCGCCCACCCGTCCCCGCGCATGTTCGGGGGCTGCACCCCCCTGCGCAGCGCCCGCCTGCGCCCCGACCCGCGCCTGCCCCCCCTGCTGCGCCGCTTCGGCGCCCCCGACAGCCCCCCCGACGCCTCCGACGCCTCCGACACCGCCTCCGACAGCCAGGTCAGAGCCCCCCGGGACCCTTCTGACACCCCAAGATCCCCCTGACACCCCCAGAGCCCCCCTAGAGGCCCATGACACCCCTGACACCTCCAGATCTCTCAGAGCACCCTGACACCCCCAGAGCGCCCCCGGGACCTCCTAACACCCTGAGCCCCCCGACAGCCCCAGAGCCCCCCGGGACCCCCCCAGACTCCCCCCCTGACATCCCCAGATTCCCCTGAGCCCCCCGCCGGGAGCATCTCCCACCTGACAGCCAGTTCAGAGACCCCCTGCGAACATTGACAACCCCCCCCCGACAGCCCCTGAGACCTCCCCCCCCCACCCGACCCACAACAACACCCTGGACCCCCAACGCCCACCCCCGGGACCCCCAGACATCCCTGAGCCCCCTCCCAGCCCCCCCCGATCCCTGTGTGAGCCCCAAACCCTGGAGCCCCCCCAGAATCTCTCTCTTCTGCCCCCCAGGAGGAAGACGAGGAGGAAGAGGACGAATACGACGACATCGTCATCAACCGCGGCCACTGACGAACCTGATGTCCCCCCAGTTTATGGGGGGGCTCTGCGAGGGGGGGCCCCGATCCTCCCACACACACCGGGGCTGGGACAATAAACGGGCGTCTGTGCCCCAATTAAATAAGAGATTTATTAGGGGGCTCAGAGACAGCAAAAAAGGGGACACACACACACACCAAGCCCATGTGTCCCGGGGGGGGGTCTCAATGCCCCCCTCCCCCCGGAGTTATGGGGGTCTCAGGCCCCCCCCCGCGTTATGGGGGAGTCTTAGTGCCCCCTGACACCCCCCCTAGCTGGTTTGGGGCAGGGTCTCGGTGCCCCCCTGGGGTTATAGGGGGGGTCTCAGTGCTCCCTGTCCCCCCCCCGCGGCTAGTTTGGGGGGGGTCTCAGTGCCCCCCCGGGGTTATGGGGGGGTCTCGGTGCCCCCTGCCCCCCCGCGGCTAGTTTGGGGGGTCTTAGTGCCCCCCCGGGGTTATGGGGGGGTCTCGGTGCCCCCTGCCCCCCCGCGGCTAGTTTGGGGGGTCTTAGTGCCCCCCCGGGGTTATGGGGGGGTCTCGGTGCCCCCTGCCCCCCCGCGGCTGGTTGGGGCCGATGTATTTCAGCAGGGGGGCGGGGGGGGGCACCAGCTCGCTCCGTCCCAGCAGGGGCTGCAGGGGGGGGGGCACCCGCACCCGCCCATCCTGGGGGAAAAGAGGAGGATCAGTGCCCCCAGTCCCAGTTCCACCCCTTCCTTGTGCCCTCCCAGTTCACACACCCCCCAGTCCCAGTAATCCCCCTCCCCACATCCCCCGGCTCTGCCCCCGCAGTGCCAGTTCTGTCCCCAACCCCCCCAGTTTCCACCCCCCCCAGTCCCAGTGTGTCCCCCCTTCCCAGTCGCCCCATTCCCAGTCCCTACCTCTGTCCCAGTTACCCCCCTTCCCAGTCCCAGTGTGTCCCCACACCCAGTTTCTTTTCTTCCCAGTACCCCCATTTCCCAGTCCCAGCTCCCCCCCGCTTCCCACTCCCAGTTCTCCCACCTTCCTCGTGCGTCCTCCTCCTTCCCAGTCCCAGTTCCCCCATTCCCAGTGTGTACCCCCATTCCCAGTTCCCCCAGTCCCTCACCGCTAACTGGTTGCACTCCAAGAGAGCGATGAGCATCCTCGAGACAGCACAGGCCGTGCCGTTCACCTGGGGGGGACAGGATCGGGGTGGGGGGCAGTTTAGGGATGTCCCAGGGATTTTGGGGGGCTCGGAGGGGCCCCCGAAGTGTTTCGTCCCCCCCTCACCGTGTGCACATGGCGGAGCCGTCCGGTGCCGTCGCGGTACATGATGTTGAGGCGACGGCTTTGGTAGTCGGTGCAGTTGGAAGCACTGGAAATCTGATGGGGGGGGAAGAGGACTTTAGGGTCCCCCCGGGGTCACCCCAAAAACAGGGACCCCCAAAATGGGAAGGGTGTTTTTCCCCTCTCCCAACCTCCAAAAGAGCACAAATCAGCCCCAAGAGTACGAGTTGAGTCACTGATGAGGGGTCACCCCAAATTTGGGGGGGTTCCTTGCTGCCCCCCCCTCAAATTTACCCCCACACCCCTTAATTTACCCCCCACACCCCTAAATCTGCCCCCACCTCCCCATATTTGCCCCGTCCGGGCATCCACGCTTCAATATCGAATTTGCGATACGCGGGGAGCCCCAATTCCTGCGTCGGCATATCCAGAACCCTACAAACAATAAAAAAAGAGGGGGGCAAATGCGTTTTGGGGAGCAGAAGGGGGGGGTTTTGGGGTGCGGGGGACCCGGGCCCCCTCCTTGCGGCCCCTACTTGTAATGAAGCCCCAGCTCGGAGAAGATTTCCTTCTGCAGCGCCACGAACTCGGCCAGCAGCTCCTCGCTCTCCGAGCCCGACTCGGCCGCCGTCACCCCGAACATCTCGACCTTGGTGGGGGTCACGGCTTGGGGGGGGGCGATTTACCCCCCCCGTACCCCCTTTTTGCTCCTCCAATCCCCCTTTTGCGCCCAGACCCCCTTTTACTCCCCCATACCCCCTTTTAATTCCCCGTACTCCCTTTTTACTCTCCTGTACCCCCTTTTGCCCTTTGACTAGCTTTTACCCCTGATCCCCCTTTTATCCCCCTGTACCCCCTTTTACCCCCCCTGCCCCCCCAGACCTTCCTGTCCCTCCCCGACCCCCTTTTTGCCTCCCTAGCGCCATTTTTCTGTCCCCCCTGACCCCCTTTTCTGCCCCGGACCCCCTTTTACACCCCTCAGACCCCCCCCCCCCAACCCCCCTTTTTACCCACCTGCCCCCCCAACCCCCTTTTCTGCCCCCCTAAATCCCCCTTTTCCCCCCCTTTCCCCTCCCAACCCTCCTTTTCCCCCGTCGCACCCCCAACACCTCTCTTACCCCCCCCGACCCCCCTTTTACCCCCCTGTCCCTCCTTTTCTGCCCCCCGTGTCCCCTCCCAGTGCTCCCAGTACCTTGGTGAACTGGTGGACGCGGTAGAGCCCCCACGGCTCCCGCCCGGTGTCAGTCTCGGCGCGGTAACAGGTGCTGGAGCTCACCACGCTGGGGGAGGGGGGGGCAATGGGTGAGGACCCCCCCAACCAACTGGAACCCCCCCAAAACACCAGGGACCCCCCCAAAGCCTAAAGCACCCAGTTCAGGGGAGGTGCTTAGTGTCCCCCTCGGTTTTGGGAGGGTCCTCCTGGTTTTAGAAGCAGGGGGTTGGTGGGGGGAGGTCTCGGGGTGCCCCTAGTTTTGGGGGGGTCCCCCCATTGCCCCCCCCTTGTACCGGATGGGCAGATCCTGCAGCCGCACTGCGTGGTCCATGAAATACCCTGGAGGGGTGGAGGAGGCGGGTTAGAGGGGGGTTCCCCTTTTTGCCCCCTCTGTTGTGCCCCCCCACCTGCAATCATCCCCCCCTTCAATTTGCACCCCCAATTCCACCCCATGGCCCCCCCCATTTTGCCCCCCTCTACCCCTGCGATGTCCCCCCGTGTCCCTGTGCCCCCCTGCTGCGATGCCACTTCCCCCATTTTGTGCCCCACCGGTGTGCCCCCCTCTCCCCGGTGATGCCCCCCCCATTTTGCCCCCCTGTACCCCCCTCGCGATTCCCCCCCCATTTTGTCCCCCCCTCACCTGCGATGCCCACCTCGGCCGTCCCCGCCAGGCACAGATCCTCAAATCGGGAGGGGTCGATGGTGTAAACAGGCGAGGGGGGAGCACCAGGTTGGGGGGCACCGGGGGGGAACCCACAGCCCTCCTGGGGGGGACGGGGGGCACAGGTTAGGGGGGGGTACAAGGAGGGGCACAGGGACATGAGAGGGACGGACACGGGAGGGTGGATGGGGGGGGGACACACATGGACACTGGGGGGGCGCAGGGACATGGGGGGAAAGGGGGCGCACAGGGATACTGGGGGGAGTACTGGAGGGATACGGGGGGGGCACAGGAACATGGGGATGATGGAGGGCAGAGATGGGGTAAAAGGGGGAACACGGACACTCTGGGGAGTATTGGGGGACACAAGGATGCAGGGGGGGTAATGAGGGGATGGGGGCGACATGGTGGGGGGCAGGAATGGGATAATGGGGTAATGGGGTAACTGGAGAGATGGGGACACAGAGTCTGGGGGGAACCTGCAACCCCCCCCACGGGTGCAGCACAAAGTGGGGGGACACGGGGGCGGGGGGGGTGTCACTCACAAAGACGGCACCGCGCAGGAGGTCGGGGACCGTCATGGGCAGGAACCCCTGGGCGGGGGGGGCAGGCACTGAGGACCCCCTCAAACCCCATTCTGCCCCCCCAATTTCCCCCCCCTTTGCCCCCCAAGTCCCCATCTTTGCCTTTTTTAGGCCCCCAATCCCCCCCTTTACCCTCCAGCCCCCTCAGTCACCCCCATTCTCCTCCTCAGCCCTCCATTTCTCTCCCTTTGATCCCCCCAGCCCCTCATTCCCCTCTTTGCCCCCCCAATTCCCCCCTTGACCCCCTAATTCTCCCCTTTGCCCCCCTAGAACCCCCACTTCTCCTCCTTTACCCCCCCCGAACCCCGAATTCCCCCCATTTATATCTCCAACTCCTCCCTTTGACCCCCCACAGCCCCCCAATTCCCGCTTTTACCCCCCAGGACTCCCAAATCCCTCTTTTGCCCCCCCTGTACCCCCTTTTTCCCCCCCGTACCTTGGGCAGCAGCTTGCCCATGGCGAAGGCCACCAGCGCGTGCTGCAGCAGTGCCCCCGCCCCGCACAGATAGTACGAGCGATGCCCCGACACATGTGACAGCCGCCTGCGCACACGCAACACGCGTGTTGGGGTACGGGGGGCACCAAACACACGTGTTGGGGTACGGGGGACATGGGAACACAAAAAAGACACAGACGCGCATTGGGGGCAAAGTGATACGGGGGGGCGAAAGGGAACAGGCGTGTTGGGGCGCACACACGTGTCTCACCGCTGCCGGATGATGTCGAGCCGCTCCCCCAGCTCCAGGTGCCCCCGCGGCGGGAAATCAAACACTGAGGGGGAGGAATTTCATATCCCTGGGACCCCCTTTGCCCCCCCCCAGCCCCAAATGCCCCCCCATTCTTCTTCTCTGCTCCCCCACAACCCCCTTTTGCCCTATCAGAACCCCAAATTCCCCCGTTTTTGCCCCCCAAGTTCCCCAAATTCCCCCTTTTGCCCCCCAATGCCCCCTTAATGCCTCCTTTTTGCCCCACAGACCCCAAATTCCCCTCCTTTTGCCCCCTGACCCCAAATTTCTCCCTCTTTGCACCCCTGTTCCCCTCCTTTTGCCTTCAACACCCAATTTCTCCCCTTTTGCCCTGCCCTAACCCCCAATTTCCCATTTTGCCCTCCCAGACCCCAATTTCCCCTCCTTTGCCCCTGCAGCCACCCAATTCCCCCCATTTTGCCCCCCCAGACCCCCAAACCCCCCCTTTTACCCCCTCAGCCCCCCCCATACCTGGTTTCTCCCCCACCACCTCCAGCACCCGCGCCTGGCTCTCGTCACCCACTGGCTGAAGGAGGAGACAGGGGAATCAGGGGGGCACAGGGGGTTTGGGGGGGGCATGGGGAGCCTTGGGTGGGTGCCTGGGTGGTTTTGGGGTCTCTGGGGGGGTTCTGTGCTTCCCCCCGCCTCAGTGTGTGCTATCACAAAGGCGTTTGAGAGGGATGCAAAAGTTTAGGGACGGATGCAAAATGGTTTAACGGGTCCTGGCGGGGTCCCGGAGATTTATTGGGGTCCCGGGGGGGTTTTGGGGGCAGCCTGGGGGGATTCTGTGGCCCCCCACCTCAGTGGGTGCTGTTGGGGAGGGGTTTGGGGGGGCTGTAGGGGTGCAGAGGTGATGCAGCGGAGTTGGGGGAGATGCAAGGGGGCTGGGGGGTGTGTCTTGGGGATTTGGGGGGGCCTGGGGCGTTTTGGGGGGCCCTGGGGGTTCTCTGCTCCCCCATCTCAGAATGGGAGCTGTCAAGGGAAGGTTTGGGGGAATGCAGGAGTTGAGGGAGGATGTGGGGGCGAAAAGATGATGCAGCGGAGTTGGGGGTTGCAGGGGGTTAAGGGGGGCGGGCCTTGTGGATTTGGGGGGGGTCCCTGGGGCGTTCTGGGGGGCC
The DNA here is from genome assembly GCF_017976375.1 of Cuculus canorus. Lineage (NCBI taxonomy): Eukaryota > Metazoa > Chordata > Aves > Cuculiformes > Cuculidae > Cuculus > Cuculus canorus. Next base: position 1,077,661 of record NC_071437.1, read on the forward strand.
TTGGGGGTTCTCTGCCCTTCCATCTCAGGATAGGAGCTGGCAAGGAAGGGTTTGGGAGTGATGGAGGGATTGAGAAAGGATGTCGGGGTGCAGACGTGACGCAGTGGAGTTGCAGTGAATGGAAGAGGCTTGGGGGGGCCCTGGGGGTTTTGGGGTGGGGCCTGGGGGGGTTTGGGGGTTCCTTACCGCCTCGGGGTGAGTGCGGTTGGGGAGCTGCAGGGCTTTGACATAGAAGCGCTCGTCCAGCTCGGCTTCCTCCGCCTGCAGCTCCTGCAACTGCAACCGCAGCTGCCGCCCATGCGCCCGCAGCGCCGCCAAATCGGGTACCTGGGGGGGCCACAGGGGGGGCTGGGGGGGGACAGCCCCCCCTCCCACTGCAAACACCGCTCCTCCACGGCAAACACCTCCCCCACCGTGTCACCACGTCCCCTCCTGCCCTACCGCCTCCGCTGTCGGCTTCTGGTGGGCGGCCTGGAGGGAAAAGGGGAGTCAGGAAGGAAAATGGGGGGGTCCTGAGCGAGATAGGGGGAAATGGGGGTGTCCTGGGCGAGGGGGGGTGTCCTGGGTCCCAAATGGGGGGATCCCACGGGGGGGTTCTGGGGCCTCAGGGGAGTTTGGGGGTGTCCCAGGGAGTCCTCAGGAAGTTTTGCGGTGGTCCCAGGATCTCAGGAGGGATTTGGGGGTCTCCCACAGAAGTCTTGGGAAGGTTTGGGGGGGGTCTCATGGGGGTTTATGGGGGTCCTGCAGGGAACTTGGTGGATCCCGGGGGGGGTTGGAAAGATCCCAGCGAAGTTTGGAGGGGGTCCCAGGAGTCTCAGAGGGGTTTGGGGGGAGGTCCTGGGGGGGTCTCAGGGGGTTTTGAGGGAGTTCTGGGGAGGTTTGATGGGTCCCAGTGGGATTTGGGGGTGTCCCAGAGGTCTCAAGAGGGTTTGGGGGATCCCAGAGAGATCTTGGGGGGTTTTGAGGGGCTTCTGGGGAGGTTTGAGGGGTGCCGGGGGAGGTCCTGGAGATCTCAAAGCGGTTTGAGGGATCCCAGGGCATCCTGAGGGTCTCAGGGGTGTTTGGAGGAGGTCCCAGGGGGAGGCTGAAAGGGTCTCAGAGGATTTGGACGGGTCCCGGAAGAGTCCTGGAGATCTCAGGGGAGTTTGGGGGGGTCCAGGAGGGGTGTCAAGGGGTTTGGGGGGCCTCAGGGGGTCCCTCACCACGAGCGCCCGCACGCGCTGCGCCACGCCGTCCTTCTCGTGCTGCAGACGGGCGATGCAGCGCCGCAGCTCCTGCAGCCGCGACCACGTCTGCACCTGAGGGGGCAACGGGGCGGGGGGGGCATTGGGGCAGCTGAACCCCCCCCCCCAGCCCCCCCCCCGCCCAGGGCCCACCCAGCATCCCCAAATACCCTCCCACTGCCCCCAAATACCCTCCCACTGCCCCCAGTCCCTCTCCCAGCACCCCCAGCCCCACTCCCACAGCTCCCGGTTCCCTCCCAGACCCCTCCCACAGGTCCCAGTCCCCTCCCAGCCCCCCTCCCAGCTCTCCCAGTCCCCTCCCAGCCCCCCTCCCCTCACGATATCTCGCAGGTCGCTCCCCCTCATCGGCCCCTTCCGCCGCTCCAGGTCAGCCTCGCTCAGTGCCTCCACCTCCAGCTGTGGTTTGGCGCTCAGGCCCTCGCGCACGTGCTCGTACAGGCGGCTCCGCCCCGGGATCGACCCCGGTACCGGCCCCGGTGCCGCCGCCGCCGCACCGCCCGCCCCCCGCCAGCCCCGCCGCACCGCCCACAGCGCCCGCCGCGCCGCCATCTTGGCCGCCCGCTGCGTCACGTGACGGAGAGGTGGCAGACAGAACACGCCCCCTTCAGGCTAGCCACGCCCTCTCCCGACGCTCCAGCGGTCCCTCGCGCGCTCTGGCCACGCCCACTCCACTTAAGCTGGTTAGGTGTAGCCACGCCCAATCGGACACCCTGACCACGCCCCCTTCGGCTCCTGTCCCGAGCGCAGCGCCCAGAGCTCCCAGTTCCCCTCTAGGTGCCCTCCCAGGGTCCCCAGTTCCACTCTTAGTGCCCTCCCAGTGTCCCCCAGGTCTCCTCTCACTGTCAGCAACCCCCACTAGGTCCCCTCCCAGTATCCCCAGCATCTCACAGTGCTCCTCCCAGTGCCCCCAAGTGCCCACCCAGTGCCCCCAGGCCCCCGATACCATTCCACACACTTTCTTGTCCAGCAACATTTAATGTTCCCAAGGCACTATCCCCCCTCTCCTCCAACCCTGCTCCGCCACAGCGTTCCCATGCCGGGAGAATCCTATTCCCGAGGGAGAACTGCCTCCTGTGCTGGGAAAATCCCATTCCAGAAGCGAATCTGCCCCCGTCCGAACGAGAGCTGCTCCCCAACTGAAGCAAACTCCCAGTTTTCCTGGGCCCCAGCCCTCATTTCTTCTTCTTCTGGACGTGGGCGCAGTCGTACTTGCCACGCACGACGGTGAGTTTGACACCAGGCAGGTCCTGGGTGCGGCCGCCCTGGACCAGGACAACGTGGTGCTCTTGGAGGTTGTGGCCTTCGCCGGGGATGAAGCAAACCACCTCCTTGCCAGTGCTGAGCCGGACGCGGGCACATTTGCGGTTGGCGGAGTTGGGTTTTTTGGGTTTGCGGATCAGGTTCTTAATCACCACTCCTTTGATTTGGGGGCGGCCGAAAGTCGCCCCCAGTTTAGGAGGAGGAGGTTTGGGGCGGCCTTGTCGGTGCATCTGGTTGAGAGTGGCCATCCCAGCGGACTGAGGAGGGAACGGGGGAAACGGAGTCAAGCTGGAGCACGCCGAGAGCTGGAGCGGAGTGGCGGCTGCGAGGGAAGAGAGAGCCGTGAGCAGAGGGAGAATGGAGGGAGAAAGCGGGAGTGGGGCAGCAATGTGGGGGGCAAAGGGAGAGGGAATGAGGAGAAATGGGGGGCACGGAGAGGATGGGAATGGGAATGGAGAGAAATCGGGGACAGGAAGGGGAATGAGAAGCGAGAGAAGAGGAACAAAGATTAATGGGGGCAAAAAGGGGGAAGAATCGGGAGGAAATGGGGGTGAAAGTGGGGAATGAAAAACAAGAGGAGAAGGCGGGAAAACGAGTGAGGGAAGAGGAACGGAGGGAATGACGGGTGAGAGAAGCGGAATGGGGATTAATGAAGGGCAAAGCGGGGAACGAGAGCGGAGAAGAGAAGGGGTGAAGGGAAGGGGAATGGGGGGAACGAGGGGTGAAGGGAGGGGTAAAGGGGGCGATGAAGGAGGGAAGAGGGGCGAACATGGGCCCGGACGGCCCCACATACCCGCGCGCCGTAGCCAGGCCGCGGCGCCCATCACCGCTCGCAGCTGCATCCTCGGCACCGGCGGGGCCTGGGGGAGGAGAAAGGGCCGGTCAGCGCGGCCGGGGAGGGGCGGCAGCCGTGTCCCTGCCCGCCGGGAGCCGCTCGGGGGATGCGGCCATCCGCCCCCTCACCTCAGGGTGCCGCCATCTTGACACCTTCCACCCCCGCCACACGCTGATTGGGCGTCGCGGGTGCCTATCATTGGCTTTAGGAGTTTTGATTGGCTTCGCCCTCTCTTAGCCCCTCCCCCTCCCCACCAGCCCGCTCTCCCAGCTGATTTGGCGACAGGGAGTGACAATCATTGCGTTTCGCACTCTGACTGGCTACACTCCCCTTAACCCCGCCCCCTCCCTGCCAGCCCGCCCCTCCCATCTGATTGGATAGAGGGAGATGCCACTCACTCACTCTTCGCGTTGTGATTGGTTTTCTCTTTTAAGCCCCGCCTCATCCTCACGTGCTCCCGGAGGGCCGTGCCTGTTGCCGGGGCAACGCGGGGGCAGGGCGAGTACCCGGATGGGGCTCGCTCGTAACATGGCGGCGGAGGAGTGAGGGGAAGGGGAGAGGGGGGGCGGGAACAGCGGCGCCCGAGCCTCGACGTGAGAGGTGAGAGGCGGGGAAAGAGGGGCTAAAGGGCAGGAGAGAGGGGAGGGGGTGTCTGGGGGGAGAGAGGTGTTTGAGGGTAAGAGGGAGTGGGCGTTTGGGGGGGGCCTGAGGGGAAGAGGTGACTGTGGGGGGCGAGGTGTGAGGGAATTGGGCGGAAAGGGGAGGATTTAGGGGACTGGAGGGAAGGGGGGGCGTTGGAGAAGGAGAAGGGGGAGCTGGGGGTGTGAGGGAATGGGGTTTGAGGGGGCCTGGGGGAAAGAGGGGCCCATGGGGGGTGAGATGTGAGGGATTTGGGGGGAAAGGAGGGGATTTGGGGGGGCTGGAGGGAAGGGAGAGCGTTGGAGAGAGAGTGAGGGAATGGGGTTTAGGGGGCCCTGGGGAGAAGAGGGGCCCATGGGGGGCGAGATGTGAGGGAATTGGAGGGAGACGGAGGGATTTGGGGGACTGGAGGGAAGGGGAGGCTGTGGGGAAGGACAGGGGGCTGAGGGGAGGGGAATTTGGGGGAGGCCTTAAGAGAAAAGGGGGAGAGATGTAAGAAATTTTTTGGGAAAAGGGGGAGAATTGGGGGCTGGAGTGAAAGGGGGGCGTTGGGGAGGGCAGGAGTGGGGGTTTGAGGGGGGCTGAGGGAAAGAGGGGCCCATGGGGGGGCGAGATGTGAGGGATTTGGGGGGGGAAAAAGGGGATTTGAGGGTTGGAAAATGAGGAACTAGGGATCCCAGAGAAAGTGGGGAGAGGACTGGGGGGGGCAAGGCCTGGAATTCCATGCGGGAAGGACTGGGATTGGGCTTTGCTTGCATCCCGAATCCTGTGCCAGGCTGGTTCTCATAGCATTGCCTTCCTGTCCCACAGTGTCCGTTGGCGAGGATCACGGCATGCGCAGCTGAGGCGGAGAAGAGTTTTTCCCTCCTTGCAGGTAGGAAACGGGAGTTTGGGGGGAGTCAGGAGCTCACGGAGCTCGTTGGGAATCACCTTCCTGCCTGCGATCCTTCTCCTGCTTTGCCGTCTGGTGTTGGAGAAGCCAGAAGCATTTCCTAAGCGCTGAAGGAAGGAGAACAGGGAGAAACGCGGTTGCCATCAGGTTTAGTTTGAGCTGTTGGAGCCGCTCTCAGTTCTTTGGGTTGCAGAGGGTGGATTGTATGGGATCAGCTTGTGGGAAGCACGGAAAACCACCTCGGAATTGTTTTTCCCACTGTCCGTTGTCTCTGCTCTGTGGTTTTACGGTCCTCTCTCAGCTTGGGTGAGGCTTGAATCCCTGGGATTGTTTTTTCCTGTGGTGTTGGGCCCAGTGTTTAGAAGTGCCGGAGCCAGCATTGCTCCGGGCTGCTTCTAAATCCCTGGAAAATGGGAGTTTGTGCCTGTTTTCCATATTGGGAGGAGGATGAGGATAGAAATCGTAGTCCTTGAGCTTCCCTCCTTAGTTCCCATCATCAGAAGTGCCGTGCCAGTGCCTGGGTGATTTGGGAATTAGGACGGAACGGGCATCGGCAGAGATTTTAGGCCGTGAAATGATGGATTTGTGGAATTCCATTCCCTGTATCCACACATGTGCTTGGCTGGATGCATTCCAGCTCTTTGCGCTTCCTTTCCTATGCACTTCTGGTGCCGGACATACCGTGGCTGTCTGGGAAGATGGAGAACGCAAGAAGAGGAGTTTTGGGATGCGTTTCTGGTTGATTTTTCCGTGTAATTTAGAGAGTTTTGAATACTTAAGGGAAAAATTTGGATACCACTGTGCGCAGTGGGTTCCTGAATCACCGCAAAGAGGATTTGTGGGGGGTATCCATGGATTTATGAAGGATATAGATGGATTTATGAGGGATATCCAACCTGGAGCTACTCCTGGCTGCCTTGTAGGACCAGAATCTGAATTTCTGGATAGGCACTAAACCCAGGATGGCCCCGGATTGCTGTGGGATGGCGCTGGGATCTCTGGTTTCCAGACTGGAGGAGACACAACCGAAGGGAAAGCATCCAGGGCTGCTCCCGCTGGAATTGCGGTGCTAAACGCCGTGGCCGAGCTTTGATGTTCCGTTTTTCTGTGCTGCCGCGTCCAGCAGAGTGGAATGTTTGCTTTGGGAGAACAGGATTAAAGCAACGGATCCCTTTGATCCTGTGTTTGGTGCCTCTGGAAGCGCAGGGGCTCCTCAGTGCTTCGCATGCTTGGAATTCCACGCTTCCTCACCCGTTCTGTATCTGCCGGTGGATACCGGGTTTAGATAAGCACAAATCCATCATCCGGCAGTTGTGGCAGAATCTCGGCATTTGGCCCACGGAGCGGCTCGGACACCTCTCCTGCTCTTGGAGCATTGCCACTCCCTCCCAGCTCGTGCAGAGCCTGCTGAGCCAGTCCAACCCGCCCGCACCAGATCCCGGCGCTTCCGCCTTCTCCGCAGCTGGAAGAGGACACCCAACTCTGCCACTTCTCCTTCAGGATCTTCCGTGCGCTGGGAATGTGAATCCCAGCTTTTCCAGCTCGACCGCCGGGGGTGTGGCGGGTGATCAGCAGGTACAGAATCTTCTTGGATATCCACGCAGCGCTCAGGGATTTAAAAGAAGGAAAAGGCTGTGGGAAAACAGCCGGAGAAGTTTATTACTGGATAAATGGGAATAGCGGGAGCATCCAGAACAGCGGTGGGGAAAGACTCTGGAATAGCCACTGCATCCGTGTTTTCTATAGATAATTTGGAGTTCTGGTGTGGAAGCGTGGGCTGCTCCGGCACCCGGGAGGGCTGAGCTGGGAGATTCTTGGCTCTGAGGCCATCTCGGGATGTGCTCCCATGGCAGGAAGAGACTGGGATTAAGGCTTGGGAAACTGGAAGGGGTTGGGAAAACCCGGTTTGGGTTGGGATGCTCTGTTCTGAGAATGCCGGGATGCCCCTGCTTGGGTTGGGATCCTCCATCCTGGGAATGACAGGATCTCCTTGCTTGGGTTGGGATCCTCCATCCTGGGAATGCTGGGATTCTCCTGCTTCGGTTGAGATTCTCTGTCCTGCTTGAGTCGGGATGCTCCATCCTGGGAATGCTGGGATCACGCTACCTGCTCTGCAAGCGGCTCCCACTGCTCTTCCTCTTCTGGCGCTGTGAGCTTGGAACGTGTGGAACTGGAGCGGATAAAACCTGATGCTATGGCAGGAGAGATTCATTCCCTGTTTCTGTTGTCATTCCCCGGATCCCACATCCTCCCGATGGGATTCTAGGGAAGAGTCTGAGCCCGACCAACAGCCCTGTAGTGGGCAGAGGGTGTTTTGATCTGTAAATGTTCCAGAAGAGAATAAATCCGCGGAAAAATGAGCTGTGCTTTTCTGTGCCGGAATAGGGCTTTTGGACACCGCTCAGGGAATACCATGGAATTAATTGCCTATGGGCAATTAGTGCTGGATTCATTTAAGGAAAGGAGAAAGATGTGGAATCTGCAATCCACACCCTTCATTGGAGCTCTGGTTCGTGGAGCTGCTCGGCTCATCCTTATGGAGAGGGGCTGGATCACAGCTCCCAGACGGGCTCTGGGGGATCAGAAAACACACCATTCCCACGGAAGACGGTGCTGCTGGCTGGGAACGCTCCCGACCCACGTCCTGGAGCACAGATATGCTCCTGGGGGCTCTCGGACTGCCGGATGGAAGCCAGGAGGATGCAGGGACATTGGGAGCGCAGCCTGGCTAGGAAGTGTCGAGGCTGGGGGCGTTGGTTCTTCCCACAGGCCTCGCCAGCTCTCCTGTTTTTTCCATGTTTTCCTGATCCACAGCTGCTCCGGTGGCTGCTTTGCTTCTGAAGCTGCTGCCTGCTTGGTCCTGGATCTCATCCTGCTTCTGCTTGAACCCCTCGGAGCCTCTGGCGGTTGTGCTACTGGCTCCTCTCCCAGCTCTTCCTCCTTTGTGATGGATCATCAGACTCGATTCAATGACATTCCAGGTCCTGGAATATGGGAATTCCAGCTGTTAACCGGCAGAGCCGGTGTTTGTTGCTGCATGGGATGCACGGAGGTGGTGGGAAGCAGATATACTGGAGCGGGAAGTGAGCAGGATGGCTTTCGCTTGGTGATCAGCTTTGGGATACGCTGAGGTTAACCCTTGAGCTTCAGTCTCCTGTGTCCAGAGGGTGAAGGAGAGGAAAGTCCGGCGTTCCCGGTAGGACCCCAGCAGCCGGAGCCTTGGCCTGTGCAACCGGTTTGGGAAGGACGGGAAGCCAGGAAGGGGAGGAAAATGCCGCTGAGGTGAGCTGTGTGCCAAGATCATCAGCTCCATGCAGGCCTGGGAGCCACCCCTGGGATCCGGGAAGCAGGTTGGAGTCCGGGAATGCGGCTCCTGGCGTCCCTGTCACTCCCGGTGCCGGGGGAGGCATTTGGAGAGCGTTGGATGAGAGCTGGGATCCCTTTCCTGCCCCGTATGTGGTTTTCCCGGAGCTGCTGTGTGTCTGGTGCCCTGATTCCTCCCTCTTCCTCCTCGGGATCGCGGGAAGGAGATGGGGAAGATGAGGAACGCCATGTCTGGCTGGATTTGAGCTCCCACTGGAGCGGGGAACACCGCGGGGGAGCTCTCAGAGCGGGATTATTCCTTGGCTGAGCCAGGTGGCTGGCGGAAGTGCACAGAGCAGCCGACAGTCCCCGTCTGGTTGGCGGAAGCAGGACTGCGAGGTGAGGCCGGCATTCCAGGAGGGAATTTTGGCCAAGAGGAGGGCAGGGAATCCCGTTTGGATGGGAAAGAAAAGGGGGAAGTGTGAAAGGAGGAGGAAGGTGGAACCTGACATCCGTGTGGGCTGAGGTTTGGACAATCCGAACGGGATATCCTGGCTTTCTCCTTGCTTCCAAGGTCCTGACGGCTCCTCTGCCCTTGGAGCCGGAGCCAAGCCCCTCAAGCTCCATTGATTTCCAATTCCCCTTTTATTCCCTGGAACCCTGTGCAATTCCAACAACTTCCGTGTCTCAGAATCTGACCTTTCCCTTTGCTGGATGGGGAAGCAGCTCCGTGTGGAGCTGCTCCGTGTGGCTGGCGCGGTGCCGGTGCTCCGGGAGCCGCTCTGGCTGGACCGGGAGTTGGTTTGCGAACCTGGCTGCGCCGGGGATTTATCCTTAGGGATACAGACAAACGGGCGCCGCTCTTGGATCCCACAGGATCCACTGATCGTGCCAGCGAATGCTCCAGTTTCTCTGGATTCAGTTTTCTGGGAGAGAAAGAATCCCTTTCCTGCTTCTTTCCCATCTTTTTCCACCTTTTTCCTTTTATTTTCCACGTGAAAGGGGCTGTGGGAATGTTGTACTCGGGTTTGTTTACTCTGGGCTGGACTCATTCGTTAATGGCTGACGAATTAACGAGCAGAGATAAAGGGAATCTGACCTGGGCGGAATGCATGCCTGGATCGGGAATGGGGGGGAATGCAAACGCATTCTTAACCCCTTCCATCTCCGATTTCCCCTTCCCAGCCCCAAAGGGACGGTTTTGGGGATAAGCCAAGGCTTAACGAGCGGCGTCTGGACGCTCCGGTTGCCAGTGCCGATCCTCCAGGTGTGTTTTCCTTGGAAAACCCCAAATGAGCCAGTTTTAAGCATCCCACTTTAAAACAAACACTTCCCTCCTGACGCCTGGATACCCGGAAAATGGGATTTCTGTCTGCAAAGAATCCCGGGCGAAGGAATGTGGCGTTCCAGAGCAACCGGTGCAGTGAAAGCAGGGATCGGCCTTGGTTTTTCCCTTCCAGATGGCAAGGAACGCCTCTTCCTCCCCAAAACGCTGGCAGTCGGAAGCTGCGGAAGCCAGTGGGATTCCTGCTGCTCCAGTGCAAGGATGAGCCGGAACAGCACCCACTCCGGGCTGGTTTTATAGCCTGCAAGGTAAAGTTTCCCTGCCTTGGGAATGCCGGAAAGCTGCCAGCACCTCTGTTTATCCCTAATTATTGTGTTTGCTGGAGCACAGAACGGTTCGGGATTCAACCAGAGCTCGGCTGTGCCACAAAAAAATGGAAAATCCTGGGATGAGCAGGTGAAATGGGGATCACGAGTGATCTGGATTCCCGCTGTTCCTCATCCCGGTTTCTTGGGATGGAGGTGGAGGCATCCGGGTGGAGAAAAACGTTCTTAAGAGATTGAGAATGTCAAAGATTAGGAATGTTGGAGAGCAGGGAGCAGCTTCGCTGACGCCTTGGCTGTGCTGGGCTGCCGGAGCATCAGAGTTGAGATTTCCTGCATGAAGAACGGAATTGTTTGGAGCTGTTGAGTTTCACACCGGGTGTCAGAAGTGGGTTCCGGAGACTAAAATGGACGGAAACAGCCACAATCAGCAGCTGGAAGCAGTGAAAGTGGGAAAAACTGGATCCGCCTCGTGGCAGCACTGGCTCTGTTGTGCTCCCAGCGCCCACCGTGGGATTTCGGCGTTGTCTGAGTGTCCCGGGATCATCCCCATCCCAGGAATGGCACTGTGATCCCTGAGGATCCAGCCTCTCAGCTTGATTGGATTAAATCGCATTCCAAGTTGGCTGTACGGGGCAAAGTGTCAGATCCAGACGGGATGAGGGATTGGATCCAGAGTGGGACGGGGCAAGGAACGGGATCCAGATCGAGACAAAGGATGGGATATGGATCCAGACAGGGTGAGGGATCGGATCTGGATCTAGATGGAGCGAGGGGTTGAATCCAGGCACATCTCCATCACCTGCTGTGTCCCGAAGGAGTCAGTAATTCCAGGGTTCATCTGGGTTTGGCAGCTCCGCTGCCGGCATTGCCATCCGCAGCCGGAGTGCCAAGCTGTGAATATCCAGTAGTACCGGTCTTTCCAGGTCTTTGGGCACGGGGATGCTCGCCACGCTCTCTGCTCCGGCTGCATCCGCGTGGGTGGGGCTGGAGCCGCTTTTAATGGGGACAGAAATCGTCATTTCGGGTCATTCTGAAGCTCCGGGAGCTCCAGGCTCTTGTTTCGATCGGAATGTCAGCTGCGCCGTGGTGTATGGGATGAGGACTCCCTTCATCCCATCAGATATCCCAAGAATTCCTTTCCTCCCTCTCCTGCTCTCAGGTCGGGAAGAGAGGAGACAACCCTGATTTCCACCCTCAGCTCCGAAACAGGGAAACAATTCAAAGGAAAACAACCTGGAATTGTTGGTTTGGGAGAGTTTTGCCAGCGCTCCGGGTGGGATCGATTGTCTCTTTCCGAGCCATGAAGGCCTTGGTGTTCCGATGGTGTAAACAAACGTCCATTGTCCCTGGTTGCTGGTGTTTACACTGGGAAAATCGGTCTGGGATCCACCCTGGGGCCAGGCTTCCGCCCTGAGAGACTGGGATGCGCTTGGGAATGGCCTCCGATGCGCCACGAGAGAACAAAACTTGGAATTGAGGAGCTCCCAAGAGATTCCTGTGTCTGGAGAGAGAGGGAAGCACAGTGGGGTTATCCCAGAGGGAAGTTCTGCCGGCTTTGTGGCTCTGCAACATGATCGGAACTATCACGGAGAGCAGAGATTCCCTGGAATGGGTGAAATCATGAGGGCTGCAGTGGGAGGAAGCAGAGTGCAACCCCAGTTGGGTTTGGGAATGGTGTGATGACAGGCGTGAGGGATCCAAGCTGGTGTTGTGCCGGGATTCATGGAGTGTGTTGCCCTCGGAGTGGGGCTTGGAGCCTGTGCAGCAGCACTTGGAGCCCTTGGAGTGAGAATTGGATCACTTGGCGCCTCCAGAGTGGCAGTTGGAACCCTCAAAGCAAAGGTTGGAGCCCTTGGAGTGGTGGTCGGAGCTCTCAGAGTGAGGATTGGATCACTTGGAGCCTCCTCAGTAGCTCCTCCTTGGAGCCCTGGGAGCCCTTGGCACAACAGTTGGAGGCCCTGGAGGAACAGTGGAATCCTTGGAGCCCTCAGAGTGGGAATTTGAGCCCTCGGAGCGAGATTTGGAGCAGCAGTTGCCAAACTGCAAGAGTGATTGCGGTGCCACCAAAATCCTATGGCAAATCCCGCCCGGGTGCGGAGCAGCCTTGTGCAGTGCGGCGTGGCCGGCACTCACGGCATTCCCTGTCTGGCAAGGAATGGTTTTGCTGGCCAGTGAGGCCGGATCCTAAAGAAGGAGCTGGATTATGTCTCTTGCTGCGCTTCCCACACTTTCCAGGCCTTGTTTTGACCCTTGGTTTTCCCTTCCAGGTTTTCTAGCCGGCCTCGCCATGTTCAGCAAGAAGAAAAAGCGGATCGAGATCTCGGCTCCTTCCAACTTCGAGCACCGCGTCCACACTGGATACGACCAACAGGAGCAGAAATTCACAGGGTTGCCCCGACAATGGCAGGGAATCATCGAGGAATCGGCAAAGCGTCCCAAACCATTGGTGGATCCCGGTTGCATCACCGCCATCCAGCCTGGATCGCAGAAGGTAGGCAGCTCTGGACGCCGTGCCGGGACAGCCTCCCTGGTTTTGGGGCTGGAAAAGCCAGGTTTGGGGATCCTTTGGATTGCAGGCCCTCTTCTTTGGGTGCTGCCGAGCAGGTAAGGCACCGGCTTGGGCTGTAATCCGGCAAAAACCTCTCCAAGCAGCTGGAAACCTACAGGAAAACACTAGGGAAGCAGTGTGTGTTCCTTCCCATCCCCTCTCCGTGTGTTTTCCCAAGCCACCCTTCCGTCATCACGTTCCCTTGGTCCCACGTCCCATCCCACCACTTCCGTAGTTGAATTCCCCGGCTGTGACGCTGGCGTTCCAACGGCTTCGCTCGCTCAGCTGAATGATGCAGAATGCCAGACACGGCTCAAGCTGAGCCAGTTGGACGCTTCCGCTGACCCAAATTAATGCTGGTACCACATCCGAGGCCGCTGGGCTTTATTCCGGAGCTCCGGGCCCTGCAGTTGAGGGAATGAGGAGGAGGATGGGATAGAAACAGACGAGGAAGCTGAGCGGCACTTTGCTTCCCACAGCAAAAAGCGTCCTCCTCTCCGGAGGAAGGCGATAGCCTTCGGCAATGGCATCACTCCCGCTGTGCCTGCGATCCGAGGCTCAATTCCGGAGGGTGCCGATCCCTCCCGGAGAGCTGGGATGCAGGGCCCGTCCCTCCCTGACAGCTTCCCTGCTGGGATCCACTCATCCTGTTTTCCTGCCTTGGAGCAATGGAGCAGGAATCCATTCCCTTCCAGAAGTCCCGGTGGTCCCTGGAGCTGCCGGGATGAGGCAAAACCCCCTCCTCTCTCCCACGGCCTCACCGGGACCAGCACCAGGCAGGCCCGGAGCCTCCCTCCCCTCCGTCCCCACCAGGCATTTCATTTTCATTCCTTTTTTTTTATGTTTTCCCTTTATTTTTTTTTGTGTGTGTGTGTTTTTCCCTGTTTTCTTTTTCCGCCGTGTTCCCGTCCGCTTCCCGTTCCGTGTCCTGCTCCAAGACCATCGTGCGGGGCAGCAAAGCCGCCCGGGACGGCTCCCTCGCTTGGCTCCTGGACGAGTTTGAGACCATGTCCGTGTCCCGTTCCAATTCTCTGCGCAGGGACAGCCCTCCGTTCCCGCTCCGCCGCGACCACCTCTACCCGGAGAACGGCCTTGCCGAAGGCCCGGCCGCGGCGCGCCCGCCCGACGATGCCGGCAGGAACAAGGAGAAGAGCCGCCACGGAGCCGGGAACGAACAGGGCAAGGAGAGACCTCGAGAGAGGCAGGAGCACCGCACTCAGCACCAGGAGCCCAGTTCCAAACCCGCTCCCCTCGCCAGCAGCCGCCCGCCACCTCCCGAATATCCCAAACCCCCTTCCGAGCGGGACGGTTGGCGGGAATTCCCCGCCGACAGGGACTACAGCGAGCCGGCCGACCGCGTGGTGCGGCGGGAGCGTGCCGAGCCTTCCGACAAGCGGCCTAAATCCACCTACGCCAGCGAGACCAGCCCACAATCGCCCCGGGACAAACGCCCGCTCTCCGGGCCCAATATCCGGACTCCCAACATTCCCGTCTCCGAAGGGGTGATGAAGACGGCTCAGCAGACGGGAAGGCCCTTTAATACCTACCCGCGGGCCGAGACCGATCCTGGCAGAACCGCGGGGTCCCAGGTAAAGGTTTTCCCCCCTGCTTCCGCTTTGCTCCAACCGGATCCGCTTGGCAGCAAGCGCTCCTTTCCCGGAGGAGCTTTTCCTGGCTCTGCCTCTCCTAGAAAAGCCGCCTCTCTGCTCCGCTTCCGGCTAACGGCCTCCTGTGCTCCGGCTAAAACACATCCTGAAGATGCTGCGGCAGCTCTGTGCTTTCCGCCCGGGTGCTGTGCTGGCAGCTCTGGCTCCATCCTTCTCTCCGAAGCAGCTCCAGCTTCTCCGTCTTCTCCTTTCCCCCTTTTCTCGCTCTTTCCGAGCTTCTCCAAGTGCAAACCTTTCCTTCGGCAGCACCCGGCTCTGCTACCGGCTCTGCTACCGCCTCTGCCGCTCGCTGGCTTGGAAGCTGCGGGTTTGGTGTTTTGAGAACAGCGGCAAAATCCCGGTTCCAGCCTCGCGCTCCCAGCATTCCCAGTGCCTGACGTCACTCTCTTCCCATCTCCCTGCAGGCCGAGCCCCGAGCAGAACGACCGCAAGAGCCGGCATCCAACGGCCCGGTGAGCGGCGGTGCTGGTTCCTCCCGAGCCCACCCTCCCGGCCCCCCTCGCTCCAAGAACCCGGAGCCATCGCATCCCAGGATCACCCCGCACGCCTCGGACCCACACCTCGCCCGCCCGCCAAATCCCAGCGCCGCGCCGGGCCCGCAGCAGCCGCGCTCGCCGCAACGCGAGCCGCAGCGCGTCTCCCACGAGCAATTCCGGGCAGCTTTGCAGATGGTGGTGGATCCCGGCGATCCCCGCTCCTACTTGGATAACTTCATCAAGATCGGCGAAGGATCCACCGGGATCGTCTGCATCGCCACCGTCAAGAGCACCGGGAAGCTGGTGGCTGTCAAAAAGATGGATCTGCGGAAGCAGCAGCGGCGCGAGCTGCTCTTCAATGAGGTGGGGTGAGCAGCTCCCTCGGCTCATCCAGCACCCGGATTTGGGTTCCGGCCCTCCGTACCGGTGCTCAATCCGCTTCCGTGCTCCATAGGTGGTGATCATGCGGGATTACCAGCACGAGAACGTGGTGGAGATGTACAACAGCTACTTGGTGGGCGACGAGCTCTGGGTAGTGATGGAGTTCCTGGAGGGCGGCGCTTTGACCGACATCGTCACCCACACCAGGTACGGAGAATCCCTCCTCGTTGCCACGTTCCGGCGTTTGCCGGCTCCCGTTTCCCACCCTCTCCATCCCACTGCATAGGATGAACGAGGAGCAGATCGCCGCCGTCTGCCTCGCCGTACTCAAGGCCTTGGCCGTCCTCCACGCCCAAGGCGTCATCCACCGTGACATCAAGAGCGATTCCATCCTTCTGACGCACGATGGCAGGGTAAGCGCCACTCCGGAGCCTTCCAGCAACCGGAATGCTGCAGCGGCACGAGCGGAAATCCTTATCGTTCTCTTTTTGCAGGTGAAACTATCGGATTTTGGGTTCTGCGCCCAAGTCAACAAGGAAGTTCCGCGCCGGAAATCGTTGGTGGGGACTCCGTACTGGATGGCACCAGAGCTCATTTCCCGCCTGCCCTATGGCCCAGAGGTGGGAATGGGCATTTGGAAGATGGATTTGTGGGTCTGGGGGTGGATTTGGGGGGGGGGTATGTTTGGATTTGAAGGGGATGGAGGCAGAATTTGAGGGACGTGGGGTGGATTTGGTGGACGTGGAGATGGATTTGGTGGACGTGGGGTGGATTTGAGGGACGTGGGGTGGATTTGAGGGACGTGGGGTGGATTTGAGGGACGTGGGGCGGATTTGAGGGACGTGGGGCGGATTTGAGGGACGTGGGACAGATTTGATGAACGTGGGGGTGGATTTGAGGGACGTGGGGCGGATTTGAGGGATGTGGGGATGGATTTGATGAACACGGAGGTGGATTTGATGGACACAGAGATGGGATCGGTGGAACATGGGATGGACTTAGTGGCTGTGGGGATGGTCACGGTTTGGTGGCCATGGAGTGGGTTGGATGACACAGGGATGAGGATGACTTTGTTGGACATGGAGGTGGAGTTGGTGGGCGTGGAGGTGGATTTGGTGGAACATGAAGTGGGTTTGGTGGCTGTAGGATGGATTTGGTGGTCACAGGGGCAGATTTGGTGGCCATGGCGTGGATTTTTGCCCTCTCCCCGCCTTAACACCAGTGTTTCGGTGCCATCCAGGTGGATATCTGGTCGCTGGGAGTGATGGTGATCGAGATGGTGGACGGTGAACCGCCGTACTTCAACGAGCCGCCGCTCAAGGCCATGAAGATGATCCGGGACAACCTTCCCCCCAAGCTCAAACACGGCCACAAGGTACGGCAAAGGGGGAACCGGGGGAATCTTCCAGAGCGGGCAAACCCTCCCCGTTGTCGCCGACGCCGCGCTTCCCTCCCTGCAGGTCTCGCCTTCACTCAAGGGCTTCCTTGACCGGATGTTGGTGCGGGATCCGGTGCAGCGGGCGACGGCCACCGAGCTCCTCAAGCACCCGTTCCTCGCCAAAGCCGGCCCTCCCGCCTCCATCGTCCCCCTCATGCGCCAAAACCGCCTGCGGTGAAGGAGAGCTGGCTGCGCCGACGCTTCCCACCGGAGCTGGGACGGCGCTGTTGGAATTTCCTTCCACGCCGAGCCGGTCTCCCTTCACCGGATTTGGGATTTGGGGAGGTCCCACCATTGCTTTTCCTTCCCAATCCCGGTTTTCCCTCCCCGCCAGCATTGGGGGAAACCATGGTCCCACCGCTCTGGCCCCACGGCCACACTACTGATCGGGGCCCCCTCCCCGAGCCATGTTTTTGGGTCCTTTTGGGTTGGTTTCCCCCCCGTTGTTGGGGTTTTTTTTACCGGATCTATTTATATGGGGTTTTGTAACGCCGCGGGTTGGGGGCGCCTCGCACCGGAGGCCACGCGGGTCCTTTTGGTGACAACCGTGGCCCACGCGGTCGCTTTGGGGAAAGGGGGGGCCCCACTGCCGCCCCTCCACCCCGGTTCGGCCTCCAATAAAGCGCCCGCCAGGTGGGAGCTGCTGCGGCTTTATTGGGGGCATCAGGCGGGGACGGGGGGCGCGGCACGGACACAGTGAGATATGGTGGCCACATCCATCGGCCTCGGCCCTCAGGGATTCACCGGGATCTTGGTGCACTCACGTGGACTTGGGTTGGCTTCATCTTGGCCCACATTGGCTCATGTTGACTTGGCTTGGGTAAGGTTGACCTGCGTTGGCTCGTCTTGGCCCACATTGACTTGCAATGACTCGTGTTGGCCCAGGCTGCCTTCTCCTGACCCACACTGCCTCCCTTGGCTACTCTGGCCTCATCTTGGCTTGCGGTGACTCCCGTTGGCTTGTCTTGACCTGTGCTGACTTGTGGCAACTCACGTTGGTGTGTCTTGGCCCACGTTGACTCGTGCTGACTCACGTTGACTTGTCTTGGCCAGCGTTGATGTGTTTTGGCTCACCTTGACCATGTCTTGGCCAGCGTTGACTTGTGTTGGTTCTCGTTGGCGTGTCTCGACTCTCGTTGGCGTGTCTGGGCTCTGGTTGGCGTGTCTTGGCTCTCGTTACCCCGCATTGGCCCCCGTTCCGCCGCCGCCTCAGCTACACTTACAGTAGTAACCGTTGATGGCGTCGTTCCAGTTGTGGAGGATTCCCCTCCTCACTTCCTGCAGCCGTGGCACGGCGCCGGCCGAGAAATGCCGGCTGCTACCCCTTTTGCCGGAGCGCGACCAGACGGTGAGGTCACACCGTGTACCCACCACCAGCGAGGAGATGTGATCGGCCCAACCGGACGGCATGTACGGTGCATCGGTGCCCGGCGGCACCACCAAAACGGCGCCGCCGCAGCACTGGTCGTAGTAGACGCTGTCATCGGCGTAGAGTTGGGCGCAGATGCGAGTGCCGTTGGCCATACGGAGGTCGGAGGGGGTCGGGCACTGCGCCGAAACCCCCCCCAGCGCCACCGCCACCAGCGCCACCGCCAGCGCCGCCACCATCGCGACGCAGCGCCCTCCGTGCGCCGAGAAGATAAAGCCGCGGCCAAGGACGCCGGGGGGGGGGCGAGGAGGGGGCAAAAGGGGCGGCGGTTGTGGTGGGAAGGGAGCAGGTGCCCCCCCCAAGTAATTCCCTATGGGAATACAACCAGGTGCCCCCCCACAAACCCCCATTCCTGCCCCCCCCAAGCCCTCCGCAGTGCTTCCCTATGGGAACACAACCAGGTGCCCCCCCCCAAACCCCATTCCTGCCCCCCCCAAACCCCCATTCCTGCCCCCCCCCCAAGCCCTCCGCAGTGCTTCCCTATGGGAATACAACCAGGTGCCCCCCCCCAAACCCCATTCCTGTCCCCCCAAACCCTCTGCAGTTCTTCCCTATGGGAATACGACCAGGTGCCCCCCACACCCCCCCCCCCCCCCACTTCTTCCCTATGGGAATATAACCAGCTGCCCCCCAAACCCCCTCAGTGCTTCCCTATGGGATAGAACCAGGTGCCCCCTCCGAACCCCCACATTCCTGCCTCCCCCCCCAGAACCCCCATTTCCTCCTTCCCCATTGGGAAGTGACCCAGGTGCGCCCCTCCCCCCCCCCCCCCCCCCCAGGGTTTTGGACCCTGATGCCCCCTTGGACCCCCACCCCATTCCTGCCCACCCCCCCTTCCCTCTGGGAATGGTCCCAGATGTCCTATATCTCCTACCCCCCCACCATGGAAAAACACACGCATGCCCGTCCTTGGGGAAACTGAGGCCCTGGCGGGGGGGGGCCAAGACCAAGCTGCCCCCTCCTTAACCAGCGCCCCCCCAAAAAACAGGTGCCCCACCACCCCCAAGAGGTGTCCCCGCCCAAAAAAAAGAGGTGGCCCCCCCCAATAGTCTTTTGTCGCCCCGGGTGGGGGGGGCACAGGTTTTTAATGTAAAAACTTGTGTTAAAGAGTTGGGGGGGGGGACGGACAACGGGGGGCGAGGGGGGACCCGGGGGGGGGGGGGGGGCGGCTGGCGCAGCCAGATCGGAGCCCGGGGGGGGTAAGGGCAAAAAGGGGGGGGTCTGGGGCCCCCCCGGGAGAAAGGGAGGGGGGGGCTGCAGTTCTCGTGTCATCTGTGCAGACAGGTCAGTGGGGGGGGGGGGGCGCACACGCGTGTTGGGGGACACACGCGTGTTGGGGCGCACACACGTGTTGGGGGGCGCACACGCGTGTTGGGGGCATACACGCCACTCTGGAGGGGGTGGGGAGGGAGCAGATATGTCACAGGGGGGCCCCCCATGGGTGCTCACGCGTGTTGGGGTGCACATGCGTGTCCTGGGGGTGGCAGGAACACCCAAAGCTCCGTTTGGACACCTCGGAGCACCCATGGGTGCTCTTGGACACCCATTTAGACACCCAGGAGCACCCATGGATGCACTTGGACGCCTTGGAGCACCCGTGGATGTTCTTGGAGACACCTGTTTGGACACCTTGGAGCACCCATGGGTGCCCAGGAGCACCCAAAGCTCCATTTAGACACCTCGGAGCACCCATGGGTGCTCTCGGACCCTCATTTGGACACCTTGGAGCACCCACGGGTGCCCATCCACCCCAAAGACTCCGTTCTGCCCCCTAAGTCGGCTCCGTTAGAACCCCTTTACCCCCCCTGTCCCCCCCTTATTCCCTGGAGCACCCTTGGGTGCTGCCTCCCCCCCCTCAGACGGTGCTCTCGAGCATCCAATGGGTGCTACCGAAGGACGGGCGCAGCGCCGGGGTCCCTTCGGGGAGGTCGAGGCGCGGTAACGAGCCGTGACGGCGAGTCCGGGCGCGCCGGGGATAACTGTGGCTCGGAAACAACGCCGCGGCACCCATGGGCGCCTTCCCCCCCCCAACGGCGCCTATAGGTGCCGTTGGGGGGGGGAAGGCGCCCGTGGATGCTTCAGCGTTGGGGCTTCGCCGAGCGCCGTTGGTTTGGGAGCAAACATCGACCACGGCGGGTGGCGAGCGGCGAGCGGCGCCGGCGGCTTTGTAGCGTGCGGTGAGGATGAGGATGAAGACGAGGACGGAGGCAGCGATGGCGGCGCCGATGACGATGATGACGGTGCCCCCTAAAAAATGGGGGGTGGCCAAAGCTTTGCCGCAAGATGACGGTGACGATGATGATGCCGTAAACGAGACGCAACCCACGGCACGGGCGACCGGCGACGCCGAAGGCCCGACTGCCACCAACGCCGCCACACAAACCTCGTAGCGACGCCCCGACGCGACGTCGCGCAGGACGAAACTGCGGCTCGACGGCGGCAACAGCCTAACGGGGGGCACTGGGGTCAACGGGGGCAACTGGGGGCGCCCAGTGCCATCCAGACCTCTCCAGCGCCACCCAGTGCCACCCAGACCCCTCCAGTGCCCTCCAGTGCCACCCAGTACCACCCAGACCCCTGCAGTACTATCCAGACCCCACCACCGCTCTCCAGTACCACCCAGTGCCTCCCAGTACCAGCCATTGCCACCCAGTGCTGCCCTGTGCCCCCCAGTGCCTCCAGGACCCCTGTGCTCCCCTAAAGGCCCCCAGGACCCTCCCAGCTCACCCCAGTGCCTCCCAGTACAACCCAGAGCCCCTCAGGACCTCCCCCCCAGGCTCCCCAGTGCCCTCAGGACCTCCATTTGCCCCCCCATCCCCTGAGCCCCCCCTGAGCCAGTGCACCCCCAGCTCGCCCCAGAGCCTCCCAGTGCCCCCAAGACCCCTGAGCCCCCCAAGACCCCAAAGAGCCCCCCACATCCCCCCTAACCTCCTGCTGAGCCCACCAGGACCCCACAGACCCCCCCCCACATCCCTCCCCAACAGCCCCCGAGCCCCCTGGACCCCCCTGAGCCCCCCAGGACCATCCAGAACCCCCACTCCATGGCCCGAGACCCCCTTGAGCCCCCCTACATCCCCCCTAACCCCTCCCCGAGCCCCCCAGAACCCCCCTGAGCCTCCCAGGACCATCCAGAGGCCCCTACTCTGAGCCCTCAGACCCCATTGAGCCCCCCAGAGCCTCCCCACATCCCCTCTAAACCCCCACCGAGCCCCCCAGGACCTCCCTGCCCCCCCCCCCCCGGACCATCCAGATCCCCCCACATCCCCCCTAAACCCCCCATGAGCCCCCCAGAACCCTCCTGAGCCTCCCAGGACCATCCAGAGGCCCCTACTCTGAGCCCCCAGACTCCCTTGAGCCCCCCAGATCCCCCCACATCCCCCCTAAACCCCCCATGAGCCCCCAAAACCCTCCTGAGCCTCCCAGGACCATCCAGAGCCCCCTACTCTGAGCCCCCAGACCCCCTTGAGCCCCCCAGAACCCCTAGAGCCCCCCCACATCCCCCTAACCCCCCCGAGTCCCCCACATCCCCCTAAACCCCCTCCCCCGGACCCCCCGTCCCCCCCAATCCCCACCTGTAGACGTGGCCGTCGTCGAGAGAGCTGTTGTAGCGCACTTGGAAGCCGCGGATGCCGGGGCCGTGGCGTTGCGGCACCCACCGGATTCTGGCTTCACCGCCGGCCAACTCTGCCGCCACCGCCCTCCGTTCACCTCCGTTCGCTGCCGCCCGCGTCTCATTCCCTCCGCTCGCCATATCCGACGGCCCCGGCACGGCGTCCTCAGCGTCCTCATCGCCGTGCGGTACCGGCAATGGCAGAACCGCCACCTCGACGCGTGCGGCCGCCTCTCCGGCGGCGTTGGACGCAACGCAAGTGAAAGCGCCGTGATCGCCCAACGTGGCCACGCGCAGCTCTAAGGATCCGTCCGGCTTCACCGCACGCCGAGAACCATTTTGAACCAACCGCCCATCCGGCCCCAACCAATGCAATGCCGGCGGCGGATCGCCGGCTGCAGCGCAACCCAACCGTAAAGGTTGGCCTTCTAAGACGGCGGCGGGGTCGGCGGCCGCTCCGGCGATGGCAGGAGCGCGGCACGCCAGCTCTTCCTCCGGCACGGCCCAAAGCAAGCGTCCGGCGAGCGGCGGCGGCGACGCACAACTCTCCAACCGTCCCGGTTGTGCCAAACGCCGCAGCCAGAGGAGCTCACAGTTGCAATGCAGCGGGTTCCCGCCCGCCGCCAAGCTGGGCCCCGGCGGGCCCGGCACCGGCGGTAACGCCCGTAAGCGGTTAGCGGTGAGATCCAACCGCGCCAGGCGTGGCAAACGCGCCACGGCACCCGCCGGCACGCGCTCCAGTAGGTTGTGGTCCAAGGTGAGCGTGGCCAAGCTGGCCATGGCGGCTACGGCGTCCCACGGCAACGCCGGCAGGTTGTTGTGCGAGAGGTCGAGGTCTTCCACGGTGGCGGCGAAGGCGGCGAAGGCGGCCGGTTCGATGGCCGCCAGTTGGTTGTTGGCCAGGATGAGGTGGCGCAGGCTGGCCAAGCCGCGCAGCTGCGCGCCGCTCAGCGCCGGCAGACGGTTGCCGTCGAGGTGAAGCGCCCGCAGCGCCCGCAGGTCGGCGAAGGCGCCGGGCGCCAACCGGCGCAACCCGTTGCGCGAGAGCGTCAAGTGGACCAAACTGCTCATGTTGGCGAAGTCGGCGCGGCCAACAGCGCCGATGAAGTTGTCGGCCAAGCGAAGCTCCACCGCGCCGCGGTCCAGGCTGGGCGGCACCGCCAACAGCCCCGTGCGGGCGCAAAGCAACGTGGGGTTGGGCGCTGCTGCCGGGCACAGGCACCGCGGAGGGCACCGCGAACCCCGCGCCACGCACAGCGCCAGCGCCGCGGCCACCAGCAGCCACGCCATCGCCCGCCACGCCTGCGGGGACACCGCGGCCTCACAGTGGGGCTTCCAGATCATCCCATCCCATCTCATCCCATCTCATCCCATCTCATCCCATCTCATCCCATCCCATCTCATCCCATCCCATCTCCACCTCCATCCCATCTCCATCCTCTCCCATCTCCATCCCATCCCATCTCATCCCATCCCATCTCATCCCATCCCATCCCCATCCCATCTCATCCCATCTCATCCCATCCCATCTCATCCCATCCCATCCCATCTCCATCCCATCTCATCCCATCTCCATCCCATCCCATCCCATCTCATCCCATCCCATCTCATCCCATCCCATCTCCATCCCATCCCATCCTATCCCATCTCCATCCTATCCCATCTCATCCCATCCCATCTCATCCCATCTCATCCCATCCCATCTCATCCCATCCCATCTCCATCCCATCTCATCCCATCTCATCCCATCCCATCTCATCCCATCCCATCTCCATCCCATCTCATCCCATCCCATCTCATCCTGTCCCATCCCATCCCATCTCATCCCATCCCATCCCATCTCCACCTCCATCCCATCTCCATCCTCTCCCATCTCCATCCCATCCCATCTCATCCCATCCCATCTCATCCCATCCCATCTCATCCCATCTCATCCCATCCCATCTCATCCCATCCCATCTCCATCCCATCTCATCCCATCTCCATCCCATCCCATCCCATCTCATCCCATCCCATCCCATCCTATCCCATCCCATCTCCATCCCATCCCATCCCATCCCATCTCATCCCATCTCATCCCATCCCATCCCATCCCATCCCATCTCATCCCATCTCATCCCATCTCATCCCATCCCATCTCATCCCATCCCATCTCCATCCCATCCCATCCCATCCTATCCCATCTCATCCCATCCCATCTCATCCCATCCCATGTCATCCCATCCCATCTCATCCCATCTCCATCCCATCCCATCCCATCCCATCCCATCCCATCCTATCCCATCCCATCCTATCCCATCTCCATCCCATCTCATCCCATCCCATCTCATCCCATCCCATCCCATCCCATCTCCATCCCATCTCATCCCATCTCCATCCCATCCCATCCCATCTCATCCCATCCCATCTCATCCCATCCCATCTCCATCCCATCCCATCCTATCCCATCCCATCCTATCCCATCTCATCCCATCCCATCCCATCCCATCCCATCTCCATCCATACAGCCCAGAACACTCCAGTTCAACCCAGTATGGCCCAATAGACCCCAGTATGCCCCAGTACAGCCCAGTATGGTCCCATCTTCATCCCATCCCACCTCCATCTCCATCCCATCCCATCTCCATCCATACAGGACAGAACACCCCAGTACAGCCCAGTATAGCCCAGTACAGCCCAGTATGGTCCCCGTGTTATCCCAGTACCTCAGCTCAGGGCTCCATGTTGGTCCCGTCCAGGCGTCGCTGCGGGGCCTGTGGAGACAGGGAACAGCCAGTACAGACCAGTATGGGCCCAACCCCACCAGTATAGACCAGAATGGACCAGTACAGGCCCAACCCCACCGGTCTGGACCAGTAGCCACCAGTATGGGCCCAACCCCACTAGTAAAAACCAGTATGGACCAGTATGGGCACGTCCCCACCAGTACAGACCAGTAGCCACCAGTATGGGCCCAGCCCCACCAGTACAGAGCAGCAGGCACCAGTATGGACCAGTATGCACCAGTATGGACCAGTATGGGCCCATCCCCACCAGTGCAGACAAGTATGGACTCATACCTACCAGTATGGACCCAGTAACCACCAGTGCAGACCAACACCCACAATACAGACCAGCACCCTCCAATGCACACCTGTACCCACCAGTACAGACCAGTAACCACCAGAACCAGACCAGTACCTACTAGCATAGACCAGTACCCACCAGCACAGACCAGTACAACAGCCCACAGCTCAATATGACTCCATCTACCCCAGTATGGCCGCACACAAACCAGTCTGGGCCAGTAGAGCCCAGTATAACCCAGTACAGCCCAGTACAACGTGACGTAGAAGAGTCTAGATTACAGCCCAATATGGCCCAGTACAGACCAGCACATCCCAGTACACATGAGGAGTCCAGTATGGCCCAGGCATCCCAGCATGGTCCAGCACCACCCAGTAAACCCCAGCATATCCCAGTATGGCCCAGTACAGACCAGTATGGGAGTGTACAGCTCAATATAGGACTGCACAGCCCAGTAAGCACCAGTACAGGCCAGAATAAACCAGCACAAGAGTGCACAACCCAGCAAAGCCCAGTATGGCCCAGCACAGGACTGCACAGCCCAGTACGGCCCATTATAGCCCAGTACAGCCCAGTGTAGACCAGTACAAGGTGTGCACAGCCCAGTATGGCCCAGTACAGGACAGAAGAACCCAGTATGGCCCAGTACTGCCCAGAACACCCCAGTAGAGCCCAGTATGGCCCAGTACAGGACAGAACACTCCAGTACAGCCCAGTAAGGCCCAGTAAGGCCCAGTACAGCCCAGAACACCCCAGTCTGGCCCAGTGCAGAACACCGCAGTACGGCCCAGTATGACCCGGTAGAGGACAGAACACTCCAGTATGCCCCAGTACACCCCAGTCTGGCCCAGTACAGGACAGAACAGCCCAGTACAACCCAGTACGGCCCAGTACACCCCAGTATGGCCCAGTACAACCTAGTATGGCCCAGAACACCCCAGTATGCCCCAGTACACCCCAATATGGCCCAGCACAACCCAGTTTGGCCCAGTACAGCCCAGAACACCCCAGTCTGGCCCAGTACAGAACATCACAGTACAGCCCAGTTTGGCCCAGTACAGCCCAGAACACCCCAGTATGGCCCAGAACAGGACAGGACACTCTAGTCTGGCCCAGTACAACCCAGTCTGGCCCAGTATAGGACAGAACACCCCAGTAAATCCCAGTCTGGCCCAGTACAGCCCAGAACATTCCAGTATGGCCCAGTACAGCCCAGTATGGCCCACTACAACCCAGTCTGGCCCAGTCCACCCCAGTCTGGCCCAGTCCAGCCCCCTTTTCCCCAGTACCTTGGGGGGGCTCAGCCCACGGATGCTCCCATCGTGGCTCCTGCCCAGGGGGGCATCGAGGGGGCACCGGGATACGGGGGGTGCACCGGGAAAAGGGGAGAGGGGGGGATAACGGGGGGGGGGGGATAAACGGGGGACCGGGATGAGGGCTGGGATGGGGGGGGCGGGGAGACCGGGATACAGGAGGGGGGACCGGGGTACAGGGATGGATGGAGACCGGGATTCGGGGGGGAGACCGGGATACAGGAGGGGGGACCGGGGTACAGGGATGGATGGAGACCGGGATCTGGGGGGGGGACCGGGATACAGGAGGGGGGACGGGGATGCGGGGGGTGGGGTGGTACTGGGATACAGGGATGGATGGAGACCGGGATTTGGGGGGCGGGGGTACCGGAATGAGGGGCACCAGGATACAGGGATGGAGACCGGGATTTGGGGGGAGGGTACCGGAATGAGGAGGGGGGGGCACCGGGATACAGGGATGGATTGGGGTGTGTGGGGGGGCGTGAGTACCGGGATGCGGAGGGGGGAGGGGATGGATGGATGGAGACCGGGATGGGGGGGGGACGGGGGACCGGGATGAAGGGGGGGGCACCGGGATGAAGGGGGGGGAACCGGGATGGGGGGGGAACCGGGATGAAGGAGGAGGGACCGGAATGAAGGGGGGGGCGGGATGCAGGGATGGATGGAGACCGGGATGCGGGGGGGGGTGGGGTGAGGATGGGGGGGGCGGGGATGGGGGGGGGGACCGTCTGCCCGGGGGGAGGGGAGGGGGGGGTCCCGGGGGGGTCCCGGGGGGTCCCGGGGGGTGCGGGAGCGGCCCCGGTTCAGCCCCGGGTTCCACCGGCCCTGACGCCGCCGATCGGAGCCGCAGAAGAGCCGGGGAGGGGCGGGGCGGGGCCGGAGGGGGAGGACAGACGGACGGACGGACGGACGGATAGAGGGACACATGGACAGAGCCACGGGCAGACGGACACACGGACAGAGCCACAGAACCGTGGGCGGACGGACAGACGGACAGATGGAAGGACCGAGTCACGGACAGATGGACACACGGACAGAGCCACGGGCAGACGGACAGAGCCACAGAACCATGGGTGGACGGACAGACGGACACATGGAGGGACAAGAGTCATGGACAGACGGACACACGGACAAAGCCACAGACAGACAGACACACGGACAGAGCCACGTGCAGAAGGACAGACGGACAGAGCCACGGGCAGACGGACACACGGACAGATGGAGGGACACACGGACAGAGCCACAGAACCGTGGACAGACTGACACATGGACAGACAGAGCCATGGGCAGACAGACCCACGGACAGAGCCACAGAACCATGGACAGACGGACATACAGACAGAGGACACAGACAGAGCCACAAATAGACGGACACACGGGCAGACAGAGCCACAGACAGAGTCACGGACAGACGGACACACGGACAGGGCCACAGGCGGACAGACAGACACACAAGGACACGGACAGAGTCACAGACAGAGCCACAGACAGAGTCACAGACAGACGGACAGACGGACAGACAGAGTCACGGACAGATGGGCACACAGACACACAGAGCCATGGGCGGACAGGGACACGGACAGACGGACACACGGACAGAGCCACGGACAGATGGACAAACAGGCAGAGCCCCAGACAGACAGACAGACAGACCCACAGACGGACGGACAAATGGACAGAGCCACAGAACCATGGACAGATGGACACACAGTCCAATGGGCCCACGGACAGACCCATGGACGGACAGACGGACGGACCCACAAACTGACCCACGGACACAATCCGTCCGTCTGTCCCCCTGCCTGTCCCGTGGGAGCCCGGGCACCAGAGGCTGGGGGGCACTGGGGGTACCGGGGGACTTGGACTGGGAACAGTGGGGCACACTGGGGACACTGGGAGAGCTGGGAGGCACTGGTGGGGTACTGGGGGACACTGGGAGGCACTGGGAGAGTGGGGGGGCACTGGGAGGCTCTAGGGGACATGGGGAGACTGGGACTGGGAACAGTGGGGGATACTGGGAGGCACTGGGGACTGGACTGGGAGCAGCGGAGCACACTGGAGACACTGGGAGAGCAGGGGGGGCACTGGGAGAGCGGGGTGGGGGCACTGGGAGGGGGCGCGGCCTAAAGAGGGGGCGTGGTCTACGGGAGGGGCACGGCCTGCGCTGAGGGGCGTGGCCTGATGATTGACATGAAGCGAGACACACGGCCGAATGGGAGGGGGCGTGGTCTATGTGCTAAAGAGGCGTGGTCTAATGATTGACGTGAAGCGAGAGGCGCGGCTCACTGGAGGGGGCGTGGTATAGTGATTGACGAGTCGC
This sequence comes from Cuculus canorus, assembly GCF_017976375.1. Lineage (NCBI taxonomy): Eukaryota > Metazoa > Chordata > Aves > Cuculiformes > Cuculidae > Cuculus > Cuculus canorus. The sequence goes on from NC_071437.1 coordinate 1,105,693, forward strand.
GGAGTGGGCGTGGCCTCGCTACCCGGCCCTCCCATTGGCGGCGGCGCTGACCAATGGCGAGACGGGGCGTTGCCGTGGGGGGGCGGGGCCTCACCCCTCGTGCCGCGCTCCCATTGGCCGCGGCCGCGCGCGCACCGGAAGTCGTCGTGACGCACTGTACGTGCTGACGTTGCGCGGTGGCGACGGCGCACGGGAGCGCGGCGGCGGCGGCGGCGGCGGTGAGTGGGGGGAGGACACCGGGCCTGGCCGCGACCCCCGGGCTCCAACCCCGCCTCCTCGGGCTCCAACCCCGCCCCCTCGGTACCCCCCGGCCTCGCCGCCTTCTCCGGTACCGGGGGTTCCTGGGAGGGCGGGATCCCGCGTTTCCCTGCGCGTCGGGATGGAAGGGCGGGGATCCGCTGGTTCCTGGGGGGCTCCAACCGGGGGGAGTACCGGGGGTTCCCCTCCCCCCGGTACCGAGGGTTCCTTCCCTGCACCCCGGGACTGGGAAGGGGGGAGTGGGGCGGTGGTTCGTGGAGGGCTCCCGTGCCAACTGCGGGGGGCGGCAGACCCTTCCTGACCTCGCCCCCGCCCTAGCCCGCTACCGGCCTCGTCCCCCTGCCCCCAGTACCGGGAGTGCCTTCCCTGCACCCCGGGACAGGGAGGGAGGGGTGGTGGTGGGGGCTCCCGTTCCAAACGGGGGGGGGTCAGGCCCACGCTGAGCCCTTCTCTATCCTCGGTACCGGAGGCCCCCGGTAGGGGGGTGTCTAGGGTTGGGGGGCCTTTCCGTGGGGTTTGGGAGCGTGACCAGGGGGGCCTGGGATCCCGGTGCGCCCCCCTCTCCGGCCCTATCGGGGACTCAGAATACCCCCACGGTACCGAGGGCCTCTGAGAGAGGGGGGTCCCGTGTTGGGGTTCCTTCCCCTGCACCCCAGGATGGGGCTGGGGGGGCCCGTTTGCCTTCTGGAAGTCCCATTCCATGCCCCCCCCCCGAGTTCTGGTACCAGCCCTGAGAGGGGATCCAAGGTTGGGGTTCCCATCCCTTCACCCCGGGATGGAACTGGGGGCCCCCACTCGTCTCTTGGTATCCTGTTCCCTGCCTCCCCCCTCCCCCACACTTCCCAGTACTGGTACCAAGCCCTGAGGGTGGTCCAATGTTGGGATTCCCATCCCTGCACCCCAGGATGGATCTGGGGGGGTTGTGTCCCATTCCCTGACCCCCTCCCCTCTCTCCACAGGGATCTCCCACCGGATCGCAAGCCCGGGGGGGGCCATCCGACACCATCGCATCCTCCTGAGTGCCGCCGCCCCCCATCCCTACCCGCTTTGGCTCCATTTTTGGGGGGGGGGGGGGAAGCGCTTTCCTGCACCATGTGAGGGGGGTGGGGGGCACGGCTGTACTCCCGCCCCCCCCCCCCCCCCCCTCTTTTTCGTGTTCCCGTCATGATGTTCCGGGACCAGGTGGGAATCGTGGCCGGTTGGTTCAAGGGCTGGAATGAATGTGAGCAGACGGTGGCTCTGCTCTCACTGCTCAAGCGCGTCACCCGTACGCAGGCCCGGTTCCTGCAGCTCTGCCTCGAGCACTCGCTGGCCGACTGCGCCGACATCCACCTCCTGGAGGCCGAGGCCAACAGCGCCGGTCAGTGCCCGGGGAGGGGGCTCCAAGGGGCTCCCTCCATGGAGGAAGGGGCTCTAGGGGGGGCTCCTCAGGAGAGTTCGGGGGCTCCGTGTGTGGATGAAGGAGCGCCACAAGTGGACAGTGGGGCTCCTCAGGGGGGTTGGGGGGCTCCCTGGATGGAGGAGAGATTTTTGGGGGGCTCCCTGTGTGGATGGAGGGGTGCCCCAAGTGGACGAGGGGTCCCTATGGGGCTCGCCACTGGGGTTTGCGGGGGCCGAAGAGACTCCCTAGGTGGAGGAGAGGGTTTTGGGGGGCTTTCTGTGTGAATGAATGGGTGCCCCAAGTGGACAGGGAGTCCCTATGGGGCTCCCCAGGTGGACAGGGGGGCTCTGGAGGGTTGGGGGCTCAGAGATCCTCCCTGGATGGAGGAGGGGGCTTTAGGGGGCTCCTCAGGGGAGGTGGGGTCCTCCCTGTGTGGATGAAAGGGTACCCCAATTAGACAGGGGGTCCCTATGGGGCTCCCCAGGTGGACAGGGGATCTCTGTGGGGGGTTGGGGAGCTCAGAGAGCCTCCCTGGATGGAGGAGGGGGCTCTAGGGGCTCCTCAGGGGAGTTGGGGGGCTCCCTGTGTGGACGAAGGGGCACCCCAAGTTGACAGGGGGTCTCTATGGGGCTCCCCAGGTGGGCAAGGGGCTCTGGGGGTTCCCCGGGGGGGAGGCTTGGGGTCTCCAAGAGGCCCCCAGATGGATGAAAGGGGCTCCCTGGTTGGACAGGTGGTGTCTGGGGAGGGGGTGTCTTGGGGGGCTCCCCTCTTCCCCCTCCCCTCTCCCCTCCCTTTCCCTCTCCCCGCAACAAGCCCATTCCCTATGATACTCCCCCCCCGCCCCACACTTCCATGCTGACCCCTCATTCTCTCTTTTTCTCGCCAGCCGCCATCAGCCAGTGGCCACAGGAGCCGGCGGAGGCCGCGGTAGCCCTGCTGTTGGCCCACTTGCCGCTGCTTCAACCGGGCAACGCGGCGGCCAAGGCCGAATACATGAAGCGTTTGCAGAAAGTGTTGGCGGACGCCATCGAGAGCAACCGGTGTGTGGAGGAAAGTCGACAGCTTCTCTCCTATGCCCTCATCCATCCTGCCACCACGCTGGACGACCGCAGCGCCCTCGCCCTTTGGTTGGGCCACTTAGAAGAGAGATTGGCTACTGGGGCTTCCTCGCAACCCCCACGGCCTCCCCGACCTCCCGAGGCCCCGCGACGGCCGCCCCCTCCTCACGAATGGCCGGAGGCGGCTTCCGAGTTGGGGGCCACAGCGTGGGGTGAAGCGGCCCCACGGGAGAACGGGCACGCGGGGGCTTTTCAGCCCTCCAGCAGCGGGAACGGCCTGGGGGGAGCAGGTGAGTGCGAGGGGTGGGTAACGGAACGGAGGGGCTGGGGAGGGGTTTGGGGGGGATAGAGAGGGGGGCTGGGCGCGTCAGGGAGGGCGTCAGGGGTTTGGGGGGGACAAGGAGGGGTTTGGGGGGGCAGAGAGGGGGCTGGGGGGCATCAGGGAGGGCAAAGAGGGGTTTGGGGGGACAAGGAGGGGTTTGGGGGCCAGAGAGGGGGCTGGGGGGCATCAGGGAGGGCAAAGAGGGGTTTGGGGGGACAAGGAGAGGTTTGGGGGGGGACTGGGAGGACGTGGAGGTGTTTTAGGGGGGTGGGGGTCAGGGAACAGCCGGGGGGTGGGGGGCAGTGGGGAGGTTGGGGACGGGTTTGGGGGGGATAGAGAGGGGGCTGGGGGGATCAGGGAGGGCAAGGAGGGATTTGAGGGGGCTGGGAGGGGTCTGGAAGGACCAGAAAGAGTTTTGGGGGGCTGGGGGGGCCCTAGGGACAGTTGGGGGGCAACTCCCCCCCCCATCTTTCGCCCCCAGCCCTTTGAAGCTGCTGTGCGGCAGCCCCTGAAGGGCAGTCGGGGGTCACCTGAGGGGCTCTGGGGGTTGCAGTGGGGGTATCTGGGAGCAACTGGGGGGCTATGGAGGTTGAGGGGGGGCAGCTGGGGGGCTTGGGGGGGGTCCCAAATCCCTGAGACCCCCCCATTTTCCCCCCAGCCTTGCTGCAGCCGAGCCCCCTGAAGCGCCCGCTGTCGCTGCTGCCCGGCAGCCCCCAAGGAGGAGGAGGAGGGGTGGGCAGCGATTGGTCGGGGGGGGCAGTGGTCGGTGAGGATCCCCCCGCGCCCCCACGTCCCCCACCTTTTGGGGACCACGCGCCGCTGTCCCCCCAAAGCAGCGTGGCCTCTTCGGGCAGCGAGCAGACGGAGGAGACACCTGGCGGCCGTAACAGCTTCCAGGAGGATGGAAGCGGCATGAAAGGTGGGAAAAGGGAGGGGGAATAATGGGGGGGGGGGGGGCTTAAAAGGGGACGGGGGCTGTCACCTGACTGCCACCCCCTCTGTGCCCCCTTGTCCCCCCCCAGATGTCCCCTCGTGGCTGAAGAGCCTACGGCTCCACAAGTACGCAGCGCTCTTCTCCCAGATGAGCTACGAGGAGATGATGACGCTGACGGAGCGACACCTGGAGTCACAGGTGCGTCACCCCCCCATGTCCCTGTCACCCCCCCGAATGAGGGGACAACCCTCAATTTTGCCATGAGTGGCTTACAAGGAGACGATGACGCTGAGCAGCACCTCAAGTTGCTCTCTGTCACTTCCCCAATGTCCCTGTCACCCCCCCAATGTCCCTGTCACCCCCCCGTCTGTCCGTGTCCTGTCCCGCCCCCGTGACGCCGCTGTCCCCCCCCAGAATGTCACCAAGGGTGCGCGGCACAAGATCGCCCTCAGCATCCAGAAGCTGCGGGAGCGGCCGAGCGTGCTGCGCGCGCTGGAGAAGGTGCGTCCCCGTGTCTGTCCTCGCGTCCATCCCTGTGTCCCCTGGGGTGGGGGGGCACAGGACCCCTCCCCCCACGTCACTCTGTCACCCCCACCCCTCCCCCTGCTGTCACTGTACCTCCAGCCAAGGGCGCCCCCCTACCCACCCCCCCCCCCATTCCCAGGGCTCTGGGGGGGCCCCTGTATCCCCCCCCATGTCCCCTCTGGGGGTCCCTGTGTCCCCTTGACACCCCCATGCCCCCCGGTATGTCCCCTCTGGGGGTCCCCATAGCCCATCCGGGGTTTCCCATGTTCCCCTGACCCCCACCATGTCCCCCTTATGTCATCTCTGGGGGTTCCTGACCTCCCCGTCTCCCCCGATGTTCTCTCTGGGGGTCTCCATGTCTCCCTGACCCCCCTTGTTGTCCCCCCGTGTTCTCTCTGGGGTTCTGCTTGTCCCCATCTAGGGGTCCCCCTGTTCCTTCTGGTCCCTGTGTCCCTCTGACCCTGCATTGCCCCTCCATTTTCCTTCTGGGGGGATTCCTGTTCCCCCTCATGTCTCCCCTGGTGTCTCCGTAACTCCGCCTTTTGCCTCCTATGTCCCCTCTCGGGGTCTCCGTGTCCCCCTGACTCCCCCTGTTGCCCCCCATGTCCCCTCTGGGGGTCCCCGTGTCCCTCTAACCCCCCCGTGTCTCCTCTGGGGATCCCTGTCCCCCCTCATGTCCCCCCCGGTGTCCCTCTAACCTTGCCTGTTGCCCCCCTCCATGTTCCCTCTGGGGGTCTCCGTGTCCCCCTGAACCCCACGTGTCCCCTCTGGGGGTCCCTGTCCCCCCCACAGTGTTCCCCTGACCCCAGTTGTCCCCGCCAGGACATCCTGGAGGGGGGGAACCTGTGGTCGGCACTGCAGGAGCTCCAACAGATCTTGGCAACCCCCATCAAGGCGTTTCGGCCCCCCCCGGCCGCGCCCCCCACCCCCGGCCCCCCCGATGGGGCCCCCCCCGCACCCCCCCCCGCTGACGCCTTCGCCCCCCACCCCGGCACCGGCGACACAGAAGCCCCCGCGGCCCCCGTCCCTGACGGTGACATCCCGGGGCAGTTCACCCGCGTCATGGGCAAAGGTGGGACCCCCAAATCGGGGAGGGGCGGATTAGGGTGGTATGAGGGGGGCCTGGGGGTGATGGGGGGGTTTAGGGGGGGATGAGGAGGATGGGGGTTCTGGAGAGGAGGCATTATGGTGATATGGGAGGGGCTGGGGGGGATTAGGGGAATGAGGTGAACCTGAGGGGGTTGAGGGGGGGGATTAGGGGGATGGGGGATCCTGGGAGGGGCATTATGATGATATGGGAGGGTCAGGGGAGGGGATTAGGGTGATGGGGGTGGTTCCTGACTCTTTCTGCCCCCCCCAAGCAGCTCCTGGTGTCCTGAGGCTCATGGTTTGGAGGGGGGTGTTGGGGGGTGTTGGGGGGCGTTCTCAGAGGGGTTCCTGAGGTGGCGGAGGAGACTGACACCCCCCCCCACCACCCCGCAGCATGCCTGCAGCTCCTGGTATCCTGGGGGCTCGTGGTTTAGAGGGGAGTCCTGGGATTCTAGGGAGGTCTTGGGGGGGTCTTGGAGCGCTGGGGGGGTTCTTGGGGGGGCGCTGGCTGACCCCCACCCCACAGTGTGCACGCAGCTCCTGGTGTCGCGTCCGGACGAGGAGAACATCACCAGTTACCTCCAGCTCCTCGAGAAGTGCCTGAGCCACGAGGTGGGGGCCGGGGGGGGACGACACGGGGGGGGGGCATTTTGGGGCGGGGGGGCGGGGCTCTGGATGGCCCCCCCACTCACCCGTTTTCTCTCAGGCGTTCACGGAGACGCAGAAGAAGAGGCTTCTGTCTTGGAAGCAGCAAGTGCTGAAGCTGCTCCGCGCCTTCCCCAAGAAGGGGCTGCTCGACGGCCCGGGCTACCGCCCCCCAAAAGGGTAGGGGGCGAGGGGGGGGAGCGGGGGGACAAAAAGGGGGTGGGAAGGGTCTGAGGGGGGCAGAAGGTGCTAAAAGAGGGATCGGGGGCGTGGGGAAGGACTGGGAGGTGTCCAGGAAGTCCTAAAGGGGGGAATCGGGGGGGACAGAGAAGGGGTTGGAGGGGTCGGCGTGGGGGGGCACAAAAGGTGCTAAAGGGGGATCACGTGGATGGGGGGGGAGTTTGGGGGGGTCCAGATGGTGCTAAAAGGGGGATCAGGTGGATGGGGGGGGGGAGTTCGGGGGCGGGGGGGGAGCAGAAGGTGCCAAATGGGGGTTCCGGGGAGGGGGGGGGCTAGGAGGGTCCAGAAGGTGCTAATAGGAGGATCGGGTGGATGGGGGCACTCTAAGGGGCGGCTGGGGGGGTCCTGGGGGTGATGGGAGGGGGGCCTGTGGGGCTCTAGGTTTGAGGGGGGCTCTTGGGGAGTAGGTGTTCCCCCCTGTGCCTCCCCCTCATTCTTCTTTTCCCCCCCCGCCAGGTGGGCATTCGGCTCCAACTCGCTCCCCATAGCTGGCTCTGTGGGGGGGGCGGGGGGGCGGCGGGGGGGGCAGCGCCCCTTCCCTTTGCCCCCCCGCCCGCTGCCCCCCCCTGCCCGCTTGGGGCTGCTGGGACCCACGGCGGGGGGGGCGCCGGCTCCGAGGCCCCCCCTCGGTGGTGGGGCTCCCCCCCTTGGCGCGCAGGGACGGCAGGTGAGGATGGGGGAGTGGGGGATTGGCTGGGGGGTCTCTATGGGTGTTGGGGGGTTCTATGTGTCCCTATGGGTCAGGGGGGTCCCTGTGGGTCTGGGGCTTCTCTATGGGTCTGGGGTGGTCTCTATGGGTCCCTGTGGGGCTGGTGGGGGGTCCCTATGGGTCTCTGTGGGTCCCTATGGGGCTGTGAGGGGGGTCTTTGTGGATCCCTATGGGTCTGGGGATGGGGAGGAATTGGGTGGGTCCTGGGGGGGGGGGCTATGGGAGTCGGGGGGGCATTTGGGGAGGGAGGGGGTCCTGGGAGGAGGTGTCCATGGGGATTTTGGAGAGTGAGTGGGACAGATTGAGGTTCGGGAGGGTCTATGGGGATTTAGGGGGGCTCTTGGGGGGTGTGGGGGGGTTATGGGGGGGTCTCAGGGGGGATTTAGGGGGGGTCTCGGGATGGATCTGAGTGAATGGGTTGGGGGGGATAGTGGCTCTTCTCTGGGCTCCCCAGGGTGGGGGGTGTCCATTTTTGGGGTGCAGCCCCCCCTGACCCCCCCCCCCTTGTTGTTCCCCCCCACCTCAGAGCCTGTGGTTTGGCGCAGGGGGGTCTGGGGGGGCCCCCGGGAGCCGCAGCGCTGTGCAGCGCACACACTCGCTGCCTGTTCACCCCTCGCCCCCGGCGCTGCTCGCCTTCCCCCAGGGTAAAGGGGGGGTCCCCAAAGCCTGGGGGGGGTCCCTAAAGCATGGGGGTGTCCCATAAGGCAGAATAGGGGGGGGTCAGGAAGAAGGTGCGCCCTGTGCGCTGCTCACCTTCCCCAGGGCGGGGGGGGCAAAGTGGGGGTCCTCAAAAATAAGAGGGGGGGCCCGAAGCCTGGGAGGGTCCCCAAAGTGTAGAGGGGTCCTTTAAGACAGAGTGGAGGGGGACAGCTGGGAGGGGGTCCCCAAAACAGGGAATGGGGGGGTGGAAAGGGGGAGGGGGTTAAAAAGAGAAGGGGGTCCCCAAAACAGGGAATGGGGGGGTGGAAAGGGAGAGGGGGGGCAAAAATGGAAGAGGGTCCCCAAAACAGGGAATAGGGGGGCAGAAAGTGGGGGGAGGTGGGGACCTGCTCATCTTCCCTCAGGGTATTGGGGGGGGTTGTTGGAGCCCCCCTGGGTGGTTTGGGGAGGGTATCGGGGGTCTGGGGGGTGGTGTCAGGGGTCTGAGGGGCCCTCCCCTCACTGTGTGCCTCCCCTCACTGTGTGCCCCCCCCCAGAGTGCCCCCTCCCCGGCACCGACCTGGAGATCAACCCCACGCTGGAGTCGCTGTGCCTGAGCATGACCGAGCACGCGCTGGGAGGTACGGGGGGACACTGAGCATTCATGGCGGGGGGATTGGGGGCGGTGATGTGGGATGGGGGGGTCTTAGGGGGAGGGGGCTGTGGGGCAGGGGGGGACTGAGCATGTACTGGGGGGTTATGGGGGGCTATGGTGGGTCTATGGTGCTGGAGGGGGGAGACACGAGGGGGGGATTTGGGGTGCACGGGGGAGTTATGGGGTCATTTCCCCCCTCTCCCTGACGCCCCCCCCCTTGTGCCCCTCCCAGACGGAACAGACAAGACCTCCACCATCTGATGGCGCTGCCCTCCCCTTGGGGTGGGGGGGGACACCCCAAAAACACCTTTGGGGGGTGCATGGGGGGAAAATAACCCTCCCTGCCGCCCCCCCATCAAAAAAATCAGGGGGATCCCCCCCTTCCTTCCTCCCCCCCCGGGGGGGGTGTGTGTTACACTACTGGGGGGGGGAATCGGTTGCATTTTAAGCCCCCCTTCCCCCCCCACAGGTTTCTTGTTATCATAATTAATATTATTGGGGGGGGCAGGGCTTGGGGGGGGGTTGCGCTGCTCCTCTCCCCCCCCCGGTCCCCCCTCCTCGGTACAGCTCCTCCCCCCCCGTAGCCCCCCCCCTTCCCCCTCCCCCCCCCCCCGCGATAGAATCGTTATTTTAGATACATTTTATTATGAATAACTTTTGTTATGACTATGGCTGGTAACCATGACAACGGGATTAAAGAGACACAAAAACCCAAAAGCCCCTGGTTTTGCCCCAAAATTCCACCCTCCGGACCAAATCCTGTAGGTTTTGCCCCAAAATCCCCCCACCAAACCCCAAAATCTGAAAATCCTACCCCAAACGTCTGGGATTTCACCAAAATCCCAAATTGGTGATTTTTTGCCACCAAATTCCCATGAGTTTTTCCCAAAATGGTGGTTTTTTCCCCAAAATTGGTGGGGGTTTGCCCCCAAAATCCCACATTCCCACGATTCTGCCCCAAATGGTGAGTTTTTGCTCCCAAAGACCCAAATTCCTGTGATTTTGCCCCAAAATGGCAGGTTTTGCCCCCAAATTGGTGTTTTTTTCCCCCCAAAGTCCCAAATTCCCATGATTTTGCCCCCAAACAGTGTGTTTTTCCTCCAAATTGGTGGGTTTTTTTGCCCCAAAGTCCCAAATTTTGGTGCTTCCCTCCCCCCATCAGTCGCTGGAGGAGTCGGAGGCATTGCTGCCGCTTTCTTCCTCCTCTTCTTCCTCTTCCTCTTCTTCCTCGTCGCTGGGGCTGAGCCGGGGGCTTCGGGGGGGCCCCGCCTCGCTGCCCCCCCCCTCGGAGCCTTCCTCCCCCCCTTCCTCTTCCTCTTCTTCTTCCTCTTCCTCCTCGTCGTTGTCGCTGCCAAAGATTTCCTCCTGGTCGCGGGCAGCTCGAGCTGCGTCGCCCCCTGCTGCTCCCCGGCGCTGACCCCCCCGTGTTTCCTCTTCCTCTTCTTCTTCCTCGCTGCGGGCCGAGCCCCCCCCATCGCTGCTGCTGCCGCCGGAGCCTTCGGCCTCGTCTTCTTCCTCCTCGTCCTCGGCGCCGCTTGCTCCCCCCTCGCTCTCGCTCCCCTTCTCGCGCTCCTCGTCTTTTTTTTTGGGGGGGGGGGGGGAAGGGAAAAAGCTCTGAGCCCCCCCCTTCTCCCCCCCCACCCTGGGGTACAGGGACCCCTCCCAGACCCACAGGACCCCCCTCCTCCCCCTCCAAGGAAACCACCCCCGACCAAAAAGTGCCCCCACCCTCCAAGAACCCCCTCTAGCCCCCTCCAGGCCCCCCCAGCCCCAAAAGTGCCCTCCCAGATCCAAAAGAGCCCACCCCAAGGACCCCCCCAACCACACAGGACCGCCCCCCCAGCAGAGCCCCCCCAGACATATGGGAGCCCCCCCCCCACCCCGGTAAAGTCCCCCCCTACCCGAGGCGCCCGCCCCTCTCTCGGGCTCTGCCTCCTCCTCCTCCTCCTCCTCGGGCTCGTGGTTCTCCAACTGCGCCCGACGCGCCTCCTGGGGGGGGAAAATGGGGGTCTTTGTGAAGGGGGAGCTGTAGGGGGTCTGTGATGTGGGGGGGTCCCTTGGGGTGTCTGTGTTGGGGGGGGGAGTGTCCTGGGGGCTTTTGTAGGCGGGGTCTGTAATGGGGGGGGGGGGGGGGCCGGTCCCGAGGAGGGATCTGTGATGGAGGAGAGTGTGTGTCTGTGATTGTGGGGGTGGTCCTGGGGTGGTCTGTGATGAAGGGGGGGTCACAAATGGGGGGAGGGGGTCTGTAGGGGGGAGTCTGTGATTGGGGGGGGGGGTTCTCGGGGGTGTGTGTGTCTGTAATGCAAGAGGGGGTCCCTTTGGGTGTCTGCGATTAGGGGGGGGACCCTTAGGGGGCATCTGTAGGGGAGTCTGTGATGTGGGGGTGTCCCGGGGTGGGGGTCTGTGATGGCAGGGGTCCCTTGGGGTATCTGTGATTGTAAGGGGGGAGGTCTTGGCGGGGGAAGCTGTGCCGTAGGGGGGTCGTTACCTGCGCCTCGAGCTCCTTCTCGTTCATCTCACGGTGTTTCACCACCAGTACCGCGTTGGTCCCCGATGGTGCTCCCGCCCCGCCCCGCGCCCGACGCTTGCTCAGCCGCACCCTGGAGGGGGCAAAGGGGGGGTCAGGTCTTGGGGAGACTCCCCAGACCCACGGCGAGCCCCTGGTCCCTCTCGGTCCTCCCTGAGTCCCTCCCAGTGCACCCAGTTCCCCCCCAATCCCTCTCAGTTCCCTCCACTCTCTCCCAGTTCTCCCCAGTCCCCTCTCAGTCCCCCCTCCGAGTCACTCCCGGTTCCTCCCCAATCTCCTCTCAGTGCCCCCCAGCACCTCCCAGTGCTCCCAGTTCATCCCAATCCCCTCTCAGTCCCCTCGAGTCTCTCCCACTGCTTCCTAATCCCTTCCCAGTCTCCCCAGTTGCCTCCCAGTGCTCTCCCAGTGCCTCCCACCATCCCCCCACTCACCCTTACTCCCTCTTGGAGTTCCCCAGTCCCCCGTCATTCTTCTCCAGTCCTTCCCAGTGACCCCTCTCCCCTCCCAGTGCCCCCCACCATCCCTCCAGTCGCCCTTAGTCCCTCTTGGAGTTCCCCAGTCCCTCCATCATTCTCCTCCAGTCCCTCCCAGTGACCCCTCTCCCCTCCCAGTGCCCCCCTAGTCCCTCCCCGTTCCTCCCCAATCCCCTCCCAGTCCTCTCTCAGTGCCCCCCACCATCCCTCCAGTTGCCCCCAGTCCTTCCTGCAGTTCCCCAGTCCCCCCGTCATTCCCCTCCAGTCCCTCCCAGTGACCCCTCTCCCCTCCCAGTGCCTCCCAGTCTCACCGGGTCTCCAGTTCGTTGTAGTAGACGCCATCTCCCTCACGGAAGATGAAGAAATAGTTCTCTTCATAGCCTTTACTGGCTTTGTTTTTCACATTCCAGTTGTACTCACGTGCAATCTTGTAGTCATAACTGGGGAGAATGGGGGCATCACAGGAGCCCTCGGGCCCCCCCAGACCCCTCCAAACCTCAATGGGACCCTCTGAGCTACAGAGACACCCCCCCCCAGGCTTAGGCCCCCCCCAGCCCTATAGGCCCCTTCTCTAAGTATATGGGACTCCCCTCGGCCCTATAGGGCTCTTCCAGCCCTACAGCCCACCCCCCAGGTGTGTAGGATTCCTGTAGATATATGGGACCCACCCCCAGCCCTATAGGGCCCTTCCAGGTTTATAGGACCCCCAGCTCTATGGGGCTCCTCCAGCCCTACAGCTCCACCCCCCCAGAGTTGTAGGACCCCCATGGATATATGGGACCCCACCCCAGCCCTACAGCCCCCCCCCATATATGAGAACCCCCCAGCCCTATAGGGCCCTTCCAGATATATGAGACCCCCCCAGCCCTATAGGGCTCCTCCAGGTATATGGATCCCCCCTCCCAGACCTATAGGGCCCCTCTAGGTATATGGAGCCCCTTTTCAGCCCTATAGGGCTCCTCCAGGTATATGGATCCCCCCTCCCAGACCTATAGGGCCCCTCTAGGTATATGGAGCCCCTTTTCAGCCCTATAGGGCCCCTCCAACTACATACCCCCCCCCATCTATAGGATCTCTGTAGATATATAAGACCCCCCCCAACCCCATAAAGCTGCTCCAGCTCTATAAGCACCCTCACCCCCGATCTGTAGCCCCCACCCCAGATCTATAGGGCCTCCCCTTACACATCCTCGGGCGCGTAATCCATCTCCTCCTCCAGGTCACGCTTCCGCTTGCGCAGCGTCTCCTCCACGGGGAGGAAATAAGCCACGAACTGGTTCCCTTCTTCATCCATCATCCCCCTACAGGCAGGAAGGGGTTAATGGGGCAAGGGGGGGCAAAGGGAATATAGAACCCCAAAAAAAGTGGGGGACCCCCCCCCCCCTTAAAGCTCAAATACCGGATCATGGCCTGGGACATCATTTCCAAGGCGGCCGCGCCGCTCGTGTCCTTGGGCGCAGGGTCCGAGTCGAAGATCACTTGGGCACAAGGGTTGATCCACATCTGGGGGAGTGGGGGGGGCAAAATGCGGTGGGGGGGGAAGGGGTGAAAAGGGGGTGTAGAGGGGTTGAAAGAGGGTGTGGAAGGGCAAGAAAGAGGGCAAAAGGGGGTAAGGAGGGCAAAAAGGGGGGTAAAAGGGGATAAAAAGGGGCAGGGGGTCAAAATGGGGTGAAGGAAGGGGGAAAAAGGAGGGAGAGGGGGTGTAGAGGGGCCAAAAGAGGGTATGGAGGAGCAATAAGGAGGGCGAAAGGGGAGGCAAAAGGGAATATGGAGGGGCAAAAAGAGGGTAAAAAGGGGCAACAGAGCAAAAGCGTTGAGAAATAGTGAAAAAAACGGGGAAAACAGCACAAAAAAGAGGTGTAAGGAATGAAAACATGTAGAGGAGTAATGATGGGGTAAAAAGGGGTGCAGGGTGGCAAAAAGGGGGTGAGGGGGGTTAAAAGGGGGCATGGGACAAAAAAATGGGGACAGGAAGGGCAGAAATGGTGGGTAGGCGGAAATGGAAGGGAAAAAGGAGGTAAAAAAGAGCATATGAAGGCAAAAAAACAGAGTGTGGGGGCACAGGAAGGGGGTGTAGGGGGGCCAATCCCCTCCCCCAGCCCTCAAAACCCCCTGTTCTGCCCCTGGGGGGGTCAGATTTTGGGGTGCCCCCTCTCATTTTACCTTGAAGTCAGGGAAGACTGGCATCACCTCGACGGGGGTGACGCGGGGTTTGCTGTAGTGCTGAGTGATCTGGGGTGCAAAAAACAGACCCTCAGGGCTCTGAAACACCCCCGAGAATCTTGGGGACCCCCCAAAATATCTGGAGGGGGCCCCAAAAAACCCTCACCGCTTTCTGGGCATCCTCGAATGTCTTCTCGATGGCAGCAATCTGGCTGTCGCGATCCTTGTAGATCTCCTCCTCGGTGAACTGCTGCTTCACCGAGACCCCGATCCTGCCAGAACAGGGGGGGCAGGGGCGCGTTTTGGGGTATTTGGGGGTTCTGGGGAGGCTTTGGGGGGGTTTGGTGGCTTTTGACGGGGTTTTGGGGTGCTGGGGTGTGTGGTTTTGGGGGCTTGGAGGGTCTTTTGAGGGGGCTGGGGGGGCTTTGTGTGGTTTTGGGGGGTGTTAGGTGTGGTTTTGGGAGAGTTCAGGGGTATTTGGGGTGTTTTGGGGGGTTGAGAGTGTTGAGTATGGTTTGGGGGGCTTTGAAGGACTTTTGGGATGTTTGGTGGCTTTTGAGGGGGTGTTGGGGTGTCGTGTGTGGTTTTCGAGGGCTTGGAGGGGGCCTTTGTGTGGTTTTGGGGGTGCTGGGTGTGGGTTTGGGGCAGTTTTGGGGTGTTTGGTGTATTTTGGGGGGGGTTGAGAGTGTTGAGTGTTTTTTGGGGGACTTGGAGTTTTGGGGGGGGTTGGTGGGTTTTGAGGGGGTTTTAGAGTGTCATGTAGTTTTCTGCACTTGGAGGGGGCTTTTGTGTGTTTCTTGGGGTGCTGGGTGCAATTTTGGGGGAGTTTTGGGGTGCTTTACGGTGTTCTGCGTGGTTTGGGGGGCTCTGAGGGAATTTTGGGGGTTGTTTGGGGGGGCTTCGCTGGCTTTTGAGGGGGTTTTGGGGTGTTGCGTGTGGTTTTGGGAGCTAGGAGAGTGTTTTGGAGGGCTTTGTGTGGTTTTTGGGGTGCTGAGGTGGTTTGGGGGGGTCCCAGATAACCAAGGGAGTCCCTAGATGGTCCTGGGGGGTCCCCTGGGCCCCTCCCGGACTCACTTGACCTCGGGTTTCTCGTTGGAGACTCCGTAGCGGTTGAACTCGGTGGAGATGTACTCGGTTTTCCGCATCCATGGCACCACCTTAGCGTGTTGCTGCGATCTTGGGGGGCACAGGGAGAGGATTTGGGGGGGGGGGCAGGTTTTTGGGGGACTGTTTGATCCCTGACAGCTCCATTTTGGGGGGACAAAGGGGTCCCCATTACCTCTTGGAGCTGGTGGGTGCCTGGATCTCCTCCTCCAACAGCTTCTCATCCGCAGGGTCCAACAACACTGCAGGGGGAAAAGGAGGATTTTGGGGTCCTCCTCCAACTCTAGATGCCCCCCCGCCGAGTTTTGGGGTCCCCCCCATTTCAGGGTTCCCCCCTGCTTTTGGGCTCCCCATTTGCTTTCGGATTGCCTCCCACATTTGCGATCGTCTTCCATTTTGGGGGCCCCTCCTGGTTTTGGGACCCCTCCTCAGGGTTTTGGGGTCTCCTTCCCAGGTTTTGGGGTCCCTTCATGGGTTTTTGGAGTCCCCCTCCCTGCTGGCTCTCTCCTTGATGGATGCAGGGTTGATGGGGTTGATGGTGACACCCCATTTTGGGGTCTGTCCCCATGGTTTTGGGTTCCTCCTGGGGTTTTGGGGTCCCTTCCCGAGGTTTTGGGGTCCCCCTCCCTGCTGGCTCTCTCCTTGATGGGATCAGGGTCGATGGGTCAATGGTGACACCCCATTTTGGGGTCTGTCCCCATGGTTTTGGGTTCCTCCTGGGGTTCAGGTTCCTCCTGGGGTTTTGGAGTCCCTTCCCTAGGTTTTGGGGTCCCCCTCCCTGCTGGTTCCCTCCTCGATGGATGCCAGGGTTGATGGGGTTGATGGTGACGCCCCATTTTGGGGTCTGTCCCCGTGGTTTTGGGTTCCTCCTGGGGTTTCAGTTCCTGATGGGGTTCTGGGGTCCCCCTCACCCGCACTGTCGCCCCGGTAGGTGTCGGGGTTGATGAGGTCGATGGTGACGCCAAGGTCGGGCTCGGTGAGGAGATCGTGTTTGTGCTGTTTCTCCAACGACGTCGCCTTGTACTGCACAAACCTGGGGGGAAGGGGGAGCTCGGCAGTGCCCAAAAACCACCCCAGCCCCCCAAAACCAAACACAGCGCCCCAAAACACCCCAAAAGTGCCTCAAACAGCCTCAAAACCAGACTTGCCGCCACCAGAACACCCCCAAATGCCTTAAAACCACCTTAAAATCATCTCAACCCTCCCAAATATCCCCTAAACACCAATAGCACCCCCAAAATGCCCTAAAACCACCTGAAAATCACCCCAAACACCATGAACCCCCCAAAACCACACACAGTGCCCAAAAACACCCCCAAAAGTGCCCCAAACAGCCCCAAAGCCAACCTTAGCGCCACCAAAGCACCCCCAAACACTCTAAAACCACCTTAAAATCACCTCAACCCCCTCAAATACCCCCTAAAAACACCCAGAACCCCCCAAAATATCCCAGACACCCTAAAAAAACCCCCAAACCACACGCATCACCCCAAAACACCCCTACAAGGGACTCCAACAGCCCCAAAACACCCCAAACGCATCCCTAATGCCCCCCAACACCCTAAAACCACCTGAAAATCACCCCAAATACCCCAAAATTCCCCCAAAAGCACCCCCAGCACCCAAAGACACCCCCAAACCCCCTAAAGCCACTTTAAAATCACCTCAAACCCTCCCAAAATCCCCCTCAAAAACACCCTAATCCCCCAATACCTTAAAACATCCACACACCCCCCAAACACCCCAGAAACACACAGAGCACCCCAAAATACCCCCCCAAATGACCCTTCACAGCCCCCCTCCCAAAGTGTGTGGGGGGTCGATGCCCCCCCATCTCCCTCTCCTTGTCCTCAGGGATCCCCTTTCCCGCAGTCTTCTGTTCTCCCCACTCTCGGCTTTTCTGCCCCCTCTCCTTTGGTTTTGCCCCTCCCTCCCTATTTGGGGCCCCCTTCTCAATTTTTGGGTTCCGCCCCCATACCGGCTCTGGTCGAAGGGGTAGGTGATGAATTTGGGGTCGAAGGGGATGTCAGGGAGGCTGTTGCAGTACTTGACCCGACACACAACGCCTGACCTGGGTGGGCCCCAACACAAGGGAGGATTCAGAGGGGGCCCCAAATATAGGGGGGGCCCCCAAATATAGGAGGGGGCAAATATGGGGGGGGGGGGCAAATATAATGGGGCTGGGGGGAAAGGAAGGGGGGCTGGAAGCAGCAGGGAGTAAGCAAGATGGGGGGGCAAATGGGGGGTAGGGGGAGAGGAGAAGGATGGGGGAAAGTGGGGGGCAAAGGGGGAGTAAAGGGGATAAGAGGGGCAAAGGGGGGGAAGGGGGGCAAAAGGCAGGAAGGGAGGAGGAGAAAGACGGGGAAAGGGGGCAAAGGGGAGAGAAGGGGGGAGGAAAAAGATGGGGGAAGAGGGGAGCAAAGCGGGGAGTAAAGGGGGCAAATGGGGGGTAAGGGGAGGCAAAAAGGGGGTAAAGGGGGGGAAGAGGGGGTGAAAGATGAAGGGGAAAGTGGGGGCGAAGAAGGAGTAAAGGAGATAAAGGGGGCAAAGGGAGGCAAAAAGGGGGGCAAAAAAGGGGGGGCAAAAAGAGGGAAAGGGGGGAAGAGAAAGATGAGGGAAAGTGGGGAAAAAAGGGGGCAAAAAGGGGGAGCAAAGGGGAGGAAGGGGGGCAAAGGGGTGCAAAGGGTGGCAAAGAGGGGCAAAGGGAAGGAAGGAGGGGTAAAGGGGGGAAAGAGTGGGTAAAGGGGGGGCAAAAGGGGGCAAAGGGGAGGAAGGGTGTGTAAAGGGGGGCAAAGAGGGGGAGTAAAGGGGGTGCAAAGGGCGGGTCGGAACACAGGGCCCCCCTTTGCCCCCTCCTCACCTCTCGGGCAGAGTCCGGTGAGAGCTGGGCCTGGGTGGGGGGAGGGTGTGATGTCACGGGAGGGGGTGTCAGAGCCATGACTTCACACATGACACCCCGCTATGATGTCACACGTGACCCCTCGCCTCCACGCCCCGTGATGACATCACAACCCCCAATCCTTTTTCCCACTATGACATCACAACCCCCATTCAGGGCTCCCAGTGACATCACAAGACACGGCCCACGCTGTGATGTCATAGCGGAACTCCCGGGCCTCTGTGACGTCATGGCAGGACCCAGCGCCCCCCCCGGTCTTATGACGTCACGACAGCGACCCGATACACTGCACCCCTCCCCCCTCCGGCGCCCGTGATGTCACGAGACGGATCCCACCCCTCGTCGTGACGTCACGGCCGGACCGATGCGCGGCCTCCCGTAATGACGTCACGATGGCAACCGGACACGCGGGCCCTCCCCCCGCCACAGCGCGTGACGTCATGAGGGGATACTCGCCTCGTGACGTCACACCCCGCATCTTGACGTCATAACACGCCCCCTCCCCCGCACCTGTGCCCCGGCTCCTCCCGCTGCGCCTGCGTTTGGATAGTGGGTGCCATGGCTAAGGCCCGGCAGCGCCGGTACTTCCGGTTCTTCTCGTCCTCACTTCTGGTGTGGAGCAGTCACGTGACTTCCGGCGCTGAGCCGTCATTTCTGGCGCGCGGGATCGCGCCAAGATGGCGGCGCCGCCGCCTCAGCCACAGGCGCAGCCGCCGCCGCCTCCTCCCGGGCCTGGAGCTGCAGCCGCCGCCGCCGCGGCTGCTGCTGCCGCTGCTGCTGCCGCCGCCGCCGCCGCCGCCGCCGCCGCGGGGCCCGGTCCGGCCCTTCCCGCCTCGGCGCTGCCCGCGGGCGGCGTGGCGGGAGCGGCTCAGGCCCAGGACTTCGAGCCCGTGCAGCGCGTGCGGCTGCTCCTGCCGCAGCTCAAGGAGAGCCTGCAGGTGTGGGGGGGCGGAACGGGATCCCCAGACCGACACCGCACCCTCAAAGCCATCCCGGAACCCCCCCAAATCCAACCCCGCACCCCCAAATCTGCGTCAAACCTAACATTACACCCCAAAATCGACTCCAGAATCCGACCCCGTGCCCCAAAATCCATCCCTAAACCTCCCAAATCCAGCCCCGCACCCCAAAATCCAGCCCTAACCCCCCCAAATCCAACCCCGTACCCCAAAATACGTCCCTAAATCCCCCAAATCTGCCCCAAACCCGACCTTACAGCCGAAAATCGACTCCAGAATCTGACCCTGCACCCCAAAATCCATCCCTAAACCCCCCCAATCTGACTCTGCACCCCCAAATCCAGCCCACAACCCCTTAAATCCACCTCCAGCCCCCTCAAAATCCACCCTTGAACCCCAAAATCTGTACCTGAACCCCCAAATTCAGCCCTAACCCCCCTAAATCCACCCTTGAACCCTGAAATCTGTACCTAAATCCCCAAATTCTCCCCCGGACCCCCAAATCTGCCCCCAGCCCCCCCAAATCCCCCCAGCCCGTTTTGGGGGGTCCCCATCCCTGTGCTCTGATTTTGGGGATCCCTGTGTCCCCCCAGACGCTGATGAAGGTGGCGGCGCAGAACCTGGTGCAGAACTCCAGCATCGACAATGGGCAGTGAGTGATCCCAGTATCTCCCAGTACCACCCAGTGCCCCCCAGTACTGCCTCGTGCTGTCCCATTACCACCCAGTGCCCCCCAGTACTGCCTCATGCTGTCCCAGTACTGCCTAGTGCTTCCTAGTGTCCCCCAACACCATTCCAATCGTCCCCCCCAGTATCATTCAGTGCCTCCCAGTAGCCTTTGATGCCATCCCTGTGACCCCGGCTGCCCCCCATTATTATCCAGCGCCATCCCAGTACTGCTTAGCGCTATCCCAGTGCCATCCCACTACTTCCCAGTGCCTCCCAGTACTGCTTAGTGCTATCCTATTGCCATCCCAGTATCACAGTGCCTCCCAGTACTGCCTAGTGCTGTCCCAGTGCCATCCCACTACGTCCCAGTGCCTCCCAGTCATGCCTAGTGCCATCCCAGTACCCCCCAGTAGCACTCAGTGTTATCCCAGTGCTCTTAGTACCAATCAGTGCTTCCCAGTAGCTTTTGGTACCATCCCAGTATGACCCAGTGCCATCCATGCGACCCTAAGTGCCATCCCAGTGCCTCCCAGTCCTGCCTAGTGCCATCCCAGTACCCCCCAATAGCACTGAGTGTCATCCCAGTGCCTGTCAGTACCAATCAGTACCTCCCAGTAGCATCCAAGTACTACCCAGTACCATTCCAGTGCCATCCCAGTACCACCCAATATTGCCTAGTGCCATCCCAGTACACCCTACTACCGTTCTGGGCCAGCCTAATGTCCCCTAGTGCCCCCCACCTCCCTCCCAGTAGCCTCCCAGTTCCTTCCCAGTGCTGAGGCCGCGTGTCGTGGCAGGAAGAGCGCGGAGGGGCCGCTGCAACGCTTTGATAAGAGCCTCGAGGAGTTCTATGCGCTCTGCGACCAACTCGAGCTCTGCCTGGTGAGGAACCCCCAGCCTCCCCAAACCCCCTGCCCAGGGACCCCCCCAGGGAGCCCCCAGACCCCCCCCAGGACACCAAAACCCCCCTGGGAGCCTCCAGACCCCCCGGGACCCCTGAGACCCGTCCCACAACTCTCCAGGACCCCCCGAACCCCCTCAGACCCCACCTTTCCCCCGTTTTTCCTCTCCTGTGCCCCCCTCACGGCCAAATCCCCCCTAGAACTCCCCAAATCCTCCCAGACCCCTCTGCCCCCCCCATAACCCCTCCATAACTCTTCAAGACCCCCCCAAGCCTCCTCAGACCCCACCTTTACCCTCTTTTTTCCTCTCCTGTGCCCCCCACACCCCCCAAAATCCCCCCCAAACGCCCCCAAATCCCCCTCAGACTCCTCTAGACACCAAAATAATGCCTCCCATGGCCTCCCCCGGCAGCGTCTGGCACATGAGTGCCTCTCGCAGAGCTTCGACAGCGCCAAACACGCACCAGCGTTGGTTCCGGCTGCGCCGAAAGGGGAGGGGGCCGGGGGGGACCCCTTGCCCTACACCCAGTACCTGCCCCTCATCAAAGCCCAGATCGCCGGCGCCAAAGACATCCACAACGCCCTCCTCGAGGGCGCCAACAAGATCACCGGCAAGATTACCCCCCCGGGGGGGCCCTGATGGTTTTAGGGGAGCCCTGCACCCCAAAAAATACCCCTGTGGGGTCTGGTGTGGAAGGGGGTTAAAGGGGGGTTTAGGGGGAGCCGGTGCTATCTGCAGGGAGCTGAGCTTGGATACGGTGAATGGAGATGTATTTATCCCCTCTTAGGGGGTGTCTGAAGATTTGGGGGGGCCCTGAGGGGTTATGGGGGGCCCCCACACCCCCGAAATTACTCCCATGGGGGTCCTGGCGATGGGCAAGGGCGTTTAGGGTGCCGTGTGCAGTGATATGATGAATGGAGATGTATTTATTCCCTGTTAGGGGCGTGTCTGAGGATTTGGGGGGGGGGGGCTGAGGGGTTTAAGGGGACCCCACACCCTGAAAAACACCCCCATGGGGGTCTTGGGGGGTGGGCAAGGGGGGTTTAGAGTCCCATGTGCAGTGATATGATGAATGGAGATGTATTTATTCCGTTAGGGTGGTGTCTGAGGATTTGAGGGGACCTTGAGGGTTTTAGGGGGGCCCTGAGGGGTTTTGGGGGCGCCTGGGGAGTTTTGGGGGGGGGCACACCCCAAAAAACACGCCCATGGGGGTCCCGGAGGGGGTTAGGGGGTGTTAGAAGGATCTGGTCCCGCGTGTAAGGAGCTGACTGTGGATGGGGGGGGCAGGTTTTTTGGGGGGGCCCTGAGATTTTGGGGGGGGCCCATTGCAATCTCACCCATCCCGACACCTCAAGGGACTCTTGGAGGGTTTGGGGGAGCCCCCAAAGAGGTCCCAGGGGTTTGAGGGGGCCCTGGGGGAGGCCCGGGTTTGGGGGGGGGTCACGATGCCTGGCAGGGGCGGCAAGTAATGAGGGGGTTGGGGCGTGGGACCCCCCTGATTTGGGGTGAAGCTGTCTGGTTTTGGTCAATAAACAGTTTTTGCTAAATAAACTGGTTTTGTGGATTGGGGGGGGAGCTTCCGGCGGGAAGAGGAGGTAAGTGATGCTTCGTGACGTCACTGCGGGGCCGCGTGACGTCATTACCCACCAAGCCTTCCCCCAGTCACCTTCGCGCCGCCTCTTTTGTCCCTTCCCCGCTGCCGTCGCCGCGGCCTCGAAGGGAGGGGCGAAATCTCGCGAGAAGACGTAGATCCCGCGAGAAGACGCGGCTTCGCGCTGTCACTACGCCAAGGAAGGCGAGATCTCGCGAGAGGACGCCGGTACTCTGTCACGTGATATCCCACTCTCCCCGCCTACCCCTAAGATCTCGCGAGAAGACGTGGAGGCGGTGGCGCTACCGGGTCGCTAACTGAAGCGGGGCCTAAACAGGAGCCTAAAACGGGGCCTAAAGCGGAGCCTTAAAGCGGGTGAAGAGGGGGGGCGGCCTCCCGGGACCCCCCATGGCCCCTCCGGGACCCCTCTTTGCCTCCCTCCCCCCCTCAATCTCTTTGAGACCCCCCCCAGGATCCCCCTACCGCCTCTGAGACCCTCGAGCCTCCCTCCCCGTCCTCCCCAGACTCCCGCCCGACCCCCCCATCTCCCCTCAGGACCCCCTTAGACCTCCTCATCTCGTCCTAGAATCCCTCCGTTTCCCCTCAGGACCTCCTTAGACCCCCTCACTTCCGCCCAGGACCTCCTTAGACCCCCTCACTTCCCCCCAGGACCCCCAGTCTCCCCTAAGGGCCCCTTTAGACCCCCTCATCTCGTCTACTCCCAGCTCCCCCCCATCTCCTCTTAGGATCCCTTTAGACCACCTCAGTCCCCATCATCCTCTCCCAGGACCCCCGCCCCCCCCATCTTCCCCCAGCACCCCCTTAGATCTCTGCATCTCATCCTAGAACCCTGCTATCTCCCCTCAGGATCCCCTTAGATCCCCCTATTTCCCCCCAGGACCCCCTTAGACCCCCTCATCTCCCCACAGGACCCCCCAGTCTCCCCTCAGGACCCCCTTAGACCCCCCCCATCTCCCCCCAGGACCCCCTTAGACCCCCTCATCTCCCCACAGGACCCCCCAGTCTCCCCTCAGGACCCCCTTAGACCCCCCCCTATCTCCCCCCAGGACCCTCCCCCTGCCCCCACAATGTCAGACAGCGACGACAGCAATTTCTCAGAGGATGAGAGCGAGCGCAGCAGCGAAGCTGAAGAGGCCGAGGAAGCCGAGGTGAGGCCAAAGGCTGCGTGTGACACACAGAACGGATCTGAGGGGGGCAGATATTCCGTTCTCTCACCCCTTTTGCCCTTCCTCATCAATTCCACCTCCCTCAGGCCGAGGAGGAGCGCGTGAGCGCAGGTGGCAGCGAGAAGGAGGAGCCGGAGGAGGAAGAGGAAGAAGAGGAAGAGGAGTACGATGAGGAAGAAGAAGAGGAAGATGACGATCGTCCTGCTAAGAAGCCTCGTCATGGTGGCTTCATCTTGGATGAAGCCGGTGAGAAGGATTGGGGGGGACGACAAGGGGGTGTCTCTGCTGCCCCCTCAGCCCCGCTGACCCCCCCTGACCCCCCTTAGATGTCGACGATGAGTACGAGGATGAAGATCAGTGGGAGGATGGGGCCGAGGACATCCTGGAGAAAGGTAAGGGGGGGCCCCGCTGCGTTTAGGGGGGCCCTGGGAGGGGGCTTTACCCCCTTACCCCCTCTCCTGGGGGCTTGGGGGATATTTACGCCCCCCCTTTCACGGCTTTTGGGGCTCCTCCTGGGCTTTTGGGAGCCTCTCCCTTGAAGTTTTGGGGGCCCCTCCAATGTTGTTGCCCCCCTGCAGTAGTTTTGGGGCTCCCTCCTGCTGGGGCTTTGGAGTTCCCCATAACTTTTTCCCCAACCTACTCCCCACAAACCCCTTTTCCCATTTTTCAGACCTATTTGTGCTTCCCCAAGCCCCTTTTCCTGCCCCCAACCCCATTTTCGATTTCCCCGAGTCCTTTTCTTGCCCCTAAGCCCCTTTTCCTGCCTCCAAACCCCTTTTCCTGCCCGCCAACCCCATTTCCCATCTCCCTGAATCGTTTCCCCACCCCCAACTCCTTTCCCTCCCCCAACCCTATTTCACACACCCCCAAACCCCTTTTCCTTTTCTCCAACCCTGCTTCCTATTCCTCTGCCCTATTCCTGACCCAAAATCCCTTTTCTAGCCCTTCTTTCCATCCCCCAACCCCTGTTCCCGCCCCAACCCCTGTTCCCACCCCCAACCCCATTTTCCCCTTTCCGAACCCCCTTTCCTGCCCCCCAACCCCACTTCCTACCTCCCCGCCCCATTCCTGACCTCAAATCCCTCTTCCAGCCCCTTTTCCCACTTCCCAACCCTCTCCCTCTCCCCATTTCCCATCCCTCAAGGTGGGGGGGTTCCATCCTGCCCCCCTTTTTTCCTTTTCCTGCTCCGTCCATCTCATCTGCGCTCGCTGGGCTGTTTTATTTTCGTTTTCCCCTCCTCCATTTTCCCATTTCCGCCCCCTCCCCAATTTGTGCCGCCGCTGGAATGGTGACTTGGTCCCCGTTGCCCCCCCTTCTCCCACGGGGGGGGATTTTGCCGCTCTCATTCGCTCCATCCTCATCGCTCTCCTTCCTCCCACCCAGAGGAGATCGAAGGTAAGATGGAATCACCTCCTTCTCCCCTCCTCCCATTTTCCACTTGGAATTCCCTCCCCACTCCCCTCCAAAAATAAAACCCCAGCCCCGCTCCGACATCTCCGTGGCTCGATTTTGGGTCATCCCGACATTCCTGCTTTTTCTTGGCAGCTTCCAACATCGACAACGTGGTGCTGGATGAGGATCGCTCCGGCGCCCGACGGCTCCAGAACCTCTGGAGGTAACGGTGGTTCCATCCGCGGCTCCGTTTTTCCGGTGGGGGTGGCGCTGATGCCCACCATTCTGATTTTTTATCTGTAGAGATCAGCGCGAGGAGGAGTTAGGAGAGTATTACATGAAGAAATATGCCAAGTCTTCCGTGGGTGAGACGTGAGTGCTGTTTTTGCCCTTATTCCAATCTGTATTCCCAGTTATTGTTCTCAATCTGGTCGTTATCCCCAGTTCCTGATCCCCATTCCCAGTTGCCAATCTCGTTTCCAGTCCCCATTCCCAACTCCCATCTGCATTCCCACTTCCCATTCTCATTCTCGGTCCCCGTTCCCCCTTCTCAGCCCCTGTTTATGGTTCCTATCCCTGTTTCTCGTCCCTGTTCCCATCCCCATCCTGATCACTTTCCCGTTCGCAATCCTTGTTCTTGGTCCCCATCCCCGGTCCCTGTTCCTGGTTCTCATTCCTGTTCCCAGTCTCCGGTCCCCATTCCCAGTCTCTGTTTCTAGTCACTGTTCCGAGCCCCACCCTGGACCCCATTCCCAGTCCTTGTTCCCGGTCCCCATCCCCGTTCCCAGTCCCTGTCCCTGGTCCCTGTTCCCAGTCCTTGTTTGTGGTGCCCCATCCTAGTCCACATCCCCGTTCCAGGTCCCCATTCCTACTCCTTGTTCCTGGTCCTGGTTCCCAGTCCTCGTTTCTGGTCCGTGTTGCCAGTCCTTATTCTTGGTCTCCATTCCCAGTCCCATTCTGGTCCCCGTCCCCGTTCCCAGTTCTCATACCTTATTCTTGATCCGCATTCCCAGTCCTCGTTCCAGGTCCCCGTTCCCAGCCCCATCCTGGTGTTCAATCCCAGTTCTTCTTGTTTCTAGTTCGCATTTCCAGCCCCATCCTGGTCCGCGTTTCCATTTCTTGTTGTTGCTTCCCATTCCCCGTACTTGTTCCTGCTTCTTATTCCCAGTCCTTATTCCTGGTCACCATTTCCGGTCGTTGTTTCCGGTCCCCATTCCCAGTCTTCGTTCCTGGTCTCTTTTTCTGTTTCATCTCTGACTTTTTTCCCCAGGGTCTATGGTGGGTCGGACGAGCTCTCCGATGACATCACGCAGCAGCAGCTCCTGCCCGGAGTCAAGTGAGTGGCACCGCGATGCCGGCTTGGAATCCCACCGGGATATGGGGTGGGGAAAAAGCAGGATTGGGGCTGTAACGGTGCTTCCCCCTCACCTCGGAATCACACTGGGGTTTGGTGTGGGAAAAGGCGGGATCAGGGCTTTAACGGCGCTTCCCTCCCACCTTGGAATCCCTTTGGGATTTGGGGTGGGAAAAGGCAGGATCGGGGCTATAACGGTGTTTTCCTCTCGCCCCGACAGGGATCCCAACCTCTGGACCGTCAAGTGCAAGGTGGGTGCCGGAATTCAGGGGGGGACGGGGATGCGGGGCAACATTCCGAGCAACAAAAACACGGCTTTTGTCCCCAGATCGGTGAGGAGCGCGCCACTGCCATTGCCCTCATGCGCAAGTTCATCGCCTACCAGTTTACCGACACGGTAGGGTGGTGTTCCCGGTCCTGTCTCCTTGTATCCCGCCGTGTTCCTCGGCCGTGGCATCTGTCGTGTCCCAATGAATCCCAGCCATGTTCTCAGTCGTGTCCCCAGGGGCATCCCAATGAATCCCAACCGTGTCCCGAGCACGTCCCAGCGCCTCCAAGCACGTCCCAGTGCCTCCAAACGTGTCCCAGTTGCTTCCTAGCTATGTCCTAATTCATCCCAACACGTCCCAGATGCCTCCAAACGCGTCCCAGACACTTCCCAATGCCTCCAAAAGTGTCCCAGATGCCTCCAAACGCGTCTCAATGCCTCCCAAATATGTCCTAATGCCTCTCAACATGTCCCAAGAGCGTCCCTACTCCTTCAAGTGTGTCCTAGCGCCTCCAGACACATCCTAGATGCCTCCAAACGTGTTGCAACGCCTCCAAAACATCCCAAGACCTCCCAAATATGTCTTAATGCGTTCTAACGTGTCCCAAGAGCATCCCAACACCTCCAAACACATCCCAGATGCCTCCAAACATGTCCCAATGCCTCCAAACATGTCCCAACGCCTCCAAATTTATCCCAGATGCTTCCAAATGTGCCCCAATGCCTCCAAACGCATCCCTGATGCCTTCAAACACATTCCAATGCCTCCCAGCCATGTCGTGATTCATCCCAACGTGCCCCAATGCCTCCAAACATGTCCCAAAGCCTCCAAAAGCCTCCCAGATGCCTCCAAACACGTCCCAACGCATCCGTGTCCCCACAGCCACTGCAGATCAAGTCAGTGGTGGCTCCTGAGCACGTGAAGGGCTACATCTACGTGGAGGCATACAAGCAGACACACGTCAAGCAGGCAATTGAGGGCGTTGGCAACCTGCGGATGGGCTACTGGAACCAGCAGATGGTGCCCATCAAGGAGATGACTGACGTCCTCAAGGTGGTGAAGGAGGTCACCAACCTCAAACCCAAGTCGTGGGTGCGCCTCAAGCGCGGGATCTACAAGGACGACATTGCCCAGGTGGGAGGGAGGAGGAGGAGGAGGGTGGGAAGGAGGATAGGGAGGAGGAGGAGGATGGAGGTGGAGGAGAATGGAGATGGAGGAGAGGGGTGGCGTCGCAGGCCTCATTACCCTCATCCAGGTGGACTACGTGGAGCCCAGCCAGAACCAGATATCCCTCAAGATGATCCCTCGCATCGATTTCGACCGGATCAAGGCCCGCATGAGCCTGGTAAGCGAAGCCGCGGGGCAGCCGGCCCCACTGTCCCCCGTCTGCCCCACACTCACCACCTGCCCCACAGAAAGACTGGTTTGCCAAGAGGAAGAAGTTCAAGCGCCCACCGCAGCGCCTCTTTGATGCCGAGAAGATCCGGTAGGACACGTACTAGTTTCTCCTTTTTTTTGCCCTTAATTCCCCCATTTCCCCCCCAAATGCCGTCATTTCCCTCCCATTTCCCCCAAACCTCACCCATTCCCCCCCCACCTGCCTATCTCCCACCTGCTCACCCCCAAACCCTAGTTCTGCCCCATTTCCTCCCCAAACCTGCCCGTTTCTTTGCCATTTCCACTCTAGCCCACCCATTTCCTACTTGTTAATCCCTAAACCTGCCCATTTTCCCTCCAACCCAACCGTTTCCTACCTGTTAACCCCTAAACCAGCTCATTTCTCCTCGAACTCACACATTTCCTACCTGTTAACCCCTAAACCTGCCCATTTCCCCTCCAACTCACCCATTTCCTACCTGTTAACCCCTAAGCCTGCCCATTTCCACCCCTTTTCTCGTCAAACTTGCCTCCTTTCCCCCATCTCCCCCCAATCCTGCCTGTTTTCCTCTGAACCCCGCCTGATTTCCCCCTAAACTCATGTATTTTCCTCCCATTTCCACTTGTTTTCCCCTCCCATTTCCCTCCAAACCCACCCATTTCACCCCCAAACCCTCTCGTTTCCCCAGATTTCTCCTTGCTTTGCCTGGGGGGGTGGATTTGGCCCCAGGGGTGACACGGGCTTTGTCCCAGGTCCCTGGGAGGTGATGTGGCCTCCGATGGCGACTTCCTCATCTTCGAAGGCAACCGCTACAGCCGGAAGGGCTTCCTCTTCAAGAGCTTTGCTATGTCAGCTGTGGTGAGCCCTGACGCACAGTCTGGATCCAAAACTTGTCTGTCTGGACCCAAACCCCATCTGTCTGGACCCCGAACGTGCCCATTTCTCCCCCAAACCCACGCGTTTTCTCCTTCCTCCCAGACTTCAACCGTTTTCCACTAATTCTCCTACTTCCCTCCAGTTCTGCCCGTTTCATTCCCACTTCTCCCCCAACCCCACTCATTTCCTGCTCATTTCCCCCAAAACTGCTTATTTCCCCAAAAACTCCCTTGTTTCCCTCTCATTTCCCCCAAAACTTTCTTATTTCCCCCTAAACTCCCTTATTTCCCTTTTTTCCCCAAACTCCCTTTTTTCCCCCCATTTCCCTGTTTTCCCCAAGCTCCCTTATTTCCCCCCAAAACTCCCTTATTTCCTTCTGTTTCTCCCCAAACCCCCTTATTTCCCCCAAACTCTCTTATTTTCCTCCGAACTCTTTTATTCCCCCCAAAAAAACCCTTTTTTCGTCCCCTTCCCCCACCAAACCCCCTCATTTCCCCTCATTTCCCCCTAGCCCCCTTTATTTCCCCCCATTTCCCCCCGCCCCCCCTCACTTCCTCCTGTTTCAGATCACGGAAGGGGTGAAGCCAACGCTTTCAGAGCTGGAGAAGTTCGAGGACCAACCGGAAGGCATCGACCTGGAAGTGGTGACCGAGGGCACAGGTAAGGACCTGCCCTCACCGTTTCCTCACCGTTTCCTCACCGTTTCCTCACCGTTTCCTCACCGTTTCCTCACCGTTTCCTCACCGTTTCCTCACCGTTTCCTCACCGTTTCCAGGAAAAGAGCGGGAACACAACTTCCAACCCGGAGACAACGTTGAGGTGTGCGAAGGCGAACTCATCAACCTTCAGGGCAAGATCCTCAGCGTCGATGGCAACAAGATCACCATCATGCCCAAACATGAGGACCTGAAGGTCCGCCAGATGCTGGGATGCGGTTACCAGGTCCCCGTGGAAGTTGCCGGAAGCCGTCATGGCTCTGTTTCCTCCTCCAGGACATGCTGGAGTTCCCGGCGCAAGAGCTGCGCAAGTACTTCAAGATGGGCGACCACGTCAAGGTGATCGCCGGGCGCTTCGAGGGCGATACAGGGCTCATTGTTAGGGTGGAGGAGAACTTCGTCATCCTTTTCTCTGACCTCACCATGCACGAGGTACTTGGATGCGCCAAAACTCTGTTTTCTGCCCTAAAATGGTGGGAACCGGACCCTCCGAAATGGGGGGAACCACATCCTCCAACATGATCCCCGGGGATCCCTTCCATCTCAAGACGTTCCATGGATCCATGAACTTTGGGGTTCTGCTTCCGTGACCCTGTAGGTCCCTTTCATCTCCAGACATTTCATCAACATTGGGGTTCTCCTTCCATGACCCCGTAGGTCCCTTCCGTCTCAAAACATTCCATCAATGTTGGGGTTGTGTTTCTGTATCCCCATGGCTTTCTTGTGTCTCAAGACATTCCATGGATCCACGAGCGTTGGGGTTTTCCTTCCATGACCCCATAGGTCCCTTCTATTTCAAGATATTCCATCAACATTGGGGTTTTCCTTCCATGATCCTGTGGGTTTCTTCCACCTCAAAACGTTCTATGGATTCATGAGCATTGGGGTTCTCCTCCCATGACCCCGTAGGACCCTTCCATCTCAAGACACTCCACCGACGTTAAGGTTCTGTTCCCATTATTCCGTGGGTCCCTTCCACCCCGTTTCTCCTTAGCTCAAGGTACTCCCGCGGGACCTTCAGCTCTGCTCAGAGACAGCATCCGGCGTCGATGTTGGGGGGCAACACGAGTGGGGGGAACTGGTCCAGTTGGATCCTCAAACCGTTGGCGTCATCGTCCGCCTTGAACGCGAGACCTTCCAGGTGACCCTTCCTCCTTCGTACCCAGGTTGGGATTGAGGGGGGTCCTCGTTTTTCGCCGCCCCCACCTCAATTTTTTGGGGGGGGGGTGGGGTCCTTGTTTCTGCAGGTGCTCAACATGTATGGGAAGGTGGTGACCGTGCGGCACCAGGCTGTCACCCGCAAGAAGGACAATCGCTTTGCCGTCGCCCTCGACTCCGAGCAGAACAACATCCATGTCAAGGACATCGTCAAAGTCATCGATGGGCCCCACTCGGTGCGGTGCTGGAGGGGATTTGGGGTCCCCTCCTGTCTCCTGAGGTCCCTCCTGGGGTTTGGGGGTCCCATTGGGGTCCCCTCCTGTCCCTTTGGGGTCCCTCTTGTCCCGTTGGGGTCCCCTCTTATCCCTTAGGTGTCCCTTCCTGTCTCCTTGGGGTCCCTCCAGGGGTCTAGGGGTCCCTTTGGGGTCCCCTCTGTCCCCTTGGGGTCCCTCCTGGGGTTTGGGCGTCCCTTTTGGGGTCCCATTGGGGTCCCTTTTGGGGTTCCTGGTTGTCACCGTCTCCCTCAGGGCCGCGAGGGTGAGATCCGACACCTTTTCCGGGGCTTCGCTTTCCTGCACTGCAAGAAACTGGTGGAGAACGGGGGCATGTTCGTCTGCAAGACGCGGCACCTCGTGCTGGCGGGGGGCTCCAAGGTACCCCACTTCCCCCCTCTTTGCCCTTTCTCCCTGTTTTCCCCCATTTTTTCCCCTTCCTCCTCAGTTTCCCTCTGTTTTTCCCCTTCCTTCTCTCATTTTTCTCCTTCCCTCCCTCACTTTTCTCCTTCCCCTCCATTTTAGCATGTTTTTCCCATTCTCCCACATTTGTGCCCCCAGTTTTTCTCTTCCCCCTCCCATTTCTCCCCCCTTTGTTCCTTTTTCCCTTTCCCTCCCTTTTTTTCTCCTTCTCTCCCCATCTTTCCCATTCTCCCTTTGTTTTTTCTTCCCCTCTTCTCCTCCTGTTTTTTCCACTTCCCTGTTTCCCTCTTTTTTCCCCTTCCCGCTCAGTTTCCTTCTGTTTTTCCCCTTCCCTTCCTCATTTATCCCCTTTCCTCCCCATTTTTCCACGTTTTTTTCCCCTTCCCCCCATTTCTCCCCCCAGTTTTCCCCTTCCCTCATTTCCCCCCTTCCCTCATTTCCCTCCCCAGTTTTCCCCTCCCCCCCCATTTCTCTCCCGTTTTTTCCCCTTCCCCCCCTTTTTTCCCTCTCTCCCTTTTTTCTCCTCCCCTCCCCATCGTTCCCGTTCTTCCCTTGTTTATTCCCCTTCCCCCCTATTTCTCCTGTTTATTTCACTTCCTCCCAGGTTTTTTGCTTCCTCCTCTAGTTTTTCCCTCTGTTTTTTTCCCCTTTCCTCTCCATTTCTCCACCGTTCTTCCCCTTCCTCCTGCATTTCCATCCCCATTTCCGCCCCCATCCCCATTTTCACCCCATTTTTTCTCCCCCGGCAGCCACGTGACGTCACCAACTTCACCGTGGGCGGCTTTGCGCCGATGAGCCCGCGGCTCAGCAGCCCCATACACCCCAGCGGCGCCGGTCAGTGCTTTTCTTTGGGGAGGTCATGGGGGATCCCCAAACCGCCCCCCCCAAACTCTCCCCTCGCCATCCCCCAGGCCAACGCGGCGGCTTCGGTGGCGCCGGGATGAGCCGCGGGCGTGGGCGCCGCGATAACGACCTCATCGGGCAGACGGTGCGCATCTCCCAAGGGCCCTACAAAGGTCAGTGTGTCCCCCCCCAAATCCATCCCAGGGTTGGGGGCTTTGGGGGGACCCCACAGCCTCACCCCCTTCCCACTCGCAAGGCTACATTGGCGTCGTGAAGGACGCCACCGAGTCGACGGCGCGCGTGGAGCTCCATTCCACCTGCCAGACCATCTCGGTGGACCGGCAGCGGCTCACCACTGTGTGAGTGAGGGCTTTGGGGAACCCCAGATGGGTCGGGGTGGCCTTCATAGACCCCAGCATGACCCCAGGAGACCCCTTGTTGGGTCACGGTGGCCTTCAGAGACCCCTTGTTGGGTCGAAGTGGCCCTCAGAGATTCCTTCATGGCTTTGGAAGACCCGAAACGTAACCTTAAGAGACCCCTCGTTGGGTGCAGGTGGTCCTTGGAGACTCCTCATTGGGTCAGGGTGGCCCTGAGAGACCCCTAGATAGGTCAAGATGGCCCTCAGAGACTTTTCCATGGCTTTAGGAGACTCCAACATGATCCTTGGAAACCAGTCAATGGATCAAGGTGGCCCTTGGAGCCTCCCAGATGGGTCGAGGTGGCTCTTGGAGATCATTTGATGGGTTGAGATGGCCCTTGGAGACCCACAGATGGGTCTCAAAGGCCCTTGGAGACCCCCAAGGTGGCCACCAGAGACCCCAGGGTGGCACTTAGGGACCCTTTGATGTGTCTGGTTGGCCCTCAATGGACCAAAGTGGCCCTTGGAGACCCCCAGATGGGTCAAGATGGCCCTTGGGACCCTAAGGTGGCAACCAGGGTGGCCCTTAGAGACCCCTTGAGGTGTCTGGGTGGCCCTTGAGACCCCCAAGGTGGCCACCAGTGACCCTGGGGTGGCCCTCAGGGACCCCTTGAGGTGTCTGGGTGGCCCTCAGTGGGTCATGGTGGCCCTTGGGACCCCCAAGCTGGGTCTCAGTGGCCCTTGAGACCCCGAGGTGGCCACCAGAGACCCCGGGGTGGCCCTTAGAGACCCCTTGAGGTGTCTGAGCGGCTCTCAGTGGGTCAAGGTGGCCCTTAATGGGTCAAGGTGGGCCTTGCAACCCCCAAGGTGGCCACCAGAGATCCCTTGAGGTGTCTGGGTGGCCTTCAATGGGCCAAAGTGGCCCTTGGAGACCCCCAGATGGGTCAAGGTGGCCCTTGGGACCTTAAGGTGGCGACCAGAGTGGCCCTTAGAGACCACTTGAGATGTCTGGTGGCCCTCAATGGGTCAAGGTGCCTCTTGGGACCCCCAGGGTGGCCCTCAGGGACCCCCTGTGGGTGGGTGGGGGTCCGCGGGGGTGACGCTGGTGTCACACAGGGGTTCGCGGCGCCCTGGCGGGATGGCTTCGGCCTACGGGCGCACCCCAATGTACGGCTCGCAGACCCCCATGTACGGCTCGGGGTCCCGCACCCCCATGTATGGCTCGCAGACCCCCCTGCACGACGGTGAGCAAGGGGGAGGGTGGTTTGGGGAGGGCCTTGGGGGGTCTGTGGGGGTCTCAGGGAGCTCTGGAGGGGCCTGGGGGGGCCTGGGGGGGCTTGATGGGATCTTGGGGGGCTCTGAGGGGGTTCTAGGGGGCTCTGGAGAGGTTTGGGGAGCCCTGGGGATGTTCTAGGGGAAGTTTGGGGGGCTGTGAGGGGTGTTTGGGGGCCTCTGAGGGGTTCTAGGGGGGTCTTGAGGGGCTCTGAGGGGGGTTTTGGGGGGCTCTGGAGGGGTTTGGGAGTTCTGGGGGGTTCTAAGGGGGTTTTGTGGGGCTCTGAGGGGGGTTTGGGGGTCTCTGGAGATTTTGGGGGGTCTGTGACACTGCCCCCCTCCCCCGCCACAGGCTCTCGCACTCCCCACTATGGGTCACAAACGCCGCTGCACGACGGCAGCCGAACACCTGCCCAGAGTGGGGCATGGGACCCCAACAACCCCAACACCCCCTCCAGGTGGGCACCCCAAAACCCAGACATACCCTCTGGGACCCCAACACCCCCTCCAGGTGGGCACTCCAAAACCCCAACACCCCCCCCAAGTGGGCAGGGGGCACCCCAAAACCCCAACACCCCCCAGGAGGTGAAACCCCTTCCAGATGGCCCTGGGGGGACCCCAAAATCCCAGCACCCCCTCTTAGGGGACCACAAAATCCCAAATCCCCTCCACAGGAGGATGGGAGGACCCCAAATCCCCCTCCTGGGGGGCCTTGGGACCCTAAAACCCCTTCCAGGTGGGTCTGGGGGACCCCAAAACCCCACCCCACCCTCCTCCAGTTCCCTTTTTTGGGATGTGGTGGTTGTTTTTGGGGTGTGGTGGTGGGTTTTGGGGTGCATTGGCCATTTTTGGGGTGACGCTGCACTCTCAGGGCGGACGAGGACTTCGAGTATGGCTTCGAGGATGAGCCGACACCGTCGCCGCAGGGTTATGGGGGGACTCCGAACCCCCAAACTCCGGGGTACCCTGATCCCGCGTCCCCCCAGGTCACACAGCCCTACAACCCCCAGACCCCTGGCACCCCTGCCATGTGAGTCGGGGGCACCCCAAAACCGGGGGGACCCCAAAACTGCGTGGGGTGGAATGGGGACCCCAAGACTGCATTGGGGGTACAGGGAGACCCCAAAACTGCATTGAGAGGGACAAGGGGACCCCAAAACTGCGTTGGGGGGACCCCAAACCTGGATGGGGGGACAAAGGTCTCCACGGGGGACCCCAAATGTGGATGGGGGGATAAAGGGCTTTGGGGGGGGACCCCAAAGCTGGATGGCTGGACAAAGGGTTTCTGGGGGACCCCAAAGCTGGATGGCTGGACAAAGGGTTTCTGGGGGACCCCAAACCTGGATGGGGGGAAAAAGGGCTTCGGGGGGACCCCAAACCTGGATGGAAGGAACAAAGGGCTTCAGGGGGGACCCCAAACCTGGATGGGAGGGACAAAGGGCTTCGGGGGGGACCCCAGACTTGGATGGGGAGACCCCAAATAGCTGCTGCCCCACCAGGTACAACACGGAGCAGTTCTCGCCGTACGCGGTGCCGTCACCGCAGGGCTCGTACCAGCCCAGCCCGAGCCCGCAGGGATACCATCAGGTGGCCCCAAGCCCCGTGGGCTACCAGAACACCCACTCGCCGGCCAGTTACCACCCCACGCCGTCCCCCATGGCCTACCAGGTACCCCCCGAACACCAAAACCACCCCATGGCCTCCCCAGAGTCCCCCAAATGCCTCACGCCCTCCCCCGTGGCCCTTACAGGTACCCTGAGCCCCCCAACAACCCCCTCGGAGCCCCAAGAACCCCCTTGTACACCCCCATAAGCTCATTGCCCCCCTACTACCCCTTAAACTCCCCACAGCTCCCCTAAACCCCCTCATTGTCCCCCTACTACCCCTTAAACCCCGCAGAGCTCCCCTAAACCCCTTGAACACTCTATAGCTCTGCAAAAACCCTTCATTGCCCCTAAACCGCTTCATTGCCCCCCTAATACCCCTTAAACTCCACTATAGCTCCCCTAAACCTGCTCATTGCCCCCCTACTATCGCTGAAACACCCCCAATAGCCCCCCCCAGAGCCCCCTCGTCGTCGCCCTAATGCTGCATTTTGTGTCCCCCCCTAGGCCAGCCCGAGCCCCAGCCCCGTGGG
This sequence comes from Cuculus canorus, assembly GCF_017976375.1. NCBI lineage: Eukaryota > Metazoa > Chordata > Aves > Cuculiformes > Cuculidae > Cuculus > Cuculus canorus. The sequence continues at coordinate 1,141,073 of NC_071437.1, forward strand.
CTATAGCCCGATGACGCCGGGAGCGCCGTCCCCTGGGGGGTACAACCCCCACACCCCTGGCTCGGGCATCGAGCAAAGCTCCAGCGATTGGGTCACCACCGACATCCAAGTCAAGGTACGCGACACCTACCTGGACAGCCAGGCCGTGGGGCAGACCGGCGTCATCCGCAGTGTCACCGTGAGTTGGGGGGCAACGTGGGGCTAGGGAGGTTGTGAGGGGGGTCACTGTGGGGCTGGGGAGGGCAGTTTTGGGGCTGGACAGCCAGGCTGTGGGGCAGAGCAGCGGCATCTGCAGCCGTCACCATGAGTTGGAGGGCAGCTTTGGGCTGGGGAGGGGCATGGGAGGGTCGCTATGGGGCTGAGGAAGCCATGGGGGGGATCGCTATGGGGCTGGGGAGGGTGTGAGGGTGTCGCTGTATGGCTGGGGGGAGCAATTGTGGGGCTGGACAGCCAGGCTGTGGGGCAGAGCAGCAGCATCCTCAGCGTTCCCGTGAAATGGGGGTCAGTGTGGGGCTGGGGGAGGGGCACGGGGGGGTGTCGCTGTGGGGCTGAGGAAGTCATGTGGGGGTCGCAGTGGGGCTGGGAAGGGTTAATGGTGGGGCTGGACAGCCAGGCTGTGGGGCACAGCAACATCATCCACAGCATTCCTGTGAAATGGGGGTCAGTGTGGGGCTGCGGAAGGCACCGGGGGGGGGCGCTATGGGTCGCTGTGGGTCACTGTGGGGCACTGACCCCCACGCAGGGCGGGCTCTGCTCTGTGTACCTGACCGATAGCGAGAAGGTGGTCAGTGTGGCCAGTGAGCACCTCGAGCCCCTCACCCCGGCCAAGAGCAACAAGGTGGGGACCCCCCTCAGACTCCCTAATACCCTCTGGGATCCACCCAAATGCCCCTTGGACACCCACCTGACCCCTGGGGTCCCCCTCAAATGCCCCCCAGACCCCCTCGACCCCCATATACCCTCTGGGATCCACCCAAATGCCCCCTGGACCCTCCCCCCCGACCTCCCCTGAACTCTGGGACCCCCACAACCCGACCCCTTTAATGCCCCCCTGGATGCTCCTAATCCCCTCTGAGACCCCCTCAAATGCCACTCAGACCCGCCCAGATCCTACCCTGGACCCCCCTAAATCCCCCCAAAACCCTTCTAGGACCCCCCGAAACCTCACTTGGACCCCCCCAAGCCCTTCTGGGAGCCCCCAGACCCCTTTGCGCCCCCCAAAACCTCTCTTGAACAATTCAAGCTCTTCTAGAAGTGCCCTAGTCCCTCTGGGACCCCCTGAAGCCCCTCTAAGACCCCCCAAAACCTCACTTGGACCCCCTCAAGCCCCTCTGGGAGCCCCCAAACCCCTTTGAGCCTCCCCTGAACCCTTCTAGAACAATTAGAGCTTCTCTAGAAGTGCCCCAGTCCTCTGGGACCCCTCCAAACCCCACTGGGACCCCCTAAAGCCCCTCTAGACCCCCCTCACAAAGCCCCATTTCCCCCCCCCGGCCCCAGGTGAAGGTGATCCTGGGCGAGGACCGCGAGGCCACGGGGATCCTGCTGAGCATCGATGGTGAGGATGGAATCGTCCGTATGGACCTGGAGGAGCAGCTCAAGATCCTCAACCTGCGCTTCCTGGGGAAGCTGCAAGAGGCCTGAGGGTGCCCTGTGCCCCTCATCCTGCCCCACTGATTCCCCCCCGAAGCTTTCTTTGTGCCCCCCAACCTCTATTTTCTCCCCCCTCTGCCTCTTTCCCCATGTCGTACCAAGGTTTGCGTGTGGAATAAATGCCTGTGGGTGCAGCAGCCCCACTTTTGGAGTGTCTGTGGGGCTGGGGGAAAAATGAGGGTCCCCGTGCCCCATATAGCTTGAAAGGGGGGATTAATAGGGGTCCCCTTGCCCCATAGAGCCTGAGGGAAGGGGGAATGGGTGTCTCCCCACCCCATAGAGCCTGAGGGAGGGGGGAAGGGGAGTCCCCCTGCTCCATAGGGCCTGAGGGAGGGGTAATAAGGGTCTCCCCGCCCCATAGACTCTGAGGGAGGAGAGAATGGGGGTCCTGCCGCCTCACAGAGCCTGAGGGACGGGAGAATGGGGATTCCCCTGCCCCGTAGAGCCTGAGGCAGGGGGGAAGGGGAGTCCCCCTGCTCCATAGGGCCTGAGGGAGGGGTAATGGGGGTCTCCCCGCCCCATAGACTCTGAGGGAGGGGAGAATGGGGGTCCCCCCTGCCCCACAGAGCCTGAGGAACGGGAGAATGGGGTCCCCCCGCCCCGTAGAGCCTGAGGGAGGGGTAATGGGGGTCCCCCCGCCCTACAGAGCCTGAGGGAGGGCTACATCTGATTGGCTACGTCGTCCCCGTTGGCTCCCGCCCCTCAATCCCCGCCCCTTTCCCGCCTCTCCGCGTTCTCATTGGCTCCCGCCCCTCAATCCCCGCCCCCTCTCCCCTCCGCTGCTCCTCATTGGCCGCCGCGGCCGCCGTAGGCGCAAAAGGGTGGGAACCAAGATGGCGGCGACCGCGGCGCGCGGGGCCCGAGGGGCTCTGGGGGCTTTGGGGGCCGCTTTGGGCCGGGCCGTGACCGGGACCCGAACCGGAACCGGAACCAGAACCGCCGGAACCGGAGCCGCTACCGGAACCGCAACCGGAGCCGTCGGCATCGCGGAAGCGGCGTTGCGGGACCGGCTGAGGGGGCAGCAGGTGCCCAGGAGGGTGCCCAAGGGGGTCCTTGAGGGTTCCCAAAGGTCCTGGGAGGGGAGGAGGGTCTTGGGGGCCCCCGAGGGTTCCCAAGTGTCCCCACAAGGGTCCTGGGGGTCGCCAAAGGTCATAGGGGGGTCCTCATGTGTCCCAAAAATTTCCTGAGGGTCCTCGAGGGTCCCCAAAGGTCCGTAAGTGTCCTAGGGGGTCCACAAGGGGGTCCTGAAGGGTCCTGGGGGTTCAAGGAGGTCCCCAAGGGAGCCTCTTAGGCTCCTTGGGGGTCCCCAAGGGAGTCCTCAAGGGGCCCCCTTAGGGTCCTTGGGGGTCCTCAAGGGGCTCCTGGGGGGTCCCTGGAGTGTCCCTGGAGTCCCTTAGGCTCCTTGTGAGTCCCCAAGGGGGCCACTTAGGCTCCTTGTGGGTCTCCAAGGGGATACTGGGTGTCTCTGAGGGTCCCCAAGGGGGTCGTTGAAGGTCTCTGGGGTTCCTTGGGGGTCCCCAAGTGTTCTCAAGAGAGTCTCCCAGGCTCCTGGGGATCCCCAAGGGGGTCGTTGAAGGTTCCTAGGGGTCCTTGGGGGTCCCCGAGGGGATCCTGGGGGGTCTCTGAGTAACCCCAAGGGGGTCCTTGGGGGTCCCTGGGGTCCTTGAGGGTCCTGGGTGTCTCTGAGTGTCCCCAAGTGGATCCTTGAGGGTTTCTGGGGTCCCTTAGGGTCCTTGGGGGTCCCCAAAGGGGTCCTGGGGGGTCCTTGGGTGTCCCCAAGTGTCCACAAGAGAGTCTCCAAGAGTCCTGGGGATCCCTAAAGGTCTGAGGGGGATGCCCAAGTGTCCCCAAAGGTCCCTGAGAGTCCTCGAGGACCCCTAATTGTCCCCGAAAGGATCTGCAAGGGAGTCCCCAAAGGTCATGGAGGGTCCTCAAAGGTCCCTAAGGGGGACCCTAAGTCCCTCTGGGGTCCCCACAGGGGTCCTGGAAGGTCCTTATGGATCCCCAAGGGGGTCCTGGGGGGTCTTTGGGGTTCCCTAACAGTTCTCTTCCAACCTCGCATCTGATAGAGGGACCCCAGAGTCCTCCCCCTCATCCTGGGGTGTCCTCTCCTTGTCCCCAGAGCCCCCACAGGTGATGGTGTCCCGTCCCCCCCACACAGGTGACAGAGCCACCCCCAGAGCAGCCGGATCAAGAGGAGGAGCGGCGGCGGCGGGAGCGGTTGGCGGCAGCGCGGCGGCTGGCTCTGCGGCTGGCTGGGCTGCTCGGTGCTGGCACTGGCTTGGCCGTCGTCTACATCTTCGGTGCGGTCCCCAAATGTCCCCTCAACGTCCCAAACCAGCCTTAAATGGCCCTGAAGTGGCCCAAAACAGATGTAAATTAGCTTCAAATGACCTCAAAATGGCCCCAAACCAGACCAAAGTGGCCCTGAAATGGTCCAAAATGGCCCTAAACCAGCCAAAAATGGCTCAAAACAGTCCCAACTGATGTCAAAATGGCCCCAAGTGTCCCTAAACAGCCAAAAATGGCCATAAATGGCCCCAGACCAGCCTGAAATGGCCCTGAAATGATCCAAAACAGCCTCAAATCATCCCAAAATGGCCACAAGTGTACCCAAAGGGCCGAAACAGCCCAAAAATGGCCCCAAATCAGCTCAAAATGACCCCAAATCGTCCCAAAATGTCCCCAAATGGCCCCAAACAGCTAAAGTGGCCCCAAAATGGCCCCAAATGGCCCCAAACAGCCCAAATGGCTACAGAATGTCCTGAAATGTCAAAAAAACCAGCCTTTAAATGTTCCCCCATGGCATAAAATGTCCCCAAACAGCCCAAAGTGTCTCCAACATCCCCTAAATGTCCCCAAATGTCCCCCCTCACCTTCTCTCCTCCCCCCCCCCACCACAGGCAGCAACGCGGTGGACGAGCATGGAGCCAAGGTGAGAGCGTCCCCGTGTCCCCAAGTGGGTCCCTAAGGGCATCCCTGTGTTCCCAAAAGGGTCCTTGTGTCCCCAAAAGGGGTTCTCAGTGTCCCAAAGGGGGTCCCTGTGTCCCCACAGTGGTCTGCAGTGGGGTCTTGGTGTCCCTGCGGTCCCATGTCCCCAAAAGGTGGTCCTTGTGTCCCCAAAAGGGGGTCTGCGTGTCCGCAAGGGGGTCCTTGTGTCCCAAAGAGGGTCCGTTTCCCCAAGAAGGTTTCCCCAAGGTCTGTGTCCCCAAAAGGGGGTTTCAGTGTTCCCAAGGGGGTCCCATGTCCCCAAAAGGGGGTCTCTGTGTCCCAAAGAGGGTCCCATGTCCCCAAAAGGGGGTCCTTGTATCTCCATGGTGGTCCCCAAGGGGGTCTTGGTGTCCCCAAGGGGGATCCCTGGGGTCCCATGTCCCCAAAAGGAGGTCCTTGTGTCTTCAGAAGGGGGTCCTCGTGTCCCCAGGGGTTCCCTGTGTCCCAAAGGCGATCCCATGTCCCCAAAAGGGTTTCTCAGTGTCCCCAAGGGGGTCCTATGTCCCCAAAAGGGGGTCCCCATGTCCCCAAGGGGGTCCCAGTGTCCCCAAGGAGGTGACACTTTCTGGCCATTCTGGGAGGTGTGAAGGGGCTTTGATGGGCGCTTCTGCGAGGGCCGAGGTGACAAGGGGACATCAAAGGTGGGGATGGGGACCCAAACGATGTCACCTACCTGCCAAGTGGCCCCTTCCGTCCCGGAATTGTCCCTTTGGAATCATCCCTGTCCTCTGGAATTGTCCCTGTCCCCTCAGAATTATCCCTGAGGAGGTCTCTGTGTCCGCAAGGGGGTCAAATGTCCCCCAGAGGGGGTCAGATGCCCCCAAAAGGGGGTCCCTGTGTCCCCAAGCGTGTCCCTGTGTCCCTAAGAGGGTCCTCATGTCCCCAAAAGGGGGTCCCTGTGTCCCCAAAAGGGTCTCCATGTCCACAGAAGGGGGTCCTTGTGCCCCAAGTGTGTCCTTGTGTCCCCAAAAGGGGGTCTCTATGTATCCAAGGGGTCCCCATGTCCACCAAAAGGGGTCCTCGTGTCCCCAGGTGTGTCCCTGTGTCCCCAGGGGGGTCCTCATGTCCCCAAGGAGGTCCCTGTGTCCCTAAGCGTGTCCTTGTGTCCCCAAGGGGGTCCCCGTGTCCCCAAAAGGTTGTCCCCGTGTCCCCAAGAGGGTCCCTTGTCCCCCCTACCCTGACCCCCCCCTGTCTCCCCCAGATCCCGGATGAGTTCGATGCTGGTGAGTGAATTCAGAGCTGGGCGTGGGGGTCACAGCCCCCCCTGTCCCCCTCCTTTACCAACGGAATTCGCACCTCAGTGTTAAACAAAAGGGGCTTTTTCTGGGGTGGAGTTGGGTCGTTATCGCAGTAGGAGGGGGAGAAATATCCCCTCTTTGGGTTGGGGGGGGCCATGTCCCCCTCCTTGGGGACAAGGGGGGGGCTGTGTCCCCTCCTTGGGGACAATGTGGGGACTGTGTCCCAGTTTGGGGGGGGTCTGTGCCAATTTTGGGGGGGAATGCTCAGTTTTGGGGGGGTCTGTGCCAATTTAGGGGTGGGGGCTCATTTTTTGGGGGGTCTATGCCAATTTAGGGGGGGAAGGTTCAGTTTTGGGGGGGTCTGTGCCAATTTTGGGGTGGGGGGGTTCCCTGCAGACCCTGTGGGGATCCAGCAGCTCCGCAGGACCTACAAGTACTTCAAGGACTACAGACAGGTAGGGGGGGCACCCCAATTTGGGGGGTTCTTTGCCCCATTTTGAGGAAGGTTTACTCCAGTTTGGGGGGGTTTCACCCCATTTTGGGGGGATTTGCTCCAGTTTGGGGGGTCTTTATCCTTTGGGGGGGGTGTCTTTATTCCTTGGGGGGGGTTCTTTGTCCCTTGGGGGGTCTTAATCTTTTGGGGGGGGTGTCTTAATCCCTTGGAGGGGGAGTCTTAATCCCTTGGGGGGGGTCTTAATCCTTTGGGGGTCGTCTTTATCCTTTTGGGGAGAGGGTCTTTATTCTTTGAGGGGGTCTTAATCCTTTGGGGGGGTCTTAATCCCCGAGATGGATGTTAATCCTTTGAGGGGGTTTCTTTGTCCTTTGAGGGGGTCTTAATCCTTTGTGGGGGTCATAATCCCTTGTGGGGGGGTCTTAATCCCTTGGGGGGGGGGGTCTTAATCCTTGGGGGGAGTGTTAATCCCTTTGGGGGGGGTGTTTTCCCTTGGGAGTTGTCCCTATCCCTTTGGGGGTTCCTCTCTCCATTTTTGGGGTCCCATCCCTATTTCGTGCCCCCCCCATGGTTGTGCCCCCCCTCCTTATGGCTGTGCCCCCTCCTCCCCCAGATGATTATCGAGCCCACGAGCCCCAAACTGCTGCCGGACCCCCTGCGTGAGCCCTACTATCAGCCCCCCTATACACTCGTCATCGAGCTGACGGGGGTCCTCCTGCACCCCGAGTGGTCGGTCAGTGACCCCCCACCCTGAGACCCCCTCCCAAACAGCTCTGGGACCCCCCTGCCCCCCCTTTCTGACCCCCTGACAGCTCTGGGACCCCCCTGCCCCCCCCTTCCTGCCTCCCTCCCTTTCTGACCCCCCAACAGCTCTGGGACCCCCCGGGACCCTCCCCTTTCTGACCCCCCGACAGCTCTGGGACCCCCCCCGAGTTTGTATCAGTTTGGGGGTTCAAGAATTGCCCATGGATCACATCTTCCCAGTGCCACCCCAGTGCTTCCCATTGCCCCCCAGTGCTTCCTCCATCCCTCCCAGTGCCTCCCCAGTCCCTCCCAGTGCCCCCCCTAGTGCCTCCTCAGTCCCTCTCAGTGCCTCCTATTGCCCCCCAGTGCCTCCCCAGTCCCTCCCATTGCCCTCCTAGTGCCTCCTCAGTGCCTTCCAGTGCCCCCCCCAGGTGCCTCCTCAATGCCTCCTCAGCCCCTCCCAGTGCCCCCCCAGTGCCCCCCCAGTGCCTCCTCAATCCCTCCCAGTTCCCCCACCAGTGCTTCCCATTGCCCCCTTAGTGCTTCCTCAGTCCCTCCCAATGCCCCCCCAGTCCCTCCCATTGCCCCCCAGTGCCTCCCATTGCCTCCCAGTGCCCCCCCCCCCGTGACCCCCCCCCTCTTTGCCCCCCCAGCTGGTGACAGGCTGGCGGTTCAAGAAGCGCCCTGGGATCGCGGCGCTGCTGCAGGAGCTGTCGCCCCTCTATGAGATCGTGGTGTTCACCGCCGAGACCGGAATGGTGTGTGTGTGTGGGGGGAACTGGGAAATAGCGGGGGTACCAGAAAATGGGAGCAGTGGGAAATGGGGGGACTGGGAAATGGAGGCAGTGGGAAATGGGGGAGGCTGGGAAATGAGGGGGGACTGGGAAATGGGGGCAGTGGGAAATGAGGGAACTGGGAATTAGGGGGGGGACTTGGAAATGGGGGCAGTGGGAAATGGGGGAATTGGGAAATGGAGGGGGACTGGGAAATGGGGGCAGTGGGATCTGGCGGGGCAGCAGGAAATGGGGCAGCGGGAAATGGGGGAACTGGGAAATGGGACGGGGGAACTGGGAAATGGGGGCAGCGTGACTCTCCCCATTTTGCCCCCCCCTTTCTGCCCTCCCTTTTTCTCCTCCCCATTCCCCCCCTTTTCCCCTTCCTTTTCCCCCACTTTTTCCCCTCCCCGTTTGCCCCCCTTTATCCCCTCCTTCCCCCCCTTTTTCCCCTCTCCATTTTGCTCCCCCTCCTTTTTCCCCCTTTTCCCCCTCCTTCCCCCCTTTTTCTCCCCCTTCCCCCCTCCCTTTCCCCCATTCCCCCCCTTCTGCCCCCCCTTTCTTACCCTCTTTTCCCCCCGCTTTCTCCCCCATTTAACCCTTTCCCTTCTCTCTTTTTGCCTTCCTCCTTTCTTTTCCCCGTTTCTTTTTACCCTCGTTATACTTTTACCTCCCCTTTTTGCCCCCCCCATTTTTACCCTCCCTTTTTTGCCCCCCCCTATTTTTTACCCCCTTTCCACCCCCCCAGACCGCCTTCCCCCTCATCGACAGCATTGACCCCAACGGCTTTGTCTCGTACCGCCTTTTCCGCGATGCCACGCGCTACATGGATGGGCACCACGTTAAGGTCTGGGGGGGGGCACTGGGGGGAAATTAGGGGGTTCTAAGACCCCCCCCTTCACCCCCGTCACCTCAAAAAACACTCCCCCCCCCCCCCAGGATATCTCGTGCCTGAACCGTGACCCGGCGCGTGTGGTGGTCGTCGATTGCCGGCGCGAAGCTTTCTGCCTCCAACCCTTCAATGGTTTGGCGTTGCCACGCTGGGACGGCAGCTCTGGCGACCGCGCGCTCTACGACCTCACTGCCTTCCTCAAGAGTCAGTGAACCCCAAAACTCCCCCCCGAGCCCCCCCAAAACCGACCCGGGGACTCCAAAACCCCCCTGAGCCCCTCTGACCCCTCTGAGCTCCCCCAACCCCCCCTGAACTCCTCTAAACCCCTCTGAGACCTCCCCAAACCAACATCACCACCTTCCTCAAGAGTCAGTGAACCCCAACCCCCCCCATGACCCCCCCAATCCCCTCTAACTCCCCTAAACCCCTCTGACCCCCCAATTCCTTCTGACCCCTCCGATCTCCTCTGACCACCCCAATTCTCTCTGAGTTCCCCGATCCTCTCTGACGCCCTTGATCCCTTTTGACCCCCCAATTCTCTCTGACACCTCCAATCCCTTCTGACCCCCTAAACCCCTCTGACCCCCCAATCCCCTCTGACTGCCCCAAACCCCTCTGACTCCCTCAAACCCCTCTGACCCCTCAAACCCCTCTGACCCCCTCGATCTTTTCTGACCCCCTCAAACCCCTCTGACACCCCAAAATCCCTCTGACCCCCCTGATCCTCTCTGACCCCTCAATCCCTTTTGACCTCCTCAAACCCCTCTGACCCCCTTGATTCCTTCTGATGCCCCCAAACCCCTCTGACCCCCCAGATCCCCTCTAACCCCCTTAAACCCCTCTGACCTCCCAGATCCCTTCTGACCCCCATAAACTCCTCTGACCCTCCCAAACCCTTCTGACACCCCCAAACCCCTCTGACCCCCCGAATTCTCTCTGACACCCCAAACCCCTCTGACCGCCCCAGTCCCTTCTGACCCCACAAATCCCTCTGACTCCCCCAATTCTCTCTGACCCCCAAAACTCTCTGACCCCCTCATTCTGTGCAGCCATCGCTCTCAGTGGAGTGGAGGACGTGCGGCCGGTGCTGGAGAACTACGCGCTGGAGGAGGATCCGTTGGCGGCCTTCAAACGGCGCCGGACGCGACTCGAGGAGGTATGAGCAGCCATTTTTGTTTTTGAAGGAGGGGGGGTACCATGTTGCCCAAAATGGTCGATTTTCACTCCAAAATCCATCCATCAGGAGGAGCAACAGCGTCTGGCAGAGTTGGCGCAAGGAAAGAAGCCGACAGGGATGTTCCTGGGGGGGTTGACCGGGCGCTTTTGGCCTCGATCAAAGCAGCAGTGACATTGAGCCATGATGTCATCACGACAGAGATGTGACATCATTGCGACACAGCCGTGACATTGTTGTGACACAGCCGTGACGTCATTGGGGGGCGATGGGGACACCCCCTTCGATGTGTGTGTGTGTCCCTGCCCCGTTCCAGAGGACTGGATGGAAGCTGCAGGCGGAAGTTGAGGGGGGGGCGCGGATTTGGGGGTGGGTTTTTGGGGTGATTTGTGGGGTTTTAGGGGTGAATAAAGGGCGAATGGAGCTGCGGGTGCTGCGCTGAAGGGGGAGCTCTGAGGGCGCCCCCCCTCCATCTCTGGGGCTGAGATGGAGTGGGCCGAAGGCGGGGGTTCAAGGGTTGCCCCTCCTCTGCCTTTGGGGGCGTGGCCTAAGAGGGAGGAGGCGTGGCCTAAGAAAAAGGGGCCTGGGGGGGGGTTGGGGGCAAATGGGATTGGGGGGTAGATGTGGGGTTTGAGGGGGCACATGGGGGGTTTGGGGGCAAATTGCCAGTGAGGGGGCCCGGGGGGGGCAAATGGGGGGATTGGGGGTGTAAATGGGGGGTTGTGGGGGCAAATGCGGGATTTGGAGGGTCAAATGGGGTGTTTGGGGGCAAATAGGCATTAGTGGTGTTGGGGGGGTAAATGGGGGGTTTGAGTAGTTTGGGGGGAAGTCGGAGTGTTTGAGGGGGCAAGTGGGGGGTTTGGGGGTGTGGGGGGCACTGCGTGCAGCAGGAGTCTGGCTGAGGGAGAAGTGGGCGTGGCTTTGGGAGAAGGGGGCATGGCCTGGGAACATCAATGTTCCAGGATGGGGCGTGGCTTGAGGAAGGGGGCGTGGTATGACCCTTTATAAGGGTCCGGGGGGGCTGCGGGGGGCTCAGAGTGCACTGAGCTCTGGAGGAGGAGGATCCCCTCCTCGCTCCCCCCCGAGCAACTGGGACCCCAGAATCGCATCCTGCTCCCACCGCTCCTCATGGCTGCACTGCTGCTTGGAGCCATCCTCACCCTCCTGAGCGCCCCATGGGTGAGGGGGGGGGGGTCCCCAAAGGATGGGGGGGGTCCAAAGGATGGGGGGGGGGGGCAAAGGATGGAGGGTCCCCAAAGGATGGGGAGGCGTCCCCAAAGGATGAGAGGGGTCCAAAGGATGAAGAGGGCGTCCAAAGGATGGGGGGTTCTCAAAGGATGAGAGGGGTCTCAAAGGATGAGAGGGGGGTCCAAAGGATGAGAGGGGGTCTCAAAGGATGACAAGGGGGTCCCCAAAGGTTATGGGGGGGGGTCTCAAAGGATGAGGGGGGTGTTCTGGGGGTGTTTTAGGGAGGAGTCTCTGTGGGTCCTGGGGGTGTTTGAGGGGGTCCTGGGGGGGTGGGTGGTAGGTCAAGGGGGTCTCAGGGTGTCCTGTGCGTGTTTGGGGGGGTCCTGGGGTGGAGTTGGGAGGTCAAGGGGATCTCGAGGGGTTCTGGAGGTGTTTTGTGAGGGTTTCAGGAGGTCCTGAGGATGTTTTTTGGGGGAGGGTTGAGGAGGTCCTGGGGGGGAAATTGGGAGGTCAAGGGGATCTCGAGCGTTCTGGGGGTGTTTGAGGGGGTCCTGGGGGGGGAGGGGTGGGGGGAGGTCAAGGGGGTCTCGAGGGGGTCCTGGGGCTGTTTGAGGGGGTCCTGGGGGGGAGTGGTGGGAGGTCAAGGGGGTCTCTGGGGTTTCTGGAGGTGTTTTGGGGAGGGTCTCTATGGCTCTCTGACCCCTCCCGCAGACGGAGGGTTCGGGAGAGCTGGAGCTGCGGGTGCTGTGGGCACGGGGGGAGGCGGGGGGTCCATGTGGGGGTTCCCCCCCCCCCTCCTGCCTCCTCCTCTTCCGCCTTTGCCTTCGCCCACCCGGGGGGGGCGGATGCAGTCTGGGGGTCACACACAGCCCCCCTGGACCCCCCCCCACCCCAAGGGCCCCCCGAGTGCTGCGACTGCCTTTTGCCTTCCCATGGCCGGTGAGGAATCCCCCAAACTGACCCCCTAAACTGCCCCCAAACCTGATGTCCCCCCCAAACTGCCCCCCCAAACTGCCCCCAAACTGCCCCCCAACCTGATCTCCCCCGCCATACTGCCCCCACCCCAAATTGCCCCCCAACCTAATCTCCACCTAACTGCCTCCGACCCCCCCAAACTGCCCCCACCCCGAACTGACCTCCCCCAAACTGACACCCCAAACTGACACCGCGAAGCACCCTGACACCCCCCCCCAAACGTGCCCCCCCACTCTGACCCCTCTCACATCATTCCTGGCACCCTCAAAGGGACACAGAATTACACCCCCCTTCTCCCCCAGGGCACTGTGTCCCTCGTCATCGAGTCCTGGCGGTTGGATGAGGCCGAAGGCTCCGGGGGTGAGGGGGCGGGGGGCAAGTGGGGGACTTAGGGGTGGCAAAGGGGGGGTTTGGGGGGACTAGTTGGGAGTTTGGGGGATTTGAGTGGGCAAATGGGGGGTTTTGGGGGGATAAATAGGGGGTTTGGGGAGCAGATGGTGGGTTTGGGGGGCAAATGGGGAGTTTGGGGTGGCAAATTGGCACTGAGGGGAGGTTGGGGGGCAGCTGTGGGGTTTGGGGGTGTTTTGGGGGGTTTCTGACGCTGCTCCCCCCCAGCCCCCCCGATGCGGCTGTTGGGCCGCGCACGGTCCCGGTGGCGGTTGGTTCCAGGGGGGCCGTGGTGGGGGGGGACCGGGGGGGGCCTCGTTTTCCGCGCCCGCCTTCGCTGCCGCCCCCCCTCCCGCGGCCCCCACTGTGCCCCACAACCCCCCCCAAGGCCCTGCTGGACCCCCCCTGCCTGCCCGGAGCCCCTCCACTGCCGCAGCCGCCGTGAGTCACACCCTGAGCCCCCCCAGAACCTATGGGGGACTCTAAGCACCCCCCAAAGCACCCTGACCCACCCCCAACCTATGGGGGACCCTGACCCCCCAAAGCACCCTGAGCGCCCCCCAGAACCTATGGGGGACCCTGAGCCTCCCCCCAAAGCACTCTGACCCCCCCCCCGAACCTATGGGGGACCCTGACCCCCCCCAAAGCACCCTGAGCACCCCCCCGAACCTATGGGGGACCCTGACCCCCCACAAAGCACTCTGACCCCCCCCAAAGCACTCTGACCCCCCCCGAACCTATGGGGGACCCTGACCCCCCCTAAAGCACCCTGAGCCCCCCCCCGAACCTATAGGGGACCCTGACCCCCCCAAAGCACCCTGACACCCCCCGAACCTATGGGGGACCCTGACCCCCCCCCAAAGCACTCTGACCCCCCCCCGAACCTATGGGGGACCCTGACCCCTCCCAAAGCACCCTGAGCACCCCCCTGAACCTATGGGGGACCCTGACCCCCCCGAAGCACCGTGAGCACCCTCGAACCTATGGGGGACCCTGACCCCCCACCCAAAGCACCCTGACACGCCCCCGAACCTATGGGGGACCCTGACCCCCCCAAAGCACTCTGACCCCCCCCCCAAAGCACCCTGAGCTCCCCCCCCCATCACCCATGGGTGCCTCTGACCCCCCCTGTCGCCCCCCCAGGTGGCTGCCAGGACCCCTGCGCCTCTCCCTGCACCAGTGGGGGCTCCTGCATGGTGAGTGGGGACTCCCCCTGTCACCCCATTGTCAACCTGTGTCATCCCAGAGCCCCCGTCACCCCATTGTCACCCCGTTGTCACCCTAGAGCCCCCCATCACCCCAGAGCCCCCCATCACCCCATTGTCACCGCATGTCACCCCAAAGACCCCCCACTGTCACCCTGTGTCACCCGAGCCTCCGGTCACCCTATTGTCACCCTGCGTCATCCCAGAGCCCCCCATTGTCACCCATTGTCACCCCAGAGCGCCCCCCCCTTCCCCCATCACCCCATTGTCACCCTGTGTCGCCCTGTTGGCACTCCATTGTCACCCTAGAGTCCCCCTGTCCCCCTCATCACCCCCATGTCACCCTGTGTCACCGCAGGGTCCTGGCTGTGCCCCCCCTGGTGCTGCGGTGCCACCGGCAACGACTCCATCTGTGTCCCTGCTGTCCCCGGCGGTCGCTCTGAAGGCCACGGTGGTGGCACCGGTGGCTCTGGAAGTATTGATGGCACCAGCGGTGACACCACAACCACCGTCAGTGGCCCTGGTGGCACCGATGGCCCCGGTGATGGCCCCGGAAGCACCGTCGGTGGCTCTGGTGGCACCCATGGCCCCGGTGGTGGCACCCGAAGCACTGTCGGCGGCCCTGGTGGCACCAATGGCCCCAATGGTGGCACCGATGGTACCAATGGCCCCCGTGGTGGCGCCAGAACCACCGTCGTCGGCCCTGGTGGCCCCAATGGCCCCTGTGGTGGCCCCAGAAGCCCCTTTGGTGTCTCCAGTGGCCCCGTCGGTGGCGTTGGAGGCTGCGGCAATGTCCCCGTCGGTGTCCCCGTGCGCGTTGGGTCCCTGTTTCAACGGGGGTTGGTGTGTCCCAACCTCCAGCACCGGCTACACCTGTCGCTGCCGCCATGGCTACCGCGGCTCCAACTGCGAGCGCCGCGCCGACCGCTGCCACCACGGCCTCTGCCTGCACGGTCAGTGCCACCAACAGCCTCCAGATCCTCCACATCCCAGATGTCCTTGAGATCCTCCATGTCCCCAATGTCCTCCCAATCCTCCACATCCCCAACATCCTCCACATCCCCAATGTCCCCCCACGTCCCCAATGCCCCTGTGGTGTCCCCTCAGGCGGCCATTGCCAGGACCTGGGCCGGGGTCCCCTTTGCAAATGCCGCCCGGGTTTTGTGGGCCGTCGCTGCGAGATCAACACCGACGACTGTTCTCCGAATCCTTGTGCCAATGGTGGCACCTGCCAAGACGGCGCCAACGCCTTCACCTGCTCATGTACCCTCGGCTACGCCGGTCCCACGTGCCGCCATCGCGCTGATGCCTGTGCCTCGCGCCCGTGCCTCCACGGCGGCACCTGTTTCACCCACATCTCGGGCCTCGTCTGCGCCTGCGCCCCCGGATTCATGGGCGCCCGTTGTGAGGAGGAAGTGGGGGGCACCCCCAGACCGCCCCGTGCACCCCCTTTTGCCGTTGCCGCTCTGCTGCCTCTCGCCCTTGTGGCGCCCACTGTCGCCCTCGCCGTGGCCGCCCGGCGCCTGCGCAGGTCAGAGAGGGGCTTTGGGGGGCACCCCCTTTTTGGGTGATCCCCCAAATCCTTTGGGGGGTTTTGGGGTCTCCCCCCTCCACTTTGGGGGCTTTAGGGTCTCTCCTCCCTGTTTTGGGGTCTCCCGCTTTTGCTTTGGGAGGTCTGGGGGTCTCTCCCCCAAGTTCTGGGGTTCCCCCCCTCTGCTTTCGGGGGCTTTGGAGTCTCCCCCATCTCCTTTGGGGGGTTTGGGAGTCTCTCCCGCCCGTTTTTGGGGGGTCCCCAGTCTCCTTTGGAGTCTCCCCCCTCTGCTTTGGGGGATTTGGGGGTCTCTCCCCCCCATTTTGGGGTCTCCCCCCTCTGCTTTGGGAGGTTCGGGGGTCTCTCCCCCCTTTTTTGGGGGATCCCCCATCTCCTTTGGGGGGCTTGGGGGTCTCTCCCCCCATTTTGGGGTCTCCCCCTTTTTGGGTGGTTTTGGGTTCCTCCCCTTTTTCGGGGTGTTTTGGGGTATCCCCCTCCTCTTTTTGGGGTCCCCCTCTAATTTTGGGGTGTCTCTCCGCAGCAGCCGCTCCACGCGCAGTGTAGGGACCCCGGTCAAGAGCCCCCCCGGGGGAGAGCAGCCGCCCCGCGCCACCCGAGTGAGATCCCCTCTGGTGCCCTCCAAAACCCTTTTGTGCCCCCCAAACCTCCTTTGTACCCCCCTTTTTGTGCCCTCCAACTCCCTTTGTGCCCCCCAACTCAATTGTGCCCCCGCAAAACCTTTGTGCCCCCCCAAACCCCCTTGTGTCCCCCCTTATGCCCCCCAAAACCCCTCTGTGCCTCCAAAAAACCTCTGTGCCCCCAACCCTTTGTGCCCCTTCAAACTCCCTTAGACCCCCCCAAATCCCCTTTATGCCCCGCCTTGTGCTCCCCTGATGCCCCCCAAACCCTTTTGTGTCCCCCAGTCCCCATTGTGCCCCCACTTTGTGCACCCTCTTATGCCCCCCAAACACCTTTGTACCCCCGCCTTTAACCCCTTCTCTCCCATAGGTGTGACCGGCGCTGATGGAGCCCCTTTGGGGGGGTGGGGTGTCAGGATTGATACCATTAAAGCTCTTGGAGGCGTTGATCTGAGTCTGATGGGGGGGGGCGGGAGGGGGCGGGGCCAAAGGGAGCGCGCAGACTGTGTGGGCGGGGCCAGAGGAGAGCGCGAGGCGATGTGGGCGTGGGCAGTGGGAGGGGCGTGGTCAGATAATGTAGCGTCAAAGTGGGCGTGGCCTGATCGAGGGGGCGGGGCTAGAGGAGCTATGGGATGGGTCAGAGCACTATGGGGTGTCTGTGGCGCAGCTATGGGTCAGCTCGGGTCCCTGTGTGGCATCTTGAGTTGCTATGGGGCAGAAGTGGGGCAGCGCTAGCCCTATGTGGGCATGGCCAGTCCGAAGGGGCGTGGTCAGACGAGCGCGCGACGCCGATGTGGGCGTGATCACGACGAGGGGGCGTGGCCACAAATGAATGAACCGTATAAGTGGGCGTGATCGCCTCAGACGGGGGATGTGGTCACGTGAACGCGCGGTGCCGTGTGGGCGTGGGCGTGGCTAAACGGAGGAGGACCGCGTTGGGGACTGAGCGGAGGGAGCGGAGTCGCGCGGAGCGGAGAGTGGGGCACAGCGGCCATGAAGTGAGGAGATGGGGGGGGGGGGGGGGAAAAAGCGGGAAAACGGAGCATCCTGAGGGGGGAGGCGGGATCCAGAGGGTTCCACGGGGCCAAAAGGACCTGGATGAGGGGGAGAAGTGGGGCTGGAGAACCTCCTGAGGTCCTACGGGGTCAAAAGGACCCGAATGAGGGTGAGAAGTGGGGCTGGAGAACCTCCTGAGGTCCTACGGGGCCAAAAGGACCCGAGTGAGGGGCAGAAGTGGTGCTGGAGAACCTCCTGAGGTCCTGTGGGGCCAAAAGGACCCGAGTGAGGAGGAGAAGTGGGTTTGGGCAAAGGAATCCAATGGATCCGTCGGGTATTGTCCTCTCCATAGGCTCAACATTGATGGTCTTCTTGTCGTCTTTCCCTATGACTACATCTACCCCGAGCAGTTCTCCTATATGCAGGAGCTCAAGCGGACCCTGGATGCGAAGGTAAGATGGGATCCATTGGGATCAGTTTGAGATCCTTTGGGATCCACCCAACCCCGCTGGGTGATGCCAATGCTCCTATAGGGCCATGGTGTCCTGGAGATGCCATCAGGGACCGGGAAGACAGTGTCACTGTTGTCCCTCATCGTCGCATACCAACGGGTGAGTGGGTGGTGAGTAGATCCTGGCGGATCCCACCAGATCCCGGAGGATGGCAGCGATGTCCCCGTTTGTTGCAGGCGCGGCCGCTCGATGTCACCAAACTCATCTACTGCTCACGAACTGTTCCAGAGATTGAGAAGGTGAGAGGACATCCTGGTGGGGTCCATCCATGGAGAGGAGATCCCAATGGAATCCATCCTTGGGGATGTCCCAGGAGGGAGTTCCCGATGGAATCCATCCAAGAGGGAAGGAGTTCCCGATGGAATCCATCCAAGAGGGAAGGAGTTCCCGATGGAATCCATCCAAGAGGGAAGGAGTTCCCGATGGAATCCATCCATGGGGGAGGGAGATCCTCATTGAATCCATCCACGGGGGAGGGAGATCCTCATTGAATCCATCCACGGGGGAGGGAGATCCTCATTGAATCCATCCACGGGGGAGGGAGATCCTCATTGAATCTATCCACGGGGGAGGGAGATCCTCATGGAATCTATCCACGGGGGAGGGAGATCCTCATGGAATCCATCCATGGGGGAGGGAGATCCTCATGGAATCCATCCATGGGGGAGGGAGATCCTGATGGAATCTGTCCATGGGGACATCCTGGGAAGGAGATCCCAATGGAATCCACCCATGGGGACATCCTGGGAAGGAGATCCCAATGGAATCCACCCATGGGGACGTCCCAGGAAAGAGATTCCCCCCTATAGCAGATCCCGAGAGATTCCGTGGTGTCGCGGTGGTTCCCAGAGGATCCACTGAGTGCCACGTTCCCCGCAGGTGGTGGAGGAGCTCCGGAAGCTTCTAGATTTCTACGAGAAGGAGTTGGGCGAGAAGATCCCGTTCCTGGGATTGGCGCTGAGCTCCCGCAAGAACCTCTGCATCCACCCCGAGGTACCTCCGGGGGGATCCGGTGGGAGGATCTGGTGGGGATCAAGTCCCCGCAGTGACACTGGCTTTGGCGCAGGTGTCGTCCCTGCGGTTTGGCAAAGAGGTGGATGGGCGCTGCCTCAGCCTCACGGCGTCCTACGTGCGTGCCCAGCGCCAGCACGACCCCAGCATCCCCGGCTGCCGCTTCTACGAGGTGAGTGATTCCCGGGATCCCAGCAGGATCCCAGTAATCCTAGAGGGATCCCATTAATCCCAGTGGGATCCCATTAATCTCAATGGGCACTCAGGGGGTCCCATTAATCCCAGTGGGATCCCATTAATCCCAGTGGGTACCCATGGATCCCATTATTCCCAGCAGGCACTCAGCGATCCCATTAATCTTAGCAGGATCCATTAATCCCAGCGGGCACCCAGGGTTCCCCTTAATCCCAGTGGGATCCTATTAATCCCAGCGGGCACCCAGGGTTCCCCTTAATCCCAGTGGGTTCCCATTAATCCCAGTGGGCACCCAGGATTCCCATTAATCCCTGTGGGTTCCCATTAATCCCAGCATGCACCCAGGGATCCCATTAATCCCAGTGGGATCCCCTTAATGCCAGCAGGCACTCAGGGATCCCATTAATCCCAGTGTGTTCCCATTAATCCTAGCAGGCACTCAGGGATCCCATTAATCCTAGGAGGCATTCAGGCATACCATTAATCCCAGTGGGATCCCATTAATCCCAGCAGGCACAAGGGATCCCCTTAATCCCAGTGGGCACCCAGGGATCCCCTTAATCCCAGCGGGATCTCCTTAATCCCAGTGGGCACCCAGGGATCCCCTAGTCCCAGCGAGCTCCCCTTGATCTCGTTAATCCGGTTGGGATGGCTCCGGGCTCTCTGGCAGGATTTCGACACCCACGGGCGTGAGGAGCCAATCCCGTTCGGTGTCTACAACCTCGACGACCTCAGAGCCTTCGGGCGCCGCACGGGCTGGTGCCCCTACTTCCTCGCCCGATACTCAGTACGGTGGGATCCAGGATCTGCTCTGGAGGAGAGAGTGGCCCTGGAATCTGCTCTGGGGTGGGATCTCCCTCCCAGGATGTCCCCAGGGATGGATTCCATCGGGATCCTCCTCTCCCATGGATGGATTCCATTGGGCTCTCCCTCCCATGGGAGGTTTCCATCATGATCTCCCTCCCGGGACACCCTCAGGGGTGAATTCCATTGGGATCTCCCTCCCATGGATGGATTCCATTGTGATCTCCCTCCCATGGGTGGATTCCATTGCGATCTCCCCCCCAGAATCTCCCCATGGATGAATTCCATTGGGATCTTGGGATCTTCCGTCGTCCCCCCCCGCCCCCCCGGGTGGATTCCATGGGGATCTCCGTGCCATGGGTGGATTCTGGCGGGATCCCTGCTCTCCGGCAGATCCTGCACGCCAACGTCGTGGTTTACAGCTACCATTACCTGCTGGATCCCAAGATCGCTGACCTTGTCTCCAAGGAACTCGCCCGCAAATCCGTCGTCGTGTTCGATGAGGCCCATAACATCGGTCAGAGGTTGCCCCGACACCCCATGATCCCGACACCCTGTGACCCTTTGATCCCAACACCCCATTTTGCCGTGATCCCAATACCCCATTTCCCCATGAACCTGGTACTATGTTATCCCATGATCCCATGATCCTGACATGTTATTATTCCATGATCCTGATACCATGTTATCCCATGATCCTGAGCCCCCCATTATCCTATCATCCCAACATCCCATTATCCCATGACCTCAATATCTCATGATCTCGACACTTTTTTTATTCCATGTTGTCTTGTGTTATCCTGCGTTTGTTGTCCTGTTGTCTTGTGTTATCCTGCGTTTGTTGTCCTGTTGTCCCATGTTATCCTGCGTTTGTTGTCCTGTGTTGTTCTGTTATCCTGTTTGTCCCGTGTTGTCCCACATTATCCCGTATTGTCCTGTGTAATCCTGCGTTTGCTGTCCTGTGTTATCCTGTGCTTGTTGTCCCGTGTCGTCCCATGTTATTCTGTGTTTGTTGTTCTGTGTTGTCCTGTGTTATCCCGTGTTGTCCCGTGTTTCATCCCGTGTGGGCTCTGGTGTGGTGGTGGCGCAGACACAGTGTGCATCGATGCGATGGGGGTGACGCTGACGCGCCGAACGCTCGACCGCTGCCACAGCGCTCTGAACACGCTGCACACCAACATCCAGCGGTGACGTACTGGGAATGGAGGGAACTGGGAGCACTGGGAGTGGGGAGCCAGGGGGTACTGGGAACGGGGAGCCAGGGGGAACTGGAAGCACTGGAAATGGGGCTCTGGGGGAACTGGGAATGGGGATCTAGGGGGAACTGGGAGCACTGGTGCTGGGGCTCTGGGGGAACTGGGAATGGGGATCTAGGGGAAACTGGGAGCCCTGGTGCTGGGGCACTGGGAGCACTGGGAGTGCTGCCCCCCCTCAGGCTGAAGGAGACGGACGCGCAGCGGCTGCGGGAGGAGTACCAGCGGCTGCTGGAGGGGCTGCGCCAGACGGGCGCTGCGCGCGACACCGACCTCTTCCTTGCCAACCCCGTCCTGCCCGATGCCATCCTGCAAGGTGGGGGGCACTGGCTCTTTTGGGGGTGTCCTGAGCCCCTTTGGGATGGTCCTGAGCCCTTTTGGGGGGATTCTGAGCCCTTTGAGGGGGCCATGAGACCTTTTGGGGGGTTCTGATCTATTTGGGAGCGTTCTGAGCACTTTCGGGGGAGTTCTGAGCTCTATGGGGGGGGTCCTGAGCTCTTTGAGGGGGTCACAAGCGTATCCAAGGGGGATATTTTGGGGACCCCCTCACCCTTTTTTCCCCCCAGAGCCCATTCTGGGCAGCATCCAACCATCCGATCACTTTGTGTGGTCCCTGATTGGGGGAGTTCTTTGGTTCCTGGTGGGATTTTGGGGTCCCTTTGCCCCCCCTTTTACCCCAAGGGGGGCTTTTTTCAGGTCCCCCTCACTCTTTTTGCCTCCCCAGAGTCCGTTCCGGGCAGTATCCGTACGGCCGAGCACTTTGTGGGGTTCCTGCGGCGGCTGTTGGCATATCTGCGGGCAAGAGTGCGGGGGCCACGCGTGGTTCAGGAGAGCCCTCCTGCCTTCCTCAAGGACCTCTACGAGCGTGTCTGCATCGACCGCAAGCCCTTACGGTGAGGGGAGCCCCCCTTTTTGTCCTGTGTCCCACCCTTTGTCTTGTTCCGCCAATTCTTTGTCCTGTTTCCCCATCCCCAGGGATTGGACCCCCCCTACATCTGGGACCTCCCCATAGTCCTGGAACCCCCGGCGCCACCCCCCCCACCCCCCTTCCCCCTATGTCCCTGACCCCCCCCGACTCTGTGGGTGTCCCCATGTCTCTGCCCCCCTCTTTGCCTCCTCAGACTCTGTGATCCCCCCGAACCCTCCCTTTCTCCCCCTTTCCCCCCAGGTTCTGTTCTCATCCCCTTCTCCCCCCATATCTCTGCTGCCCCTGACTCTCTGCCTCCCCTTTTCCCCCCACATCTCTGCTCCCACGACTCTCTGCCTCCCCTTTCCCCCCCCATATCTCTTCTCCCCTCATATCTCTGCCCCCCCCGCCCAGACTCTCTGCCCCCCATGACCCTCCCATTTTGCCCCCCCCGCAGGTTCTGTGCTGAGCGGCTGCAGTCGCTCCTGCGGACGTTGGAGATTGCAACCATCGCCGACTTCACCCCTCTCGCGCTCCTCACGACCTTCGCCACCCTTGTCAGCTCCTACAGCCGAGGTGGGGGCTCTGGGGTGGGGCAGGGCACAAGACCCCCCCCATCAGCTCCTGGAGCCGGGGGGGGGGTGGCGCATGGGGTCCCCTTATCAGCTTTTACAGTGAGAGGGGGGGCACAGGATCCCCTTATCAGCTCTTAAATTGAGGGAAGCACAGGATGCCCTTATCAGCTCTTACAGTGAGGGAGGCGGGTCACAGGATGCCCTTATCAGCTCTTACAGTAAGGGGGTGGGCACAGGATGCCCTTATCAGCTCTTACAGTGGGGGGGGGCACACAGGATCCTCTTATCAGCTCTGACGGTGGGGCGGGGGGGTGGCACAGGATCCCTCTTATCAGCTCTTACACTGAGGGGGGAGCACAGGATCCCCTTATCAACTCTTACAATGAGGGGGTGGGGTACAGGATCCCCTTATCAGCTTTTACAGTGAGGGGGGTGTTCTGGGGGGGGGCGAGGGGGGGGGGGTCCCTGTGTCCCTGTTGTCCACCCCCCACATTTCTTCCCCCCCTCCTCAGGTTTCACCATCATCATTGAACCCTTTGATGAGCGAAACCCGAGTGTCGCGAACCCTGTCCTGCACTTCAGGTGGGGGGGCTGGGGGGGGACCCTGGGGCCATGGTGGGGCCACGGGGGTCCCCGGTGACGCAGGTGTCCTCGTCACAGCTGTATGGACGCCTCCATCGCCATCAAACCCGTCTTCGAGCGCTTCCAGTCCGTCATCATCACTTCAGGGGTGCGGCTCCTGCTCCGTATTCCCAATATCCCCCTTGTGCCCCCCACAATGTCCCTCTTGTGCCCTCTATGTCCCCCCAGTGCCCCCCCAATGTCCCCAATATCCTTCTTGTGTCCCGCTGATATCCTCCTTGTCATGCCCAGTGTCCGCAGTGTTCCGTGTCCCCCTCCTTGTCCCCCTGTGTCCCCAGTATCCCCCTTGTGCCCCACCATGTTCTCCCAATGTCCCCTTTTTGCCCCCTATGTCCCCCCAAAGTTCCCAATATCCCTCTTGTGCCCCCCATGTCCCCGCAGTGTCCCCCTTGTGCCCTCCCATGTCCCCACAATGTTCCCAATGTCCCCTTTGTGCCCCCCTCATGTTGCCAATATCCCCTTGTGCCCCCCCAATGTCCCCCTTGTCCCCCCCGCCTTGTCCTCCCCAGTGTCCCCAGTGTCCCCTTTTCCCCCCCAGACTCTCTCCCCGCTGGACATGTACCCCAAAATCCTGGATTTCCGCCCTGTTACCATGGCAACGTTCACCATGACGCTGGCCCGGACCTGCCTCTGTCCCATGGTGAGGGGACAGGGGGACACCCTAGTGTCACCAAAGGGGTTCACACACACACAGGGACCCCATTGTCACTGTGTCCCCTGCCCACAGATTGTGAGTCGCGGCAACGACCAAGTGGCCATTAGCTCCAAATATGAGACCCGCGAGGACATCGGTGAGGGAACAGATGGACTTGTCCCCCAATGTCCCGAATATCCCCAGTGTCCCCCAATGTCTCCTCGTCCCCAGCTGTTGTGCGGAACCTCGGGGCGCTGCTGGTGGCACTGGCGGCCGTTGTCCCCGATGGCCTCGTTGCCTTCTTCACCAGTTACGGCCACCTTGAAGCCACTGTGGCCGCCTGGTACCAGCAGGTGAGTCCCTGCCCCATGGTGACCCATGGCCACTGCACTGTTCCCCCTGCCCCACGTCGTCCCCTGCCCCACATCCCCCCTGCCCCAGTCGTCCCGTGCTCCACATCGTGCTCCACAGGGGATCCTGGAGAACATCCAGCGCAACAAACTGATCTTCATCGAGACTCAGGATGGCGCTGAGACCAGCGTTGCCCTCGAGAAGTACCAGGAGGTGTGGGGGGGGGCACTGGGAGCACTGGGGGGCACTGGGATGGGAATCCCCAGCGCTGGGTGGCACTGGGGGGCGTGTCCCCAGGACTGGGAGGCACTGGGATGGGAATCCCCAGCACTGGGGGGCACTGGGATGGGTGTCTCCTGCACTGAGGAGCACTGGGAGGCACTAGGATGGGAATCCCCAGCACTGGGGGGCACTGGGATGTGTGTCTCCTGCACTGGGGGGCACTTGGGAGCACTAGGATGGGTGTCCCCAGGACTGGGAGTCACTGGGATAGGAACCCCAGCACTGGGAGGCACAGGGAAGCATTGGGAGGCACTGGGATGGGAATCCCCAGCACTGGGGGGCACTGGGAGGCACTAGGGTGGGTGTCCCTGGCACTGGGAGGCACTGGGGGGCACTGGGATGGGTGTCCCCAGCACTGGGGGGCACACTGGGAGGGGCACTGGAAGGCACTGGTAGAGGGTGTGGCTGTCCCCCTGCAGGCGTGTGAGAACGGTCGCGGCGCTGTCCTTCTGTCTGTGGCCCGAGGGAAAGTGTCTGAGGGCATCGACTTCGGTGAGGGGACAGATCAACATGGGGACAGGGGGACAGATGGGGACAGAGGGGATGCTGAGTCTCTGTTCCTGTCCCCGTGTCTGTCCCCCTGTCCCCGTGTCCGTCTGTCCATCTGTCGCCCCCAGTTCACCACTATGGCCGTGCTGTCATCATGTTTGGGGTTCCCTACGTCTACACCCAGAGCCGCATCCTGAAGGTGTGGCGCAGCCGTGGGGCACAGGGGAAGGAGAGGGGGATCTGTGGGGCACAAAGGGATCCGTTGGGATCTGTGGGGCACAAAGGGGTCAGTGGGGATCCATGGGGCCTCAGAGGATCTGTGGGGCACGAAGGGGTCAATGGGGATCTGTGGGGCACAAAGGGGTCCGTGGAGATCCGTGGGGCACCAGGGGATCCATGGGGCACAAAGGGATCCATAGGGTGCTATGGGGCACCAGTGGATCTGTGGGGATGAGTGGGGCCCCAGGGGGTCCATGGGGATCTGTGGGGCACGAAGGGATCTGTGGGGATCCAGGGGGATCCAGGGGATCCATGAGGATTTGTGGGACCCCAGGGGATCTGTGGGGCACAAAGGGATTCAAAGGGATCTGTGGGGCTCCACGGGATCTGTGGATCCATGGGATGCCCAGGGGATCTGTGGGGCACAAAAGGATCTATGGGGATCCTTGGGGCACAAAGGGATCTAAGGGGATCTGTGGGGCTCCAGCAGCTCCATGGGGACGCAGTGTCTCTGTGGGTTGCCCCACAGCTGCCCCATCTCTCCGTCGTGGCTACAGGCGCGGCTGCAGTTCCTGCGGGATCAGTTCCAGATCCGAGAGAACGACTTCCTGGCGTTTGATGCAATGCGCCACGCGGCACAATGTGTGGGGCGGGCGCTGCGTGGAAAAGCTGACTACGGCCTCATGGTCTTCGCTGACAAGGTGCGACCCATGGTGGATCCCGGGATATGGGATTTGGAGGTCTGGGGGAGCCCAAAAGATCCCAGGATATGGGATTTGGGGGTCTGAGGGAGCCCAAAAGATCCCGGGATATGGGATTTGGGGGTCTGGGGGATCCCCTGGGATCCAGGATGGGGATTGGGGGTCCCAATGGCTCCTGTGATCTGGAATTTGGGGGTCTGGGGGATCGCCCGGAATCCAGGATGGGGCTGGGCAGGGATCGGGGGGTTCCATGTGGATTGCAGCATCTCCGGGGATCCCCGCAGCGCTTTGCCCGCGCCGACAAGCGTGGGAAGCTGCCGCGCTGGATCCAGGATCACCTGACAGATTCCAACCTCAACCTGACGGTGGACGAGGCTGTACAGGTCGCCAAGTTCTTCCTGCGCCAAATGGCTCAGCCGTTCCGGCAGGTAATGGATCCCACATCCCGGGATCCAGCGACAGAGATGAGGGAAGGGGGGTCCTGGGGGGCCCTCAAATGATCCCGGGGGTCACTAGAGAGGTCTTGGGGGTCCCTACGGCGGTCCTGGGGGGCTCTCAGATGATCCTGGGGGTCACTAGAGGGGTCCTGAGGGGTCCTGGGAGTCCCTCAAATGATCCTGGGGGTCACTAGAGGGATCCTGGGGGTCCTGAGGTGTCCTGGAGGCCCCCAAATGATCCAGGGGGTCACTAGAGGGGTTCTGGGGGTCCTGAGGGGTCTTGGAGATCCCTCAAATGATCCAGGGGGTCACTAGAGGGGTCCTGGGGGGCTCTAGAAGGGTGCTGGGGGGACCCTGAAATGATCCTGAGGGTCCTAGAGGGGTCCTGGGGGTCCTGAGGGGCTCTAGAGGGATCTTAGAAGGGTCCTGGGGCCCCCCAAATGATCCAGGGGGTCACTAGAGGGGTCTTGGGGGTCCCTCAGATGATCCTGGGGGTCCTAGAGGGGTCATGGGGGTTCTGAGGGGTCCTGAGGGGCTCTAGAGGGATCTTAGAAGGGTCATCGGGGTCCCTCAAATGATCCCGGGGGTCACGAGAGAGATCTTGGGCATCCCTAAGGGGGCGTCCTGAGGCGTCCCAGGGGGCTGTAGGGGGATCTTGGGGGCCCCTCAAATGATCTTGGGGTTCCTAAGGGGGTCCCTAAGTGGGTCCGTCCCTCAAATGATCCTGAGGGTCCTAGAGGGGTCCTGAGAGGCTCTAGAGGGGTCTTAGAAGGGTCCTGAGGGGCCCCAAGTGATCCAGGGGGTCATTAGAGGGGTCCTGGGGGTCCCTAAGGGTGTCTTGGGGGTCCTGGGGAGTTCTAGAGGGGTCTTCGAAGGGTCGTGGGGGTCCCCCAAATGATCCTGGGGGTCCTGAGGGGCTCTAGGGGGGTTGATCCCATCTCCAGAGCAGATCCCGAGTTTGGGAGGGGAATCCCATCCCAATTCCTGGAGGGGGTGTGGGGGGGGTCCCAGTCAATCCTAGTGGATCCCTCATTGTTGCAGGAGGACCAACTGGGGCTGTCGCTGCTGACTCTGGAGCAGCTGCAGTCAGATGAGGTGCGGGAGCGGATCGAGCGGATTGCCCAACAGGTCTGAGCCGGCAGCGGATCCCGGATCCCTGTTGGGATCCTCCTCTGTCACCAAAGCAAACGGATCCCCCTCCTCCAACTCCTGGATCGGAGCTTCATCCTCCTCGGGAAACCAGATCCCCTTCACACACGCCAATCGGGGGGGATCCACACAATTCGGAGCAGGATCCAGATCCCCCAGATTTAGAGCGGGATCTGGATCCCCCCCAATTTGGAGCAGGACACAGATCCCCCAGCTCACTTGGAACAGGGCTGGGCTCCCCTTGATTCAGAGCAGGATCTGGATCCACCCAATTCAGAGCAGGATCTGGATGCCCCACCTAGCTCGGAACAGGGTCGTGATCCCCCTGATTTGGAGCAGGATCCGGATCCCCCTGATTTAGGGCAGGATCCAGATCCCTCTGATTCAGAGCAAGATCCAGATCCCCCTGATTTGGAGCAGGATATGGATCCCCCCAGTTTGGAGCAGGATTTGCTGCAATTCCCTATTTTTTTGTACTTCCCTTCCCCCAATAAACGGGGACCCCCGGCTTGTTCCCTGCTGTGTTTCTGCACCCCCTGAATCGCTGCTGGGGACCGTAGGGAACCCCCCATTTCATAGGGAACCCCACTTAGGGGTCCGTGGTATCCCAAGATGGGTCCTGGTGGGCTCTAAAGGGTTCCTAGAAATGTCCTGGGGGGTCTCTTAAAGGTTCCTGGGGGGTCTCTTAAAGGTTCCTGGGGGTCTCTTAAAGGTTCCTGGGGGTCTCTAAGGAGGACTTTGGGAGTCCCTAAGGAGTCCTGGGGGTCCCTAAAAGGGTCTCGGGGGGCTCTAGAAGGGTCTTGAGGGGTCTTAAAGGAGTCGTGGGGGTCCCTAAAGGGGTCCTGGCGGGCCCTAAATGGATCTTGGGGGGCCCCATAGGGGTCTTGGGGGGCCCTAAAGGGGTCTGAGGGCCCCATTGGACCTGTAGGAGCTGCTGAGAATGGAACTGGGCACACTGGAAATGGAACTGGTTATACTGGAAGTGGAGCTGGGCACACTGGGAATGGAACTGGTTATACTGGGAATGGAACTGGCACACTGGGAATGGAACTGGTTATACTGGTACTGGGGACACTTGAAATGGAAGTGGTTATACTGGGAATGGCACTGAGCACACTGGGAATGGAACTGGTCCCCCCAGTCCAGTCCTTCCCAGTTTGGTGTCCCCCAGTCCCAGTTTGAGGTTCCCAGTCCCAGTTTGGACTCCCTCCCTCCCCAGTTCCCCTTCCCTCCCCGCAGTTCCCCCTCCTCCCTAGTCGCCCTCCTCCTCCTTCCAGTTCTCCCCTCCCTCCGAGTCCTTCTCTCCCCCTCCCCCTCCCTCCTCCCAGTTACCTCCCCTCCTCCCAGTCCCTCCTCCTTCCAGTTTGGGGTCCCTCAGTCCCAGTTTGGGCTCCCTCTCCAGAGGGCTTGTGGAAGCCCTTAAATTGGTCCCAGGGGGATCTAGAGGGATTCAGAGGATCTTAGATGGGTCCTAGATAGTACTAAATAGGTCTCAGGGTGCTCTAGAGGGGCCCTGGATGTCTTAGGTGGGTCCTAGAAGGCATTAAAGTAGTCCCAGAGGGCTCTAGAGGGGTCCCGGGTATCCTAGAGCGATCCCGGAAGGCCTTGAAGGGGTCCCAAGGGCCTGTAGAGGGGTCCTAGAGGTCCTAGATGGGTCCAGGCAGGCTTTAATTGAGTCCCAAGGGGCTCTAGAGGGGTCCAGAGGGGCTTAGATGGGTTCTAGGAGACACTAAAGGGTTCCAGGCCACTCTAGAGGGGTCCAGAGAGTGTTTGATGAGTCCTAGAAGACACTAAAGGGGTGTTTAGGGAGGTCTCGAGGGGTCCTGGAGATCCTAGGATGGGACCTAGAAGGCACTGAAAAAGGATGGGTCAGCCACAGCTTCTCTGGACAACTTGTTCCAGGTGGCCTCCCCTGTGGCTCATAGCGAAGAAATTCCTCCTAATGTTCACAGTCTAAATCTGCACCTCTCCAGTTTATAGCCCATTCCCCCCGCATCCTATCACCACAAGCCTGTATGAACAGTCCTGTGGGGCTCTAGAGGGTCCCTAAATACGGGGCTGAGTGGCCCCAGATGGGTACTGGGGGGCTCTAGATAGGTCTGGTGGGCCTTTTGAAGGGTCTCTGTGAATTTGCTACTTGGCCTGAGGTGGATCGAAGAAGTTAATTAAAAGTTTCAATTCTATCTAAAGTGTTAGATGGGAATACGCTGACATAAAGCTATGGGGATGTAACTGTTATCGATATACTTCAAAGCACTGTATCTCAGTGGCCGGAACACGGGAGGAATCTTTTAATCCGTACAGGTTTTTAACAAGGATAATTAACATTTAGTGGCTCAATAACATAGATAATTTTATATAATTTAAATCAAGCCTGGC